>NC_136071.1:865525390-866125390 GCF_964261635.1 Lissotriton helveticus | reverse complement strand
GAGGGGGAGAAGCAGGGTGGAGCCCTCTCTACCCTGCCCCTCCCCCTCCCCGCCTCCCTGCCCCACCGTAACTCCCTCCACGGCCCGCGGCTGCTTATAAGTGTTGCTAACTCTTATTCATTTACAGCATGTTAACATACTGTCACCATTCGCTTTTTATGTACTAGTAACTATGCTGGTAATTTTGCTACTGATAATATGTGTACTTGTATTCTCCACCCTGCTTCTCCCCCTCCCCGCCTCCCTGCCTCACCGTAACTCCCTCCACGGCCCGCGGCTGCTTATAAGTGTTGCTAACTCTTATTCATTTACAGCATGTTAACATACTATCACCATTCGCTTTTTATGTACTAGTAACTATGCTGGTAATTTTGCTACTGATAATATGTGTACTTGTATTATCTAAGATACTACGCCTGAGAAGACGGCATTAGTAAATAAACATTTCAAATACACATGTGTTCTTCTTAACTCCATGTTCTGGTTTCTAAGAAATATATAACGACCGACTGTTCATGAGTTCCACGTATCCTGAGGTACTATAAGTTCATATTCTGGATTGTCTAAACATTGAGAGTTTGTTATATCCAATGTGACACTGTACCTAGCTTGCTAAGGAGTTTTTGATTACTAACGTGAGTTTTGGGACACCCTAATTTGCCGAGGTTCCAATCCTCTGTCCACAGTTCTGTGTGAGAACAGAAACCCTGCGACAGGGGCACCCCCGACCCTTGCTGGAGCTTCATCACACTTGCAATACAACTCCAGCAATGCGCCACCTTTACGGCACAGATACATCACGCATCTGTGCTGTTTTTGCCCCATGATGCGCCGCATTGTAAATGCAGCACACCATAGGTGACGGAACAGCGGCACAGAATGACTAACACATCCCTGGTGATGCGCCAGTCATCATAAATGTATCCCTATGCTTCTTATCTTGTTAGAGATGAACCGCCATATGTATCATCAAAGTTTTTTGCATTTCCTAAATAGCGAACTTTAAGGAATAAATAGCGATTCTTTACCATTCCTAGTTTGCGATTAGCTATTTGCTAATTACAAATTACCCATTCATTTCCTTCATTTCCATAGGGCGGTTGGACTCACTTTTAGCTCGAACGGCTGAATGGATTTCCACGAAACTTGGCAAAATTGTAGGGACTGGTAGCCCGATGTGCCTTTGCTATGTCTCAAGATATATGCTCCAGTGGTTTTTACGAAAATTAACTTTGAAAAATATATATTGGGCTACATTGGCCTATATATATGTTGGAGCCCAAATGTAGCCCAATGTAGCCCAATGAAGCCCAATGTAGCCCAATGTAGCCCAAAGATGGCCGCCAGACACACAAAAAAACAAATGTAGCCCAAATATCAGCCAGATGTAGCCCAACTATAGCCCAGTGACAGAATGACCAATCAGCTTCGCAAACCTCCGTTACGCGAAGCGGAGCGCTGTTACAGATATATATCTTTTTTTGAACGTTAATTTCTCAAAATCCACTGGAGCACATATATTGAGACCTAGCAAAGGCACATCGGGCTACCAGTCCCTAATATTTTGCCAAGTTTCGTGCAAATCCATTCAGCCGTTCGATTATTATTATTATTTTTTTTTTTTGCCCCGCGGGGCCCTTTTAAAACCTCCACATCAAACCTAGGGGGTCAGCGAGGATCTACTATGCCCCCTTATAGTTATTTCCCCCTTTGTTTTGACCTCCTCTTGTCTCTCGATCCTACCGAGAGACAAGATGGCGGCCGCTACGGACTTTTTGGAATGTTGACAGACGCCGGAGAACCAATCAGCTTCGCTTCACAAAGCTCCGTTGCGCGAAAAGTACGCGTCCTGGGACGCTGCCAGGTCCGCTGTTACAGATATATATCTTTTTTTAAACGTTAATTTCTCAAAATCCACTGGAGCACATATATTGAGACCTACAAAAGGCACATCGGGCTACCAGTCCCTACAATTTTGCCAAGTTTCGTGCAAATCCATTCAGCCGTTCGGGCTAAAAGTGAGGCCAACCGCCCTATGGAAAACTCAATGTTAAAAACATGTTTTGGGACCCCCCTTTTTTCTCGGCCCCCCCTTGACGAACCCCCCCCAAATTTTCAAGGGCTGCTCGGAAACAAAATGTGCCATTTTCCTGAAAATTTCAGCCAATTCCGTCCACAAACGCCAAAGTTATTAGACATAGAATTTTCAAAAATCCCATAGAGAAAAAATCCTAACTATATATACCTACTGGCGACCGCCAGTAGGTAATATATATATATATATATATATATATATATATATATATATATATATATATATATATATATATATATTTCACCAAAACTTCCCCCCGCAGAGGAAAGCAACGGGTCGCACAGCCAGTTTGGATTTAAGCAGCAATCCTTTTTATTTTATCAATTCACAGGGCAAATAGCGCATTGATCTACGCGTTTCGGTGTCACTCCACCTTGCTCACGATCACCGGGTTTGCCCCACCCATAAACATTTAAACACTGTGTTTGCATTTTTTCCAACATTTCCTGTCACATGACCTAATAAGGATTATGGTCCTTGTAGTCTTTGCTAGATTGTCTGAAACAAAAGTGTTAATAAATTTTGCGCACCAAATTACAAAATCAAAACTGTACAATGGTATTAAAGCTTGAACACCTAACCCGCCTTCAATTAGGCTCATATGTCGCATTACAATTATTTGTGCTGCCTTCCAATAGGCTTACTTCACATTTTAATTTTATGACTATAACACATTTTCAAGAGCGTTCGCTTAATTCCTATTTCCTTTATCAATCTACAGGTGCACATGCAATTCTTCAGATTGATTCAACCCATTCGGGTGCATAGTCCTCAGGTTAATGATGAATCTGGACTCAGCTCGCCTCAGTTTTTTAGCTCGGTCACCTCCCCGCTCTCCTTTGGTGATTGTTTGTATGCCATAAAATCTCAGTTTGAGCCAATCCCCTTGATGTGATTGTTCCATATGTTTGGCTATGGCATTTGAGCGGTCCTTGTGTATTGTTGCCCGCATGTGCTGTAAGATACGATTTTTCAATTCCCCAGTGGTGCTTCCTACATATCGCAAAGGGCACGGGCATTCCACTATATATACAGTGAATGGTGTCTTGCACGTGATACATTGTTTTATTTGCCATTTCTTTTTGTTGGCCAATGTGATTTCTTTCGTTGGTTTAGCAATCTGACACATTTTGCATCCAGGAATACTTTCAAGTAATGAATAACAGCGTGAAAAATTTAAAATTCACTTACAACATGAGCAAGGAACGAATTGTCTTCCTGGATACAGAAATTTATATCAAGAACCAACAGATACAATCACATCAAGGGGATGGGCTCAAACTGAGATTTTATGGCATACAAACAATCACCAAAGGAGAGCGGGGAGGTGACCGAGCTAAAAAACTGAGGCGAGCTGAGTCCAGATTCATCATTAACCTGAGGACTATGCACCCGAATGGGTTGAATCAATCTGAAGAATTGCATGTGCACCTGTAGATTGATAAAGGAAATAGGAATTAAGCGAACGCTCTTGAAAATGTGTTATAGTCATAAAATTAAAATGTGAAGTAAGCCTATTGGAAGGCAGCACAAATAATTGTAATGCGACATATGAGCCTAATTGAAGGCGGGTTAGGTGTTCAAGCTTTAATACCATTGTACAGTTTTGATTTTGTAATTTGGTGCGCAAAATTTATTAACACTTTTGTTTCAGACAATCTAGCAAAGACTACAAGGACCATAATCCTTATTAGGTCATGTGACAGGAAATGTTGGAAAAAATGCAAACACAGTGTTTAAATGTTTATGGGTGGGGCAAACCCGGTGATCGTGAGCAAGGTGGAGTGACACCGAAACGCGTAGATCAATGCGCTATTTGCCCTGTGAATTGATAAAATAAAAAGGATTGCTGCTTAAATCCAAACTGGCTGTGCGACCCGTTGCTTTCCTCTGCGGGGGGAAGTTTTGGTGAAATATTAAGCGGCTGGGTTCTGCCGCAGGATACCGCACATGTGAGAGCGCTGCATGAGCTCCCGAGAAGGAACCGCTTTGGAGGACATATATATATATATATATATATATATATATATATATTTATATATATATATACAGCGATATAGGATATAGGATACAGGTATGAACCACTCAAGGGACTCCAATAAAGTTTCCCAGTGCTTCTTTTTATTTAATGGCATCCAGTCCTGGCCAGTGCCGCAGCATGACGTGTTTCGACAGACCCAGTCTGTCTTATATATATATATAGACAATTGATTCCACTTATTTTTGCTGCCAGCCGGTTGCGAGAAGAAACAGAGTTGCGGACACCAAAAGTTTCGTGGAATGCCAGGTCTTTATTTTTCCAACAGCTATGACGTGTTTCGGTTAACGAAGTAACCTTGCTCACGTACAGAAACGCAGTCTGCTTACAGTTGTAATACCCACAGTGCTTGTGAAAAGTGCAGTCTCTATGGTCCTCCCATGTCACATGGGCCTAGATGTAGGTAAATCTCATTTACCGACTCAAAAATACAGAATTTTACCGATTCGGTATTCATGAATCTGTAAATGAGATGTAGGTAAATATTCGGTATTTTTTAATGAATCGGTAAGATTCGGTATTTAACGATTCTGTAAATACCGAATCGGTATTTGCTATTGAATCCTATGGGCCTTGAAGCCCATAGGATTCAATAGCAAATACCGATTCGGTATTTACCGAATCGGTAAAAATACCGAATTGCACAGGGGGACAGGGTGTCACTTTGACACCCTGTTGCACCCCTGTAACTGGCTTGTGCGCCATGTGGCACACAGACATGCCCTTAGGGCATGTCTGTGTGCCACATGGCACAGGTGTACATGCACAGATGTGCATGTACACAAGAATTCGTAATTTACCATGCAATTGTATTGCATGGTAAATAACGAATCCTAAAGGTCCTGTTGCAATGTTAAAAGTGCTCCCTACATAGGAAAATACAGATTCTGTAATTTTACCGATCGGTAAATTTACCGAATCGGTAAAATTTACAGATTCTGTAATTTCACAGAATCGGTAATTTTACCGATTTGGTAAAATTAACGATTCGGTAAAATTACCGAATCTGTATGTTTTCTGTGCCCCTACATACCAAGGTCAAAATACCGGTCGGAAACGGCCTTAAATCGGTATTTTCGGACGATTCCGACCGGTATTTTGACACCTACATCTGGCCCTTGGTGTTTATAGACATTGAAGACATACTTAAAAAACGCCATTGCCTTATCTTTGTTTAACAATAAAGTTTTGTGCACAGCTATATACTTTTTTTGTATAAAACTATACTGGTATACACCTAGGTATGATTGGTTGATAATTAACAAAACAGTATTTGTTAAAAGACCATATGTAATCAAACATAATATAATATCACTTCCACCTCCTGCTTCTGTAAAAATAGGTACCGACACTGCTGGAGTCTTTTTAGACAGTTTTATTTACTTAGATCTCTATGGCGTGATAGCATTTGAAATGTCATCAGTGATGTCATCAGTGATGTCACTGACCATGTCATCAGTGATGTAATATGTGAGGTCACAAGCAGTGCCTTACAGGGTATAAGTTACAGTTAGCTCAGGTAACCATAACTGCTGAATTTCTTTGTTTTTTTACGAGTGAAATCTGAGCCTAACTATTGGGTCACTGTAATCTTCGGTTTCTTCTGTGAATTTCTAAGGTTTAAAAAAAAGTCTATTTCCTAACTATAATGTCCCTATATCGTTTGTTGTCTTCTGTGAATTTCTAGTTTTTTAAAAATTCTATTTCCTAACTATGACACCCCTGTAACCTTGAATTTATGCTTTTAATGTTATTTCCTAACCGTAACTTGTAACCTTTGAGAGTGAGTGTGTGAGTGAGTGCATGAGTGACTCAGTGAGTATGTGAGTGGGTGGTCGAGTGCCTCAGTGGCTTTGTGAGTGGGTATGTGAGTGTCTGAGTGGCAGGATGTGTGTCTGAGTGAGTCTGTGGGTGAGTATGAGAGTGTCTGAGTAGGTTTGCAAGTGCCTCCATGAGTGTGCCAGTCAGTCTGTGAGTGACTGCATGAGTGTCTGAGTAGGTCTGTGAGTGAATGTGAGAGTCTCTGAGTGGATCTGGGAGTCGGTGCATGAGTCTCTAAGTAGGTCTGTGAGTGGGTGGGAGAGAGTATGAGTGATTCTGTAACTGGGGTCATGAGAGTTTGGCTGGGTCTGTAAGTGGGTGTATTTGTCTGAGTTCTTCTGTGAGTGGCTGGTGGAGTGTCTGAGTGGGTTTGCGAGTACCTCAATGAGTGTGTCAATCAGTCTGCGAGTGAGTGCATGAGTGTGTGAGTGGGTCTGTGAGTGGTTCTGTGAGTCAGTGCATGAATCTGTGAGTAGGTCTGTGAGTAGGTGAAGAGAGTATGAGTCATTCTGTAAGTGGGTATATGAGTGTCTGAGTAGGTGTATGTGTCTGAGTTTGTCTGTGAGTGGGTGCATGAGTGTCTGAATGGGTCTTTGAGTGGTTATGAGAGTGTCTATGTTGTTCTATGTGTGGATGTATGAGTGCCTCACTGGGATCTGCTAGTTATATGCTCACTTTCTGCCTTTTGTCTGCTCACTTCAGACATTTATTTTTCTTCTTTCTGCTTGTTTCTGACCTCTATTGTGCCTCTTTCTGCTAGTTTCTGACCTCTATTTTGCCTCTTTCTACTAGTTTATGACCTCTACTTTGCTACATTTTGCTAATTTCTGACCTTTATTTTGCCACTTTCTTCTCGTTTCTGGACTTTATTTTGCCTCTTTCTGGTCATTAATAACCTTTAGTGTGCCTCTTTCTGCTTGTTTCTGTCCTCTATTTTGCCTCTTTCTGCTCGTTTCTAACATTTATCTTGCCTCTTTGCTCATTACTGACCTCAATTTTGCCTCTTTCTGCTAATTTCTGACCTCTATTTGCCTCTTTCTGTTCATTTCTGAATATTATTTTGCCTTTCTCTTCATTTCTGATCTTTAATTTGCCTGTTTCGCTTGTTGCTGGCCTTTATTTTGCCTCTTTCTGCTAGTTGCTGATCTCAATGTTGCCTCTTGCTCCTAGTTTCTGACCTCTTTTTCTTCTTTCTGCTTCTTTCTGACCTTTATTTTGCCTCTTTCTGCTTGATTCTCACATTTATTCTGCTTCTTTCTGCTCGTTTCTCACCTTTAGTGTGCCTCTTTGTGCTCGTTGCTGACCTTTATTCTGCTCTTTCTGCTAATTTCTGACCTATATTCTGCCACTTGTTGCTCGTTTCTGACCTTTATTTTGCATCTTGCCTCTCATTTCTGACTTCAATTTTGCAACTTTTTGCTCAGTTCTCACTTTTATTCAGCCTCTTTCTGCTCAATTCTGACTTTTATTCTGCCTCTTGCTACTCATTTTTTACCTCAATTTTGCCTCTTTCTGCTAATTTCTCACCTTTATTCTGCATCTTTCTGCTCTTTTCTCAACTTTATTTTGCCTCTTTCCACTTTTTCTGAGCTATAGTTTGCCTCTTTCTGCTCATTGCTGATTTTATTTTGCCTCTTTCTGCTCGTTTCTGACACATATTCTGCCTCTTCCTGCTCATTTCTCAACATCATTTTGCCTCTTTCTTCTCTTTTTCCCTGAGACTGCAGAGGAGCCTCGAGGCCCCTGCAGCCCCCTGCGGCCCACGGCCTCCTGCTGTAGCTGGCATTAATCTCACAGACAGGGAGCTGCTAAACAAGCTCCCTGACCATGAGAGCAATCGTTTTGCCTATTTCCCTGCCCGTGGACAGCGGGCTAGCAAACAGAGGAAACCTCCACGTCCAACAATATATAGTTTCTTGTGTCATAATCACTGACGGTTTTCAGAAACATATTGCCTGCATACTGTGGAATATTGACACTGTCATATAACCTCAAAATAAGCCTGCCCAAAATCTGCTTCAGTGTATTTTGGGTAATCACAACCAATTCCAATTGTAGAGCTTGGCCAACCAGACAGAAACATTGATTGAGAGGTCATTGGTAAAGAAGCAAGAGCATCCCATTTGAACCAACACTAGCGGAAAGGGGCTTATAAAGGTTCCAGCTTCAAAATGACAACACCAGAAAATATCTCTCCTACTACATTATTTCCGCCTCTCTTGGCCCTACTTTCAATTTATTCCAAAGAGCAGTGGAGAGGATGGAAGTATATTGGAAGAGAGATATGCAAAATGAAACAAAGAGATTCAGGGAGAGTAAAAAGCAAAAAAAGACATAAAATGAATGGGACAGATAAAAGCAGAAGACAAAATGGTGATGATTAATAAGAAAGTAGGAGATAAGATGAGGTTAAAGAATAAAGAAGGTAAGATGCAGATATGTGGGAGGGCACAAAGAGAGACACAATAGATAGAAACACTATGAGAGGAGAAATGAGGAATGAAAAAGGGAGCTGTGCATGTGAAGGGAAGGGTGAAAGAGATAGTGGAAAAGCAAATGAACGACAGGGATATGGAAAATACATGAATAATCTAGAGTTGTAGAAAGTTTTTTCCTACGCAAGGAAAGTTTTGTTTACATCCTAATTTGTGATCATTGTATAGTTTGTAACGTTTCTTGCTTTTGGTTTGCCTATGCCTGAGCAATGTTTTTTCTGTACACATACCAGTGTAGGATGCAATTATTTGGCACGCAAAGTAGCTGAAACTGATTTTCTCTTGCATGTTTGCTTGTATGCTTTTTTTGTGCTAATATGATAATGAACTCTTTTTTGAGAGGTTAATATGAAGTAAACGGGTTTGCTGTGAAACAAGATTTGTGCTGCACTTGATACATTTTAACTGTGACTTTGGGTTAGTGTGTGGGACTGGATCATCATGTGCAAGGAAGCAGTAACTTGAGATTATTTAGACTGAGGGCCTTTCAAAAGAGGAAAGAAAGGATTGTGGTCAGTACATAGTATGAGCACTGACTGGATTCAAACTGCATGTGCATAGGGAATGCTCCACATCGTAGAGCATCTGCAGTTTACTACCTTTCACAGTTGGCCATGACCTCTCGTACGTCTAGAGAGATGGCAGCCATCATGAATTATAACATTAATCATGGTACTTGGTTCATTGCTAAGACATTTGTGCTACATTGTTGCTGCAGCCAGACCAGGCTTCATCAATCAATCAATCAATCAATCAATTAATCATTTGTAAAGAGCGCTACTGACACAAGAGGGTCTCAAGGCGCTGGAGGGGAAGGGGGTTTCGGCGGCACTGTCTCATCCAAAAAGAGACAGGTCTTGAGGTTCTTCCTGATTGCTTGCACTCTAGTGGTTCACCTGATACTAAGGGGGAGTTTGTTGCAGGTCTTGGCTGTGATGTAGGAGAAAGATCTTTCTTGCGTTCTGGTTCTGCGCATGAGTGGGATTTTGGCCAGGGCAACGTCAGCTGAGCTGAGGTTTCTCTTGGGGGAGTAGAAGGAGATTCTTTTGTTGAGGCATTGGGGTCCAGTGTTATTTAGGATTTGTAGGTGTGTGTGAGTAGCTTGAAAGTCACTCTTTTGTCGACGGGAAGCCAGTGGAGGTCTTGTGGGTGCTGGGTGATGTGTTCTTGCCATGGGATGCTGAGGACGAGTCTGGCTGCGGCATTCTGGACGGTCTGGAGTTTGTGGAGTAGAGATTTGTTGATTCCGGCGTAGAGGGCGTTCCGGTTGTCCAGTCTGCTGGTTATGAGTGCGTGGGTGATGTTTTTTCTGGATTCGGGGAGATCCATTTGAAAGTCTTGTGGAGTATGCAGAGGGTGTTGAAGCTTGTGGAAGATACGGCATTGATCTGTTGGTTCATGGTGAGGGAGAGTCGAGTATGATGCCGAGGTTGCAGGCGAGGTCTGTGAGTGTGGGCGGGTTGCTGAGGGCGGGGGCTACCAGGTGTTGTCCCAAGCAGAGGGGGTTGATCCAAGGATAAGGACTTCTGTCTTCTCCGAGTTGAACTTCAGGCAGCTGCTGTACGTCCATGATGCGATGTAATTAATTCCTTCCTGGAAGCTGTGTCTGGTGATGTCAGGCTCCTTGGCGAGCAAGAGGAGGAGCTGGGTGTCGTCGGCGTAGGATACTATGCTGAGTCCCTATTTTCTGACAATGGTTGTGAGTGGGATCCTGTAGGTGTTGAAGAGCGTGGGGCTGAGGGAGGATCCTTGGGGCACTTCGCATCTGATCTCTGTTGTTTCGAAGAGGAAGGACGGGAGTCTGATTATTTTGTTCGGCCAGTGATATGGATACAAATGTTAATGCATACATGTGTTGCATATATCTTCTTAAGCAATGGAAATCCCAGGATGTTAATGACGTTCTAATGTTTTTAGTTTACAGGAGTATAGCGGAAACTTTATTCCTCTTCCACAAAAGTGTGTATAATGACGCAGCATATTTAAAACTATCTATCCAGATGCTTATTTCTCTCTATGTTTAACTTTAAGTAATTCCCAGAATCCTGTGATAGGATATCATTTCACAAACACAGTTAAGCTAAGTGTTCCAGTGACAAGTTAGTAAAGGTGCTTATTTGTCTTGCAGAGATCCAGTACAACCTGCAGTCTTCCTTTACCCCAGAAAAGAAGAGGGAGAGTGTTGAGTCCAGGGGCTCTATTTTCTCCCTTATTCCATTTCCATTTCTGTGCTTCTACCACGGGCTCTCCTGTTCTAGTATATCTGGCCACTGGTGGGGATTGTGCGAGACTGAAAAGAACATTGCTTCCACAGGATCATGTGCACAATGTTAGTGAAAAACCTGACACTTCGAAACCGGATGGATAAACTCAGCGTTATAGTTATTATTTGCAAAAATTATATTTAATCATCAAATTTTATTTTGTTGAATTTTTTGTGAGGATTTCTATCCCTGGGTAGACGTTGTGAATTTTAGTACGCACACCTGATGCATTTTCAATACACAAAATGTGCGGAGTAAGGCACTGTGCTTGCACAGTCACTGCTAAGCCCTCCTCCCTTTTCTCAAAATGAATTATTCACTCCATTTCACTAACTATAATGTGGTTTGTGGTGTTATCCTTAACAAGATTTAATATCTACAGAAAGGAGATCTAAAATGGCGTTTGATTAGCTTAATTAAAGAGCATTCGGCCATGCACAGATTTTTACAACCAGCCTGTTTTTCTGGAAATTGTGGTGACCGCATAAACAAAACCAACTAGAAGAACAACAGAATTGGCAAGTATCTGCCATATTGTAATATATTTACTGTCAACACAAATCTGACTAAAGCCAGGCGATGCAGTAAACAAAGGCTCTCTTGTATCACAGTTACACAGTATGTTTGAAATCCCATATTTTATAGCAGTCATGAGCATAATTATCCTTAGCATAAAAAAAGATGCATGGCAAGAAAGAATTTCTGATGGAACTGCATGTGAAAAATGGCATGAGAAGAATGCTTAATCGAAGTACCCTGAATACATTTCCAACCTATCTATTGCAGATGGTGTGTCATTTTAAAATCCTCCAAGTTTTTCATTTGGCTACTTTTATATTAATGGGTCAAAGTAATGATGAAAGGCTTTTGCAGCCCAAATGTCTCAGTGATAAAATTAACAGAATTGCCAGGATGCTGGCCAATACAAGTACAATTGCATTTTTCGGAAATGTAGCTACCCCCTTGAGTGCAGAAGTGACCTTTAAGGCTGGTATTTGCTAACTTGCCAGAGATGTGTGATTAGTTAACTAAATTAATCCTGGTGTATAAAAATGAAAAACAATACGAATTGGCAGTCTAATGGTTTGGCTGAGTAAAACTCAATATGCAGGCATAGTACTAAGTTTGACCATTCAATGTGCAATGCACTGCGTTGTAGATACCGGCCATGCAGTCAATGCGTAATTATCAATAATAATGGGCCATTTTCAAGCACAAAAAAAACGTTTCAGCGTTTAGAGGAAAGTCAAGTATTTTTGCTTTTGTCTAGTAAGCTAGGAATGATTACAAAACTGTGCAATGTTTGTCATGCCACTAACTGAGACTCAGTGCAACAGTCATCTTATCACTAAAATGTATAATGAAGATTCATTTATAAAAACTACCAGGGCTTGATTCAAAACGAACCAGACAATATTGTGGAAGCACATAAGGTGTAGATATCCTCCAGGGAAGTAGGTATAGTTCATCCTATTAGGGGATTTACTAAAATCTCCATGAATATGCTTGGAAATCTCATACTGCTCTCAGAACTGACGGCCCATAGTACTATGTAATGCTGATATGTGCTTTTGCACAAATGACTGTTCTTTAATTTGCAATTTGAAGGAATAATGCTTTCTTTTGCATCCCCAGAAAATGTGGAAGTGTGATTTTTACAACCTATTTGCAAATTTACCTGAGGTACTTTGTGGTACGAATACTAAGGGGGGTCATTATGATGGTGGGCGTACCTGAGTCTGCCTGCCATGGTTGCAGTGGTGGGGACAGCCCACCAGTCATGCGGTGGTCCCACCAACCAAATTACGATACTACCGCGAGTATTGCGGGTGCATCCTGGGGCTTTAATATTGCGGACGGTGCTGCTGGCTGCAGCACCATTTGCACTGTTAAAATGTAATGCAGTGCATTTCCCTGCACTACGTGGCAGGCACCACACGGTGCCTGCCACTTAGTGCTGGAAAATGTTGGGGGGTACCATGGGTGCCCCCGCAGTGCACCCCCTGACACAGAGGGGGCCGACAACGGGCCCCTGAATCCAATCACCACCAGCCTGTCCAGCATTGTAATCTGGCAGACGGTGCCTGCTAGGCACCGCCACCATTTTGCAAGTCCTGTCCACTCTACCAGGCAATTGTCTGTGTCGGAAGCGTGGTGGGCGGTCCTTGCACGCAACACGCTTGCGGAACGATTCCCCCGCCTTCATAATGTGGTGTGGGGAAATTGGCAGTCAGATGGTGGAGGGCCCGCCACCACACTGCTGGCGGTGTCAGGCCTTCCGCCATCATAATTACCCCCTAAGTGCGGAAATTGGAAAGTCAAATGGAAGATGTGTGAATTTACCAAAAATGGTTTTAGTAGGTGTTTATCAGGTGTCCAATGGCAACCCCCTTTATCCCCTGATAACATCCATGTTCCCACCTTATCCCAAACATTGGGTCCATGAAAAGCCTGCCATTTTCCACAAATGTAGGTTCATCAATACCTATAAATTTTAGAAAGTTAGAATTTTTTCCCACGACTTCCACAGAATGTGATTAGAATATTTGCAAACTGAACTCATTGCTTCTGAACCTTCTGGTGAAAATCTGGACTTCTGTGTTATATTTGTTGTTTCCCCCCAAAATAAATTCAGATAAAAGCCTCCCCACATCTAAGAAATATATCAGGAACATGTTCTTTACGCATACAGAAAAATGTTTAATTATTTTACCACATGTTATTTGCTCTACCTTTTCTTCACTGGTGGCAGTCTCCTGAAAGAAGCGCTATGCAAAGTATGCACACGCAGAGAAAAAACAAGCATATTAATAGCACTCTATCAAACACAATTGTAGAACTAGTGCAATGTGTGTACACAGACATTCACTCTCTTCATATTTGCCTGGGTAACTGCCCATCTCCCTTCCTTGTTTCATTCCAGCAAGTAGGGATTATGGGGCAGTGCAACTATGTATGCTCCAGTAATTTAGTAATACCGGAATAGTTGAAAGGCGTTGACATGGCTGTTCTTACCTACCAATATTGGAGAAGCGGTGGGGGCTGCTGGTCAAAAATGTTGTGCATTAGCAGAACGTTACCTGGATTTTAATTCTGGAGTGTTACATATAACGGTGTTGCATGTCATGGAGGCAGGTAATGGTTGAAATGCAGTGACTGTGTCATGTATGTAAGAGTTCATGAATAGCAGAGGGTGCATTAGGTCAAGATTAAGATGCATTGGTGGAGATGCAACAGAAATCCATTTCTGGAAAAACAGGGCAGGCTTCCATTTAATGGCACTGGACCAGCTATTAATTGTTTTAGTACATTGAAGGAGCTATTCTCTGGCATATTTCTCCACCTTAACAAGTGAATTGAGCATCAGGAGCAAGGGCACTCTTTGGTATTTGTGTTGCACGAGGAATCACCTTACTGTGGATAGGTCGCAGTACTCTTTAAGTGTTGTTCTCTGTGGCGGCAGAGAGGTTTTTGTCTGCTGATGTGGTGTAGGAGGAAGAAGGAGGGAAAGGTCTGGCTGGCTTTATCATATGGGTTTAAGGATTGACCACCCATCTCTCAGATGTTTATGAAAAAGTATGAACAAAAAGAGGTCTCAGGCAAGACATGGGGAGTTTGGGACAAAGGTGCTTTTTAAAGTTCTAAATAATTGTATTATAATAAACAATAAAGAACACATATAATAACTATCTCCAAATAAAATAAAGACAGAACTAAGAGAAGACAGTCATCTAATAATACAACAATATAATAGTTGGTGAGGTTCCTTGACATAACACAGAAAATAAATACCAATTATAATACAGCTCACTAGGTACACCTGCAATATTTACATCTAGAGGTTTCCAAAACAAATGATTAAAAATAGGAGGGTTAAATGGACAGCTGAAAGATCAATTAGAGCCTTTCCTAGGAAAGATACTCCATGACCTTTAAGTATGTGTTGATAAGATGTAATGGATTTAATAGCAAAGAAATAAGGAAATCAAATGATTTCATCTGTAGTATTGATAGTAAGGTTGATCGTATAGATGACTTGCCAATAAGCATATTCTCAGACAGATGTTCCGAAATGTTAAGAATCTTTGAAGTAGTTTCCCAAATTTAAATCCAAGGTCAAATATATTAGTATATTCATATTTCAAATGATTTGAGGAACCTATATTAACTTTGCAATGCCAGCATCTTGGACCTTCAATGATATTAGCTATGTGAAGTCTGGAAGGATCAAAGAAACAATTAAATAACATATACACGTTTGTTTGATATATTAATACAGGTAACCAATCAATGAAATTGTTCAGCCATATCATCTCTACTGTTCTGAAGAAAAAGATAGGTTAAATTCAGTATTCCAACAATTACAAATGAATTGTATATTTGTAGAGGTTGTGTTATTAACAAAATTTGTTTTAAATACTTTAGAAGTATCATAACAAACAATATTATAGAGGTGTTTAGGAAAACATGGCGGCCGGCTAGCAGCGGGTCGCGGGTGCGGAGAGCGGTGGTGGTGCTAGTTATTCGGCACAAGCGGCATATCGGTTCTTTTGCCCAGGCTTTGATGTTTGCTGTTCGCGCCCTTGCTCACCGGGTTTGTGTGAGCGAGTAGAGACGGCATTGATGACATTTGGAGGGGCTTGGTTTCAATATCTGCTGCGGAGCCTTGGCTGTGTACGGCGGCTAGTGAGGCTGAAGGTTCCCGGCTGTGGCGACGTTCGGAGCAGCTTGGTTTTCAGTATCTTCTGCGGAGCCTCGGCTGTGTATGGCGGCTAGTGAGGCTGAAGGATCCCAGGGCTGGAGAAAGGTGGAGGTGGCGGCTGGGTCAGTGGTAATGGCAGCGACAGGGAGAGCTGAGTCGGGCTGCTGGGGGAGAGCGGCGTATGAGTTGGAGAGAGGTCGATGCGCCACAGGTAGAATTGGATACAGAGGTGTTGGTGGGCGCGATAGGGGAGCAGACACAGCCCCACTGAGCAGAGATTTGACGGTTGTTAAAAAAGATGAAGGTACTGTTGTCGCGGCCTTTGGTATAGTGGATCAAGTAGAGCAGAATAAGTTGGCTGAGGCTGAGGCTGGTACTGTAGGTGCCTCAGGCTATACACTGAGAAGTGCTGGGGGAAACGTCAGGGCAGGGCTTACCTGGCAGCAGTTTCAGCCGTGAGGGCAACGGCTTCTACACCCTTCATGCTCCCCACCCTGCAGTAGCACTAGCCTTGAGGGAAACGGCTCCTGCATTCTCTGTGCTCCCCACCCCGGTACTACTACTCCCAGGTGCCCCGGGGGTCAGGGCGCACCTGTGACGATACCGCAGCGCCCGGAGGCGCTTGAAAGGATTGGAGCGCCGGGAGCTGCGGGGGGGAAACGTCAGGGCAGGGCTTACCTGGCAGCAATTTCAGCCGTGAGGGCAACGGCTTCTACACCCTTCATGCTCCCCACCCTGCAGTAGCACTAGCCGTGAGGGAAACGGCTCCTGCATTCTCTGTGCTCCCCACCCCGGCACTACTACTCCCAGGTGCCCCGGGGGTCAGGGCGCACCTGTGATGATACCGCAGCGCCCGGAGGCGCTTGAAAGGATTGGAGCGCCGGGAGCTGCGGGGGGAAACGTCAGGGCAGGGCTTACCTGGCAGCAGTTTCAGCCGTGAGGGCAACGGCTTCTACACCCTTCATGCTCCCCACCCTGCAGTAGCACTAGCCTTGAGGGAAACGGCTCCTGCATTCTCTGTGCTCCCCACCCCGGCACTACTACTCCCAGGTGCCCCCGGGGTCAGGGCGCACCTGTGACGATACCGCAGCGCCCGGAGGCGCTTGAAAGGATTGGAACGCCTCCCGCATTGCGGGACGCGCGCGGGAGAAGCCCGGGACAAGGGCAGGACCATCTAAGGCCATCATAGGCCAGAAGAGGTCGGGTCGGGCCACCCCTCCTGGCCGTGCTACTAAAGGAGGTACAGACTTTGTTACCATATATAGCTACATCGTGTTGTGAGACATTCCCTGTCCCTGTAGGTGCTTGTTGCTGTATACGTGCTACTTACATTATGACATGCAAGGGGGGCGGCAAAAACTCAATCCTGACAGGGGACTTGGCTAAGGGGACGTTGGACCACTACTTAATCAAGACAATACCACCTAGTGTCCAACAAACAGTAGGAATAGAACAAGGACGACCGTCTACAGACTGTTCCATCAGCGATTTCTCCCCCTTACAGTCAATCGCTGCACTACCAAATCTATCACTGCTGGAGGAACTTAATAGCTTATGCGCAACCAAGTATGCTGTCGTCGAGTCGACAGCTGAACAATGTAGTGCTCCTATTTGCTCTACAGTTATCACAAGTCCCCCGTCCAGTATATTATCCCCACCTAATGGATGTCTCCTGGGTATTCCGCTCTGTACACCTGTTATAGATAACATGAATCCCAATACGTCCCTCATGGACCTTCCTGGTAAAAGGAAACGACTTGCAGAAAAACATATAGGCAGCCAAGCAAAACAGCAAAAATTGAATCTGAGCCCTCCATTGCTTATCACCCTTTCCCCGGAAACACGTAAGGATCCCGTGAAACTGTTAGTTCCTGTACCCTCTACCCCACCAACCCTCTTGGCCCAGTTAGAAACCATGATCAACTCCCTGATATACCCCCTGATAGAAAAAGTGAACAATCTAGGGGATAGGATCGTGGCAATAGAGGAAATGACCAAGACAAACTCGCTACTCCTAAAAAGTATGGCAGGCTCCAATTATATACAGCTGTTATGTAACACTGCAGCGCCTTTAACAACTCCTCAAAGTAATGTTGACCAACAGCAACCAGCAGTCCCACGTAAGCCAACTCCACCCATCCTGAAAGCGCCCACCAAACCTACTATAATACAAAGCTCTTCCTTTAAAACTAGGCAGAATAAAGAAACTATACCACCTATAGAGTCAAATTCCAATCTAGGGGACACGCCACCGAAATCTAACCACATACAATTACCACCGGAGGCTGCCCCGTTTGTGTGCGTTCTTTCTGGAGTGCCAGTACTCACACTTGGAAAAACTGAAAGTCAACAGGAACTAAGAAATAAGGCACTGTTCTGGCTAACAAAGAATAGACCCTTGCCTACTGATATTGACGGGAGAATACAATGTGTTAGAAGGGTGGGTTGGCTAGGCCCACTTCGTAAAGAGATACCTGGCGACCTGGTGTTGATAAAGTTCAGTAATAGCAATGTTGTCCCATACCTCCAGACCTGGCAACCGCAAATAGGAGATGGACCTATACACACCTGGGGACTAGCTGACTTTTATCCCAGAGTATCAATTCTCCCCCATTCAAAGAGAGTAACCTTTGGTTGGTCTAAAACGGCTCCGGGGTGAGGGGCGTTATCATCCAGATTTTGATTTGATCCCATAATGTAACTAGCTGTGAAATGAAATGACATGTAATGATGTGTACTGTTATTAAGCATAGGAAGCAGCTGTAAACTGTAATTATATTACTGTATTATGATGTCAGACTTTTTTTTTTTTTTTTAATAGTCTAAGTTTTCACTTTTTCTATAAGGATGAATTTTGTACATTGTTTTAAATTGTATTTTTGGTCATTTTAATCATTGCATTGCTGTATTTTGTAGCTTTTATGATTCCCTTTGTGACTTCGAATAAAGCTTATTTTGATTTGATTTGAGAAGTGCTGGGAAGGGGGGTGGCGAAAAGGCGCCTGTGAATTCTTCTGGTCCCCTCAAGCTTGAAGTTAAAAGTCCACACGATATTAATTTAAAAAAGAAGCAGAAAAAAAAGAATAACCCTAAACAAAGCAGTAAATTAGGGAAGCATAGCACCTTGGAGCGAAAACTTCAGACAACTCCATCTCTTCATTCATTTTTTAAAACCGTCTCAAAGACTCTAATATTAAAACCTAACCCCGTGCAGCTCAGTCAAAGTACAAATTTTGAGGTGGAGAGAGGGAAGGCTACCAGTGGGGTGGGCTTACAAGACTGATCTGAGTCCGAATCATTACCAGGCCCTGGCGTTAGATATGGATGGGCCAGGGCAAGAAGTGCAAGAAAAAAAAGAATCAGCAGACTCTGTAACCCCCAGTAGAGTTCAGTCGGATCTTCCAGGAGGATGCCCGGAAGCTGCAGCGAGCATTAATATCCCTGATCATGAACACAATTCTTTAGAGGATAAGGAGTTTGAGTCAGATAACCCAGATTTGCCAGTTATTGCTCTTTTGAAAAAACTCGATATGGACATGCACAAGGGGTTTGAAATTTCAAAAATGAATTAGGAAAGTATTCGTGCCTCGTGCAGCATATTAAAGGCAAAATTTAACACGTTAAGCTCTCGCACCGAGGTGTTAGAGACTGAGGTTAAGGTGATCCGGGAGTTGGCGGCGGATAATCGTAAAGAAATTGAGGAAATTAAGTTCAGAGAGGGCACAGGAGGAAAGAGTGGAGAGGCTTGAAAACATGCAAAGACGTAACAACTTAAAAATCTTGAAACTACCTGAAGGGAAAGAGGGCTCAGATATCAAGAAATAAGTGGCACACCTTTTAAAGTCTGAGTTAGAGTTAGAGGAGGATGAAGAGGTGATTCTGACAGATATACAGAGGGTCCATCGTGACCCCTTCAGGTTGAATCCGAATCGTACTAAGCAGAGGAAAATTTTAGTCAATTTTTTGACGTACAATTTGAAAGAAAAAATTGTTTCGGCTGCTCTAAAGAAGAAAAATATTTTAGTGGATGGGGCAAAAGTAAGGTCAGATTTGTCACCAGTGACGGCTAGCAGAGAATGGGAGCTAGGTAAGCGAATGGAGCATCTAAGGAGTTTGGGAGCCACGGTACAGCTTAAGGTTCCGGCATTTTTTAAAGTAATGTGGCGGAATAAGATGTACTCCTTTCGAATGGTTGAAGAAGTAGATACATTCATTGAGCAATGTCAAGAGGCGAGTCAAGAGGAGAGTTTGTAATCTAGTAGCTTGAAAATTTGTAAATTAGCCTAAAGTATAGTTTTGGGGATTAAGCTTGTACATATTATACTTACTAACATTAGTTAGAGATAAAGCACCACCACTGTAGGCACCCTAAGGGCCGCGGCCATGGGTAAGTCGGTTGGGTTTTCCAGGGTAGGGAGGGAAGGGGTTGGGGGTAGTAGGGAGGGGGAATGGGGTTGGGGAGGCGGGAGGGTAAGGGCACGGGAGGAAATACTGAAAAAATTCCTCTGAGGCTTATTTGTCACTAGGTTGATTGGAGAATTTTGTTTTGAGTTTGATGAGTGGGGTTAGTTCAATAGAATTAAGATTTCTTTAATGGAACGTGAATGGTCTACGTGTAAAATCTAGAAAACAAATAATATTAAAGTATTTAGAGGATTCATCTGCCCAGATTATTATTTTACAAGAGACGCATTTAACTGCTATTGAGAGTAAGGAAATTTTTGCGGCCCAAAGGTGGGTTGCCTATTAATTTTACACGCCTCAAACCATAGTCACGAAAGGGGTGGTAGTCCTGGTTAGGCAAGGAGTTAATATTATTGTGGAATCTACAGTGGCAGACGTGAAAGGTAGATGGTTGATTTTGAAATTAAAGGTTGCAGGGGAATCATTGATCATTATTGGGTACTATGGACCTAATCAGGATGATGAGGGGCCTTTGGATGCTTTAGCCAGTGAACTATTAGGCCGTGCAGGAAAAATCATCATGGCAGGAGACTTTAATACGGTATTGGACAGTAAATTAGACCGGTCAGAAAAATCCAGAGGGCTGGTAAATTCTAAAATGTCCAGTAGGGTCAGGTTATTGATTTCTCAGTACGGGCTGTGCGATGTCTGGAGGGTAAAGTCAGGGCAGAGGTTAGGCTATACATATTATAACAAAAAATATAATCACAGAATGAGGATAAATTATTTTTTGCTCAATTCCAGACTAAAAGATTATGTGATCAAGGTGGGACACGTAGGGGTTCATATTTCAGACCATTCAGCTATCACACTGACTCTGAAGTTAAGGATGTGCGGAGCGGATTCAACCTGGAGGTTAGATCGAACCGTCCTTCTTGATCAGGAATGTCTAAAATTTGTAACTGAAGAGTTAGAGGTTTTTTTGGAGAAAAATTTGGGCACGGCAAGGATTGAGATAGTCTGGGAGACCTGCAAGGCTTTTCTGAGAGGGAGATTGGGAGCTCTGGCAGCAAAGAAGCAGAGATCTTATTGTATCAAAGTGTCAAAGTTAGACGAAAAAATTCGCTTGAGTGAAGCTAAGATCATAAGCAACGGCGAATCTGAAATAGGGGAGCAGGCTTTGTATGATCTGGCAATGTTGAAATCAGAGTTTACGGTAGTTTAACTCGGGGAGGGATGCAGTAAACTCCTAGCATGGAAAGCGAAAAAAGATCAAGTTTGCAACTACATTAAGGAAGTGAAAACTGTGGAGTCAGATATTACTATTACAGATAGTAAGGGAATAGCAGATGCTTTTTTTGATTACTTTTCCAGAGTGTACAGGGAAGATTTGAATCCCGAATCCTCAGCAATAAGGGGTTGGCTACAGCTCATGGATCCACTCCCAGCTGAGTTTAAGAAGGTTCTAAATAGTGAAATATCTTTATTGGAAGTAGAAAGGGCTATAAAGTCTGGAAAGAGGGGTAAGGCTCCTGGGCTGGATGGCCTTCCGGCTGAGGTATATAAAACCTTGATAGGAAATATTCGGGCACATGCATCAAGGGTTTTTGCATTCGCAAACGGTGCGAATCGCAAAATTCAGCCGTTTGCGAATGCAAATCCCTTTTTTGGGATGCATTAAGGTTTTTGCTTTTTTCGCAATTTAAGAAATCGTAATTTATTTGTGATTTCTTAAATTGCGATTGCATTTAAGAAATCGCAATTTTGCAATTTCTTAAATGCTATGCATGATTTTTTTAAATGCGAAATTGCAAATAGGTAGTGGTAAATTACCATGAAGTTAACCTTCATGGTAATTTGCGAAAACTTTAAAAAGTGCACAAAAGTGCATTTTTGAAAGTTTCATTTTACACACACACATGCCCTTAGGGCATGTGTGTGTGAAAAATGTACTTAAAGGTACATTTCAGGGGTGCAGGGGGGGTCCTTTGGAAGCCCCCTGCACCCTTGAAATTGCATTCTCATTTTGCGATTCCTTAATTGCGAATCGCAAAATGAGAATGCCTTCACATTCATTCCTATGGGCCTCTAGGCCCATAGGAATCAATGGAAAGGGATTCCTTAATTGCGATTCGCAAATTGTGAATCGCAATTAAGGAAAATTAAGAAATCGCAAAACAAATTGCGATTTCTTGATGCATAGCCGTTTGCGAATTCTTAATTGCGATTCCTTAATTTTTGCAATTAAGAATTCGCAAACGGGAACATTGATGCATGTGGCCGATTGCTCCTATAATGACTCAATTATTTAACAGCATTTTTCAGGGGGGGGCTGCACTGCCTGACTCATGGAATGAGGCGACTATTATTTTGATACCAAAACCAGGGAAATCACCTAAATATTTGGATACTTATAGGCCAATATCGCTATTAAATTGTGATTACAAACTTTTTGCGAAAATTATAGAGGACAGGTCAAGTCTGGTTATCCCAAAATTAGTACATGATGACCAGAAGGGATTAATAAAGGGCAGATTTTTAAAGGAGCTTACTTTCTCACTAATAGGCGCAATGGATATGGCATCGGTTTATAAACTTCCCTTGGCGGTAATAGCACTTGATGCCGCCAAGGCTTTTGACCGAGTAAATTGGTCTTTTTTAAAGGCCCTTTCAGGTCATCTTAATTTAGGGACATGCTTTACTAATTCCCTGTTATCTTTATATCATTCACCCACTTCAAAAGTATTGGTCAACAGGATTTTATCTCAGTCTATTAAGGTGATGCGTGGGACGAGGCAGGGGTGTCCTCTGTCACCCCTACTGTTCGATCTGTATATAGAGCCTCTTGCTTGCAGGATTAGAAATTCGGAAAAGATCCCCCCTTTTGTTGTGGAGGGGTGGTCTAAGAAAATAGGTCTATATGCAGATGATATAGTAATTCTTACCCCTAAATTGCAGCAGTCAATTCAAGGTTTATTAGAACTAACCAAAGAGTTTGGGCTTGTCTCAGGGTATGAGATAAATGAAGACAAGACCGAGATTATGTCTTGGAATATAGATACGGAAGGGGTAATATGCAAAGCGGAGATGAAATATTTGGGGGTAAGGATCACACATAACATTGGAGAGCTCACTAAGATCAATTTTTTAAAGATAAAATGGGAAATAGTTGCTACTTTGCAAGGATGGGTACATTTACCGCTTACCTTGTATGGCTGTACAAATTTGATAAAGATGGTGATTTTGCCAAAACTGACTTTTTTGTTTGAAACAATTCCCTTGGTGTTTAAAAAAGACTGGATTAACAGGTTACAGAGCGAGATTAGCTCTTTTCTATGGGCCTCGAAAGGATCTCGTTTTTTCCCTGGAAAAAACTAAGAAGAAAGCTTGTCAAAGGGGGGCTGGCCGCCCCTGACTTTCAGATGTATTCGTGGGCCTTTCAGTTAAAAAAATTCAGAATGTTGTTCGGTACTCCAACGGACTCAACTATTGGAAAGATGTTTAGTGTAATGCTTAAGAGTTCTAATTACAATGAACATGGCTTTTTGTGCAAGTTCGCTGATCCAAGGTTTTTTAAGAAAGTTCGGCTCAAGACGCTGCGTGAAGCGGCGGAGCTTTGGTTTAAAATTAGGAGGGTATTGAAAATTCCCTATTATAGTTACAGGGCCTCAATATGGGATGCTCCAGGGTCACCTCTTTGGTCTAGGGACGTATTCGCAAATTCACAGTTGGGCAAGTAATGTGGATAATGTTATCGGACTCCAGAATGAGTTTGAAGAAAAACTCTTTTCAGCCCACTCTTACAAAAAAGAATTTGCTCTCTGGTACTGGTCAATACTTGAGATGGAAGACTGCCCATTTCTACACCCTGAGGTCCTGTGGGGTGACTGCTTGCCAGACATCGCAAAGGAGACGCAATGGCAAGTAACTATGGTTATGTTAAACAAAATAGTTAAATCTGCAAATCTAAGGCGGAATTATTTCTTTACAATCCACAGGGCATCACCTCGCAGACTGTCGAAATTTAAGGCTGGCGGTGTGGTGGAGTGCCCCAAATGTAAAAGCCTGAACGAGGATGACCTGCATATGTTTGTGGTCTGTCTGAATATCAGAGAGTTTTGGGAGGACGTAAGTAACTGCTTGTCACAAGTCTCAGACCAGAAGATTGAGGTAAGCCCTGAATTAATCATAACTGGAAGATATGATCTGCAAGTAAGGGCACTAATGATAAAGCCCAACTTATTTGTTATGGTGTTCTGTTGGTGTTCTGTTGGCCTGGAGGGAGATTTGCAAATTGTGGGTTTCTCCAATATCTCCTACAGTTTTCGAATGGTTACAAGCTATGAGACACATTGCCAAATTGGACACCTTGGATCAGACTAAGAAAAGGCGCAGATTTTGGTTACCTTTTTTGTCACGTTTTGGGTGAGGGAGTAAAATCAGACTGGGAACAAGATAACTAATTAATAATAATCCAATGATTAAGGCCTTGGCCTATCTCACCGGCGGTTTGCCTCTCCCTCAGGAAACAATTAGATAAGGTAGCGGTGCTCTAAAATGAAGTTTCTTTAATTCTCGCTGGTAAGAGCTCCTTTTACTCGCAGTAGTACTGCACAAGCCTTTGTCTTCAGAGTCGGTATATGAGATAAAAAGCCCATGGGCGGTATCATGTACAAAAAAGGGTGGCGAAAATGCTAATGAGGATAAAATAAATAAATTTAAAAAAAAGACAAACAATATTATGCACGTGATGTATAATTATGCTTGCAATACCTTTGCAACAGGTAGAGCATTGAGAAAATTATCAAGTGATGCACATGTGGTTTATATTTCTTTCTGTAATATTTCAAAAGATACACACATACTGCCTTGACATGCATCCTGTAAGAAAAAAAGTACATTTTATATTATTTGTAATTTTAAATGGGAATTATGGTACAAATAGATACTTGTGGAGCAATGACAATTAGTATTAAAGAAGGATTCATTTTCTAACAGTGCAGATTTGATTACCTTAATGATGGGGAATGTTCCCAATTTGTGCATTGGACATTTGCAGTATTGCTAAAAAGTGAAAGGTTGTATCCAGATAATGTTCAATTAGTAACCATGTACTAGAGATCATAGAATCCATATTTTAGAACCATTATGATCTGTGTTTAATTCGAAATGTCACATGATATTTATGAAAGTCAGGTAACCGTAATCCTCAATTTTTCTGACAAGTTTTAAGTTTGGCTTAAGGAATTACTTGGGGGGAGGGGTTCAAATTCCAAATTAATTTTTAAGGAAACTGTCATTTATTATAAAAGGAAGGAGCAACATTTATAACAGATTTAAAACTTTAGGAGTTAGCACCAGTTTAACTACTTCAATCTTATTCAGATACAATAAAGACCATTTATCAATTGCTTACTTTACTTTTAATAGAATTGAATTACAATTTAAGTTGGCTATATTTTTAACAGAGATTGAAAAAGTAATGCCAAGATATTTGAAGGTGTTATTATGCCAGCAATACCTACATCCTTAGTCATTTCTGGAGTACAATGAACGTGAGGAGGAATATTTGACATATTAATGTTTAAAGTGTTGCTGGAAACAGAAGTATAACAATCAATAATATTAATAATAATTGAAATAATAGTATTAAAGTTAGCGACATAAAACAATATTTAGTCAGCGTAACCTGGTGTTTTCAGAGTTATATTAATCTGCCTGATCTTATGTTTGGAAATCATATAACACATATATCTGAAGGAGGCGAAATAATCAGTTCTTGAATATGTATTTCATCCAGACTTTTTCCCAACAAATGTTCTGGAGCTTCAACTACTTTGGACTGAGCATGATGTGGTAAGGCAGTTTGCTTTCATTCACCTAGTTTAACTGATTTAGAGTTCTTACGTTAGGTAGACATGATGTATTATTCAGATGAAAACATAATATATTGAAAGTGTCATTAGAACAAAATGAAACAGACCGTCGATAGTAGGAAAGGCCTTGACTAACATTAGAAATAAGTTTGAGGCTTAGGTGTGATATGTAGATTTAATATGCATTAATAATTATGAAAAAGTATGTATGTAAGTAATTGAAATTAATGTAACTATATATTTTTTTAAGTTACATTCATTGCTAAATTAACAATAGGTAATTAAAATATGTTATAATTATATAATAATTATGTACTATTTTTATAATGTTCAATATTAAATTATATTAATTTAGATTTTTAACTATTTAAAATAATTTAATTGACCTTTAATTCAAGTAGGTTTTCGTTTTAATTCCCTAGCTCCATTATTTTCAATGAGAGGGTGTTGCATTACTAGTGGTTGGTCATATGTGGTGCTGGACTTACTACTATTTATTTTCACTTTTTCACTAGTAACTAAGGGGCTCATTAGGATGGCGGAATTTGGCACATCAGGGGTGCTGGCGAAAAATGTCCTTTTCCGCACTACAGCTGCAGTCCTCGCGTCCGCCATATTACAATGGGCAAAGATAGCCCATTTCACATTCCCTGTGGAGTTTCGGGATCCACCTGCAATTTCCTTACACAAAGGTGGCGGAGGGAGCCAATAGAGAAACACAGGCGTACAGAATGACGTCCCGACCGCCTGACAAATCACGATGCCTCAAACAGCACATCACAACGCAGCGGAGAAACCAGCCACCCAGATACGGCAGAAGCACTACTGCGTAGAGCAAAACTATAATCCTGGTCCCCTCCACGCGTTCCTGACCGCTATGGATCCAGCTCTTCAAGACTTTCCGCTGCTGTACCTCATCCACTACCATCAAATAAGACGTTCCTGCGGTCAACCCCGCAGGTACATAAAAACACATCTCCGCATACAACCACAACACACAACTCCTGTGCTGAAATATGATTCCTGTCCACATCAGACACTCTGGTGGGGACAGGAACATATCCCCCAGTGTACTCACACATGTCCTGCCTGCTAGAAATCCACAACTACACATCCAGGTCACCCATCAACCGCAAAATCACTGCAATGTCTTGGGCAAGTCACCGCAGCGGTGAAGATGCGGGAAAACCTTCTCACAATGTAGTAGGCAGAGTCTGCGCCAAGCAAGTGCAGTTTCTGCAGCTTCCCAGGGCCCCACTTTCACCCTACCCACATGGTGGGCTGCATCAGTTGGCCACAGCATGCTTCCCAGATCCATTCCTGCACATCCTGAGTGCCCCTCTTGTGCCCCCCCCCCCTCAATGCACCATTTAGCAGCCAGGTGTGGCTCGACCTTGCACCTCACATATCAAAGGGCAGTGTGGATTGGCTGGGAAGGTTGGAGTGAAGATGAACAACCTGCACATAAGGTCAAGGGCTGTACAACCCTCCCCCTCACACCTGCCTACCACTCATGTAAATCTAGCTGACTAAAACAAGAACTGAAGACTCACACTGCATATTAACAACCACTGAACTGTTCACACTGCATGCCAAGTCCCTCAGAAAGATCCCACACTGACACTCTGCTACATACACATACCATAGGTCAGCAGCAATGTATGACAATAAATGGACTAGCCCAAAGTGGATTGCACAGTGCTTGAAAACCATGGAGCAAGCCACATAGCATTTGTACATGACATGCAAGAGGAATAACAGATCACGCAACCCTTAGGCCATCAAATCAGACATGGGTGGCACAGTCATTATAATTAAACCTAAGTGACTTCTGTGCAACATCTCTGGGATACATCAAGGCAAGCTATGCATAGGCACAGGAATGATAGGAAGTGTCAGAACCCATACAGTAACCAGTCCCACATCTGTGTCAACTACCTTGACATGTGTATGCCACCAGCACAACACACATGGCTCATTATCACACTCTCTGACTGTCAAACCCAAGTAGGACCTTCACACATACACCTCATCTACCATCTCACACCTGCAACACTCAACCTGTGAGAAACACACATAAAGATGTGAATAAGGTCCTGTGATTTCCCAGACAACCTGGTGTGTATCTACAAAATTCAGACTCACACTCAGGGATGTCTGAACCAATGCTGACCAAAAACCAATAGCCAAACACAAATCTCACAAACAACATCCAAAGAAGTCCAACAATCTCAGCCATGTGCAGGCAAACTCTGGCTAGGCAATGTTACCCCAGACAGAACAGGAATACACAACATTTGCACTCTTGCAAAATGCACAGACACCATACCCCAACCCAAACAAGAGTTTCATCATCAAATGCCAATCATGAACACTAACTGGGATCAATGGGACAAATCATCTAACAAAGGCATAGACACCACACCAGTTATCAAGTGAGCATGGTGTCAATGCGTACCACAAGCATGCACATGCACAATCCTGACATGTGACAGGTCAAATATAGGAGGACATAGCACAATTGTGCACTCAAAAGAAGCTCATGAACAAGAAGACACAGTGCAGTATGTGATATTCACACAAATGCACACTACAAATCCAACACACAGCAGAATATATTATAAAGCACATACTACTCTCACACAATGTCATGCGAATGTCATAGAACATCACACACACATGCACCTGTCAGTGGAAAGAGCCAACACAGGCCAAACACTGCATCCATCAACAACAAAACCACAACACATGCACATACAAATACATCACATAGTCAACTCAGCTGGACATCAGGGGGATGCACACCAGGCAAGTACAAGGCAACATACATTCACAGCAGTGCATGCACAGTAAGCAGTGTGCGAACACCAACAAAACCAGTATCACACATATCTGAGTGCTCCACCATGAACTCCCACAACACAAACCATCACAGCACACAGATCACATCACACTAAGGAAGGGTTGCAGTACCTCAGCAAACACACATACACCTTAGCCATCACCCACAGCTGCATAACTCAGGAAAACACAGATGAATACAACATGACTAGAGGACTGTGCAGGCCAAACATATGCACTGCACATGAGCAACCATGACTGCAATTAAGTAGAAGAAGATACAACATAACTTATTGTGAAACTATCCTGATTGGCACATTGGTCCTGTACACAGATCATCCTCCCACAGTATAGTGTCACACTATGAAGTGGTGGGGGGCGTCACACACTGGCAAGGCACGGATGGAAGACAAGAAACTGTAGTGGTGTGTATATCAGTATTGTACAGGTGAGGAGTGTACACTGCACAAAAACACATAGAGGAGTAACTCACAATGTGTAGGTATCAGAAGCACCTATAGGGGATGGTATGGCTCTTCATACCACATACTATACTTGTCCCATAAATGTGTCAAGTGACAGCAATGTATGAGAAAACTCACAAATAATGTCAGTGAGCACAAACTTAAACAAGGCCTATGGCTGATCAACGAAACACAACACAGACTTTGCAGTCACACACTCTGCATACACACAATTGACAGCGACAACAAGTAGCTGACCCCAGTAGTGCAAGGACACACAGACACACTGCACAGAGCTCAACCTACAACTCCTACATGTGCCCACAATCTGAAGCACATATCTGACAATGTAAACAAACAGGCACTCATTACCTGGATCATACATGTTTAAGCAGTTTTATATAGCGCTAGCCAGACCCAAAGGTATTGGAGCGCTTTACAGCATATAGGGGAGAAAAACACATAAAAGAGGTACAAGAAAGCGTAAGTGATCAAAAGGTAGAGTGGTTCCGAGGTAGTTTCGATGCATGGGTAAAGTCCTGATCTCGGTCTCCCTCCGGGAGTGGAGGAGAGTAGGGGGTTATAGGGTGTGGAGCAATTGCCTGTTGGCAGCAGGGTGTCGGCTTGTGCGCTTTGAAATTCACTTTGAGAATTCACGGTTGAGGTATAAGTCTTTTAAGAGTTTTTTGAATTTTATGAAGGAGGGAGTAGTCCTTATGTCAACTGGGATGGAGTTCCAGATTTTGGGTGCGTTTCCTGCGAAGGAATGAGCAGCAGTTTTTTTTTGCATGTCTTCAGAGGGATTAGTAGGAGGGTGTTGGAACTTCTAGGGTTTCTTGATTGTCCGGCTTTCTTGAGCTTGGAGGCCAGGCATTATGGTTTCCCTGTGTGTAAGGCTTTGTAAGGCAGGCAGTTCTGAAGATGGCGCATATTTCCACTGGGCGCCATTTTAGTTCTCTGAGTGCGGGAGATAGGTGGTCGTATTTTTTACTCCGGTGACCATTCTGGCAGCAACATTGAGAGTTGTTTTGAGTGGGGCTAGGGGGGAGAGAGCTGTACCGGAAAGAACTGCGTTCCCATAGTCCAGCCTAGATAACACCAGTGATTGGGTGGCTTATTTGAGGTCCATGGGCGAGATGAAAGGTTTAATTTTGTTGATGAGCTTCAGATTAAGGAAGGCACTTTTGGCAGAGGTCTTATTGGGGTTGGACATGGTTAGTTTTTGGTCAAGGGTGATTCCTAGTGATTTTACTGAGTAAGCCAGGGTGAGATTGCCGTTGAGAGCATCGACAGCTTTCAGCCACTCTACGATTTGCGGGTTTTCATCTTTGTTGGAGATGAGGAGGATTTCGTTTTTTTCTTGATTGAGTTTAAGGTGGTTTGTTGCAAGCCATTGTTGAACTTCTTTGAAAGTGTTCTAGAGTCTTAGAATGTCATTAACGGAGGAGGTTTCCAGGTAGATCTGGGTTTCGTCAGCATATAGGTGGAAGGGTATGTTGGCTTTTTTTAGAATGGTTGTGAGGGGTTAAATGTATATGTTGAATAGCTGAGGGGAGAGTACTGAACCTTGGGGGACATGTAGTTGGCATGTGCAGGGGCACATACACCTCAACAACTACTGACACTGACAGGTCAATCACACTGTATGACTCCACAAGTGCACACATTCGAATGTACCCATGTGACCATGAACACAGGCCTACATAAGATGAATGACTACACATCAACACTGCTGTTCACACATCAAGAAAGATCCCACATATATGAAGGACCCTGGCCACCCCGCAAGTAATCTTGGGGATAGAATCCACCTCTGTTGTGTTATTGCATCCTAATAAGACATGTCTACAAGTTAGCAAACATGAACATAGAATGATTGTGATATGAGTAGATCATCACAAACAACCATCATTGCACCCTCAAGCCTCAGAGTCAAAAACAACAAACGTGCCTGGGACCTCTGGCAACCTATGAAAGAATAAACCAAGTAATTGCCAATGTGGAAGTGGCATACAGTCTACAGAGCATGTGTCACATGAACATATACCCATACACTTTTCATTTAGCAAGGGCAGCGACAAAGCAGACAACAGCAGTAACAGTCTTTATTACAAAATATCCAGATAGGCATAAAATTTGCAAGGCATCAAGGCCATTGGCCATTACAAATTCCTAGCATGCACATGTGTGCATGACAAACAACACAGGAAATTGGCATCACAAGTAACAAACAGCAACGCCATTGGCCAGTGTGTAGTTCTAGTAGGCACATGTGTGCATGACAGACTGCACAGGAAATGGGCATCAAAAGTAACAAACAGCAAGGTTATTGGCCACTACAAATTCTTAGTCGGCACATGTGTGCATGACAAAGTCCTCAGGAAATAGGCATCAAAAGCACAAAACTGCAAGGCCATTGGCCATTCCATAGTTCTAGTCCGCACATGTGTGCAAGAGGAACTGCACAGGAAATGGGCATCAAAAGTAACAAACAGCAAGGCCATTGGCCAGTCCATTGTTCTAGTCCGCACATGTGTGCATGAGAAACTGTACAGGAAATGGGCAGCAAAAGTAACAAACAGCAAGGCCATCGGACAGTCCATAGTTCTAGTAGGCACATGTGTGCATGACAGACTGCACAGAAAATGAACATCAAAAGTAACAAACGGCAAGGCCAATGGCCAGTCCATAGTTCTAGTCCGCACATGTGTGCATGAGAAACTGAACAGGAAATGGGCATTAAAAGTAACAAACAGCAAGGCGTTTGGCCATTACAAATTCCTAGTAGGCACATGTGTGCATTACAGACTGCCCAGGAAATGGGCATCAAAGGTAACAAACAGCAAGCCCATTGGCCAGTACAAATTCATAGCATGCACATGTGTGCATGGCAAACTGCACAGGAAATGGGCATCAAAAGTACAAAACTGCAAGTCGACTGGCCAGTTCATAGTTCTAGTCCGCACATGTGTGCATGAGAAACTGCACAGGACATGGGCATCAAAAGTAACAAACAGCAAGGCCATTGCCCATTACAAGTTCCTAGTAGGCACATGTGTGCATGACAGACTGTACAGTAAATGGGCATCAAAAGTAACAAACAGCAAGGCCATTGGCCAGTCCATAGTTCTAGTAGGCACATGTGTGCATGACACACTGCACAGGAAATGGGCATCAAAAGTAACAAACAGCAAGGCCATTGGCCAGTCCATAGTTCTAGTCCAAACTTGTGTGCATGACAGACTGCACAGGAAATGGTCATCAAAAGTAACAAACAGTAAGTCCATTGGACAGTCCATAGTTCTAATAGGCACATGTGTGCATGACACACTGCACAGGAAATAGGCAACAAAAGTAACAAACAGCAAGGACACTGGCCAGTACAAATTCCTAGCATGCACATGTGTGCCTGACAAACTGCACAGGAAATGGGTATCAAAAGTACAAAACTGCAAGGCCATTGGCTAATCCATAGTTCTAGTAGGGACATGTGTGCATGACAAACTGCACATGAAATGGGCATCAAAAGTAACAAACATCAAGGCCATTGGCCAGTCCATAGTTCTAGTCTGCACATGTGTGCATGAGAAACTGCACAGAAAAAGGGGCATCAAAAGTAACAAACACCAAGGCCATTGGCCATTACAAATTCCTAGTAGGCACAAGTGTGCATGAGAAACTGCACAGGAAATGGGTAACACTGTCCACTGCCATAGGAATCACCACAGCTCAGGGGCTACATATGGGCAGTCCAGGCCCTGCTGTTGGAGAAATGGTGTGGGGAGGAGAACTTGGCTGAAATATTTGGCTTTAAGTTGAACTAGGACGGGGCTGGTTGTCAGGCCAGTTGAAGAAATGGACCGGGGAGAGGTAGAGGTATCTGTGGCTGTGGGAGCCTGAGGGCTGCTTGGACGGGGTGTGGCGGTGGCACAGGAGGTGGAGACATGCTGCGTGGAGGCACAGTGGTTGAGGGTTAATGTTGAGTGCTGGGTCTCAACTGTTTGGGGATTCGATAGCCCACTAGTGTCTTGGCTGGCAAGGGAAGTGAGGTGGGCACAACAGCCTCCTCTCCACCAAAGGTCTTGTCGAAGTAAACTCCCCACTTTGCTCTCTTGTCCCTGCTTCACAGGAGTGTCGGTGGGAGTAGATATTTTGGGTGAATCTGCCTTTGAAATGTGCTTTGGCTTGGTCGTGGCAGGCACCAGATTCACAGCAGACAAGGCAAGTGTTTGTGGGCCCTTTGGAGCAGGTGTGGGGATGGGACTGTCCTTCCTTTGCGGTGATTTGGATGAATGTGATGTTGATGCCTGCTTCTTGGCCTGATGCCCCTGAGCGTCACGTGATGGACTTTTGGTTTTGTGCTCATGTGTGCCCATTTCGTCTTGTGGTGATGGTGTCTGCGGTCTGGTATGCTTGGAGTGCTGCGTTTTGTGTGCTGCATGTGGAGGACTTGGTGCCTGAGGGCTCTGGTGTTTAGGCACTCTTGTCAGGTGGTGCCATTGGCAGGGTGGTTGCTGAAGGGACAGGAGCTGGACGGGGAGCTTGTGACTGCTGAATGGCTGCCGTCACTGTGGAGGACAAAGGCTGGACAGTTCGGTGATGAATGAATGCCCTCCATTATTGCAACTACCTGTGCCAACTTCTTGTCATGATCCTGGGAGGCATTCAGGGGAGCAGTCTGACCCATACACAGCCGGTGCAAAAGGTCAACCACTCCCTGCTCCTGGATGATGATTATGCAGCAGCTGCCCCCCCCTGCAAACCCCCACATGCCCAGTGGCGACGATAGTGGAGGGGAGGAAGGTGTTGACCTGCATCAACAGATCATTTACAACTACTTTCCCTGAGTGTTAAGTGACATAGTTTGGTGTCTTTGATGGTAGTGGTAAGGCATAGAATAATTTTTTGACTGCTGCCTGTTGTTGGCTCTGTGCAAATGGCTGATGTGTGTGGCACAGGTTTATTTATCCAGGTACCTCATGTCTATGTTGAAGTTGTTGCTCATTGTTATGTTTGCTGGTTTGTGTACGTTGATGACTCGTGGTGTGTTCTAGCTGTAATGCATCACCTGACAAATAAATCTCATTCTCTTGTGTCTTTCTAGGTCCCTTCACCCTCTCAATGCCTCGTCACAATCAGAGCTTGTGCTACATTGGAATTTAAGTTGACATTGTACATACTGTGATAAACATGGAGCTGACTCAAAGACATAGGTGTGTAAAGGGTATTTATTTGCAATAATTATTTGTGACCCAGAAGTGATTGGTCAAGTAATTGTGCAAAGTGAATTTCTGAGTTGTTAGTGATGGTAAATGAGACAAATAGAGTAGTCACCACATTGATGTAGTCACACAGTCCAACAGACTACTGCCATCAACATGGCAATGTGGGTAAGGATAGTCAACAAAGTCAATGTCCAGGGGAACACAGGTGCCATGATGGCTGGTTCAGCGACTAGGGTTTGGATAAATACGTTCACGAGAAATGTGCATGCGCGGCGCCTGTGCATGCGCAGTTTTCATGAAGAAGTCGCAATAGCAGAAGAGGGCAGCCCAGGTGGTAGGCCAACTTCGCTCCGCTGCCAGTGTGAGGAGATTTGCCTGCTCCGTCTACTTCGCTGAACAGGCAAAATTCCGCACATTCTGTGGGCTGAACGGAGTTGTCCCACCACCCCCACTCAAAACCTTTTTAACAGTTAAACCTGCCAATTTCCCCTTTGCCAGTACTGGGACACTCTTTCGAGTAGCTGTGCACTTTATAAATGAATATAACATAACATGATTGGGACATTAAAACTGTGTACAATCAGCTTGCAGACTTAGAACAATCAGCTGCTCTACCAGCCCTGCTATATGCGGATGATTGTGTTCTAATGTCGAAACTGGGTCAGGACTTTTAACCAGTTTTAATGATTTTATGAGTGATCTCGGGTTAAAAACAAATGTTGCAAAATCACATGTCATGGTAGCAGGAAAAGCGCTATCTAAAACGAAAACCTTTTCTATAAAGAATGACATTTTATGTCAGGTGCCAACCTTTTCATATTTAGGTATCCTTTTTAATGAAAAGAATTCTTGGTCCCACTTAGATAATGCTAGGATTGTGGGATTCAATAAAAATATGGAGGCCATTTATAGATTCACCCACAAATTTGGCTCTCGCTCCATAAAAGTAATTATTGACATTTACAAAGCACGAACTTGCGCAGTCACTTCATATGGCGTCGGAGTCTGGGGATTTACTAACACATTGGACCTCCAGAGAGCTGAGAATATAATGCTAAAACATGTGATGATCCTACCTAAAAGTACCCCTGCCACCATGTGTCATAACAAATTAGGCGTAACACCATTATCCTTTCGTATTCAATCAGCACCTTTAATGCTTTGGCGCAGCATTTGGGTAAAAGAGGAACCAGCACTGAATAGTGACATAATTTTAGATTGCTTGAAATTGGACCATGCAAAAAATAAATTCTTTAGCCCTCTTATGTGCAAGATCAATTGGAAAAACTTGGATTGCAGGATTGTTTTAGTAGTCCTGGAAAGATATCCTCAATTTCTAAGGCTAAGCTTAAAAGCGACCTTCTTTCATTCTTGAAGCATGTAAGAGGTAGTCAAGAAATGGCCAAAAAAAGGATTGTTGAACATTCATTGTTAATTAACTCCCCACAAATTGAATCCTATCTCTCTCTCTATTTTAATCAAGTACAAATGTTTTATCTAGGTTTAGGATGGGTATTGCTCATCTGTTGGTTTCTTACCCATGTGATGTTTACTGTGATGCCAAATTAGACTTGTGTCCATGTAACTCAACCTCTGCACAGAGCACTTTGCACTTTATGTTCTTTTGCAAATTGTATCTTAATCCGAGACACACCTTTTTAAAACCATTACTAAGATTTTTAAACATTAGAAAGTTTCATCCTGCATTATGCCATCTACTTCTTTTAAACAATAAATTTACTTGTCTTATGGTCTATAAGTATATCTCCTCTGCAGTCCGACTCCGCAATATTGTTGGAAAATGAATACCTGGGTTTTAATTAGGTCGGTTGAAATTTTATCATGTAGACCATTGTTAAATAATGTTTTATATGTTCTTTTATGGCTGTCATTAAGCCGAATAAAGATCTTTTGACTGACTGACTGAACACTATCCAACACTAGCAAAACATAGCTCAAAAACATTTGAACAAACGTTTACTTATTTTTCTGGTTTTGACACATTATACCCGGCCTCTTACTAGTATAGGCTTGCAGCTACACCTGCAAAGAAAAATATGCTAAAAAACACCACACTGATATACTTGGCTTCCTTTCTTTCCCAGCTGTCTTTAGAGGGATTTGACTTTTGGAAAGACACCATAGACACAACATCTGTCTGGGGGACAAAAACATTGACAAGTTCAGGGAACAGAAGCCTTATTCAGAGCATGCCTCGTACGACATCAAATAAATTTCCTGAATAAAACCGTGCAACAAACTTCCTGTCTTGCAATAGCCAAGATGAAGGATTTGAACACACCTCGTATTTCCGCATTCTCACGCTTTGAGATCTCGCAACACCTATACAGTAAGGATACAGTAGATACCATGATACAAACTGGTTCTTACAATTCATCAGACCCCAATTGGAAGGGATGGTTGGTTTGGCTGTAGACATAAATAGGTGTCAATCTATATTCCTGGGCAACACCGAAGGGTTTAGGATCAATAGGCCTGATCTGCGATATGTACAATTAGAACACTCAGGGTTGTGACATCATATAGTGTTGGAAAGTTGTGCCTTCATTGGCTAAAATCCTCAACACTTTCGCAGGTGAAGCAACACTTGTCCCTTCTTTCTGATGACATGGATCTCAGGGATTTCTTGTTTGGTCTCCGCAATCCATGTCAAAAGTGCTTCTTGTACGCAATATACAATGAGCTGTGGAAAGTTTCTCAACAGGAAGCTGCTGACAGACTGTGCAAGATTAATAGGTTTGATTTAGAAAAGACTTTGGCTGTGGTTGACAACGTTATGACCACGTAAACATCCAGAATGTATTCACTGGGCAACATACTATCTTCTGTAATTGACATAATACAGCAAGATATGTTCATTTTACAACATGGACAATCACAACTATGGTCCATTGTATTATTAAGCTGGACATTGCAAACATTACATTCAGGCCACGCACTATGGAGTTATATCAACAGCACAAAACTTTTTTCTGCATACAAACTAACTGAGAGACAGATATTAATGGCACAAAGAGATGTGAAATATACCATTTTGCACATTGAAAAATTAGAACAATTACCTTTCACCATGGCTGACACACCATCTACAGACTGGATATTCCATGGTTGCATCACCCTACAAGTCACGACTTTCCAATTCCAATATTGTCTACAATACCACCAAGTAGACAGATATAAAGTGCTAGGGGAAGGTTATTTATGCACATGAACACTGGGAATTACCTTTCAGGTTTAGATGCAGGAATGAGGGCATGGAAGTTTTCCTTGGTAGTTCCGACTATGTGGGTGCTTTAGGCAGGTCCTTTTCACTTCATGGGGCATGCAATGCTTCAGTTGCGAACTTGTTCTGTTATCTGAAGGGCTCTCTAGCTGCCATGATTCATCCGGTCTTCAATCTGCTCTTGAATGGGAGCTATTTGATGCTGAATTATCAAGGTTGCTTCAGAATGGAACTGGGCTTCGCTTATCTGGTAACGGTTAATTCCATAATCATTTGTGGCACACAAGTACTGTTTCCACCTGCCTGCACATTTAGAGAGGCTATGGCCTTTGATAAATATTAGCTACATACTCTCTGAGAAAACTGAAAGGCTTCAAATAGGCTCTTTTAAAAGTACACTTACTGTCTCTTCTTCACTTTGTAGTAATGATGACTCCTCTTTTGATTACATTAATGTATTTTTGCCCCAAGTGAGTCCTTTTCTGCTCATCGCCAGTGTTGAATCCAAAGAAAGGAGGTAGACTAAGATGAAGTTTTAGCCAAATGGTAGATTTATTCTTTAGTTCAATCAGGACAGGAACATTTGAGGATGAGATGGTTATTGTAGTATTGAAAGTAGTATCATTAAAATCAGCCGCACGGGAGCAGCATCCCTACTATTCAGCCCACATACAGCAACTGACAACTCCATTCAAACATACACACAGGGAACATGCTGTAACATCACTTACACCGGCTGAGCAGCGGAGTACAGAACACAGAGAAAGGACTAGACAGAGAAGAGAGCAGTATACCACACAATGCCTTTTCAAAAATATCTGGCCTTAACATCCGCCGGAGAGATGTTTGATCTCCAGGTTGCAAGGTCATCGTCTGAGATACAGAAGCTACTCCATACTAGCTTCTCGATGCATTTTGGGGGCTGGTCCACTGTATCTTTAATATGTCTGATACTAAGGGAATAGCACACTTTTTGAAAAGTGTATTGGCTCTGGACTGGTTAGCATCTTTCAGGCAATTTTCAGAGTTATACCATCCTTCATACACTCCGTGTTGGGAAGTGTTTTTGGAGGTCTCCCACTCGACCTGCTACTTGTGAAGGAAATCCTGATTTAAATGTTTCTGCTCCGAAATGGACGTCCCAGTTCAACCCAAAATGGATACAGCACTGGCTGTGCTATGATGCCATGTGCGCATGATACACTACTTCGATACACCTTGGTTTCGAGAACTGAATGAGCGCTGGTTCTTGATCTTCAGGCCTCTTTGGATTCACTGCGTACAAACCTGTATTCCCCTGCCTGCTGTGCAGCCATGAATGCGTAGTGAATCTGTGCCTCAGATTACAATCGGTTGCGTCTCTGGACATTGAAGAACTGATGGACCCCTTAAAGACCTATGGGTTTTGTTGTCCCCAGTGTATTCCATTGCTGATGAACGCATTCATTGAGCCACCCTGGGATGCTTTGACTCCTAGTAATCTTGATAACGGCTCTACAACACGTTTACAGGATGCAGTCCCTTCCTCAGTGATTGCTGTGGAAACTGGATGGAATCAGCTTTGCTCCATAAACCTGCTTCGAGATGCACCCCTGGGAATGTCATCTGCGGTTGCCTGCGACAGCAATGTTGTGACTACCACCTGGAAAACATAAACAAATGGCTTTTCAGTGTGATGGGAACGATTTGGCTTGTTTTTGAAACAGAACGGCATCAAAACAATAATCTATTCTGCTTTTCTAGGCACAATAGCTTTCTGAGCGCTTGGGATTTCAAATAATATAATGAATTTTTAAGGGCGTTTTATGAATATTTTAAAGGGAAGCTTGCTTGTAGATAATTTTAAAAGTGGTTTTAGACCTTTCTAGTTTTAATTATATTATGGCCTGGTGGCTATTTGATTGCTTTATATATATATTGACCCTTAGTATGAGGAGTGGGTGTTATGTACACTTGTTAGGCCCAAGTAACGAAGCTGCACATTTTTTTTACATTGTCCTAATTTTGCCCAATACCATTTCTGGTGTGGCCTTTTGAACATATTTGCATGCATGACAATGTTGGACTAGTTTCTCTGAAACGACTTCTGTTTACACATCTAGCTTCACATAAGATTATCATGATGCCTCAAACACCATATACAAGGCCTTTTTACGCACAATGTACAAATGTCGTTCTATCTTCATCCACAGGGCTATCTACATGTCCATAACATTGCTAATCTATACGTACATCACAAGGATGTTTTCTATTATAAATAATGAGCATCCAAAAAAGATAAGTAGAGGAGGCACTTCAGTTGACACCGAGGGTTCCTGCATGCTGAGACTTTACCATGTAGAGGTCCGACATCTAGGGTGAGGGGGAGTCCAATTTGTGACCAAGACTGCTCCTAAATTCTCTCCCACCAGGAAATGGGGTGGGATTATCCCTTGGGGGACTCTTGGCCTCACAGCTACACACACTCTAGGTGCACTTAAGTAGGGTTTGCATAGTAGGAGTATGACTGATTTCTACCTTGTTTATATGCCTGCATATATATACAGCTTTAGCACCATGGTCGAACTATATCTACTAATCACTCTTTTGGTGCTTGTAATCACTTTCATTTGCTTCAGTCTACTGATTATCACAGCACATGTATTCTATACAAGAATAATGTTGTTTAAATAAATATCCTGAAAGCATAAAACTGTGTATTCTCTGTATGTTTCTCAGAGCACAAGAAAGCATGAGTGACTCAGCAAAATGTTCTGATCTGTTACCACAATCCCTGAGGGGTCAGGGTTGTCATGTTCAGTGGTTACCAGAATCTATTCACTCCATGGTAGGGTTAGGGGGCTTATGGTGGCACTGCAAGGTAACTGGTCTCTAGGCCAACATATCCTGCGGGGGTGCCCAGAATAATTCTAGGCACCTCACCCAAAGTTTATGTCGACCAAAAACCCCGCAGATCCAACGGATTAGTGGGACCTACACAACACTCTGACATACCAAGATGGAAAGTCACTTTTTAAATGTATTTTTCAACTTAATATACTAATAACACAATACAGAAAAAAAGAAAATAAAAAAAGACAGGACATATCTAAGTGTTATAGCAAGTAACACCAGGACGTACAGCTGCTACATGAAACTAAGTTAATACCCACAATGTTTTCAATACAGCTTACGCCATCTCCAAGGAACATAGCTAACATTAACAGATGAAGCATTTATCATATCACAACTCCGAGTAGTCCAGTTGTGTCAAGTATGATTGAAATGAAACTCATATATCTCTGAGTCTGGCTAGTATTTCTATTCAATTCTGTTCTTCGGTATTTAAAGAGCGACTGGCTACCCAATGGGCATCCCAGTGCCGATAACAAACATTAACCAACAGGACAGCTTGCATGCCCAATGCAGAACTATAATAAGAAGGTTTTCAACTCCTTTCTGAAGCTCAGTTCTGATGTGTCCAGTCTAATATATACTGGAAGAACGTTCCAGAGCTTGGGAGCAAGATAGGAAAAGGAACTTGCACTGCATCTTGCTCTCTTGAACGTAAGCATCTGCAGTAATTTATTACCCCTGGAGCATAGGGGTCTTCTTGGAACATTTGGAGTCACCAGAGGCTGAATTAGCTGAGGGCCTTTCCTGAGAATGGCACAATGGACAAGACAGAGTGTTTTGAAATGGATTATCTTCTGAACCGGTAACCAGTGTAAGGCAGCTAACTCTGGCGCATCTGACTGGTGCTTGGGAAGTTTGAGGAGAACCCGAGTGGCAGCATTCTGGACTATTTGAAACTGCCTCCTCACATGCTTGGGGTTGCCTAGATAGAGGGAGTTGCCGTAGTCCAGGCGTGATTTATCCAGTCCCTGCACAACCAGGATTCTCAGAAGTCCAAATAGCACCCATATAAAATATAACAGTCCAAAAAGCAAAAATATAAAATAAAATAGCTCCAAGTTTCTTGGCCTGAACCTCCATGGAAAGCTTTTCATCAATCCAAAACCAAAGGGTCTTGACAGCGGAGAAAGGGGAGGGAAGTGGACTGAGGCAGTTAGGCCAGCTGAGTCCCATCCAGCTAAAGGGGTTGTTACCTACAACTATCACTTCTGTTTTTTGCCCGTTCAGTTTCAAGCAGCTGGTGGACCTCCAGTTTGTTAGCTGTTTCAAGCAGGCTTTTGATTGATTGGAGGTTTTGTTAGTGTCCGAGGTGAGTGGGATGACTATCTGTGAGTCATCTGCTTAGGAGACCAATGCAAGACCATGTGCTTGCACTATCTCCGCCAGTGGACACACATATAGTCTTGTGATACCCCACACTTTAAGGAGTAGGTTGTCGAGAATAAAGATTCCTCAGGTACCTGAAAACTCCTCTTTTCAACAAATGTGGTGAGCCATTTAAGAGCAACTCCCACAATTCTAACTTCTTCCACCCTTTTAATTTAGATAGGGTGTGATACTGTCTCGAAGGCTGCGATCAGATCCAAAGAATAATGGCTGCTGAGCCACATTGGTTTCGAATTGCTTGCAGTTCTTCAGAGGCAGCTACTAGAGCAGTTTCTGTGCTATTTCCAGCCCTAAAACAATTTAGATCAGGTGTAGGAAGACATGTGCCTCCAAAAAAGGGGACAGGTAGTTATTAACATACTCCTCCAGAGTCCTGCTAACCTCTGGAACGATGGACATAGGTTGGTATTTCTCAACGCAAAGGTGATCCGACGAAGGCTTATTCAGAAGAGGTCTTACCCCGGTGTGTTTCCTTGCAGAGGGAATAGTACCGCTTTCCAGTGAGTAGTTAAAAATGTCCATCAATCTAGACAGGATCATGTTTCCTTCTTTCCTAAATATATCAGGAGGGGCTGGGTTGAGCAGCGAGATTTGATTGTTCTAATAATTTCCTCAGTGGCCTCATTGTTGATGGATGGGAAGGTCAGCAGTTTGTTATTATTTGATTGTTTGCTGCAGCAGAGGTTATGTAAAGAGTAGCATCTTTGGGTAGAAAGAGAAGAATAGTATTCATTTTTCCTAAAAAAGAGCTTCTCTCTTGGTTAGTTTCAGTAGGCTGTTCACTAGCTTAAATAACTGTTTTGATGAATTGGGGACATTTTCTATTTTAACACTGAAATAAGAGACTCTTGCTTCTCTTATCGGTATCTTTTTATGGCTATCTTGTATGATGCCTTACTGGGCCCATCATTCATTTTCCTCTAAGCTCTTTCTAGCTTTTTAGTACCTTTTTTAAATCATTGAGTTTAGATGAGAACCAAGAGGTGTGTCCTGCTGGGGGCCTGGGCCCCTGTAATTTCAGGGAGACCAGAGCATTCAGAGAGCCGTGGAGCCAGTCCTCAAAGTTGGTTTACCTATCTACAATATTCCCTTCTATTGTGGGACGGATTAAGCTAAGTTGCTTTCCCATCTTGCTGTGTCGAGTTTAGACCAACATCGAATCTGGCTAGTGGGAATGCGCAATTTAGATTTGTTCCTGATAATGTGCAGGGAGAAGGGCATTATGTGATGGTCCGACCAATATATTTGGACGGGAACGTCTGTTGTCATATCACTAATAATAGAAAAGATGGGATCCAATAGATGGCCCAACCTATGAGTAGGGTGTCTCACAAGTTGAATCATCTAGATGACTGCCAGCTGTTGAATTATATACTTAACACTTCCACAGCTGTTGTTTTCAAAGTGCAAATTTAGATCTCCCGGTAGTTTGACATTGTCTATCTATAGGCTATGTTCTGCTACTAACTCCAATAATGCTTGGCTAAATTTGGTGGCTGGGCCTGGACAGCAATATGCCAATATACATGAAAAGGTAAATGTGGTAGAAAGCTTGAGCGAGAACAGATTTTCACTCCCAGGAATCTTTATGGATGTGAATTCTCCTTTTAGCTTGTCTTTAAAGATTATGGCTAACCCTGCCCCTTTTCTCTTCACAATCGCACCTTGCGATCACATAAACTTGTGGGAGAGACACTGCAACATCTGGCTGTGAATCTTCTCTTAGGCATGTCTCAGTAATAAACTCTACCTTGGTTGCTTATTTTTCAGAAGTATAAACAGTTCCGTACTGTGTTTTGGCAGTGACCTGCAATTAAGCAGAAACAACTGCCACTCTCGATTACTCTTAATCAAAGGGGGTTGTATTGTGTTATTAGTTCATAAATTGAAGTTCCCTATGTCCAGTTTGTACCTATTACAAATAAAGAGGGCATTATCAGGCCTAATCGAATGCTCACAGATCTTATTTGTAGGTCAATTTAGTAGATGAAGTTAAGCTGATGAGAAAGTGCAGGGTGCCTGGCCCCTCCTGACCACGGGCCCCCGGCCGAGAAATATGGGCTTGGCTTTGGAACGTCGCTGCGAAACCACACCCAGGACTGCATTAAGTAACTAGGCCGGACTGAACAACAAGAGCGCTGATCTAAAAGGACAGCTCTTGTCGTCAATATGAGCAAAATGGCACTGAACACAGCCAAGATCCCCGGTTCTCAGACACCCAAATGAGTGTTAAACACAGTTTTCACACAATTGCTGAAATTGGCTTGTTCTCTCCCTTTCAACCAACAAAAGTGAAACTTTAAAAACTTTTTTTAAAATTCAGTGCTAAAACTAGAGTAGTGCAAAAGATAACAGCTTGGTTCGAGAAGAAATATAAAATGAACTTATAACGGCCCTGCCCTCCCCTCTCCTCTCCTACCTACAAAAGTAGACTTTTAAAAACATATTAAAATTCACGTACAAAGTGCGGTAGTATGAGAGATAGCAGCATAATTATAGAGCAATGCAGAGTGAGCTGAAGTCGCCGATATTACACCTATTATGTCAATAACTACAGTATGTCTTGGCTTACAGATTACAACATGAAATGTTGTTTATCCATCTCTTTACAGTTTCTTGTCCTGTGTATTGCAGCTTCTCTTTTGGCTACCGTGAGTGCGACCACAGCCAGTCTTCTTCTGGCTTTAGGCATTTCCACAACATATCCCAGCATTGCCAGCACAATAGAAGCCAGCAGTTTTCACTCTATTTAGACATCTATTTCAGAGTTTACTCACAGTAAACTCTGAAATAGATGGGTACATTCTTATGTTATCTTCTTATCTTAGATGGACTTGTAGACAGTATGTCTACTCATAGGCATCCCAGCGCTAAGTACACATCTAGCCGACCAAGACATTAATGGTGGGAGCCATCAAACAATGATGTTTTTAGGAATTTGTGAAAAGGAAGTTTCAGGTTGTTGTTCGTAGGATGGGGGGGTAAGGAGTTCCATAACATGACAACATTGAATCGAAAAGACAAACCTCCACTTCTAGCCTTTTGGATGGTGGAGCACACTGCAAGTCAGGAATTAATAGACTGCAGGTTTCTGGTAGGGAGAGGTAAGAGGCTGAGAGATCAAATGACCTTTGTCCAAAAATGCCCTATGAGCTATAAAGAGGGATTTGAATGTAACCCTTAGGGCCACGGGGGCCAATGAAGAGACAGAAGAGCCTGCCGGACAGACTCATGTCTGGGAATATTATAGAGCAGCCAAGCAGCCGAACTCTATACAACCTGCAGTTTCCTTACCTCAGATTTTGGTTCTCCTAAATACAGTGAGTTTCTATAGTCTAGGTGAGATAAAATCAATTACAAAAATGTATGCGGTTCAAAGCCAGAGGGTCCTAGGGAAAGTTTTGAGACCTCACAGGATTTATTCCCCAACACTAGAAGCACTATAAACACTATAAACAGTACAAAATCCTGGGGTCTATTACGATAGTTAGAAAGTGTAGAGACCCACTACTGACTAGTTTTTAAAATAACAAGATGAGATTTAGAACTGAACCAGTGACTATGCTCCACAGACCTAACTGTGGGCTTTTCCCTTTTCAGGACCCTACCAAGAGGTTGCAGCAAGAGATTAAGATCCTTGTAGAAGAAGCACATACTAACAACTGGATTACCACCCATGAAGCTCTGTATTTGGTTAAGACCTATCCTGTAGTTCCTTACTTTTACACACTTCCTAAAGTGCATAAGAGCCAAAGACCTTCTCCCGGTCGCCCAATCATTTCTGGATTGGGTCTGCTACTTGAATCTTTGTCCTCCTTTTCGGATTCCTTTTTACGGCCCTTTGTAGTCCAAATGCCTTCTTACTTGAAAGACAGGAAAGATGTTCTGACACTGGTGGATGATCTCACTTTTGATATAGAGACAGACGACCTTGTCTCTTTCGACGTGGAGTCACTTTATACGTGCATTCCACAGGATGAAACTCTTTCTGCCATTGAGACTCTCCTGTTGAGTAATCCTCCAGATTCTAACACACCAGTATCTTTTATCATCGAATGTGCCAGATTGGCTATGAAAGAGAACTTCTTTAAGTTTGAGGAGCAATTGTTCCTGCAAGTGTCTGGCACTTCGATGGGGAGCATTTTTGCTCCCAGCCTGGCCAATCTTTATGTTCACGTGTTTGAACAGGAGTACATCTTCAATATCAACAACCCATTTACAGAAAATGTACGCATATGCAAAAGGTATATTGACGATGTTTTTGTTGTCTGGCGAGGAACATCAGCGTCCATCATGGAGTTTAACCCGTTTGCTGCTACCGCAATTTCGCGGTAGTGCGGAACTTCCGCAAAACGGGCGGCGCTGCATCGGCCATTGGACGTGCGCAGCACTATGAAGGTAGCGCTCGCAACGTCCAATGGCCGACGGCAGCACTTGAGGGGTTAAGACCTGGCTTAACAACTGTAATGCATTTTTTAACTTTACCTGTGAATACAGTAAGACTCATCTGCCCTTTTTGGACATCTTGATTTCACCGTATGAGGGAGGGCTCAGGACTGAACTGTACTGAAAAACAATAGCCAAAAATCCACTTTTGATGTACGGTAGTTTTCACCCTCAATCTTTACGTGATAATTTACAGTTTGGTCAATTTTTATGAATAAGAAGGAACTGTTCATCCACTGGGAAGTATCAGGAACATGCCTGTAACCTGTCAAACCAACTACAGGACAGGCAGTATCCCAAAAGACTAGTGAAGAAATCTCGAAAGCGGGCCTCCAATAACAATCGGGCAGCCTTACTCGAACCAAATACTCCAACAGAAGCAACCAACAGATTGACATGTCCATACATTTTGCAGTTTTTCTAGGAAAGTCAAAAAGAGCATTTTATTCAACTGGAAAATTCTAAACATTGGCAATGTTTATTACCAGACCCCTTATTTGCATTCAAGCTTAGTAGTAATATCAAAGATCGCTTGGTTCACACTCGGCCACGCAACAACATTAAGGGATCACAGAGTACCCTTTGGGGCTTATCTCCGATACAAGGCCATTTTCCTTGTGGTTCATGTGCATGTTCCCACATGTCTGCTACCACCGAAATTGACATAGGAACATCGAGACCGTGGGTCCTCAAATCTCACACCAATTGTAATAGTGACAATCTGATATATTTGATCACTTGCCGCTGTTCTCTTCGATATGTGGGTATGACCACATGCAGGGTCAAAATTCGCATCTTGGAACATAAAAGCACTATTAGGTGCAGGAAGTCTTCGATCAAATTGACTAATCTCTTCCTTGCAGCACAGCACAGTCCACAAGCGCTTAAATGGACAGTTTTGGAGAGACCTTTCATTCCTCCCCACATCACTGACGTAACAACTTCTCTGTTCAGGCGGGGACAATGGTCGGTTCACAAATTACAGACTGATGCTGTAGGTCTGAACGATAAGATTTCTTGGGTGCTACTGTAGTTTGGCTTGCTCAGTCCACCTCAAAGTCATCTAACTGCTTAAGCAGTAATTGAGTGCTTTATCATTCAGAGCGTGCACATAAATGTCATTAGTTTACTCCATATGATCTGGGCATCCATTTGAACACTTTCTTGAGATAAATATATATAAGATATATATATATCTTGTATTTTACTTAATCCTCTCCCCACTGGAAAAATGAAGAGGCGTCACACCAGGAAACTGCACAATGGATTTATTGTGCACCAAAACTTTCAAGGACGATGCGTTTCGGCGTTTGCCTTTGTCAGGTCACTTCCCATACTTTCCCCGCCTTAGAAATAGCCCTTACAGTTGATAGACATTGAGAAAATCTTTGCAATGATAATGGTATACATCACTAAACATATAAGAGTACTAACATTTTGTGCAGATCCACATTTGATAATTTGTGCAATACTCAGTTCATTTTTGCCAACAGTTATTTGTAATATAAACAATTGATTATTTAAATACAACCAACAGTTTCCCACACATAGTGTCCGTTGTGATTCTCCCAATTGTCTATTGCCATGGAAGAGTTACTGCTTATCGCTGCTGTGTCGGCCTCGGCCGTTCGGTTTCTTCTATTTGCAATTTGATGCTTTATTAGTGCCCTTCTGTTGTGGACATCCACAATTTGCGTGCATCGGGTTTTTAATACAGAGGAAACTCAGAGTCACATCATTATCAAACACGATACACCTCCACATATTTTTCTTAAATTAATTATGGCGATAGGTTGGGCAACCTTTCAATTATGATGTACCGTAAATTGATTTCCTTTGTGCATTTCTGCTGGAGTCCGTATGTGGCTATCAGGCTGTGTTCACACTTCCCTGGTTGAGTATGCGCCTTCTCTATTGTGGTGGGCGGTAGTATGGGATAATGGTGCATAGTGTGCTGTATGTGAAATAGGAATAATTATAAAGTGTATGAGTGCATGTTTAAGACATCTAAGTGTATTTGTGTAAGGTGGGAAAGAATGGGCACATGACTCCCCTGCGATACTACTCAGCTGAGTGGTAGAGTACGGCTCCACAATTGTGGTTAGTGCCATCTCTCGACTCCAAACTTGGAATCCAATCACTAGGTGTAGTGCATTGCCCTTCCTTATCCTCATTAAATTTAGTGATCACCATAATTCTGTCTATCCCTTGTGTCCGCTACATTAAACTCTAATTACAAGATACAGCATGTACTGAAGCATGTTACTGACCTATGTGTGTGGCTAACTCTTCCCCACTGTTCAACCCTTTTGGGGATTTGGAGTTTTGTTAATTCCCAAAAATCTTAAGCTGATGTTGTTTCTGCCATGATATTCCGCAGAGTGATGGGCCACAGGATAATTATAGTCCTTGTTATTAATGGCCCATAGGTGCTGCAAAAGTCTTAATTTCAGGGAAAGCTTAGTGCTGCCTACGTAATGGAGGACACATGGGCACTCCAATACGTAGACAACGTACTCAATATTACAATTAATCATCTGCGTAATGGTTTTAAATTCCCTGGTACCTGCCACATATTCTTTACAATGTTTTCCATTCCAACATGCTTTGCATGTTCCACATGTGGTAAACCCATAGTGTGCGCTCAGCCATTGTGTGCTTGTTTCATCTGATGGGTAACTATGGACTAAGCGATCACGTGATGATCTCGCTCTTTTGTAAGTCACCTGTGGCCCTGCACCTACTTGTTTTCCTATGATGGGGTCTGCTTCCAATAAATTCCAGCGTTTTATATTACGAGGTGCCCATGATCCTCTACTTAATTGGGTGATCATTCTTGGTGCCCCTTTCTTGCCCGGTGCACTTCCTCTATTGTCTTTGGCGGAGTTGTCAATTGGTTTAAATAACAACTCTTGCTGGGTCACACCTTGACTTTTTCACTTGCCTGTTTGAGTGTATCTTCCTTATACCCTCTCTCTCTGAATAGGGTTATTATGTTTTGCTGTTCATTTTGGAAATTCTCATTTGTGCTACAATTTCGACCGGCCCGTAAGAGTTCTCCATAGGGCATGCTTTTTGTTAGAGGAATAGGGTGATGACTAGCTGCATGCAGCACTGTGTTTCCCGCCTTCTCCTTCCGAAACAAACAGGTGGTTATCTTTCCTTGTACTACCTCTACCACTATGTCTATGTTTTTTGGATAGCCTATGAACTTGGGTGCCTCATTAGAAAAGTCGATGTTCTGGATTTTGACAGTATGGTGTTGTCTGAAATACAGTTGCTATTGAGCTGTAGGGTTGAAGCGGTCATTTGTTTGTGTTACTGCTCCTAGTATTCCTCCTATTTTGAATTGGCTGGCTTAAAAACTCAAACCAGTCTAATAATTTTACTTATAATGCTTGGTCGATGTTTATTCATTGAGAAGTATTCCTTTGGAGTTTACTTGAAAATGGTAGCTAGAATTTCCATTATTTTCATGACGGCCATCTTGGAACGACCTTTTTATCTATCAGGCTTCCAGCGTCAGCATGTCTTCGCCCCATTTACTTCGAATGGCTGTCAAGAAGAGACTTGCTATATCGATTTGTTGTCTCCAGCTCATTTGTTGAAAGATTGTAATTGTTCTTGTCTCAAATAAATGAGTTTCCACTTTGTTATGGCAGACACACTGTGGGTGACTCAATCAATGTGTATTTACTGTTGGTTGCACACAGTTTTTAAAGATTAAGGTCTATTGTGATCTTGGCCACAACTGTTTTGTTCTTTGTGAAACTCGCACCTGTTCTTTGTATGAATGGGCTACTACATGTGGGTCTAGTTAGCTGTCTGCAGACCTTCCTTTTCTCCAATTCTGAATCTGTTCTTTGGCTGAGGACTATGCAGACAGACTCGTGGAATGTAACCCCTCTTCTGGTGTGTTTCCTTCCTATAGAATGGTGTTGTGTTTTTTAGGTCGCCCTGCCTTCTATGTCCTAATGACGACCCCATCCTAAATTATACAATTAGGGTTGAAACCTCGACACCTTCCAATAACCTTCAGATATGATGAAAATGCAATCGAGTATTATATACTCCAGGCCCCTCTAACAAAAGACATGCAACAATGTTTTAATTGTACATATTGTATCACTCTGCATTACTGTGCCTCTTGTACTTTCACATCACATACATTTGTATTATTTCCACCATTGTTATAATGTGTTTTCTCGTGAACTATTTTTTATTGATAAGTATTGCAGGACTACTAATAACAAAGTAGGAATTAACCTACACATTTGCATTTATTATTGCTTTGCATTAAGCAGTAATTTACATTATTTTCCAACCAGTTGGTGAAAGGTCTTCATGTGGAACATAGCCTTTTAAAATTACAGAAACGCAGTTTCCACATTACAAAATGTCAATTTGGCGAGCTCACTTTTGCTACTTGTTTTGTGGTTGTCTCTTCTGATAGGCGCGCGCCAGCGGAAACGTGTTCATGATTCATTGCTCTTTATTCAGGCACTTTAAATGCCAAAGGACAGAAATTCACAATCATGGTCAAAGAGCGAAACAAACAAAGGGGAAGGAATAATTTTCCAGTAAGCAGTAAAAGGTTGTCACACTCTACACACAGGCCAATCAAAACAATTATCAAACTAAGTCTTAAGATTGGCAGAACTCTTGGTGTTTGGCATCAGGTACACTTCTTGCTCCAGGCTCTGAGATATGGGAAAATACTCCACCCTGCATGTTTTGTTTTTGTTTTTATGATTAATTATTAAAAGAAACTGTTTTACTGTTCCTCTGTCATTTATACAACAAGGCATTTACAGGTCTCCAGTGAGTCTGCTTCCTATTTATCCATTCACTTCTTTGCTTGCCTCGGGGAGTGTTTCACGTCGGGTTTTATGTGCAGAAAATGATGGCTGGAAACAATGTCCGTATGCTTAAGTGCATTTCGTTTTGCTTAGATAAGAACACCTACTTTAACTAAACATATTCAGGTCTACTTTAACTCCTAACTGAAAATCAGATTAGTGAGGAGATTAAGGATGCAGAAGTTTAGTATGAAAATAATTCAAGTAAAAGCACATCATGTAGAAAAGGCAACATAAACCTTGACATTTTGTCTAGAAAGAAATTCTTTCTTGAACACATGAATCATACAGATGCAGAAAGGAATAGTTAGAACAGTGTGGTTCGCAATGGACTGATTAAGGGAAAGCACATGAAATTGAGGAAAGGGGGGGGGTCAGGGGTGGGGGCGCATATGCCAAAGATTCACACTCCAAATGTGGGTGCTTTTGAGCTGCTTCTTCTAGGCCAGTGTGACTCACGGCAGTTAGGCAATCCTTGTAACCTATCAGTGCTTCCTTTGAAACTTAAGCACCAGATACTTCAGTGACCTCACTGTCTTGCCATGTGCCTTCTGTTTAAGTTGTTGCTTTCAGGGAGTAGCAACATTGAACAGTCAAGGTTTCTTCTGGGAGAATGGTGTGGGCAGACACACTAGTTGAGACAGCACATGTTTCACTTGCGATACGTAGGATGCCCCAGCTTTGTTATTCTTTTCTGAACAGCGTTATCCATTTATTGATATTAAGTAAATATGCACAGTAATTGTGAGAAATGTCATTTCACGTAATGTACCTTGCATTAAGAGAACATACACGTTCTATCACAATTGAAATGATAGCCATTTAACCCATGTCTATGTTTTCATTCAATGTCTTGGGAGTGTTCTTGGTCTCTGCAAGGGATGCCAGGTCAGACAGAGACTGAGACTAATCCAGGGCCATCAGCGGCACTTATGAGAGGGCCTCAGTGTCTGCGCAGATTTTATGGGTGATGCAAACTGTTTGGTTGCTTGGTAGATGCAAAAGTGACAGAGTGTTACACCCTGAGTTGATGGCCATAAAGCATTATAAGTCAATGCACACAGATCGGTAAGCTTTTATCAGCAAACTCCTTCTTCCAGACATATGTTTGGTATGAATAAACTCACTACCCATCACTTGGCTTCAACAAGAGGGAATAATGCATCTGGGAAGCAGCACAGTAGGAAATGCAGGGACAGGAGAGACGGCATTACCCTTCTATGTCTAAACCCGGTGGGCCACCTCCAACCATAGGAACTATACAGGCCTAGGTGTGACTCCAAAATGTATATCTATTCTCATATATGCCAAAACCAACTCATGCACATCATAACATATTACATGGATGTACCAAGGAGAACCAAGAGTCTAGCTCCCCACTGGGGTGCAGGCAAAAAGTCATATTCAGCTGTTACCATTATTTGTGTCAGCCACAATTTAGGTGGAATCCAGTCACTCATTAGAGTCCAACACTTCTACTATATTGTTGAGCAACATGATCTAATCATGTAGATCACATTTGAAAAACTAATAACACCAATCTCCTGTATATGGACCACATGGAACACATACCAAGAGTGTGAAGATGCTAAAATGAAGAGCAGGCTGTCACATGGACAGAGCACCACAGAGCACCACAATTGTTTGACCGTACAGGTGCCATGATCTGGCAGCAAGGCTCTGTAGAACAAGACTGCATACAAAAATACTCCAGAGGGAATGTTTAGAGATTAAGTAAGATATATGTCCCACAATTTGCTACTGATGAAGCAAGGTTTTACACGTAAAGTGACTTGCTTGTACTCAACCCTCTCGTAATAACATTATTGTACTAATTAACATGTTTTTGTCTTATTAATATTGCATTACATGACATAATAGGTATCTAAGGGAAGCTTGTCAATGTGGTTTTACTAACAATAATCCGCTTTCACTAAAATGGCTGCTGCTATGTGGGAGTTTCTACTGCGCATGCGCCTGTCATGCCCACGTGATATGCTAGGAGGGAAAACTTCTGCTTCTGCGCAATAGCACTAAAATGGCCGTTATGTGCTGCCTTGTTAAGCTGTCTGTTTCGCATAATCTCTAATGCAATAGTTTAAAATAAAATAATCGGAGTAGAATAGAAAGAAGTGGTATATAGTGTATTCATTTATTCTGTGTCTCTAAAACTGTTCTTTTCTATTTTTACATGATAAACTGAATGGGCCTAAACGCTTTGCTGAACTCCATCTTTGGAGAGACTGCGCCTGTGCGACAAATGTCCTCAAGCCACAGAAGCTGTAGCCTTGAATCATGGCCAAGACGGACATGGTAGGGGGAGAAGAATTAATTTCTTGCCTTGACAGAGGAAGCTGAATTGATAAAATTGTTTATTAAAATAAAAACATGTGATACATTTTTATTACCGGGAGGAATAAAAAGAGCATGGGTTGATAAAGTTATGGGAGGGAATGTCATGAATACATGATTGACCAGTTGCCTCTAGAAAAATATGGTGTGATGGCTACTCCTCGTTCTTGTTCAATAAAATTGTGGGATTTACACATTTGCAACATTTGGGGGTGGTACACTGACCTGAAAAATAGTATAACTAGGATAGGCTTAGTTAGCAAGATTGTCCGACTTGTCCGAATAGCTGACGTGTTACTGACCCAACGCACTCAATAGGTGATCGGGAGCAGAGTTGCTGGCAGAGCACTCTGTCAGAAGATTCGATAACCCAATTAGGGTTCTGGGGAGGAGATCAATGACCCATCGGGGTTCGACTGTTAGCTGCAGAGAGGGTTTACAACTCTAGCGTTTTGAACTTTAACTGTGGTGCTGGTCTTAGCCTGTGGTGGTCCTATCCTGATCCAATTTGGTCCATAACCTGTGCTGATTCTGGCTTTCATCTGTTCTCTTCTGCTGGCATCTGTACTTTGGGATTCTATTTCTTTGACTCAGCCTATGACCAGGGTTGGTCATCACACCGAAATAGATAACTATTAAGTGTGGGTTTGTCATTGTACTGTTTTTCCCTTTTCTCTTACCCACCCTCTGTTCAAATGCTTAACGACAATTTCTCTCCAAGTTATTTGCAAATGTTTGTTTTTAAATCTGCATTAGTCTAAAACATAATAAGAAATTAATTTGAGTTTTCATGTTTATAAATTTCAAAAGATTTTACTTAGATAAAGATTTTAAAACCTTTCTTGAGTTTGTGGTTATTCATGAAATGCCAAAAGTTATTATTTCTATCTATTTCTCTCTAACTCCCTTGATCCTTTAGGACTTTAGGTATCGGTGACTTGGATGTGTAGATAAATGGTATAAAAATCCAAATGGTAAAAAAAAACAATTGATTAGAGTGTAGGTTTACCTGTTTAATGGATATATAGATATATGGGCCCAGGTGAGTATGTTGAGCTGGTGAGCCTGCGCTCTATCAGTTATTTTGGTAGCAGAGGATAGTTAGAGATTAGTGTGGATAGATAGAAAGTATATATTGATTATTGATTGATTATTAGTTATTGATTTTATTGACTTTATGCATTAACCAAAACTGTTCGTACCTGTTTTATGTTTTGTCTGGAAACCCCGGGGGCAGAATAACAGGTGGTAAATGGAAGCCCTTCTGTAGTGAGGCCACTTGTTCGAGGTAGTAAGTGCATGGTTAGGTAAAACCGGAAGTACTGTTTTAGGGATTTTTTTTTCTGTATAAATGTGTGAATAATTGATAGCAAAGAGTTCGCTAGTAAAACTTTAGTGTGATATCACCTAGAAAGGGTCACACTGGAGGAGTAGCAGGTTCTTCTGAGCTTGATTGACAGCAAAGGGGTTCGTTGGTGAAACTTTGGCCTTGCATAACCTAGAAAGGGTAAGCCCGAGGGAGTAACGGATTCTCCGATGCTTGCGTGAAAGGTAGAAAGGGATCTAGTGGTAGTGTATGAAGAGTAAACGGAAGGGAGTTACTCACAGTGAATATAAATCATTCTTTTCTTTTGAAATAGTTACTCGTACACAGTGGCGAATGTTTTTACGTTGTTAATTAATGAAAATGAGCATTTAAAATAAGTCTTTTGTATTACCTTGCAAAGGAGGGAGTCAGTTGCGGAGCTGCGCTGACGTCACTGAGAGCCGCGCTGGTATTGACTAATACAGTGGGTGTGTAGCTGAGGTCATTTTGTAAAGGAGGGGTGAGTACAGGAGCGCAAGAACTCGTCTCACGAGAAAAAGCCACGCAACCATTGGTTGAAAATATTTTAGATTTTAATTGTTGATTGGTCATTGAAAATAAGAAACGTTTTGGTATCGGAGCTATCTCCGGCTATAAATTAAACATCAATAAAACTCAAATCATCATGAATTATCAAGCTAACTTTGTAGTTCCAGGACTTTGTAAATCCGCAGTTTACTTGGGGGTAAAAATTTCTTCTAAGATCAATGAAATAAATATGCTAAACTATGATCCCTTACTAAAAGAGGTGACCACACTGCTTAAAAAATGGCATAAAATTCCACTTAACTTACTTGACTTGGCGAATTAATCTGATTAAAATGAACATTTTGCCGAAATTGTTATTTTTTTTCGTTCTATTCCGTTACGGGTTAACAATTTACTCTTTAAAAAATTAGATGGACTTTTTAGTAGTTTTATTTGGAGCTATAAAAAGGCCGGAAGGTCTATGTCCATACTAAAATTACCACTTGAAAGAGGGGGCCTGGATTTTCCGGACTTTAAAGTTTATTTTTTGCATCTTTTTTAGGCCGGCTTCCTAGTCTGTTAGCTAAAAAACAATATTTTTTTATCAGTTCATGCTTGGCACTAACTCAAACCAGTTCTTGGCAAGAGTGCAAGATCCTAACTATTTTAAGCGTGTAAAATTTAAGACCGCAAGAGATGCAGTACGTATCTGGAACTTGATTTTGACTTATTGTGATACTTCCTTTTTTCCTACCGAGCTACCACTCTGGGACAACCCAGGGCTTCCTGATATCTTTAGTGATAAAACTGGGAGGGACTGGGCTAATTATGGAATTAAGACGCTAGGAGACCTATATGGGTCAGATGGTTTCTTACAGTTTGCAACTTTACAAATTCTGAATAACCTGCCTCAAGTAATGATATACAAGTATCTTCAAATCAAGGACTATCTGATACGTAAAATGAAGTTGAAAAAAATAAATAGCTCAGACATCTGGAGTTGCTTATATTCTATGAAAAATAATTCATTAATTAGTATGGGTTATAAACGTCTCAGCCAAAACAAACTCGGATGACTGCCCAAGATTGGCGTCAGAATGGACTGTTGATTTAAGAATCAAAGTGACACCCCACAATGTCTCAACTGGATTAGATAACATTAATAAACTAGTCCATTCTTCTAGCTTGAAACTACAACTATATAGAACGGTTAGTCAACTTTATCATACTCCATTAAAAATATCCAAATGGTCACAAAATATTTTGAGTAGTGATCGTACAAAATGCCCTAAATATAATCTGGTGGCAGCAGACCTCACACATATGATCTATTCGTGCCCCTTGCTCACTAAATACTGGCCATCAATCGAGAATATCTTATTTCAAAAGCAGTTGATTAATACTTCAATCACTGCACCCTTGGTATTACTATCTTTACACCCTGTGGGCATTACAAATAGGAGTTGGCTAAGCATAGCTCTGTCCTGTGCTAGATTAGTTGTAGCCAGGGCTTGGATCTCGCAGAACCCTCCCCATACGATCGAGTGGTGGAATCTTGTACATGAAATTTATACTATGGAAAAGGCTCTGGCTAAGGGTAGAAGTTTAAAAGCTATTGCCAAATTTGAAAAGATTTGGGTTAATTTTTTGTAATTTATAGAGGATCTGGACAATGGAATTTTTTTCTTTGTCTTACACGACACCATTGATTTTGATAAGAAATGTGATTTATGGTTTGTTAGTGATTTGTTTTTCTTTCCCCTCTTTCATCTGTTGAACATTGATCTGTCCTTGTAATGAATGAAAATTAATCTCTTTCTTTGTATATATAAAAAAATACTGCATTCTTGGACTTGCTTGTCAAAAAAAAAAAAAAAAAAAAGGAGGTTTCTCGTAAATAAACCAAGTGTCATCATGAAGAAAAGCGGCATAAAATATATGTGGCGTTTAGATCCAGAATTCATAGGAAATCGACCAGATAGAAAATATCTAGGTTTTGCTAAAGAACAGATGATAAGAGGAAGACCTTATATCATGTACGGAGATAAAAGAAAAATGTTGTTTACCAAGAAAGTTAAAAATGTCTTCAAAAAAGACAAATCAATAAAAACCAGAGAAGGGATTATTATTCCACCATCGGACACGCCCGCATCATACATGATGGTTGAAAGGGGCCACCATACTTGCATATGGTTAGAAAATTGGATAGAATACAAAAAAGATGATGGAATTTTGGCATTTCCAGAAAATTGTACCTTTAATGGTAGAGTTTTGTATAATTTATGAACACGCATGAATGAATTAGATCCAAGACCTAGATTAACCCAATATGAGGCATTGGAGGAATGGGAAATAGAGGTTTTTGAACAAGACAGATTCAGAAGTGATAAAAGCATTAATAAATGTTATCCTGAATTTCCTAAAGAAGCAAGAGATAAGCAGATGAAGCAATGGAGACAGTCTATGCTGGTAGAAGGATTATATCCTGTCCGAGCATTAGAAGAACAAACAGGGAGTAAAAGTGCTGAGAAAACTAAATTTTTAATCAGAATCAGAAAAATGCTACTGCCCCGTTCTTAAAACCACCTTTAGTTCCGCAAGTATTACATGAAAAAGAACGAGAAGCAATAATTAAGCAAAGGAATGAGTTAATTCAGAAAATTACACAGTTAAATGTCAGTCCTGAAGCCTTGACAATTCCAGTAGCTATAGGTCCAGTTGTTTCTTTATATGGAGAGAAACAGACTAGTCCCAGACCTCCTGTTCTAACTACACCTGTAGTACAACCAAGGAAAGAAACATTAATAGTGGATGACCAAGCAAGTGAATGTGGGTCAGAAATTTCTTTGATGGATTTACCTCTAAGAGAACCAGTAAGTAGCTCAGCTAGAAAAACTACACCTGTAAATACTAGAGAAGTACAAATAGAAACCTCTTCAGGTACGAGAAGTGCAACTGTAGTTACTCCAGAAGAAATTGAAAGATGGTCCAGAGAAATAGAAAAACCAAAATCACAGTCAAAGATATTGGATATTTTTAAATTAAGAGTTGAATTAGATGAAATGATTGCTGGGAATGTGGGATTAGATCGATTGAATGCATTAAATGAAGGTGAATTGTTGTTTATATGTCGGAGTATCACCCGGAATACAAAAACATTTCATGAAAAATTAACGAGTCTGGCAAGTGAAAGGGGAATTGACATTGGTAAATCAAAAGTGTTACAGAAACCATATGGAGCTGAATTTTCTGACAAAGATTTAGAAAATATGAATGTGTCAGGTCGTAAATTACAAATCAAAGAATTGCTAACATTGTTGCAAAAATGGAGTGACGTAGACAGACGGAAAGCTAGATGGTTAAAGAAAAAGGAAGAAGCTCAAGGGAAAAGCACTGTATCAGAATATATGTTGAAAGAAACAGAAAAAGTGGAAAGGTTGTATCCAATGAGAGAAGTACCAGGTGGATGTACATGTTCCTTGGTCCCGACAAGATATATTGTCATTTGCAAATGACTTTCCAAAACTTGAGAGAACCCTGTAGATTGGTACAGACAGGTTGAAAGATTTGTAAAAGTTTCAAAAGTGCTATTAAAGGATATAGATGGATTATTCAACATTGTTGTTCCAGTCGATTTATGGACAGAATGTAAAATTGCAGTAAACTGACCAAATGATGAGTATCCTAGAGACCCGAAAACAGGAGCACCATCCGACGAGGTGATGAGAAAGTATAATCAGGTTATACTGTAATTGAAAGAGAAAGTACCACCCAAAGAGACAGATTGGACTAGAATAGACAGAACTACCGAGAACAAAGCTGAATCTGTGCATGCATAATATGAATGTCTTTTACAGGTTTTTAAACAGTATAGTGGTTTAGAAAATATTGACACCAAAGATATGGCGCATTTTATCTATCGGTTTGTGTCTGGATTAAGACCAGACATTTCGCAATGGATTAAAGATAATAAAATCTGTTGGCAGGCCAAACCTGTAGATGAAATACTGAAATATGCAAAATATTGTGAAGATGAATTGGACAATAAACGAAACATTTGGAAGAAAAAGTAATGTGGGCACAGGAAAAATTAGTGGAACAACAAGAACAACAATTGAAAAATATGCAGACTCAAGGAGATGGAAATGGTAAGAAACCTAGAGTTAAATTTAATCGAGAAGAAGCTAAGAAAAAATGTCCTTGTCATGGGTGCGGCAAGTTGGGGCATTGGAAGAATGAGTGTAAGGCTGTGCTAAATAATAATAATAATTTGAATCCACAGACGCAGAATGAGGTATCAAAAAAGCAGCAAAAACAGGTAACACAAAATCAGTTACCATTAGCGCCTATGCCAAACCCTGGGAGTCAACAGCATACAGTATAGATACCACCAGTTGGGAATGAAGTGGTAAAAAGGACACAGTGACACCCCAATTTCTTTTGAGTGACTCATACTTTGATGAAGACAGTTTCTGACGGTGCCTGAGGGGGTAGGACGAGGAGTGCGTACTTGGTGCATCCTTGCAGGTAGATCAGACAGGTCCATACATTGAGGGAAAGGTTGAAGGAAATGATGTTACCTTTTTGTTGGATACTGGCGCAACCCGTTCTACTGTAAGAACAGCAGACATTCCAAACCTACCCCTCTCGGGAGAAGCGATCCAAGTAGTAGGCGTTTCTAATAAACAAATTATTACCCCAGTTACAGAACCAATGGAAGTAAAAAAAGGCAATTCTAAAGAAATGCATAAATGTGTCGTATGTGACTCTAGTTCTGTAAATCTGTTAGGTAGGGACTTGCTGTGCAAAATGAATTGCACTATCTTTTGTATCTGGTGTTGATATTCAAACCCCAGATGAAGACGGAATTTATAAAATCATGTTAGCAAAATTAGAAAAAAGTGAAAAAAACTAAGTTTACTAATGAAGATTTGCCAAAAGAATGACAGAATACGGTAGATCCTATAGTTAGCAAAACAAGAAAAAACTGAAAAACCAAAGTTTACTAATGAAGATTTGCCAAAAGAATTACAGAATACGGTAGATCCCATAGTATGGTATTTCACAGGAAAAGATGTAGGATTAATGGCAATCGTTGACCCAGTAAAAGTAACAGTAAAAGAAGGTGCAGTTTATCCAAATATTCGACAGTACAAAATTAGACCAGAAATAAAAGCAGGAGTCGCACTAGAAATAAAACGTCTAGTGGAAGCAGGAATTTTGCAGGAAATAATGAGCAGTCCATGTAATTCACCCATAATTGGCATCAGGAAACCGAGCGGAAAATATAGGGTCGTACAGGACCTCCGCAAAATAAATAAAATTGTTGTCCCATGTGGTCCAGTTGTACCAAACCCTGCTGTGATTCTGTATCAAATACCATGGGCAGCATCTGGTTCACCGTAATTGACCTTTGTTACGCATTTTTCTCAATACCACTGCACCCAGATAGTAAATATCTATTCTCGTTCAAATTTGATGATCATATCTACATTTGGAATCGCGTCCCTCAGGGGAACACAGAAAGTCCATCGATCTTTAATCAGATCTTGAAAAAATTTCTTGAGTCTCTAATATTGCCCGGACAGTCAGTTTTTGTGCAGTATAAAGATGACCTACTAGCAGCATATAAGAATCGAAAAGACTGTGTTACTGATACAATTGCTTTGCTGAATCATTTAGGAAAAGGTGGACACAAAGTATCACCTGAAAAATTGCAGTATTGTACTACATCAGTGAAATATCTGGGGCACCAGATAGAGAGATGCGTCAGAAGGGTTACCTCTGAAAGAATCAGAATAATTCAAAACATGAATCTACCTCAAACACAGAAAGAAATCAGAATGCTTCTTGGAGTTGTAGGTTACTGCAGGCAATGGATTTTGGGATTTGCAGTCCTAGCAAAACTATTAATACAAATGACAAGGAAAAGAGCAAAGGACCCAGTAGAATGGGATGATGAAAGTATGTCATCTTTTCTAAAATTACGAGATTGTTTGTGTTCAGCTCCAGCATTAGGGATGCATGACTATACAAAAGATTTTGCATTATTTTGCGATACACGAGACAATTGTGCACTTTCAGTTCTGACTCAGACTCATGGTCTGATGAGACGTCCTGTTGCATATATTTCCTCTACTCTGGATCCAGTGGCAGCAGCATTGCCAGGATGTCTGAAAGCAGTAGCAGCAACTTGTGCGAGTCTTGAGCAAAGTGAGTCCATTATCATGGGGCAATCAGTAACTGTGTCTGTTCCACATGCAGTTGTGATTTTATTGACCAGGACAAAAACTCAGTACCTAACACCTAGTCGGCTGACTAAGTATGAACGGATTCTTGTAGGTGCAGAAAATGTGACAATTGCTTGGTGTAATATTCGGAACCCAGCAACATTATTACCTGAATCGCACTTTGCAGAGGTTAAGAATGAAATTGAACATAATTGCATTGATCTTACAGAATATTGAATTAAACTACACCCAGACATAGGAGAAGAGCCACTAATAAATTCAGAACATGAGTTATTTGTAGATGGTTCATGTATGCGACATGAAGAAGGAGGTTTGAGTGTTGCTTACTCTATCATCCTTTTGCGCTCAAAATGTGTCCTCAATTTTTTATGGGTGAGATAAAGGTTAGTGATCTACTGCCTTTCTGATGTGGCACATGCTATCTCTGTGGTCCATCAATGACTGGAGCTCATCTTGTGCCAGTAAGGTTGCTGCTACATGCTCATCACTAATAACACTCTTCTTGCTCAAAGGAGTCATTCTACCAGCAAGAAGCCAGCTTTTCTGTCCATTATTTCAGGTAATGAGTTCTTAAGACGTATATCATAGTTATTGGTTTAGTCACTCAAATACTTAATTCACAAGAAGCAGTCCAAACTTGTCAGAACACAGTCCCGATCAGTTGCCCTAACCTCTATATATGACCTAGCTGGAGCGATGCTCCTGGAATGTCTGACCATACCCTCTAAAGTAACACGGACCACATTACTGCCGGCCCAGGTCACAATAAAGAGAATGCGATAAAATAATAAACGAGATCTGGTCTGTTGCTTTACTGTGTAAACAACAAAGGGGGACAAAGGGCTAGTTTAGAGAGGTCAAGCGTACATGCCCGGGAGTAAGTGTATCAAGAAAAGTACGAAGTTCCTCAGGGTTTCAAAGAGTGAAGTGCGTTCCGTGTAGGGTTTAATGATGTGTTGTAAGGAGGGGAGTTCTCCTTGTGGGAACTAGGGCTCTCACACACCTAGCAAGCTAGGTGTCATGCTTCATCATTTGAGCCTGCCCCTCACCAGGTCGGCGCTGCAATACCTGGCGGGCACCCGAAACTGGGGATCTTTGTCGGGGATCTTTTGTTCCCGCCGGTGGGGCAGTGGGGTTGAGGGGCCTAGTATGTGTAGATGTAAGGGAGTGTGTGAGTATATATATATATATATATATATATATATATATATATATATATATATATATATATATATATATATATATAAATAATCCCAAAATATGAGTCAGTGGATTATTACCAAACCCGCAGCATATATACTCTGGTGAATTTGACTGTGTTCAATCTGTGAAAATGTTGTTCACAAGTTGTTACAGTAGTGTTTTCTGGTTTTAGAACATTGCTGCTTAGAGTAGGTACATAATGATTTTATCTGCTGGATGGCCTCTGATGAAAGTTATACTTTTTTGCATTGTAAAGCTATTTGAGTTTTCTAGACACTCCTTACTAGCAGGATTTCGTAGTCCTTTTAAATAGAGGATTGTCAGCTCATTTTCTTGGTTTGCCATATTCTTTGCCACTAGAGTTATGCGACAAATTATGCGTCAGGGTTGAGAAACTTTTACTGCAAGAAAAGGCAAATTATGCAGAGTAATGCGAGACATCGTGTGATAGCATTGCCTCCTTATTTTGTTATTTTTACGCAGGTTGTCACTGTATGGGCAACATCATCAGTACCAGTTTAACTTCCAAGAAGAACAATAAGCAACAGTCAACCTTTACAAACGGGTTTCATCTGCGCAGAAGCATGTACGGCTGCATATTTCGTAGGTTTTGATCCTTTTGAGCTGGAAACATTTTTTTTTGTTCAAATCTGCAGACCGTGCAGCAGATGGTGGATTATGTGGTAAATGTATAGTTTTTCGGAAAACGTAGTGCCAGTCAAATCTCATAATTCCACTGTCCCTGGAAATGTTGCTGTTTTTCCTTGGACAGATTTGGATCTCTTTGGCTTTATCTTTCAAGTGGCTGATCAAGCTGACTTTCCTCCTGACTAAAATAGAAATAAGCATTGGCATAACTGAATAGGCCTGGCGTGACTGTCGATAACACTTACAGCGCAATTCTTAAGTGTTTAATCCATGGTCATTCATTGTAAAAAAACATGAATGCTGTCTTTGTAAGCACACAATGACATGTGCATAATAAAGGGTATAGTATGGGCAATGCACCAAGAAATAACTTGGACTGTTATGCTGTGTGCTGATTAATTTCACATTACATCATCAATGATGCTAGAGAAATAGTACATCCCATCCGTTTCTTGTCAAGAGAGCACATAGACATTATCCACTGATACAGGATATATACCATCCCGCTGATTATAACATTTGACAAAATGTAAGTATATATTAAAAGAATATTGTTCTAAAAAATAACCATACAAACTTGATAAATGCAAACATTTTAAATCGGAATGTATGGTGCTCGGCAAATCAATCATTTCATTCTTATCTAAAGTCATGGCCACTGGAATTATGCGACTCTGCGGCAGCGGCTTTATTTCCCTGATTAAAAATGTGCTGCATTTGCTAAATATTCCATCATATGATGCATAATCTGCAATTTTTAGCAAAACACGTCTTTAGCGTAAACAGATCAAACGTTACTATAAATGTTGTGAGATGTGTTTGTGTGCATTAGAAGTCCTTTATCTAAAGTTAACTGGTCATCTTTCAGTTGCTTATTTATGAATCGGACTGCTAAACTGGTAGTAATGAGTTGAAATCTTTACCCAGGCAGTATTACCATGTGCAAAAATGACAAAATTATGAAGTGATACTATCAAAGAATCGCTGCATTATGTTGCATAATTCGCCTATTCCTGCTGCATAATTTAGTCAACCCTGCCGCATAATTTAGTTATCCCTTGCTGCATAATTGCAGTGGCCTTGTCAAAAATGTGTTTTGTGGTGAAGCACGCTGTACACAGTAACGTCACTACCGGCTTTGCAATGATGAATAAAAAGTCCACTGCTGCTGCTGAGTCATTCACACACTCTTGCTTCCTTTCCAACTCCCCATGCACATGCAAACTGCCAAAACTGACAGTGTAATCACATCTGCCTTTACTGTTGGGCTGATTCACCAAATAAGTAAATAGCTGAAGAATGCTGATCTAGTGCCACTTTATGTATGTAACATTACTTTTGACATGAAATCAGTTTCATGATTACATCGGCCATGAGATACAGCTAGAGATGTCCCTAGGACAGTTTTGGTGTGCTTTGATAGATTCTCCCTGCCATTTCTGCTGGTTTAGTATAGATTATTTCTGCAGACAAACTGAGTTTGACACAAGTAGTGTCAGCCACCACATCAATGGAAGAGCTACTTGAGACTCATTCTATTCACATGCCCATAGTTTACATGTCCAAATAGATCGGTTTGTCAGCACTTCGGACATAGTGAGTGAGTGATATATGCTTTATTTCGATACATAGATATCTTAAAAGCAGTACATACATTAGAAAGTACATTCTTAAGGCAAGATAAAATACATTACAAATTTAAAAAGGATAAAACAATCAACACTGATGCAATAAATATTTAAAAGGGAATTAAATTGAAATGGAAAGCCTTTTAGAACGGATCACCCATACCCATTTAAAAAATTTAGTAACACCACAAACAATAGGGGACGATGTATCAGTCAGTAAGATACGGAGGGCCACCAAATGCTGTCGTGTACCTAAAAGTCTGCACAATGGTGTAAGCCAGCGCCTCCTTGGAGCACAATAGTCCGGGCATTCAAAAAGAATGTGTGCCACCGTCTCCACCCGTGTCGAACACAGAGCACAGAAGGGTGGGGACTGGGAAGATGATTTCCACCTGGACACCAGGTTGCCTAAAGGTAAAATACCCACTCTGAGCTTAAAGTAGAGAGCCCTGTCCAATGGAATAGAAATGAGGTCCAGATAAGGCTCATATGCAACCACATCTTTGATTCTTAGGAATGCTGCGGTCGAATTGCAGTGACGAGGATTGCCAATGAGTTTGGAAAATACCAACTTACAGTATAGTTTCTTCAGGGTGGCTTTGGGAGGAGCAGAACGAGTAACCCAAGAGTCATCCAACCCCAGCTCCCCCAATAGGCTCTTAACATCCCTTAGCCATTTAATTCGATGCCATCCCTCCATTGCGATCACCTCAGACAAGCCTGCTGCATATGAGGCTAGCTCAGGGACCCTCCACAAGCGAGCCCACAAGAGCAAAGGTCGGAGGCGCGCCTGGTCCGCAATTGATCTGCAGCCCAAGTCAAGAAGCACCGGAACTGTGGGTGTACTCAGTGGGAGAGCCATAAGTTCTTTCAGGAATTTACTTTCCGCTTTAGCTAATACCTCAAGGTTTGAGGTGCCCCACAACTCCGCCCCATACAGGGCGGCAGTAACCCCTCTGGCTTTGTAAATGTCTATAACCAGGGCAATGCAATGTTTAGTAGATGAGCGATGTTCCCTGAGTAGGACACCAGTAACCCTTTTGTGAATAAGCAGCATCTTTTGAATGTGTGGGGTCCAGCTCATGGAATTACTAACGCGGATCCCCAAGTAATCGAACTCACAGACCCTCTCCAGGGGAACAGAGTTTAAAACCGAGGGGGGGCCCTAACTTTTTAGGGGGGTTCATGGTCAAAAATGTGGTCTTTTCTACATTAATCGTCAAGCCCCTGAGAGGGCAGAACTCCTGGAAGTGGTTGAGGAGCTTTTGGAGACCCCGAGGTGTCTTTGCGATGAGAAGGGTGTCGTCGGCAAAGAGCAGGGTGGGGATCCGAGTGCCAGCCATGGACGGGGCATCTGCTGGTTCTTTAAGCAGGTGCTCTACCACACCATTCACATAAAGTGAAAATAGTGTGGGAGCTAACACGCATCCCTGGCGGACGCCCCTACTGGTTTTGGTTTTCTCCCCATTCGTGCCCCACCGCGCCTGTGCATAATTGTCTATATGAAGTTTAATCAAGAGCGACAGGATGTAAGGGGGCAGCCCCAGCCCCTGCAGAACCCCCCATAGCTCCTCCCTAGGTACTAGGTCAAAGGCAGTCTTCAGGTCAATGAAGGCCAAATAAAGACTGCCTTTGCCCAGCACCACCACCTTCCAATACAGGAGCATCAACCTGAATGCCTGTTCGATCGTCCCAGTACCTGAACGGAATCCCGCCTGGAAGTCAGACAGTATCTTGTGGTCGTCAGCCCATTGAAGGACCCTCCCCAAGATCACCTTCCCAGCCACCTTTTGGGAAGAGTCGATGAGGCTAATGGGCCTGTAATTGGCGGGGCTGTCCAGGCACCCCTTTTTAAATATCGGGACAACCTCCGCCCCCTTCCAGGAATCAGGTACTTGTGCGCCCCTCATGATTGCATTTAGTAGCGTAGCGACCAGTTGACCCCATTCCTTCGGATCGGCTCGTAACAAGTCACCTGGTATCCCATCCGGCCCAGCTGCTTTTAATGGGACCAGGGACTTGATTACGGCCTCCACCTCCCTCGCGGTAAAGTCATCACTGCCCCTAACCAATACATCATCCTCCAGGGAGAAAGACTCACTAAGGACCCCTTCAGGTTGGGAATACAGGACCTCGAAGCGGTTGTACCAGATCTGGGCGAGGATGTTACATGTAACCAGCGATACGTCTGGCCTATTCCTAGTTCTAACCAAACTCCAAAAGCACCTTGCATCTTTTCCCTTACTTGCTACCAAAAGGTCTTCCCAAAACCTCTCCTCCCAATCCTTTTTCGCTGCACTTAAGGTGTGGGAGTAAACCTTCCTTGCTGTCCTGATTGCTAGTTGGGACTTGGATTTAACTGCCCCTATTAAGGCTTTTTTCAGGGTCCTGCATTTTGTCGTGTACCAGCCCTGTCTATTCATGGGTTTAGCCCTGTTAGTAGCACCAGAAGAGCTTTTGGGTAAGATGAAAAGCTTACTTAGGGCCCTAGTTAGATCACAATAAATCTGCGTGGCTTCCTCAGGCGCATTGGACAATGAGCCCATATTACTCTGGGCTGCAGCCAGCAGTGCCCCTATGGCTGAGACTTTCTCAACAGACAAGACAAGCTTGGCCCACTTCAGTCGCCTCCCACAGTTAGATACACTGGCCATCTGGAAGTTGGATGCCGACAGAGGATCTAACCCAGCCCTGCCCTTAAGCCACTCGGGAGATAGTACAAGAGAGAGAAGATTGTGGTCACTCTCAATGGTCTGAATAATCTCCATATCACTCAGGGTACTCCATAAACATACGTCGAGAAGAATATAGTCTATTCTAGACGTATGATTGGGCCTATTGTAGGTGTGTGCACCAGTCAAATCGGATTTGGACCTCCCATTGACCGCCCTCAGATCGAATTCCATATTGAGGGCGTTGATCTGCAACGCCACTTGTGACCACCTTTTGATGGGGGGCAGAGCCAGTGCCGGAATCCCCCTTCTCGAATCCTCCTCTTCTGTGCCTAGCATGTCATCAGGGCCTAGGGGCTCGAACGTACAATTTAGATTACCCGCCACCAAGGTGCACGATTTTCTTGGCCGCTGCCTAAGGAGATCTTCCAAAAGAGCAATGGTGGGTGATTGTACGCCTCCCCTAGTGCCTCTAGCATAGATGTTGAAGATGTCTAGGAGCAGACATCCCCGTGAATCCTTTAACGTGATGTTGAGGATGTCTGGTGAGTTTGTAGGGTGCTCCTCCACCCTACAGTCTAGGGAGACAGCAACCCAAATGATAAGTAAGTAAAGTAAAGTAAAGTCCACATTTGTAAAGCGCACAATCACCCGTAAGAATCTCTAGGCGCTGGGGGGGCCGTCGGGAAGATTAAGCGAGCTATTGCCCAGAGTCACATGGTGCTGGGCTGACCTGCCGCCGGAGCCGGGGATCGAACTGTGGTCCCCAGATTCCAACGTCAGTAGCCCTGGCCGCGGCGACCACCCGAAGGGCGACCCCTCCCTGACAAAGGGGTGACAGCTGGAACAAAGTGGGATGAATATCCCACCTTATGACAGGGCTCCTTACCCCACGTCTCCTGGAATATACAAATGGAATAACCCTCCACAAGAGCGTTCCAGTCAGGCAACCCCAACTTCCTATCGATTCCCACGATGTTCCAGCTGAAAATCCTAAGGACTGGATCACCGCCAGAGTCGAGGCCTCCTCCCATCCTCATCAGGTCCTGGGTCGTTTGGCTGCCAACCCCACCTTGCCTCCCGGGAAGCTGATTACTCTCTTGTATGGGAGTGGGGACTGCCATACTCAGAGGGAGTTTACCATGATCAATGGTCAGCCCTCTCAGCTCAGTGACATCACCTGAATCACCAACTACGGGGATCTCCCCAACGATACCGTCGGTTCAATAACCCGGTGGTCTCCACCCTGGCGATGGCCAGACTGCCTGAGAATAGAATTGAGGGTTAGCGGGAAATTCAGAATAGGCGGCGCTATTGCTCCAACCCATGCCGAGTTCTCGGCCAATCGGGGGGTGACTGATCTTGGGTAAAAAAAGGTTAGGTCCACTGTGCCGATTCCCGGCCCCCCGGGATTAGGTTTATATTTGCAGATAGTTTGTTCTACTCTACTATCCCTGAAATTAACCACCACGCAGTCTCCTTCTAAATGCGTGTGGCCATAACCCACCCAGCCCACCCTTCTGGCTCCTATAATTGATCCATCAAGGCCCCTAGGAAGGGGTCTGTTGGACTCTAGCCAGTGCAACGTTTTATTTGTTAAGGCTTGAGGGGATTCATTTTGATCGGCCTTCAGGGTGGGTACATTTATAAGGACAACAACATAAGGGTGACAGTCTGGGGGTAAGTCCATAGGGGGGGATATTGGGGCAACTTTGGGTAGTGGAACTTTTGGGACAGCTTTAGTTGGTAGTGTTTGTGGGTGGATACGAGCAGGATTATTATTCATAGTTTTGGCTGGACAAGCCTGACTATTAACTTTACCTTTACCCGTCCCCTTTGGTGTTCCCTTTGGTTTAGCAGGACCACTCCCACCCGGCAACTCAACCCGGCCCGGCTTCGTACCCGGGACTTTAGAGGGCTTGGGAGTACTTGGAAGGACTGGCGTTTTTTGGCCAATACTCCCAGAGGTAGCCTCAAGCGGCACTAAGGGAATATTGTCAGTCGACTGGGCAGTTACCAAGATAGCCGCAGAGGGTACGTGGTTTCGAGGGGGCGCGGTCAAGATCTCCGGGGCTTTGCAGGGACTCCGGGTCAAGCGAGTCCCTGCCTCGCACCGCCCTTCTCGTAGTCCCTGAGTGCTCCTCCTCTCCTCCCTGGTTCGCCACAGGAGCAACACCAAAGCCCCTCGCTTCTGCCCGCGATGCGGCACCCGCGAAGCGGGTGCGGTGAGGAGTTGCGGGAGTAGCGGTATCCCTCTGGAGTGAGGGATAAAGGGCAGCCCAGGACTCTATACGGCACACAAGCCTCACGGAAGAGCTACTTGAGACTCATTCTATTCACATGCCCTTAGTTTACATGTCCAAATAGATCGGTTTGTCAGCCCTTCGGACATAGTACCCCGTGATCATGGACATAGATTACCTCGGCAGGGTGCACTCGTATCCCAACCCATAGTTTTTGCAATTATTCTTGGAGTATGCCCCCAATCTCAAAGTGGCAATTACGGTCATTGGCACTAGAGGACCACCTACTTAGGGTTTCCATCAGCAGTAGTATCACAGAGTATTTTGATATAAACACCGATATCGCTACCTCCATGCTGAAAGAATGGGACCCAGTCAAGGTGGACATCAGAGGACACTGCCTGAGCAACACACTGAACATGTCCTGCAAGGTTGAAAGCAAGATTTCCTGTGCGTAACAGCTTAGACGTTAGGGTCAGGCCCAATTCTCAGAGGCAGGCCATACATGACTAAGCAAGGCTCAGCGCGATCACGCTGCACTATTGGAGAGGTTGTGTTGCCAAATCTAATCAGCTCACTGCCCTAAAATGCATGCTGAGGCGGACAAACTGGAAGCGCTGATGCTGTGAGAGAGAGAGGAACTCTGTTTATTTAGACCTTAGTCTTTAAACAATCGGATAAAATTCAAAGCATTTTACAAAAACAACTAAAAACAGAGAATACATCCCTATTAAAATCTAACCATTCCTTCTATACACTCCACCTTATTACTTCTATTCAACATTTGATTTCATTACTGAGAGTCATTAAAATCTTTAAAAGTGTAAAAACTTGTGTACAATCTAAAACAGAGAATCAAGGCCTAGATGTAGGTAAATGTGAATTACCGATTCATAAATACCGGATTTTACCGATTCGGTATTCATGAATCGGTAATTCAAATGTAGGTAGAAATTCGGTAACAAATACCGAATCGGTATGATTCGGTATTTACCGATTCTGTAATTACAGAATCAGTATTTGCCATTGATTCCTATGGGCCTTGAAGCCCATAGGATTCAATGGCAGTTACCGATTCGGTAATTACAGAATCGGTAAAAATACTAAATTTACAAGGGGGACAGGGTGTCACTTTGACACCCTGTTGCACCCCTGTAACTGGCTTGTGCGCCATGTGGCACACAGACATGCCCTTAGGGCATGTCTGTGTGCCACATGGCACAGGTGTAAATGCACAGATGTGCATGTACACAAGAATTCGTTATTTACCATGCAATTGTATTACATGGTAAATAAGGAATTCTAAAGGCCCTGTAGCACTGTTAGAAGTGCTACCTACATAGGAAAATACAGATTCAGTAATTTTACCGATCGGTAATTTTACCGATTTGGTAAAATTACCGATTCGGTAAAATTACCGAATCTGTATGTTTTCAGTGCCCCTACATATCAATGTCAAAATACCGGTCGGAAACGGCCGAAAATCGGTATTTTCGGCCGATTCCGACTGGTATTTTGACACCTACATCTGGCCCTATATCTTTATCCATTTCCTATTAAGTATTGAATCTGTTTGAATATGCGTCACCCCTTATTTATCCTTCAGTTAATACTAGGAATAGATTACAGGGGGGGTTTACTATCCTTACTTGCACTTGTCCCTAGCCAGAGCATTCGCTCCTTTCAAATAATACCCAAGGGCAATTGCTATATCTAGATGTTCCATTCGTAATAATAAATCGATTGCTTGTGCTCTTGCTCTAATATCATACTTTAAAAATAAGGGTAGCGAAAACTGTTTCCTCTATTCTATACTCATAAAACAATCCAGTAGTATGTGCACTATTCCGCACTTAGTCCCTAGCCCACATTTAACTTGTGCCTGTGTAATCGTTTTTCCTTCCTGATTGTCCGCCTACCTCGCCGCCCTCCGCTCTCCCTCCCCGCTTCCCGCCACCGCCGATTACCCCGCCCCTTTCTCTTCTCTTCTGTACCCTCCCCGCTCCCGCCTCCCAGCTGCTCCGCCCACCCGCGCACTTCGCCTTATATGGAGACCGTGCGAACGCGCAGCGGTCACGCACAGCGGTCACGCGCAGCGGGAGCGCTGATTGTGCGCCGAAGGCGCGCCAAAGGTAAGCCCGTCTGCGCCCGTCCGTGCCTGGACCGCGCCCAGTGCCAGGACCCCTGGCCCCCGAGGACCCCGACCGACCCGCCTGACGTACTCCGCCGCCACCCTCACCGCACTCAACAACGGCCGACTCCCAGATTGTCACCAAGCCACACCACGTCGCACCCACGGACCCTTCTGCTGCCACGCCTGCAAATTCACCTGCATCCGGACCTGCCCCGCACCAACACCCGCCAAGTCGACCTCCAGCAGCACCCACCTCAAGTGCATCCTGCTCAACACCCGCTCCGTCCACAGGCACGCCATCGAACTCTGGAACCTCCTAGACACCACAGCCCCTGACGTTGCCTTCCTCACTGAGACCTGGATGAACGCCTCTTCAGCTCCCGACATCGCCATCGCTATCCCAGAGGGCTACAAGATCGTCCGGAGGGACCGCAACGCCAACCAGATGGGAGGAGGCATCGCCATCATCCACAGGAACACCATCCGTCTCACAACCAGCACCGACAACTCCCTGACCACTGCGGAACACCTGCATTTCCAGATCCACACCGACCCGAACACCACCCTCAGAGGCACCCTGATCTACCGACCCCCGGGACCACGCACACAATTCAGCGAGGACATCACCGACTTCATAAGCCCGCACGCCCTACCCTCCGCTGACTACATCCTCCTGGGGGACCTCAACTTCCACCTGGAGAACAACAACGACCGCAACACCAGCACCCTGCTCGACAACCTCGCCAATCTTGGACTCAAGCAGCTGGTGTCCACCCCCACCCACCTCGTCGGACACACACTCGACGCAGTCTTCTCTTCCAGCACAGACATTGACTTCAGCCACGCCACAGAGCTTCAATGGACGGACCACAGCTGCGTCCACTTCACCTTCAAGAGAACAAAGACCCACCACCACCAGCAACAGGCCGCCCGCAGAAGCTGGAACAAGATCACAACACACCAGCTCGCCACCTCCCTGAGCCAGCACCCTCCTGCCAGCTCAGCGAACCCCAGCCAGGCCGCCGACAACCTCACGAAGTGGATCAGCATCTGCGCGGACGAGCTCGCCCCGCTGAGGACCCCGCCCAACAGACCCGGCAGCAAGAAGGCCCCGTGGTTCACCGACGAACTCAAGAGCTCCAAGAAGAACTGCCGAGCCCTCGAGAAAGTCTGGAGAAGGGAACCCACACCGGACAACAGGACCACCTTCAAGCTGGCCACCCGGAAGCACCACCAGCTGATCCGCGCCGCCAAGAAAACTGCATTCAAGGACCGGCTGGACAACAACGCACACAACTGCAAAGAACTCTTCAACATCGTGAAAGAGCTATCCAACCCCAGCGCAGGAAACAACGACATCACCCCATCGCAAGACCTCTGCAACTCCCTCGCGTCATACTTCCACAACAAGATCGCGGACATACACAACAGCTTCAACAACCAACCAACGTACACCAAGACCGAACAACCACCCCCCACCACCACCCTCCACGCCTGGACCCCGATCAGCACCGAAGACACCATCCGCACGATGAACTCCATCCACTCCGGATCACCGACCGACCCCTGCCCTCACCACGTCTTCAACAAGGCCGACGCTGTCATCGCACCCCACCTGCGAGACATCATCAACACATCCTTCGACACCGCCACCTTCCCTGAGAGCTGGAAGCACGCCAAACTCAGCGCTCTACTCAAGAAACCCACAGCGGACCCCACCGAACTCAAGAATTACCGCCCAATCTCGCTCCTACCGTTTCCAGCCAAAGTCATCGAGAAGACCGTCAACAAGCAGATGGCCGCCTTCCTCGAGACGAATGGATCCCTCGACCCCTCACAGTCCGGCTTCCGAGCCAATCACAGCACCGAGACCGCCCTCATAGCCGCCACCGATGACATCCGAGCCCTGATGGACAACGGAGAAACAGTGGCCCTCATCCTCCTAGACCTCTCCGCGGCATTCGACACTGTCTGCCACCGCACCCTAGTACAGCGCCTCAGCAACGTCGGAATCCAGGACAAGGCACTGGAATGGATCATCTCCTTCCTCGACGGAAGAACACAGAGAGTCCGCCTACCACCGTACAAATCAGAGGCCACCGAAGTCATCTGCGGCGTCCCCCAAGGATCCTCACTGAGCCCCACCCTCTTCAACGTCTACATGAGGCCCCTCGCGGCCATCGCACGCCAACACAACCTCAGCATAATCTCCTACGCCGACGACACCCAACTGATCCTCTCCCTGACCAACGACCCCGCCGCCGCCAGAGCCAACCTGCACGAAGGGATGAAAGAGGTAGCCGAGTGGATGACGACCAGCCGCCTGAAACTGAACTCGGACAAGACGGAGGTCCTCATCCTGGGCTCTTCACCCTCCGCCTGGGACGACTCCTGGTGGCCCCCCGCCCTGGGCACCGCACCCAAACCGACAGACCATGCACGCAACCTGGGCTTCATCCTGGACTCCTCCCTCTCCATGACCAGGCAAGTCAACGCCGTCTCCTCGTCGTGCTTCAACATCCTACGCATGCTACGGAAGATCTTCTGGTGGATCCCCACCGAGACCAGGAAGACCGTCACCCAGGCCCTCGTCACTAGCCGACTGGACTACGGCAACGCCCTCTACGCCGGTACCACCGCCAAGCTCCAGAAGAGACTCCAGCGGATCCAGAACGCCTCAGCCAGACTCATCCTCGACATCCCGCGAACCAGCCACATCTCCGGACATCTGAGAGACCTTCACTGGCTCCCCGTCAACAAAAGAATCACCTTCCGCCTCCTCACCCACGCACACAAAGCCCTACACGACCAAGGCCCAAGCTACCTCAACAGCCGAATCAACTTCTACGCTCCCAAACGCCACCTCCGATCAGCCAACCACGCCCTCGCCGCCGTCCCCCGCATCCGAAGAGCGACCACAGGAGGAAGGTCCTTCTCCTACCTGGCCGCCAAGACCTGGAACTCCCTCCCGGCCGACCTGCGCCTGACCCAAGACCATCTCTCCTTCAGGAAGAAGCTGAAGACCTGGCTGTTCGAGCAGTAGCGGCACCCCCCCTCCCCCAGCGCCTTGAGACCCTACGGGTATGTAGTGCGCTCTATAAATGTCATTGATTGATTGATTTACATATACCATCAGGGTACAACATTACATTCATCACTCTCCCCTCCACACGCCAGGGGATAATGCCAATTCTCATTTTTAAAATGTCCCACCTAAATCCATGATTCGGCAAGGCTTCCAGGTAAGGATACCCCACATCGGCTTCCTTTCCTTGTGCTCTTAAAGAGCTTTTCGTGGAATTAACCTCTAAGGAATTGTGGGTTACCCCCACCTTTAGGCAGCACATTATCTCCTTTATTTTCTTTTTTGCCTCGGTTGCCCATCTTATGCTACTTTGTCGGATCTCCTCGCTACACCAATGTGAGACCTTTTGGTCTTCCCCCTGAGATTGGCGTTTCCAGAATCTGGCCACTTGCATTTTGGCATGGGTATTCCACTCTATCATTCCTGTTTCCAGCCTTATCGCCTGTACCATTGCTGACTTAGGAAGGGACAAAATCGTTTTTACAGCCTTACATTCTTCCCGATCCCAGTCACCTTTCCCACTAAAAAGGAGCACCTCTGCTCCGTATAGTACTTGTGGGGGGACCATGGCTGTAAAGGCTTCCAGCATGGGTTTGTGTGACATATCACCAAAGTTTTTATTAAATTTTTTCAAGCCACCAATGGATGCTGAAGGTTTTGCATTCTGTTTTTCCAAATGTTTGTTCCATTTTAGGTTAGACTCGAACAATAGGCCCAGATATTTATATTCTTTTACTATCTCTAGTTTGGTTTTATCGAGATACCAACAGTAGCTCTTTGACCCTTTCCCGAAGCACATGACCTTTGTTTTTTCCATGTTTACGGTTAACAGTTTATTCTTGCAGTATTCATTAAAAACGTTTAATTTGCTCTGCAACGCTAATTCGGTCTGGTCAGTAATAACCAAATCATCTGCATACAGCAGGCATGAGATCTTTCTGCCACTCATTCTGGGGCTGGCACTTTTTTCCACTTCCAATACTGCTGGTAAATCTGCTAGGAAGATAGAAAAAAGAAGCGGGGCCAGGACACAGCCCTGTCTTAGCCCATTTCCTATATCGACCTTCTTTGTGAGTGCCCCCTGGGTGTCTTTTATTACTTGGGCCCAGTTCCCTCTGTGTAGTTCTTTCAATATTTCTAATAAATTCTGTGGGATATTGTATTTAATCAGACTCTCCCAAAGTTTCCCCCGGTCTACAGAGTCGAAGGGTGCACGGAAGTCGACGAAGCAACACCACATACTCCCCCTTTGTTCTATCGACTTCCGTGCCAAGGCCCACAGTGCATAGCAGTGGTCCACCGTGGAGTGCCCTTCCTTAAATCCCCCCTGTTCTACCGGGATGATTTGGTTGGCTTCTACCCAGTTTTTTAGTTTGCCAAGCACAATTTTAGCGAAGATCTTCTCCCCAATGTCCAGTAGATTAATTAGTCTATAGTTTTTTGGACTATACATGTCCCCTTTCTTGTGTATGGGCCGTATTATTGCCCCTTTCCAGTTTTCAGGGAATTTCCCAGTATCTAGAATAATTTGGAACATGTTTGCGAAGAATTTAGCCCACCAGTCAGGTTGTGTTTTAATTATCTGTGCTGGAAGGTTATCAGGGCCGGCTGCTCTTGTGAGGTTCAAGCCTATTAGCGTTTTTTTAACTTCAGTGACTGAGAAGTCGGGTTGCATATCTATTACCAGACCGCTCCAATCTGTGTACAGATTTTCCTCCCGCTCTATCCCCGGGCTAAACAAATCATGTAAATATTCCTCCCAAGCTGCTTCCTCCACTATACAGTTCATTGACCCTGACTGGCAGTCTGCTGCTGAGTGCACTAGTTTCCAAAACTGGCGTAAGTTTTTTTATTCTATCGCCTCAAGTAGTTTTAACCAGCACCCTTCTTTAAATTCTCTTTTAACTCTCCTGATTAGCATATTATACTCTATTTTTAGGACTTCTAACTCTTTTATACAATCCTGGTCCCTGTTTCGGGATTTACGGCGTGCCATCCTCCTGATTTCTCTTTTTTTCTCCTGGCATTCCCTTGTGAACCAACCAGTTACTTTCCCCTTCGTTCTATTACTCTGATTGGTTTTATTATTTCCACCGTTTCTAGCTTTTAGTCCCTTACTGAGTATTTGGACTACCTCCCCGATTTTATTTGTGTACCACTCAAGATTTTGTCCACTCGCAGTCTCAAGGTCTAGATTTAATTGTAAATGTATTAATCTTGAGACATATTCTTCCGTTAGCCTGGTTGTACAACGTCTGGGGTACTCCATCTGTTGTTCCAAGACTACTGCGCGAGGAGCTAATTGAACACCGGGGATCTCTAAAGCCAACGTGTTGTGATCACTTCCTTCACTATTTATAATCCTAAACCCAGTGGATCGATGGAAGTTCCAAGGAGTCAGATAGATGTAGTCAATCGGGCAAGTTTGAGCACCCATTTTAAAAGTTCTTTTTGCTGGACAGTCTAACTCGCTTCTTCCGTTTAAGCAGAAGAGATTTTAGCACCCAAGTAATTCATCAACTGCTTGTCCTTTGCTCCTATTATGCATGATGGGAAGGTAGCTTGAGGTATTTCGTAAGCCTCTAGTATATCTTGGAAGCAACAATATACATTCTTAGGATGCAATTTTTGAATAAAATCGCCAAGTAGTACAATTATGTCCTCGCAATAAGTCTCGCACAGGAAGTCTATATCCTCTTTAAACAGAGCCATTTCCTCCCCATACAGCTCTGTGGTGGCCCATTGCATATACACATTTATAATCAATACTGCGTTAATATTTATGCATCCTGATAGCAGTATTCTACAGACTAACAGCCATTTACATTTCACGGGTAGTTCAATTACTTTTTTCATTATTTTTGTTGACACAAGGGTCATTATTCCACCCGCAGGTCGCCCAAATCTACACTTCCTAGCTAATCGGTTTAATTGGCAGAATCCATCGAAAGTTGGAGTATCACCACATAGCCAGGTCTCCTGCATGCATATAATCTCTGTATTTTCCCCCAGCTCCCTTATGCTTTTTTGTTTCTCCTCATTTCCTAGCCCATTTACGTTCCAGGAGACTAATCTTATGCTATGTGGTTGACCTTTTACCTATTCAATGTCATCTAGCCATCCTTCCTCCCCCTGTTCTTCCGTGACTTTCACTGAGGGGCCTGCCTGTCCAGATTCAATACTCCAATTTCCCCACCGATGGTCAATATTTGAGTTGTTTGCTACTATTTGAATGTTTTCTAGCGGTGCTCCATCCTCGTCCTCGAGATTACAAAGCCTGACCTGTCTCTTTCCTAACCCTGCATGATTTTTTAGGAAGTTACTTCGCTGCCCGCCTTTCTCATCTACCTCTGTAAGCACCTCATTCTCATCTAGTAGTCTAATTCCCTCCTTCTGGAGTTCCTTGGCTGCTTTCTTGATCGTATCTTTTACCAAATTGGAGTATAGTGTGATTCTTGTGATCTCCTTCCCTTCTTTTGCTTGTCTGAATCCCACTACCCTTAGGTTGTTTGTTCCTATTGCTTTCAGATTCTGGCTTTTAGCAAATCCTTGCAGCAATTGTGATCTGTGTAGGGGCGGCCTTTTACCTAACTTCTTCCCCCTATTCTTATTGGGATTTGTTCAAAGCACAGCCCCATGTTCTCGTTCTTCTCATTCCTTGTCCTACTTACTAACGGATGTTCCATTTTTTTGGCCTTCTTTGCTTGTTTGTGCAGGCTATAAGGACGTACTTCCCTTGTAACCCAGGACTGCAGATTTCCTCCCAGTTGTTTCCCCACCCCACTGTGCTGTGCTGTGGGTTTAAGATTATCTACGTTCCTCTGGGTTTTCATGATCTTTGGAGGGGGTCCATAATTTACCTGGCATTTTGGAGTTTTTCCCCTTAGTATACTCCTAGCGAGGTTGGGTTCCTTTCTTTCCTAATCTTTCATACATTTTTCCTTTTCCTTTTCAACCCCCGGTTCCACCTTGGTGGCTTGCCTCTCTTTCCTTATTGCTTTTTTCCCTGTGCCTCTTGCTCTATTTGTTTGACTATGTCTAGTCTGCTCTGCTCTCCTTATTACCTTCATAGGCCACTTTGATACGTATATCTGCTGGCTCTCTTTGGATTGTTTATCATTTAGGGACTGCTCCTTTCCACGAATATCCCGGTCCAGGTTTGGAGTGTTATCTACCATCTTTATCATGTAGTCTTTTTCAATTAGAGCTCCATTGCCCTCCCTCTGTGCTTGTAGTTGGGATTCACAATCAGGCACTTGCCTTACCATATCTGGCATATGAGATCTTATCCCCTGCAGTTCCCCCTCTATTTTTGCTAAATACATTTTCTATGTTTTTTTAATACGGCATTATTAGACAGACTTACTTCAAGCAGTCCTTTCAAGGTTTTTTGTAGTATCAACATTAAATCTAACATAGACGCGGTATGCAGCGAAGAGAGGTCACAATTTAATTCTGGGTTTAACTCCGGAGTCTTGTTCAATTCATCTTCCTGGTTCGAGCTGGTATCTCTAGTTTTCAGTGAGCTTTTATTTCCATCTCTTTTCCGGCTGCTTAAAGGGGTTTCAGTTGCTCTCTCCATCGCTACCACGGGCACAGGAATCTGACTATCCAGGGAGCCTCTCTCCAGGTCATAGGAGAAGTGGTCATGCGGTGATGACGACAGCCGAGGTGATGGCAGGCCGTTCCGGTCCAGTATTAACTGTAAAGAGTGATTGATCATGATTAAGGAGACGGACTTGTGTTCCTCTACTGGTAAAGAGGTGCATACAATGTCTCCCCTTCTAGGCTTCCATTCAGAGATGTAGGTTTAGTTATGGCCTGTGCCTGCTCTTGCTCTTGCTCCCACTCGAGTTCAAGTTCTAGTTCTAATTCTCGTTCGTGCACTTGTGCTGACGTGACTCCTTTTTTAAAATGTCTCCCCACGAATTCCTTTATTGGGTTTGGTATGGCTCTACCAGGGGGTTTAGCCAATACTTTCGGCTTTTTAGCACCTTTTCCTTTCCCCTTCCCTTTTCCTTTCCCTGGTGATGGTGATGCCTCTATGCTCCCGCTGGTGCCTTCCAGGGAGCCCATGCTTTCCGCTGCATTCAAATGTGGTCTCAGATTTAGTTCTGTCAGCTTCTTTCCCTTTTTTGCGACCATCCTCGCGCTTTTTTTCCTGAGCGTTCCCCCTGTTAGTATTTCTCTGGCGCCGCTTTTCTCTGATGTGTTCTCTGATATCTCTCCTGGCAGTTAGGATGCTGTGGTTGCTGCACCAGGAGCTACTACGACAGCCTATATTGTCCATTCGTTCTGACACGGGGGTCCTAAAGCACATACAAAGGGAGATACATGCCGTATTTATGCATCACTATGCCACATTATATAGCCTAGTCGCCATGGTGAGGACTGGAGAGATTGGGTCCTTTCTGGCTAACGTCCTCCCTCAGATTCCGCTTGAGCAAATGGAAAAACTTAATTTGGATATTATAATCTTTAAGATTATGGAAGCCATACACTCATTCACTACAGTCAAAACTCCTGGCCCGAGGAATCTAATTCTGAAATCTACGAAACTGGCTTATCGATTTCTAGTGAAATTGGAGACACAAGTGCGATTAGCGAGGACGGAAATTCACCAATTGCCATTCTGGAAGCAACTGATCAGACATATCAAAGAGATATAAAGAACAATAATGAACTTGGTCGAGATTCGGTATCCAAAAAGAAGGTGGAGAAGAAAAAATCAAAACTTAGAAAACTCCACAAACCATTAGATGACGAAACAACGGATCAGGGGAGTAACCAGGACCAAACAAAGAAAAAATCTAGACCCTTCCGGAAAAGTTTGACTCCTACATTTAAAGGAGACACAGAACTTAAAAATCCCAAAAATGGGGCAGCTGAAAAGAGCAAGGAAAAACAACATCATGATACTGGCAAACTAGGATTATCTGTAGAACCATCATTGAGTGAGGTCCTAAGGACCATGAAGGATTTTCATTTGGATGTTAAAACCGATAGCCAAAGGAATCACGACGCTATTCAACAACTCCAAGGCGCTATCCAGAAGGTAGATAGTGGATAGAATGGCTTCGGTGGAGAGCCGCACAGAAAATCTAGAAGCAGATGTCATTAAACTTCAAAGTAGAGAAAAGTCTCAAACAGGTATTATTGAAGATTTAATGACAAAGGTGGAGGACCTCGAGAACCGGGGGAGAAGAAATAACTTCCGCTTCTTGGGAATTGCAGATGGGGCAGAGGGAAGCGACGCCAAGGGATATATTGTCAATCTTTTAAAGTCTTCCATGCCTGAACTTCAAAAATGTGAATTGGAACGAGAAGTTCAACGCGCTCATCGCTTTCCTCTAACACTCCCCAAGAGGCCTATAAAAGAAAATCAGTATCCAAGAGCTATTCTGGTCTGCTTCGGAAACTTTCTCTTACGAGAAGCAATTTATGACCTGGCTAGACCAACGAGTAGGAAAGAATATCAAGGGAATAAGTTCTTTGTCCGTCCGGATTTTGCTCATGCAACGGTTGAACGCCGATGGAGGTTGAGACAACTCTTTGCCCCATTTGAGAAGATCGGAGCAACCGTCTATCTGCTAAATCCAGCACGATTAAGAGTACTTTACAAAGGAATATCAAGGAACTTTACAAGTGAGATCCAAGCAGAGGCTTACCTGCATGAACTCTCTGAACTAAGAAAATAGGAGGGGGAAAGTTAGCCAGCTGAGCTGTTATATGGTTAAAGTCTCTTGATAACTCAGGCAATCAAGCAAGCGGTGATGCTCGGTTCACTCGCTCGCCCACACCTGGGGCCCCTTGGTCCAAGGGTGCCTCAAGAAATGGCGGGGGAGGGAGACGTGAGAGGGGGGGTGGGATGCTCTGTTCGAGGGCAAGGGAGGGAGGGGCAGTAGGGGGGAAGAGGGAGATAGGGGGCGCAAGGGGGGGGCACAAAGCACAAATAGCACGGCACATTTTTTCGGTTTAGCATTAGAGATAGACAGGTACACAGAGGAATATCTTGTTGTATTTTAGATGAGTTGTAGAATAGTCTCAGTAAATGTCTACGGTTTGAATGATCCTCAGAAAAGGACTCGGGTGACCGCAGTGCTTAAAACAATGAAGCTAGATATGATATGCTTGCAGGAAACGCATGTCGAGGGAGGGAGGACGTTCCTCTTAGACCAATTGGGCTTCAATCTCCTGGCGTGCACAAGGCAAGGGTCTAAGACAAGGGGTGTTGCGATACTCGCTAAAGGAAAGGATAGTGTAGTGGTTAGGAAACTTGAAGACCAGTGGGGCAGGTGGGTGATAGCTGAAATAATGCATAAGGGTGCGAAGTTCACAATTGTCTCGGTTTATGGTTCTACCGAGGATGACCCAGAATTATTTGAATATCTTGACGCAGAACTAGCGCATTGGCCAGAACCAATTATATGCTGCCAGAAACCGGTCCTGGGAGGGTTGATTCCGGTCCAGGGAAGACATGGCTTGGCAGTTCGGGCTGGACTGTTCCCATGAGGGCCAGGGTCAGACTGATTTGCATATGGCCATGTCTGAACTGGGGTGGCGGAGTGAGCTAAAGAACGGTGATGGATTAAACCCAGATCAGTTGACTGGGGGTGAGTGTTTGTATTGTCAACGCTCCGTCCATCACCACCTTTGGTTTTTCTTTGTTCGCCCTAAGTTGGCAGGGTATGCTCAGACGTGAGTCCCTTGCTCACTTTGCCACTGGAGTCAAGCAAGCCCGGCTGAAGACGGCTGTAATGCCAGAAACCGGTCCTGGGAAGCTTGATTCCGGTCCAGGGAAGACATGGCTTGGCAGTTCGGGCTGGACTGTTCCCATGAGGCACAGGGTCAGACTGATTTGCATATGGCCATGTCTGAACTGGGGTGGCGGAGTGAGCTAAAGAACGGTGATGGATTAAACCCAGATCAGTTGACTGGGGGTGAGTGTTTGTATTGTCAACGCTCCGTCCATCACCACCTTTGGTTTTTCTTTGTTTGCCCTAAGTTGGCAGGGTATGCTCAGACGTGAGTCCCTTGCTCACTTTGCCACTGGAGTCAAGCAAGCCCGGCTGAAGACGGCTGTAATGCCAGAAACCGGTCCTGGGAAGCTTGATTCCGGTCCAGGGAAGACATGGCTTGGCAGTTCGGGCTGGACTGTTCCCATGAGGCACAGGGTCAGACATATTTGCATATGGCCATGTCTGAACTGGGGTGGCAGAGTGAGCTAAAGAACGGTGATGGATTAAACCCAGATCAGTTGACTGGGGGTGAGTGTTTGTATTGTCAACGCTCCGTCCATCACCACCTTTGGTTTTTCTTTGTTCGCCCTAAGTGGCAGGGTATGCTCAGACGTGAGTCCCTTGCTCACTTTGCCACTGGAGTCAAGCAAGCCCGGCTGAAGACGGCTGTAATGCCAGAAACCGGTCCTGGGAAGCTTGATTCCGGTCCAGGGAGGACATGGCTTGGCAGTTCGGGCTGGACTGTTCCCATGAGGCACAGGGTCAGACTGATTTGCATATGGCCCTGTCTGAACTGGGGTGGCGGAGTGAGCTAAAGAACGGTGATGGATTAAACCCAGATCAGTTGACTGGGGGTGAGTGTTTGTATTGTCAACGCTCCGTCCATCACCACCTTTGGTTTTTCTTTGTTCGCCCTAAGTTGGCAGGGTATGCTCAGACGTGAGTCCCTTGCTCACTTTGCCACTGGAGTCAAGCAAGCCCGGCTGAAGACGGCTGTAATGCCAGAAACCGGTCCTGGGAAGCTTGATTCCGGTCCAGGGAAGACATGGCTTGGCAGTTCGGGCTGGACTGTTCCCATGAGGCACAGGGTCAGACTGATTTGCATATGTCCATGTCTGAACTGGGGTGGCGGAGTGAGCTAAAGAACGGTGATGGATTAAACCCAGATCAGTTGACTGGGGGTGAGTGTTTGTATTGTCAACGCTCCGTCCATCACCACCTTTGGTTTTCAGAGATTTGAATATTAACATGCCTTCTGGCAATGGATTACAATTAGGGCAGGGATATGCTGGCAGGAAAAAAAGAGTACTTCGAGCGGTTACAGCCATGGCACAAAACAACTCACTCTGCGATGTGTGGGCAGGGCTTCACCCGTCGATAGATGGCACCACGTTTTACTCCGCACCACATAAGATCTTGGCAAGATTAGACTACTTTTTAATTTCAAATTCCCTGCTGGCAAGATCTAGAATTCAGAAATACCCAAGGATGATATCAGATCATAGTCCTCTGGTCCTGGCGGTAAACTTGGGGGGGGCGGTAGGCAGAGAGAATGGTTGGACATTTGAAAGAGCACTCCTGAAGGATACAGAATATGTTGTGCATATGAATAAATGGATACAAGAGTTCTGGGAATTTAATAGGGAGCGTGCGTCAGCGGGGGTTGTCTGGGATGCATTCAAGGCGGCAATTCGGGGGGAAACGTTGAGCTACACTTTGTCTAAACAGAAGCGGGAAAGAGCTAGGGTGGAACAACTAGTAAGGACAATTGGACAGGCAGAGGAAGAGCTGTGCTCTTTAATTCAGCAGAATGTGCCACTGGAGACACAGCTATTTAAAATCACACAACTGAAAGCAGAGGTGCTAGAGGAAATCAGCAGCAAGGTAGCAGTGGAATATTTAGTTAAGAAAGAGCAATCATTTGAACTTAGCGAAAGAGTCGGGCATATCCTGGCAATCCGAACCAGACAGCAATTGGCATCGGGGGAGATTAAAGAGATTATGGATAATCAAGGGACTCTTAGGAGGGATACAGAGGGAATCAGAGAAGCTTTCAGACAGTTCTATGCAGATTTATACAATTTAGAAGATGGATATGGAGGAGTAGGTATAAAGGAATATCTTGTTCAGAGCATTGGTGAAAACGCCCCGCACCTTTTGGATGAAGAGAAGGCATTGTTAGAAGCCCCGATCTGCCTAGAAGAAGTACTTAAGGCAGTAGGTGATCTTCCAGCTGGGAAAGCAGCAGGCCCAGATCTGCTGCCAGTGGAATTTTATAAGACATTTCAAGGGGTGATTATCGGTGAGATGTTGCATGTCCTGAAGCAGGGCCAACAGGGGAACTCGATCCCAATGTCTTGGAGAGGGGCAGACATCATTGTTATTTTAAAAAAAGGGAAGATCACTACAGCCCCAGGATCTTACAGGCCAATCACTTTGATGAATGCCGACTCAAAAGTGTACTCAAAGATACTAGCCAACAGACTAGCAAAAGTGATCGAGGGCTTGGTTAGTGACACCCAGCATGGGTTTATACCTGGGAAGGGAACCACGCAGCACATCAGGCAGATAATCACCCTGTTTGACGCCACAGGGGTCCCAGGGGATCCTATCGCAGCACTTTTTTTAGATGCCGAGAAGGCGTTCGATAGGGTTTCCTGGGACTATTTATGGGCAGTACTTATCCGATATGGGCTAGGTGCAGGATACGTTAAAGCAATTCAGGCACTCTACGCAGGGCCAACGGCCAGGATAAAGGTCAACCGGGGGTACACAGCCTTGGTTCATACAGGGACTAGACAGGGGTGTCCTTCTTCACCTCTATTATTTGCCCTGTACATGGATCCTTTACTTAGGAGCTTAGAAGCCAATATTAACATACCGGCAGTGATCATAAACCACAGCCAATTCAAAACATTCGCTTACGCGGATGACGTGGCAATCGTTTCCTCTAATCCCATGTTAGCTATCCGGGAGATAGAAGCGGAAGCCCAGCGGTTTGGAGAGGCTTCAGGATACAGAATAAATAGGGAGAAGACCCAGATTGTTAAAAACTCATACGCTGTGTGCAGTGATTATCGGGTAGTGAAATCTGTCCTATACTTGGGGGTGGAGATCACTGCAGATTTGGATGACATAGTCAAAATTAATATGTCACCTCTAATGGCCAAAGTATCCTCAGATCTGGTACGAATGAATAATTTACATTTAACTCTGGTAGGTTGCACGAATGTGATCAAAATGATTATTTTACCAAAGTTTTTATACTTTTTCAGGGCAATCCCATTGTTTTTTTAATCAAGCTGGTTTAGCAAGTTAGAGGCGGTTCTGAATACGTTTATTTGGGCCCATGGAAAGACTAGGAGGGCATATAGGTTCATTTCTTTCCCCAGGGATAGAGGAGGATGGGAGGCCCCAGATTTCAGACTGTATTATTGGGCGGCTACAATACAATATATTCAGGGACTGATAGGAGGGGGAGGGCTGGGTTCAAAAATCACAGCCAATTCCACCAAGGTCTATGCCACTGTTCTTGGGTCTGAAGCGGAGAACGCATTTCTTAATCACATGGACTCATCATACTTTAAAAGGACACAATTCAAGACAGTACAGGCTGCACACAAAGTATGGGAGGCCTTTTTTAAGAGAGCGGGTTTAGGAAGATATAATACATATATTCGGCTTTATAAAAACAGATCCCTCCCCTTAGAAATCTTTTCAGATTCAGTCATGGCAGAATGGGCAGGGAAAGGGATTAGAAAACTGGGGGATCTGATGGGCCCCCAGGGGATTGTCCAATTTGTGGAACTGCAGGATAAGTTTAATATAAGAAGGAACAGTTTTTTTAAATACCTGCAGGTACGCAGTTATCTGTGCAATAAACGAGGGGGAGTGGCAGGATTTAATAACAATTGTATATTGGACCTGGTAGGAACGGGAGGGGGGGGCGACGATCCGTAGTATATACGCAAATCTAGTTATCACTAAGCCAGATGATATGGAGAAGCATGCCGGGAAATGGACGAATAAGTTGGGATCGAGATGGCTAGATTTCAAGATTCCCTGGAGTTAGGTTGTACAGTGTTGTGTTCTGCCCCGCTGCAATCTCAGCATTACAAAACGCTCTTTTCGCTCAATCATACCCCGGCTAGAATAGCCCAATGGGGTGGCACTTCAGGGACGACGTGCTTCCGTTGTGCTGTACCAGAAGCTGATATTATACATATCTTCTCTACATGTCCGCAACTGTATACATTGGTTAAAAGTATTGAGCAATTCTTATCACCGGTTACAGGGGCCAACATTGTCCTTACTCCAGAGTTAATGTTGTTAGGTGTGGCATCAGAACATAATAGTATGTACGAAGAATTTCTATTCTTAGCCATGGCTGTTTTAAGATTGCTTGCTAGGGCATGGCTGGAAAAGACTTCTCCTGCTGTGCAACACTGGCTTGCTAGTTTATTGGCGGTTTATAATTTTGAAAAAGGGATATATGAAAGGAAAGGTAAAAAGGGTAGGGAATTAGGTAAGAAGATCTGGAAACCACTGATGCTGTGGAAAGGGGATTGGGCAGAGGAATAGCGGGGGGGTGTTAGCAAAGATGTACGGGTAGATCCCGCTAATGGAATAGGCAAGTAAGAGTTTTCCTTTATGGTATCTACGACTGATTATGCTAAATTATATACACTTTATATAACTAATGTGTGTACTTTTTTTATTTATGGTTTTTTATTAATTTAATTCTTTTTTTTCTTTTTTTTAAATTCATTCATTTCTCTTACATTAAATGTTGTGTTGTGCTATATGTGAAAAAATCTTCAATAAAAAATATTTTAAAAAAAACAAAAACTCCTGGCCCGACGGGCTACCATCCGAATTCTATAAAGCTTATGCCTCCTTGCTGGCACTACAGTTATAAACAATGCATGATGGAGCTCTGGCGGTGGCCTGTCTTCTGCCTACGCTATACGATGCCTTGCTTATCTCATTACCCAAGTGTTGGAAATGGCCCTTTTTGCAGGGTTATCCCCAAACTTTTTGCTTCTTCCTCCTATTTTTTCATCACCTGCTGTTGTTGGTTATAGGACTGTGGGCACTTTACTACTGCTGATCAGGGCTAAAGTGCATATGCTCTCTGTGTACATTGTTATTGTTTACCCATGATTGGCATGTTTGATTTACCGGTAAGCCCCTAGTAATGTGCACTGTGTGTGCCAGGGCTTGTAAGTCAGAAGCTACTAGCATGCGTGCAGCACCGATTGTGCCACCCACATGAGTAGCTCTGAAAAGGTATCTCAGGCCTGCCACTGCAGTGTCTGCGCACAGTGTTTAACTACCATGTTAACCTAGCAAGTGCACCCACTTGCCAGGCCCTAATCATCCCTTTTCCTACATGCTAGTCACCCCTAAGGTACCTTTTGGGCAGGGTGCCGTGTATGTGAAAGGTAAGACATGCCCTGGTGTGCGTGGCATGTCCTGATAGCGAAATAGTGCCAATTTTGTTCTTTACTATTGCAAGGCTATATGTTCTCATGGGATAGAATGGGGAGTTTGTTTATACCATCTTATAAGCATAAATACTCCTGGGAACAAGGTGGAAAAAGAAAGTTTAGTATGCCTGAACGTTAAAATGCATCTTTGAGTAAGGGTGATTTTTACCTTCTGTGTTTGAAAATCCCACTTTTAGAAAGCAGGCATTTTCTTGCTTAGCCATCCAATGTGCATCTGCTCGGATGTGTATTGACTGTGTGGCTTTGGAGTGACAAGGGTTGGGGAGGTGAGGTGGCTCCAGAGGGTCTGGATGAGTCAGGGCTGGGCTGAATAGACCTGGGCTGCATTTAGAGTAGGGGGAGGAGATCTCGTTTCACCTGAATGGGCCTGGTCTGCCTTCCACAATGCTGCCTCCACCTCCTGCTACACCAGAGAGGACTATACTGGTTTTGATTGAGCACAGGACTTCTCTGCCATCAAAGAACAAAGGATATTGCTGTATAAACATAGGGGTCCATAGGGGGTCCAGATTCCAGAACTTTAGATCATCCCTAGAATTCAGGAGATTCCTTTGTCAAGGAGAAGAGCTGGAGAGACTGAGGAGAAGAACTGCCCCTTTGCTGAGTGCTGTGTGGGGTTGGCCTGCAGATGCTGTTTCTGCCAAGAAAAGGAGAAGGATTTTGCTGTGTTCTGTGTAACCTGCTTGAAGGAGATCTCCAAGGGCCTGTGTTTGCTGGCCTCCTGTTCTGAAGTCTCAGGGACACAAAGACTTCACCCCCAGCTCCCCTGAACTCTGCTGCGGTCTGTTCTGACCTGCCAAGAGGTGCCTGTGCCAGTTTTGGACCTCTGGAGGTTGTTGCTGCTGTTTCGGAGCTGGAAGAAAGAAGAAACATGAAGAACTGTAAATATCAAAGCTTCGTTCTTCTTATGGCTGTTTTTCTGATGAATCTCCACGGCACAAGAAGAATTTCCAGGCATCACTGTGCCACTTCAAAAACTGACGCAACGCCTGTCGCTGCTGCAAGAATCGAAGAATCACGGTTGAAGATAACCGGCACATTGCCACCCGACGCCGCCACATAGATCACTGCTGCTTGCCGGATTGCCACATATCGCACCTGCGTGGAAAGTTTTCTCGAATCATCACCTGCGGACCAGAACCGTCACAAAGAATTGGCTCATCACTCCCCATACAGACCGGATTCGACGCAACCCATCCTCTGCGTGCAGCGAAAATGTCACATCGCCTCCCCAAGGACTCAGGCATTGACACATCTCTTTGTTTCTGACTCTGTGGCTGTTTGGCCTTGTGAATTTTTACGCAACTACAGGTACTTTGTGTAAAAGTCATGCATCCATAGTTTTCTATGGTACAAGTTCTTGAAACTTTTTTGCAAGTCATATTTTAACTGTGTATTTTGGATGTTTGTCGTTTTTGTCTTATTATGTTTAGATAAACATATTTTATTTTTCTAAACTAGTGTGGTGTCTATTTGTAGTGTTTTCACTCTGTTACTGTGAGTGTTGGTACAAATACTTTTCACATTGCCTTTGGGATAAGCCTGTCTGCTCTTGCCAAGCTACCAAGGTAGTGAACAGGGGTTATCTAAAGTGTGTATTCCCCTTACCCTGACAAGAAGCAAGGATCGCTATTTGGACAAAGGTACCTACCTCTGCCAACTAGAAACCCCCTTTTCTAACACTAAGCCAAGAAGGGATGCAATAGAGCTGGAATCCTGCATGCCCCTTTTGCTACTAAACTCAGATTACAAAATACTAGCGAAGAGCCTGGTCGACAGTCTGCCCCCACCCCCCCCCTCCTCCTCCCCCAGTCCCACAGCTGGTCCACCCAGATCAGAACGTTTTGTGGCAGCTGAGAGCCCCTCCCTGAAATTATGGAGAAAAAAATTGGGTACTGGAATAACCCCTAAGTCTGGCTGCCAGGTACTGAACCTACAGAAGGTTTTTGACTCCTGGAATAGACCTATCTATTCAAAGTACTCCTATGATATAGACCTGGGGCTCACTTTATCTAACTGGTCAAACTATTATACACCTAATATAGGTGGACAATTTCGATCTAGAGGGGTACATGTCAGGGCTGCATGCTGACCCTTTGGCCCACATTCTCCATGTGCAAGGACAGCAAGGGGCTATCATGGGGCATACATCTCAGTGAATGTACACACTCTTTCTTGCTTGACACGGACAACATGCTACTTTACCTTAACAATGTCCATGCAGTCCTGCCCGCAATAGAGCACCTGCTTGCTCGATTTGCTCTGGTATAGGGCCTTTGGGTAAACTTGGAGATATCTTGCCTTTTCCCATTCACTGCTGCCACACTTTGCCCTGCACTACATATCAGAAGCATTCGTTTAGACTGGCAGTCAACCACGCTTGGGAACCTGGGTATTCATATTTACCATACCCAAGCATACCTCATGGATGGTACAAAAATAAACAGGAGACTAGAAGAGGTAGGGTAAAACCATATAGGCAATAACACAATATCAATCACAGCAATCAAGGGTGGGGAATGAACAAGAAAATATTACAAATTTACAATGATTAACTAAATTCCTAGAGGATCTGAGAATGAGGGTATTAGTTCTGAAAGTGTCTTTGGAAGAGAAGAAATTTAAGGTCCGCTTTGAAAATCTGGATGGAGGTGGTGGCATGAAGCAATGGCGCAGCAAGTTCCAGATTCTCACTGCATTACCTGAGAACGATTGAGCCATCGAGCTCTCCCTTTTGAAGGAGGGGGCTCAAGCAGAAACATTTCCGTATTCCGAGAAAGTCTCGAATCTCCTGACATTTTCAGTGTATTTGCCAGGTAACGAGGGGAGGAAGTGTGCAAGATTTTATGGGTGATGCAGGCAGTTTTGTAAATAGATCTTGCCTCGATGGGAAGCCATCGAAGAGAGGACAGGATAGGAGTGATGTGGTCACTTCGTTTGGACCCTGAAATAAAGCGAGCTGCTGAATGGAGGACAGATTTGAGGAGGTAGAGGTGAGATTTGGGTGAGCCAGTCAGAAGAGAATTGCAGTAATTCAGTCTATAGAGAACTAGCATTGGACCAATGTTTTTAGGTCTTTCTCCGGGAAGAACCGACAGATCCCCAACAGAAGGCACAGCTGGTAACGTGCGTTCTTAGCAATGGAGTTGGTGTGGGTGATTTGGTTGAGTCTTTTGTCAAGTGTGACACCTAGGGATTTAGCGCTGTAGACAATGATGGGTTTATTGTTGAGTAAATTCAGCTGATCCATCCAGGATTGAACCAGAGGAGGGGAGAGAGAGAGGTAGATAGGAGGAGGAATTTAGTTTTGGTGGGATTGAGAATGAGTTGGTGAACTAACATCCAGTTGTAAATGGAGTTGAGAGTAGAGTGAGTAGTGAGAGCTCATGTGCGGAAGACACCTTGAGATAGATTTGAGTGTCATCCGCATAGAGATGGTAGTGGATCCCAGATTTACTTAGGAGGTTCTCTAATGGTTCCAGATAGAGATTAAACAAAGTGGGTGCAAGGATAGAACCTTGTGGGATGCCTTGACCTACCACCAATGGAGACAAAAGACTGTTCGCTATCTTGATCCTTTGGAATCTGTGCGAGAGGTATGAGGCAAACCATTTAAACACTGTGCCTTCCATGCACATTCTCTGTTGAAAAGTGTTAAGAAGGGTGTTGTGATTAACAGTGTCAAAGGCTGCAGAGACGTCAACGAGAATCAGAAGGCACGATTCCCCCGAATCAAGTATATGCAGTGCATCATCAATCACTTGGAGCAGGGCTGTTTCAGTGCTGCAATTTTGAATGAAGCCAGACTGGAACACGTCAAGGAGATTATTGTCCATAATATGTAGAGAAAGTTGTTTCGCAACACAGTTTTCTGTGATTTTAGAAAGAAAAGGGAAGTTGGTGATGGGGTGGAAGTTGTTGAGGTCATTTGAATCTGCGGAGGTTTTTTTTTTAAGAGGGGTAACTTGTCCTATTTTGAGGGCAGCAGGGAGGGAGCCTTGACTGAGGAAGAGGTTAACTAGCCTGGTCCAGTAAGAGAGAGTATTAGTGTAGAAATCAATGGCAATGCCACTAGGGATGGGGTCAGAGGAGTGGTTGGAGGGTTTGGTTTCAAGGATGCATTTGAGGAGGTCATCTTCTGAGATGGCGGCAAAGTTCTGACAAGTGACTAAGGATTTTCGCTCTTCAATGGGGGTGGGGTGGGTGATCTGATCCACTAGTGATTTTACCTTTTCATCAAAGAATATAATGAATTCTGCTGCTTACTTTGAAGAATCCTCAGGCTTGATGGTTTCGGGAGAGCAGTTTGGGTTTTTGATCAGATCAAAACGTTTTTTGGGTCTATTTTTGGCTGAGTTGAGGAGGGATCTGAAATGTTATGCTTTTTCATGGACGATGTGCTTGTGATATTTGGATCTTGCCGCATGTAAATGAGAGAGATTTGTGGTGGATGGAGATTGTCTGCCCTGTTTCTCCAAGATTCTAAGGTTTTTCCTTTCATCATAGAGAGCTTTATTGAACCATGGTGCTGAGGGGCTGGGTCTTTTTCTTTTGCTTTGGAATGGAGCGACTTTATCGATTTAGCCTGCTAGGACTGAGAGGCAATGGAGGAAACAAGAAGTCTATGCAAATGCCCCACCTCTGATAGCTGGGACACTCTCCTGGAGAACCTACAGGAGGTTCTTCAAACTGATGTAAAACCCTGCCTTACTTGCTGTTCCTCAGTTACATTACAACCTCTGCTACTGACCAGGACCCCTGTCTGACCATCGTATTCCAAATAAGCAAACACGAAATAGTTATGTTATATAGTATAGATGGCACATGTAAACATCACCTTTGTCTGGATGCACTCACTTATGCACCCCCAAACAAAAAAGCGGCTAACTAGCCTTGCTTTGATTTTGTTCATAATCCTCGGTTGTTCATATTGCTGCATTGTACGGTAATAAGTTATGTCACCTGTAATGTTCATATTGTGCAATATGCTTTGTAGGCTATTTAACGCCAATGTCAATGTCAAAATGGTCAGAAAAAGATTTTCTTTTTTTAAATGGAAGAGCTACCTGATAATGTAAATGCTACGCTTAGGGTGAATGCAGAACGAGAAATGAAAACAGACAGCATGAATATACAACATTCAAGCATTACCAACCCAGCATTTTATATATTTATTCAGCTCTTAATGGCATTCTTTTTAGGCACTAATTGAAGATGTTATATATGCGAGTGACTAGTAAAGCACAAGCCTATCTACAAAAAAGAGTGTTGCATGCAGGTAGGTGGTGTAAAGACAGGAGGGCTGGGGATGGACAGCAGCAGCATCAAGGACAGAAGATATTATTACCCAGTTCCATGGTACTCATTTTTCCTCCCACAAGAGTAAACCACGGCCAACACATGCAGTTCAAGCTACAAAGTAACGACACTGTGGGACTGTATATGTTGTGTGAGCTACCATACTCACTGTGTCAGTTACCATACTCACTGTGTCAGTTACCATACTCACTGAGTCAGTTACCAAACTCATAGTGTCACTGGAATTCACATAAAGGACAGTAATTACATTTCAGTAACTATATTCCGTTGAACTCTTCCTAAGATCCACAATCAGAAAGTTGATTTAGAGGCTTCACTTTCAAACTGGCGTGTGTACCGCCGGATACCGTTGCAATGGAGGTTGAGATTGACTTACTGTATGCAAAGGATACCAAACAAATAAAACATCAGATCAGATTGTTTGAATGAGAAGAACCCCAAGATGTCTTCCTGATGAAACGCATTTGCATTAAAGAAGAAAAAAATATTTATCCAAAGTAAGAAGATAAAAATGTATGAATATAGACATTTCTACAGAACAAATCAATGGAGTCTGTGCACTGTGTTTAATAACGGAGTTGAACTGTGGGGAATGGTATAATATGTACATTGAAATGTTGTGCTGGACCACAGAAGATTTATAAGGAGCATTACATTACTGGCAACATGCAGAAGCTTACAGAGAAGGGACACTACCAAAACTGACAGCATCACAACAGACACAACGTACAGGCACATACAACATTAGGACCCTAACAATATCCGGAGTCTTATTACACTATTGAAAACTTCAGAATACGACATTGGCAGCATCGAGAAACGTGTTCTTAACATGAAATGACTTAGATGGCTCTCACTGTTCAATGAGATGAAAATAAAAACAAGGCCATGGACCCAAACTCTTTTCTCTTAAAGTATTCTCCTTGGATATCTGACTTTATTCTTTCTCTTAACAGTGGCATACATTAAAGGAGGACTGATTGATGCCCTACGAGCACCAGCAAGTTGTCTGTCATGGGTGTTGCCAACATTTGAGACACTGAAATCAGGCCCCAGGTTAAGAAATAAATGGTATTTGAATATACGCAAGATTGGGTAACGATTTCAGCGAAAGCACTCACATTTTGAGGGAATTCTAAACAGAATAAATGTAAGGAGAATGCTTTTTTCAGTCAGATTTTTGTAAATTTGTGCATGTACTCATTACATGTGTTTCATCTGTGATGATTATTTAGAATTAGGACTAGAGAAGATCCATGATAGGCACGTTGCACTTGTTTGATTGTTTTGCACAAATTTAATTTTGGATTAATCCACAACGGTGTAACTAGGACATTTAAGGCACAATGGGCATATTAAGTGCAATAAGATTTTAAAAAACCGTTCCAACTGTAGATAGGTGCTGGTAAAAATCAGTTTTACCTTGCAGTTTTGAATATATTACAAACTGTATTTTAAACCGGTTCTTTTAAAATGATATTTAGTTATAACATGTCAAATGATTATGTAAGAGTGTCATATTGTAAGTTTTAATTAACTGAACAATAAAGTAACTGCTACTACCAGTTGTCCTTCTTAATAATGAGACATAAAGTTTATATGGTGCAATGTGCTGTATCTCATTAGTGCCGCTCTCACTCGCTCGCGCTGCCACTTGTGAAGTGGCATTACCATCAAAGATCCGGTTCAGGGAGAGCCTGGCCTGGCAGTTAGGGCTGGACTTTTTCCATTGTATCAGGGTCAAGACTGATTTGCATATGGCTGGGACCAACTGAAATGTCGAGGTGTGCCAATTAACAATGGATTGGAATGCAGCACCAAGTTATTACCAGTGACCTAGAATAATTCAAGCATTCCATGCATCACCTGTTTTATGCTTTAGTGTGTCACCCTAAGTGGGACAGGTATGTCCAGACATGGGTCACGTGCACATTGTATAACTGGAATCAAGTTATACCTGGCGGATGTTCCCTAACTAGAGTAAAACTGGTCCTGTGTTGCTTGTATTCCAGTTCAGGGATGACCAGGCCTGGCAGTTTGGGCTGGACTGTTCCCATTAAAACAGGGTCAAGACTGATTTGCATTTGGCTGGCTCCAAACTGAGGTGGCATAGGGTGCAAAAAGAAATTGATTGGGGTGCACTGCTGAATGATTACCAGTGGCTGAGATTAATTCAAGCATTCCATCCATCACTTTTTTGTTTACTTTAGTATGGCTATGCAATGTGGCTTGGATGCAGCATGTGCTCCATTAGAATTGCTATGTTGTGAGGCATTTTGATTCTCCTGATTGTGAAAGCACAGACCATGTAGTATCGAGGGAAGTATTGTGAAATTATGGCAGCCCTAGTTCATTGGGCAAACACTGATTGTGGCTAGGCCTGGCAGAATGTTGATTATGCCAGAGTACTCAGAGTAATTTTGGTAATTCTTTGTTACTTATGTAGAATTACCAAACATTATGTGATTACTCATTCTTGCAGGATTAAGATTAATTTGGAGGAAATCTCCAACACCAACAGTATATTTAACACCTGTTTGAGCTTGCTAGTCGTGTTATGCTGCATTTTGTGCTCTATTTTAGCGCAAAATGCAACCTCATGTCCCTTTTTGGCGCAAGGGAGCATTTTCCTCTATGAAAATAGAGCTAAATCAAAGTAGTAAATTGGGGGAAATCCTATCCCAAGAGAACAATTAACGAGTGTGAGCAGCTGCTCGTGCTCACTAATAGTGTTCTGTTGCATTAGTGTTATTTCTGAGCTCAAAGTTCAACCTTGTGTCCAAAGAGGGGGCCTCTTTGCTCTAAGAAATAGCTCTAGATGCAGAATTATTCTTCTCATGTAATTCACGTGTAACCTCACAGAATTCTTAGATAAGTCTGTGTGATTATGCTACACAGAATTAGATGAATTACTCCCACCCCTTATTGTAACAAATGGATGCTATGCTTTAGTTTTATAAAAATATTACATTGGCAAGAAAATCCGCTGACATCCTACAATGGAACTGAGAGGTTTGTCTATGAATAATAAACATCGCAAAACCAACTGCTTGATCTCACACTTCATAGTGTCTGTGTTTTTGTTGCTCCTGATTGGAGACAGCCCCGGTGCTACATGAGCTGAGAAGCATTACTTTATACAAATTCACTAAAACAAACTCTGTTCTCCTCCATCCCACTCTGATCATCAGTGGGAAAGTGGAGGCAAATCTCTAGCACAAACATTTAGAGTACATTCCTGTTTTGTCTTTGTTCCATCAGTTTTTATGGAAAAATAAAACCATATTCTTTTTACTGTACTTACCCATGGGTGATTGTGGTGTGTGTATGTGTGCACTGGTATTCTCATGGCCTAAAATCATTTTGCAACAGATGCAAATATTGCAATTTATTTCTACAGATTTGTCATGCTATCTCAAGAAGCCTCTACAATATTCCTAAAAACTCTACATGAAAGCTGTGACTTAAAACACCGGATTGTTGCCTCTCCTTTTTCTTTTGAACAACTCTATCCATCCGTTCCATCATCTGCATGCCAGCATGCCTCTTCTTTCTGAGCACAGTCACATGCATGTTTGCTGTAATCCCTATTGTCTACAAATTCCCCACACTTTCTTTCAAAGATCAAAACTTCACCTATAAAAGACTTACCCTAGCAACCTAACAATACCTAATCGCCGGAAGCTCACCAATTATTCAGGCAACCAATGCACAAACTCACATATCCTCCTCTTCCACTAAGCATTACATCTAATCCTTATAATGTATCTCTCACATAAAAACTAGAATAAAGGCACATCATGCTTTCATTAACAGTGCAAGACTAAATCCAATAACCAATAACAACCCCCAAAAAACATGCACTAACCCTGGGTTCTGGAGCTGCTGCCGGGTGTAGAATGCTACAATACCTCTCCAGAGGCAGTAAGTGTTATTTAAATGCAGTTACAATACAATACAATAGATAACCCGCATGCCTCATACTAATACTAATTCCATTACACTTAGCAGTTGGGTTAGTCTAGTTCATATACATTGCATAGTAATTTCCTTATACTGCTTGACTCTCTCACACTCACATAAGACAAAGCCGCTATGGGTCATGTCCATCACACAGTACTGTACCAGTCCACAGCAATAAATCACCCATCACCAACTGAACAATCACTTAATAAATGAAGAGATCTGCCCTATGTCACTGACTTTAATTTTGTCCTGTACTGTGGGTCCCAACTAGCTGCATACTAGGACTGCTTTTGACATCTCACAATGGCAATCAGATATGGGATGATAGTAAAAGATCCATGTCATCCTCCAACCTATGCCTCCTCAAGACCATAAATTTAAACTTTAAACAAGATATCACTGAAATGACAACCTAGTGTAGTAACCAGCTAAGTGGAAGGGACCTGTACAGCAGCTCAAAGCTGGCAGCTTACTGAAAAACATAAACTGTGCACCGATCCCTTGGCCTTCATCATCCATCTCATTTCTAAGCGCTGTGCTCCATAACACCATAACTGCACCTCTGTGGTCATCACGCACACCAGGGAAACACTTTCCAAATTGGAACAAAACAAAGACAACACCTTACAACCACACGCGCTGCATGGTATAGCGTGCTATCTATGTAGACAAGTGCTCCAGTGTCTCACATGGGGGTAGTATGTGCTATATAAATATTGCAATGAAATGCAATGTAAAGCATTGTTGCCCATTTTCTTTCTATTTGTTTTTTTGAACTCCCCTTTAGTTTCCCTTAGTGTTAATCCTAAAGGACTTCTTTTCCTTTTCCCTGCCCTTGTTTCTGTGTTTTATTTTTTTCTTCTTTGCATTTTGTTTTCCTTTCGTTTTTCCTTATCAGGAAAACGGCTTTGGACCCCAAAAAATTCCACTTCCTTTCACTCTTCATTTCCCTGTTTCCTTGTTTCTATCTGTTTTCCTCCTTCTTTTGAATTGTTGTTTTCATCTTTTTGACTGTTTTGATTTTTTATTGTTATAAACAAAACTTTCAAAGTGATACTTTAGGGAAAAAGGTTATTATTTTAGGTATTACATTTTTACATATGCCTACTTTGGTTGATACTGACACTACTAATAAGCGTCTTTTTTTAAGACTATCATAGGAACCTCCAAGAGGTTACGAGTGACAGTAAGTGGCTGGTGGTCCAAACCATAATTCATAATTTTAATTTTAATTTTAATTTTAATGAATGTACAATTTAACTGTACAGGTATAAATTCACTTCTGCTATTGACGTTTTACTTGATTAGCAGGCAAACTTTAAAATAAATGCTAAAAAGCAGCAAAAATCAACATTCTGATAGTCCTTGCCACAACAAAGCTTGAGGTATATAATCCACTGCTGGACTTCAGACTGTAGAAGTATTAAAGTCGTGGCTATCATATATCTATGAAAATATTAAAAAATAGAGGCAAAAAAGTCAAGATCTTTTTTTGCCTCCATTTATCTGAATTGTACATTGACCACAAGAACTACTATCATTTTGAACTTGAACCCCAGTTATTTACTCCTTGACCATGAACCTAATCTACAATCTTTTGTTACCTTACCATGGGTGTGTCTCTGTCTTTTCTCTGGCTGGTGCATATACCACCTACCCATCCCATCTTCTATCACATACCGCATTTCTACCACTCCCTTTTCCTGAGGTTCTTCTGAAGCTTTCCATGACACCAACACTTTTAGCTTTAATCAACCTAGCTCTTAATGCAGAACATATGTGGCAGTAAACGTTTACTGTGTTGTCATTGGGACATAATGCAGTCAGAGGAAAAGTTTCACCTCATCTGTCAACTGTCATCCTTAGGGTGGTCTTTCCCCAAACTTTTTGCCTTTTGCCTTTCATTTTTGCTGATTCTTTTTGTTGGCCTTAGGACTCTGAGCACTTTACCACTGCTAACAGTGCTAAATTGATGTGCTTTCCCCCTAAACATGATGACATTGGTGTATACCTGATTGTCGTCTTTCATGTACTGGTAAGTCTCTTGTAAAGTGGTATACCAAAAACCCTGGGCCTTTACTGTAAATGCTCATTTGTTCCTTTTACTAGTGAGCTGCAGTACTGATTGTCCCACCCACTCACAGAAGTAGCCTTTAAAACCAATCTAAGGCCTGCCATTGCAGGCCATGTATGTGCTGCTTACTGCCACTTCCACTTGGTATTTGAAACTACTTGCCAGGCCTTAAACTCCCCTTTTATTGCACCTAAGTCACCCCTAAGGTAAGCCCTAAGTACCTCTAATGGTAGGGTACCATGTAAGTAAAAGATAGGGCATGTACTTTTATGTTTGGCATTTCCTGATAGTGATAAACACTCTATTTCATTTTTCACTACTGTGAGGCCATAGGCTAGCATTGGAAATTCAATACTACACTTTTAAGCTGTAATATGTGATCAGAGCGGAGTAGATTTTTCATGTTTCATATCTTTGGAATGGTAAAGATAAGTCCTCCTTACTGTTGAAGTTGGATTTTACATTATTGTTTTAGAAATGTTATTTTTAGAAAAAGTGACATTTCTCTGCACATACCTTACTGCTCTATGTGCCTGACAGCTTGTCTCCAATACATGTCTGGGGTGGGTGACAGCCACAAACCCAGCAAGGTAAGGCTCATCTGAATTCTGAGCACTCATCTGCATTCTGATGGGTATTCCTTGCCAGGGAGAAATGGGAGGGGCTGATACTTACACTTAAATAGATAGTGTCCTGTCCACATATAAAGCAATGATTCCCCCCCCCCCCCCCCCACAGATAGCCTTGAGGGCAGGCCTGGGTTGAAAGGGATCATTGTGCACATCAGAGAGGTGTTTTGAACTTACCCCTTACATTAAAGGCACTTTTGGGCAAAAGTACTGGGTCGCTGACCCCCTAAAATCAGACACTTCTGGATCTTAAACTGAACCTCTGTCAGAAGGACTGCTGTGCTTCTTAAAGGACTCAACTAGACTGCTTTTCTGGAAAGATTGTTTTTCTGCTTGTTCCCTTGCTGCTCCCTGACTCTGCTGAAGGTGAGCTGGACTCTGCCTTCCCTCCAAGTGATCTCTACAGGCTTGCTGACTTGCCTCCTGTTTTCTGAAGTCTCAGGAACACAAAATACCTCCTTTCATTCTGCTGGTGCTACTGGACATTGCCTTCTATTAGTCCTATTTTTGCTTGAGGTGCCATCTCCATGTTCTGGGCCTCAGAAGTAGTTCTGTATCTGTTTTGCTAAAAAACTGATACATCGTCACCTTTGCGCTGATCGGAACTGATGCATCACCCTTTGATGCTGAAGCAGAGGCTTTTCGATGACAGCGGTTCCACATCCTGCTCAACCTAATGACGATGCTCTGCGTGGATCGATGATGACATATTGCCTTCACCTCAACGAAGCTCGACGATGACCTAACATCCAGAAGGTGTGGAAAAGATTGGTGCATCGTGCCCTCAGCATTTACGCTTTGCTCCATTCAAGGTACTTTCTCAGCTGTCCCTGCATGGGTCCTGTAGCCGGCATGCTCTCCATCGTGGTTAGCCTGAACTTTGGATTTGCACCTGTCGATAGCGACCTCAAGTAACCTTTTTACCTCTTGTAATTTCTAAGCACTGTTTTCCCATTGAATCTTTAAAAATTCATATCTTGACTTCTACTGATTGCATTTTTGTTGTTTAGTCTTATTTTGCTCAGATAAATATTCTCTATTTTTCTAAACCCATGTGGAGTCTTTTTATGGTATACTCATTGTGTTATTGTGTGTTTGTGTTGCCCAAGTACTTTACACATTGCCTTTTTGGATAGGCCTGACTGCTCTGTCTCAAGCTGCCAGAGGTGGAGCACAGGTTATCTTTTAGTTTGTTTCTAGCTTACCCTGACTAGGGTGGTGGTTCCTGCCTGGCCCTGGTACATACCTCTGCCAACTAGGAATACCATTTCTAACAATTAGTATGAGTTTATAACTTCAATACAGCAATTCCCAACTTAAAAGTGACCACTTAATCTTTGCTTTGGGGTCTGCCACTGCTTGTCACAATATGTTGTGTTGATCTGCCTGATCTAGAAACTTTTTTTATTTATGATGGTGATGGATTATAGCAAGTGTACCAAATGCATGCTTGTACGTAACACACCACATACACAGAATCCCATAATTCTAGTCAAAACCCACATTCTTGTGTTTCTTTACAACCCAGGTTCTTACATATAAACACCCTTTTTTCTTCTCTCCTTGGCAACCCTATCATCAGCTGCTTTTGAAGTCCAGAGGCTTAAGTCACATTAAGGTGCTGAGCCCATCGGAAGACAGTTGCACATCTGTGTTGTGAGAAGATAGATGGAATTGCAGCACATCTATTGGCTGGTAAAGGTGAACGAGTAGGATGTGGTATCTCCAAACCCTACTAGGACCAACACACCTCCACCAGCCAGCAAGAGACCACAGTGGCCACTGTACTACAGCCACAGCTCTACTCTATCCACAGCCATTTAAGTGCTGCTTCATGAACAGTTAGAAAGTCAAAGACTATAGCTGCTAGATTTTCATACTTGAAACAAAACACTTTCAGCTATTGAAACATATTTAGTGTAATTTGAAACACCAAGAAAAGTTTGCCTTTATTGTTTGATGTTTGGGGTTTTTTGTATAGCGCTCTGTCACTCCAGGGAGCATCCTGGCGCTTTTGACTTCATAGCTGATAGATTATCAGATATTTTTCTCTGAGTTCAAGTTGTTATGTATCGTTAGACCAGAGTTTTGCACTTTGATTCTGACAGACCATAGATCCAGGTTTTTAGAGATTTTTTGAAGATCTGTTCTGATGTGGTTAGGCGGAGGTGCGTAGGGAGTGTGTTCCAGGCTTTGGCTCCAAGAACTGCCAGTGATTTTCCGCCCTTAGTGGCAAGTCTAAACTTGGGGACAGTCATCAGATTGACCGTGGCTGACCTGAGTACTCTAGTAGGATAATATCTGTGAAATATGTTGGACAGATATTTTGGGCCACGCTTGTGAAAACACCTAAATGTGATCACAAGGATTTTGAATAATATACGCTTCTGGATGGGAAGCCAATGCAACTTGTCCAGGGCAGCTGACGCTGACGATTTTCTTGGCCACCTTAAGACCAGCCGCGCCGCCGCGTTTTGAACCATCTGTAATGTATGCAGGGTGGATTTTGCCACCCCTGCATACAGACTATTACAGTAGTCAATTCTAGATGTAATTAAGGCAATTGCTACTGTTCGGCGGGCAGACAGCGGCAGGTAATCAAAGAATTTGCATAGGCCTTTTATGATGTTAAAACAGACGGCCGCTACTTCTTTGGATTGTTGTTTGAAGGAAAGCATGTTGTCAAATGTTATGCCCAGGTTACGAGTTGCATTGATTGTATTTGGGGGAGCTTCCTCATCAGATGGCCAGCAGGTGTGTGGAGAAAAGTGATTGTTTTTCCCAAATGGTAGGATCTCTGTTTTAGCAGAGTTGCATTTAAGGTGGTTATCATGCATCCAGTTGAAAGTCGCAGTCAGACACTCTGTTAGAACCCGTTCGGTCTTATCTGTATCATCATCTAGGATAAGGACCAATTGAGTGTCGTCGGCGTATGCAACCGTATTAACATTATAGGAGGCAATTAAATTGATATGGGGTGCCACATACAGATTGAATAAAGTAGGGCTCAAACTAGAGCCCTGAGGCACCCCTGAACCAATCTCCTTCTCCTCTGAATAATATTGTCCTAACCTGATTATTTGTTTTCTATGTGACAGAAAATTTGTGAACCAATTCAACACGGTGCCCCCTATGCCAGCCTCAGCTAGGCGATGTAATAGAATGGCATGGGACACCATGTCGAAGGCTGCCGATAGATCAAGGAGGATCAGGACAGCTTTACTCCCCTGATCTAGTGCAGCTCTTATGGTTTCTGTTGTGGATAGTAGTGCTGATTCTGTGGAATGGTTTGCTCTGAAACCTGCCTGGTTGGGGTGTAAGATGTTATTTACCTCCAAAAATGTTGATAGCTGTTTGTTAACCAGGATTTCAGCACATTTACAGAGTGCAGGGAGTTGAGAAATAGGTCGCAAGTTCGGTAGGACAGTGGGATCATGTAAAATCTTTTTTTGCAATGGTTTTACAATCGCAGTTTTCCATGTACTGGGGACTTCTCCAGATTGGAGTGAGGCATTGATAATATTATTAATCATGGGGTTTACCTCTTCTTTGATCGCATGAACCAATGAAGGGGGACATGGGTCAAGTGGCGATCCTGATTTAATTTTTGACATAGTTTGTAGAGTGTCTGCCTGATCAATCATGGCAAAGGTATTCCAACTGGTTGTCCCGGGATTATTTCCTTGTATGCTGTTTTCATTGTTTAGAGGGATGCCTGGAAAAATTTTCGTAATGTTAACGATCTTTTGTTCAAAATATTTTGCAATCTCATTGCAAAAAATCTGTGATGGTGGTATATCCTGAGATAGGATTTTTGGATTTCGGAAACTAGTAACAATACGAAAGATTTCCTTTTGATCATTCTGCGAAGCTTCTATTCTATTTGTAAAATAATTTGTTTTAGTGCGTTTAATAAGTGCGTGATAGTTCCGTCTTGCTATTTTAAAGGTAACCTGGTCATCATCATCATAGTGCTTACGCCATTTACGTTCAAGTCTACGAACTGTTTGTAGTGTATCTTTTAGTTCCTTCGTAAACCAGGGAGCTGAGATTTTCCCTTGTTTAGATATAGATTTTTTGGTTCCTCCAGAAGTCAATTTCTCACCTATAGCTCTCATCCGTCTTTCATAGCTAAGATTATCAATAACAGCATTTCCTACTATCTCTGGTTTATTCTCTTTGACCCAGTCAAATAGATCTGGGTGCTCAAGGATTTTAGTCCAGCATGGCGTTGGTTTCTCATTTCTGATTTTATCTGATTTTACAGTCTTAATTTCTTCCGTTTTAAGGTGAAATGCTATAAATTTGTGGTCGGTCCAGGTTTGGAGCAAGGGCGTGGAGACATTAATAGAATTAAGATTAGAGCAGATACAATCTAACACGTGGCCAGCTGTGTGTGTTGGGTCATTCGTGAGAATTGTGAGCCCCAACACATGCATTGTGTCTTTAAAATATAATACATTTGGGTCGCTAAGGCTGTCAAGATGAAGATTTAAATCACCCAATAAGGTGAAATTGGCGGCCTTAAGCGTCAAACTGGTAAGTACTGCTCCCAAACTATCAAGGAAACGGCTTGTTTGTCCTGGTGGGGGATAAATTAATGCCCCCGAGAACGTAAAGGAGTCATGGGCTTGTAAATTAAAAGCTAAGCATTCAGCGCCTTTAATATCAGGTAATTCCCGAATACTACATATGAGGGTCTCTCGATGTATGACAGCAATCCCTCCTCCTCTTTGTACAGGTCTATCCAGTCTCTGTATCATGTAGCCAGGTGGGAGTGCACATACAATGTCTGGATTGGACCAGTCTTTTAGCCACGTTTCAGTGACCATAAGACAGTCCAAATTGCTTTCTACGATCAAATCATATATGTGTAGTGCATTCTTACACATAGAGCGTGCATTGATTAGGCCTCCGTTAATAGTTTTGTGTGTGAATTTCGGAGTGAACCTCACATAGGGTTGTAGTGTTTGTTTACACGTTATTCCGGAAATGGGTCCTAGCCACCTATCTACTTCTATAGCATGTTGACATTGCGTATTACTAGGATTTAAAGACAGTAGATTTTCTCTGGTTATCTGACCTGAAAGCATTTTTAAAGAGAAGAGCAGATACACCAGCCCCCAGCCCGTCCTTAGCGCGGACGGGCGCAGACGGGCTGGACTTTGGCTCGACTTTGGCGCGCTTCCGGCGCGGCCGCTTGTCGCGTCCGCTGCGCGGAGGTATCACCGTATGCTTTTATGCAGGAGCCTCGAATACTAGAGCGCTGGGGCGGTATGTACGCCCAATAAGGCCGCTAAAATGCCGCCTCTCACTCAGCACCTTAATCGGCTGGGTATGGGGCGATTCTGACCGTTTTTAGCACTGAAGTTGCAGCGCTTATCTGTGGGCAATGATCATATTAAAAGTAAAAGGCTTTGCGGCGCAAAATAATATTTTAAAACAAGTAATGCAGTTTCTGGCAAAACGCTAGCAGTGGTCTAATCTATCCCCCGGCTTCCGCCTCAGGGGAGCAATGAGCAATGAGGTCTCGCGAGCAGAAGTGATTCTCTGCTTTTATGCAGGAGCCTCGAATACTAGAGCGCTGGGGCTGTATGTACGCCCAATATGGCCGCTAGAATGCCGCCTCTCACTCAGCACCTTAATCGGCTGGGTATGGGGCGATTCTGACCGTTTTTAGCACTGAAGTTGCAGCGCTTATCTGTGGGCAATGATCATATTAAAAGTAAAAGGCTTTGCGGCGCAAAATAATATTTTAAAACAAGTAATGCAATTTCTGGCAAAACGCTAGCAGTGGTCTAATCTATCCCCCGGCTTCCGCCTCAGGGGAGCAATGAGCAATGAGGTCTCGCGAGCAGAAGTGATTCTCTGCTTTTATGCAGGAGCCTCGAATACTAGAGCGCTGGGGCTGTATGTACGCCCAATATGGCCGCTAAAATGCCGCCTCTCACTCAGCACCTTAATCGGCTGGGTATGGGGCGATTCTGACCGTTTTTAGCACTGAAGTTGCAGCGCTTATCTGTGGGCAATGATCATATTAAAAGTAAAAGGCTTTGCGGCGCAAAATAATATTTTAAAACAAGTAATGCAATTTCTGGCAAAACGCTAGCAGTGGTCTAATCTATCCCCCGGCTTCCGCCTCAGGGGAGCAATGAGCAATGAGGTCTCGCGAGCAGAAGTGATTCTCTGCTTTTATGCAGGAGCCTCGAATACTAGAGTGCTGGGGCTGTATGTACGCCCAATATGGCCGCTAAAATGCAGCCTCTCACTCAGCACCTTAATCGGCTGGGTATGGGGCGATTCTGACCGTTTTTAGCACTGAAGTTGCAGCGCTTATCTGTGGGCAATGATCATATTAAAAGTAAAAGGCTTTGCGGCGCAAAATAATATTTTAAAACAAGTAATGCAATTTCTGGCAAAACGCTAGCAGTGGTCTAATCTATCCCCCTGCTTCCGCCTCAGGGGAGCAATGAGCAATGAGGTCTCGCGAGCAGAAGTGATTCTCTGCTTTTATGCAGGAGCCTCGAATACTAGAGCGCTGGGGCTGTATGTACGCCCAATATGGCCGCTAAAATGCAGCCTCTCACTCAGCACCTTAATCGGCTGGGTATGGGGCGATTCTGACCGTTTTTAGCACTGAAGTTGCAGCGCTTATCTGTGGGCAATGATCATATTAAAAGTAAAAGGCTTTGCGGCGCAAAATAATATTTTAAAACAAGTAATGCAATTTCTGGCAAAACGCTAGCAGTGGTCTAATCTATCCCCCGGCTACCGCCTCAGGGGAGCAATGAGCAATGAGGTCTCGCGAGCAGAAGTGATTCTCTGCTTTTATGCAGGAGCCTCGAATACTAGAGCGCTGGGGCTGTATGTACGCCCAATATGGCCGCTAAAATGCCGCCTCTCACTCAGCACCTTAATTGGCTGGGTATGGGGCGATTCTGACCGTTTTTAGCACTGAAGTTGCAGCGCTTATCTGTGGGCAATGATCATATTAAAAGTAAAAGGCTTTGCGGCGCAAATAATATTTTAAAACAAGTAATGCAATTTCTGGCAAAACGCTAGCAGTGGTCTAATCTATCCCCCGGCTTCCGCCTCAGGGGAGCAATGAGCAATGAGGTCTCGCGAGCAGAAGTGATTCTCTGCTTTTATGCAGGAGCCTCGAATACTAGAGCGCTGGGGCTGTATGTACGCCCAATATGTCCGCTAAAATGCCGCCTCTCACTCAGCACCTTAATCGGCTGGGTATGGGGCGATTCTGGCCGTTTTTAGCACTGAAGTTGCAGCGCTTATCTGTGGGCAATGATCATATTAAAAGTAAAAGGCTTTGCGGCGCAAAATAATATTTTAAAACAAGTAATGCAATTTCTGGCAAAACGCTAGCAGTGGTCTAATCTATCCCCCGGCTTCCGCCTCAGGGGAGCAATGAGCAATGAGGTCTCTCGAGCAGAAGTGATTCTCTGCTTTTATGCAGGAACCTCGAATACTAGAGCGCTGGGGCTGTATGTACGCCCAATATGGCCGCTAAAATGCCGCCTCTCGCTCAGCACCTTAATCGGCTGGGTATGGGGCGATTCTGACCGTTTTTAGCACTGAAGTTGCAGCGCTTATCTGTGGGCAATGATCATATTGAAAGTAAAAGGCTTTGCGGCGCAAAATAATATTTTAAAACAAGTAATGCAATTTCTGGCAAAACGCTAGCAGTGGTCTAATCTATCCCCCGGCTTCCGCCTCAGGGGAGCAATGAGCAATGAGGTCTCGCGAGCAGAAGTGATTCTCTGCTTTTATGCAGGAGCCTCGAATACTAGAGCGCTGGGGCTGTATGTACGCCCAATATGGCCGCTAAAATGCCGCCTCTCACTCAGCACCTTAATCGGCTGGGTATGGGGCGATTCTGACCGTTTTTAGCACTGAAGTTGCAGCGCTTATCTGTGGGCAATGATCATATTAAAAGTAAAAGGCTTTGCGGCGCAAAATAATATTTTAAAACAAGTAATGCAATTTCTGGCAAAACGCTAGCAGTGGTCTAATCTATCCCCCGGCTTCCGCCTCAGGGGAGCAATGAGCAATGAGGTCTCTGTTCTGGTGGGCATTGCTAGAAGGGGTGGTGTGTTGTTGGGGGTGGTGAGGTTGCGATATTTTGGGAAATGGTGTTATTAGTGTTTGTTTTCCTGGGTTTAGGAAATTGAGTGTGTTTCATGAGTGGTGCAGTGGCCTCATTTTGTAGTGGGACTTAGTTAAAAAAATATTTTATACCAAATGGTTTCTTCTTTTATATTATGCATTAGCACTTTGCTTTGAGGTACTGTTTGTTAAGCGATAGCTTTTGAAGAAAAAGCAGGGAAGATTTAACTAGCCGCAGATGCCCACCACAAAAGAGGTTTCATCATCCATTCCAACACCTTATATCACCTCCTATCCCAGGTCACCGAAAATATGAGCCTCTCTTTGCAAGAAGTGTGGTAAATCCAACCATTTCCATGTCCCAAGATTGCATCCATTTGTGACTTTCTACTAGAGCCATAACACCTTCCTCTTTCAGAAAATCTCTCCAATCAGTGCTATAATGCATGCAACCCCAATCACCTAATCAGTGGCATAATGAAAAATGATTTTGCCTACTTGCAGAATGGGATGAAGGGCCACTGAGTCTCCCATATTTCACAGATATTCATTGACCCTTTGCTGAACGGGGCCCCCCTGAAGGGTTGAGCCACCCCTGAGGGTAGCTCCCCGCTGTGCTGCAGGGACATGAGTTACACCCCTGCATCTGATGAGTACTATTAGCAATTGCAAAAACAACAATTGATGGACGGAATGTTGCACAATGGCAAAACATTCACCCCCACTCTCAGATCTGGGTTTAATCCATCGTTATATTGCTCACCACACCACCCCAGTTCAGACATGGCCATATGCAAATCAGTCTTGACCCTGTGCCTCCTGGGAACAGTCCAGCCCGAACTGCCAAGCCATGTCTTCCCTGGACCGGAGTCAAGCATCCTAGGACCAGTTTCTGGCTATCAGCCGTCATCAGCCAGGATAGCTTGATTCCAGTGGCATGGAGAGCACGGGACTCACGTCTGAGCATACCTGTCCCACTCGGGGTGACAAATGCAAAAACAACAATTGATGAACGGAATGTTGCACAATGGCAAAACATTCACCCCCAGTCACAGATCTGGGTTTAATCCATCGTTATTTTGCTCACCACACCACCCCAGTTCAGACAAGGCCATATGCAAATCAGTCTTGACCCTGTGCCTCATGGGAACAGTCCAGCCCGAACTGCCAAGCTATGTCTTCCCTGGACCAGAATCAAGCATCCTAGGACCAGTTTCTGGCTATCAGCCGTCACCAGCCAGGATAGCTTGATTCCAGTGGCATGGAGAGCACAGGACTCACATCTGAGCATACCCGTCCCACTCGGAGTGACAAATGCAAAAACAACAATTGATGGACGGAATGTTGCAATGTTGGTGTGGAGTGCAAAAAAACGATGGATTTAGGCCCAGATCTCTGTACTGGGGTGAATGTATGACATTGTTCTGCATTCTGTCCATCAACTGTTGTTTTTGCTACTCTTAGCAATTGCCATGTCCTCTAATGTCTCCAATAAATACGCATAGCCAAGACGCCACATTTTCTGAGAGCACCATTCATGAACCAAACCTTCTCACCTGAGCAGTGATTATGGACAACTCTGCTAATACCTTTGAGAAGCTGTTGCTGCACCCTCTAATATTGCTAAAAGTACATCTGCTGCCTAGTTCAAATAAAACTTGTACCGGTGTACATGACTATTGACCAGATTTTGATGCAGTAAGAAACCTAAGTGGACATGTAGAGGATCCTCCCATCTAATGGTAGGACTCTAACTAGACAAGGAAGGTTCTGGGGAAGGGGCTTAGTTGGCTAATTGGCACAATGCTCTAACTGACCACCTTTAAAGTTGCAAAAAGAGAAGACTCACCAGGGACTATGGTTTCTGTCAACAGGTGAACTAGTAGAATGATTCTGCAATTGCACGAAAGAAGACAAAGTGGAAAATTCAAAACAAAGACGTGCAGCATCAGTACTTCTGAATAAGACTGTGCCCTTCAGTAAAGTCTAATGTGATCCATTTTTCAAACACAGAACTAGTCGAAAAGGTGCAATTTAACTTTGTTATGTAACATATGAATGGACAGGATGTATATTATAGCCACGAACAAGGCAGGAGGTTTCAGCCTTCGTGCAGCCCACAAAGGTTTGCCAAGTTAATCAGATTTTATGTGAGGCATAGAAAAACTAAAGTATAAACTGCCTAGCCTTAGCTTATCCCTATTAACAAGTAACAGCTCCTACGTTACTCATGGGCAGGGCAGGGGATGTTGTGGGGGACTTTGCTTTGCATCATTTGTCCTCTCTTGGACACGGTTAGCATTGCTTACACCATATACACTCCACCAAGTATGAGGTCTGGTGACTGTGGAAAAAGGTTACAGAACAAAAAGTCTGACTCTTCAGGAAAAAAGGCTGGCACAACAAACAATAGATGGGTGGGGGTAATAAGGCAAGATATTGAGACGGAGATACTCAATGCGTTCGCCATGGCAGGAAGATGACAGATAACATAGATGAAAAAAAGATGTAGTAGTCCAGTAACTCCCAAATTACAGATACCTAAGCAAAGATACAAGATAGGATGGGCACTCACAGCTAAAATTTATTTTCAATAAGGAGACATGTTACTGCATAGAAAATGGTGCAACTGTAGTCTGGAATTGGAGTAAGAGCATGGTTGAAATGCAGAGAAAGGAGCTGTGCAGATAATTTTTTTGCAAAAGATCCTTTAAATAAGAATGATGAGACCTCCAAGTCAATGTAACTGGTAAGGTGTCAGAAGTACCAAAGAGACTACATATTGAGCATATTATACAGACCCTACATTTAACTGAAGGTCACTCAAGTACCACATCCAGAAAGGTTGAAGCAGGTGCCATGGATGGTCACATAAACTATAAAAAAGAAAGTTTAGCTTAGCCACATTATTCATTTTCCATTGCTGCTCAAGAGACGAGTCCACCTGTTTGGTCTGAACTGGATGTGCAGAAATAAATCAGTCCTTTAAAATGAGAAGGCAGAGGTTTGAGAATAAAGAGAAATGGGAAGCTCTCACAAGAAACGAAGAGAAGACAGACTGCACCACTCCCAGACGAGTAGGAACATGAGCCTTGGATGATCACAAAACATTGAAAAGGAACCTTAGATAAGCCTCTAATACGTGCCATGTTGATTATATTTCTTTCATTAAATATCTCAAATTACCAACCCAGAATGGTAAGCCTTTCTTTTTTCGTGGTAGCCACGCTCAAAAGCATGCAGTTCTCTCAGTCTTCTATGCCCGCCTAGCATGGAATTTAAAGTTGAGTACCACATATGAAGAAATGGAAACAACCATTGCAGATGTCGTTGTTCATTGCAATATTTGTAGCTGAGATGAAGGACAAGATGACTTAATCCTTGATCGCCGTCTGTGAGCACAAATGTCTATTTTTTATTTACATTGTCGCACACCCTGATAATGCATGCTCTTTAGATATTGAAACTGGCATTTTACTTTGCTTTTGTTTTTTTCAGGAGTCGTGTTGGTATCCACTGTGCAGAGTTCTTCTTCATATTCATATGCTCCTTCTGAACAATGTGGTATTATGCCTGACTGTACATTCCCCTTCGTTTGTTGTGATTTCTCTTAGGCTTATAACATTTTGGAATTTATTTGTAATTCATTCTGATGAATATCTCCATATTTTGAGGAGACAGACTGTTAATTCTGGCAGTGACAATTGCCCCAAGCACACGAGCAGCATGCTCAAAGATTCACTTGCTGCAGGGCATGATAGATATTTTATTGCCAATGGGCTTGGTTCTGGTCACTATTACATTTCTATATAACAACAAGAGAGAGAGGGAGAGAGGTACTCTTAAACCTCCTGTAAATACATAGGAAACAACAAACGAGTGACTGTGAAATTACTAGGAAAACCGGGCCAATAAAACAGCAAAGGACAAACAAACGTTTTGTAAAAGAACCCTCACTCACCAACCTAGTTGGTGACATGCTTCATCATAGGGTTCCCACCGGAGAGGCCGAGTGCCTCTCTGGTGTGCTTCGACGCCTGAGTTACAGTGGAGCAGGTTTTTAGTGGGGGTGGAAGTGAAAGTGATATTAATGTGCAATTTAAAAGGTAGCCGGTTTTAACCTATCAATTAATTTATTAAAGGAAAACCAGTGACCATTAAATACGGGTGGAACGGATGCAGATGAGCTCATTAGTTTAGCCAGAGTCACCCGATTGGTAGGGATTAGTGAACAAGATTGGTCGACATGTTTCAGCTCATAATTGCAATTTTCTAAGCATTGATCAGGACCTACGATAGTTCCACGGTGGTATGCGCACCATAAGGCGCACCCTAACCTGAGGAACAAAGATGGTGGTAAAACTCACGGTTCTACCAGTGTGGCCTCCTGGAGAATCCTAGACCACTGGAGCCTGTAATAAAAAATCAACAGGACACACATACAGTTGTCAATACATGTCAGCGGCTTTCCGATTCAAACATGATTGTCATCCCGTGCTGTGAACAATAGAGGTATACTTCTTAAACTGTCTCATAGAGCTAGAGTATACAAACAAACGTGATTCACTACGTTGTTCTATTAGTACATCCACTCCATGCATAGTAGTTCCCTGGAGGGATCTCGTTTACACATTTTAGTCAGTGTAGAAAAAAGCCCATCGGGGGCATTCATAAGCAACTCTTTTGCTTGTATTTTAGGGAATAATTTTCAATGTTGCTCGGTGGTTAAAATATGGCGCAAAACATAAATGTGCACTTTAAAACTAAAACTGCCGTGGCATTGTGGTGTAATCAGCGCTTAGGCAGAAGAGGTGCATATAAGAGACAAAAGCAGCAGCGCAGAAATAGTTGGCTTACTTGAAGTGAGTGACTTCCGCGATACACACGGGAGGAGCAATAGCGGCGGTGAATCTGGCCATTTAATCGGGAGCAGTAATTCTCTGCGCTCCGCTTTCTGGTACTCACCAGTCTCCAATACAGTGTTTCGTCTACTACATCATTTGGATTTTACTACAGCCGGGACGGAAGTAAAACCGGCGGAGAGCGTCTGTCTATGTTTCGTTAAGCTGCCCGTTAGAGCCCTGATGAAGTCTAGGGTAACTCCCTGACGAAACACGTGTTGGCTGGGCACCAAGAATAAACCTTAACTGGAAGATTACTTCAATCAACATTTCTCATTGTGCTTTTGTCTTGTGATTTCCTATTACGTACAGTATTTATACTATCAACCAAAGAACGTGTTCACAGATTCTTTGTATATATATATCTATATATATATATATATATAGATATATATATATATGTATATATATATATATCTATATATATATATATATATAGATATATATATATATATATATATATATCTATATATATATATATATATATATATATATATATATATATATATATCTATATATATATATATATATATATATATATATATATATATATATATAGATATATATATATATAGATATATACATATATATATATCAATTGAAAAGCATGTCTCCGGTAAGGACGTTAAAGCGGACGTGCGAATCGTGAACAAGGCTACGAGTGGCAGCTGAAACGCATAGATGAAATGTCCTTGATTCCAATAAAACAAGAACTTTAAACCAATGGAGACCGGAGGGCTGCTTTAATGTCCTTACCGGGGACGTGCTTTTTCCTTGAAATATTTAATTTTAATAATTAATATTTAAGCGGCACCACCGGCATATGGGAAGCATGCCAGCAACCGCAGCAAAGATATATATATATATATATATATATATATTTTTATATATATATATATATATATATATATATATATATATATATATATTTATATAAAAACCATAGGTTTCAGGCCTGATATAGTTAGGAATTAGCATTTTAAAAACCTTAGAAATTCACTGAAAAAACTGTAGGTTTTAGGGGTGTTATAGTTAGCTGGATATTTCACTTGTACAAAACCATTGAAATTCCTCCGATATAGTTAGTTGTACTAACTATATCTCGCGCGCCCGCAATCTACTGCTGATGATGTCACATATTACATCATTCATGACATGGTCAGTGATATCACTGATGACATCTCAAATGACATCACTGATGACATCATCCAGTGAATGTGGTTTGCTTCGTTATTTAAATATGTATTATATATATAGCAATTTACATTGAAGAATGAGTGGATATATAAATATAAATATCCGGATGGAGGATTTAATAGCAGTGTGATTGACTGTTTACTTGACTAATTTAAAGTGTCTCTCTAAATATATTGGATAGTTACTCCACTGTGTGAACAACTGTATCACTTTGTCAGTTGTTGTAAAAACTACTTCTCCAGTTGGTTACTAGCTATTTGAAAGTCTATATTAGTTATTGATTAGTTAACTGAGTATTTGTATGGGAGAGTGAATGTGTATGTGGTTCGGTGGGAGGTGTGTGACTGCCCAAAGATGTGTGAATAGTTGATTTAGTAGGTATATGATGTTAAGACTACATGTTATAACAGTTGTTTGGGTGAGTGAATATATTGATGGGTGTGGTGATGAGCAAATATCTCTCTTAATGGTGCATGTCCAACAAAGTAGAACAATAAAAGGCAATGTATGTGTCAGTTGTTATTTATAAATAAGTATACATAAGACTCAGTGATTGTATGCGTGACTGTATGGATAACTGTATACTTGTAATAGTGATTTTATAATACACTAAGTATAAGTTACTATCTATATGAATAGATAAAGTGGTGTTTGTATAAGTGTATAGCTAAGTAAATATAAGTATGATCCATTGTTTGCATAAGTGAATAGGATGACTTTATAAGTGAATAGGATGTGTGCTGGTGTGTAATGTCGATATAGGTGCATAAGTATATTTGATAGTGTTCAATTGATCATTGACTGCATGTATGAGTGAATCTGTAGCTAAGTGATTAGATGTGTGTATAGATCTAGGAATCACTGAGTGGATTTTTAGAAACTTGTATTGGTGTGTCAATGGATTCAAATATGGTACTCTGTATTTTACAGTGAGTGATGAAAGGTTATACTAGTGTATGATGAGGTGTATCGCCACGTGGATGATGTCATCAGTGATGTCATCAGTGATATCATTTGAGATGTCATCAGTAAATGTCACTGACCATGTCATGAATGATGTAATATGTGACATCATCAGCAGTAGATTGCGGGCGCGCAAGATATAGTTAGTACAACTAACTATATCGGAGGAATTTCAATGGTTTTGTACAAGTGAAATGTCCAGCTTTGCAAATAGGCAATAGTCTTTTAAGTACAGTAGTTACAGTTGTTGCAATGGGCAACACAATTTCAAACACAGAGCAACTTTGGCCTCAATGTGTTTTTCTAGTTAAATGCAATTAGTTACCTAATGCTGACCAAACTCCATTGGCTACCAGTGAGGAAGCGAGTGCACTTCAAGACCTTATGCACAATCCACAAAAGTGTGATAGGCAAAGGCCCTAAATATCTGACCAACATCTTCCTGCCATACGCCCCTGGGCGAACCCTGCGCTCTGGTAGCCAGCAGCTTCTGCAGGTGCCTAGAATAAAAAGGGCCAGACAAGGAGGGCGAGCCCTGGCCTATCTTGGACCAAAGCTTTGGAACTCCCTGCCCCTTGAGATGAGATCATTGACCAACCATCTGACCTTTCGTAAGGTCCTAAAAACACACTTATTTCCCCAGTAACTGATCCCCCTTTCTCATTACGCACCATACAACTCTTCACTATCATTCAAGGCTATTCTCACTGGCAAAGCGCGGAGATACCCCTCCGGGGGTCTAGTCTTGCGCTATAGAAGAATATAAAATAAAATAAAATAAATAAAATAATGGATTACTTTTCTAACCACAGGACTGGATCGTAGATTCAGTCCTCGGACACCTCCTGTAAACGGTTGAGTACACCTGTTTTAGTTACAGTAGTGATTTTTAAGGAATATTATTGTATTTTAAAAGTTGACAGACATTTCTTCACATAGAATCACCAATGTTATCCTATGGGAGGAAATTCACTTAGCAGGTAAGTAGTATTATCATTACTTTTTCTTACTCAGTTGTGGATCCTGGTTCCAGCACTGGTGCGTCTCCTGTAAACAGTTGAAAGAATGTGTTTAAGTCATACAGGCGATTTTTTAGAAATATTTTTAGTTTGTGAAAATAGACACAGAAACATTTCTGGTGAAAACCAGACAATGGATTCCTATGGTAGGAAATTCAAGTTACTGGTAAGTATGGTTAGAATTACTTTTCAGGATCAGTACTGGGCTCAAAGATGCAGCACTGAGGTCTCTCCTGATAACAGGTGAATAAATGGGAATTCGTAGTTCGGCTGAGTTTAGAGGAATTTTTTTAAGTTCCAAAACTCCACACTTAGAAAAACTTCCAAGTGAAACCAGTCAGGGTTAGGTTAGCCTATGGAAGGAAATTCAAGTTACTGTAACTACGATTAGAATTACTTTTCAGGATCAATATTGGGCTGAAAGATGCAGCACTGAGGTCTCTCCTGATAACAGGTGAGTAAATCGGAATTCAGAGTTTGGCTGATTTTAGAGGAATTTTTTAAAGTTCCAAAACTCCACACTTAAAAAAAATTCCAAGTGAAACAAGTCAATGTTAGCCTATGGAAGTAAATTCAAGTTACTGTAAGTATTGTTAGAATTACTTTTTAGGATCAGTAGTGGGCTGAAAGATGCAGCACTGAGGTCTCTCCTGATAACAGGTGAGTAAATAGGAATTTGTAGTTCAGCTGATTTACAGGAATATTTGTACGTTTCAAAAATAGACAGAAACTTTTCTGGTGAAAACCACACAATAGATTCCTATGGAAGGAAATACACGTTACTGGTAAGTACGCTTAGATTTACTTTTCATGGTCTGTACTGGGCTCAAAGATGCAGCACTGACGTCTCTCGTGATAACAGGTGAGTAAATCGGAATTCGTAGTTCCGCTGATTTTAGAGGAATATTGTGCTCAATCATGAAGGAAGGGGGCGGGGCCTGAGGTGACATGTGTGCAAACACGCCCTGTGGCACGTTTTAGGTTGGGGAATTAATTCCTCTTCAATTCTGAGGTACCCTGTGAGCAAACTAGCCCACCAGGTACCTCCAGTATGCGCCAGGGAGCTGCGTTGCAGAGAGGTGTTCAGAGGGCACGCCCACTTTTTACAACACTCTGCAATGCAGCTCCGTGGCGCTTACTGGAGGTACCTGTTGGACTAGTTGGCCCCAAGGGGACCTATGGATTGAAGAGGAATTAATTCCCCAACTTAAAACGCGCCACAGGCCATGTTTGCACACATATCACCTCAAGCCCCGCCCCCTACCTTCACCACTGTGCAAACGCGCCCCGTAGCACGTTCTAAGTTGGGGGATTAAGTCCCCTTGCATACTGGGGGTCCCTGGGGCCAACTAGCCCACCAGGAATCTCCAGTATGCGCCAGGGGGCTGCATTGCAGAGAGGTGTAAAAAGGGCCGTGGCCTCATTACACCTCTCTGCAACGCAGCCCCCTGGCACATTTGCAGAGGGGAAACTAATTCCCCTTGCATACTGGGGGTGCCTGGGGGCCAACTAGCCCACCAGGAACCTCCAGTATGTGCCAGGGGGCTGTGTTGCAGAGAGGTGTAATGAGGCCACGTCCCTTTTTACACCTCTCTGCAAGGCAGCCCCCTGGCGCGTTTGCAGAGGGGGAACTAATTCCCCTTGCATACTGGGGGTCCCTGGGGGCCAACTAGCCCACCAGGAACCTCCAGTATGCGCCAGGGGGCTGCATTGCAGAGAGGTGTTTTGAGGCCCGCCCCTTTTTACAACTCTCTGCAACGCAGCCCCCTGGCGCATTCACAGAGGGGGAACTAATTCCCCTTGCATATTGGGGGTCCCTGGGGGACAACTAGCCCACCAGGAACCTCCAGTATGCGCCAGGGGGCTGCATTGCAGAGAGGTGTAATGAGGCCACACCCCTTTTTACAACACTCTGCAACACAGCTCTGTGGCACTTACTGGAGGTACCTGGTGGGCTAGTTGGCACCCAGTGTCCCCCAGTATTCAAGGGGAATTACTTCCCCCTCTGCAAATGCGCCAGGAGGCGCGTTTGCAGAGTGGTGCAGGGAGGGGTGGGGCTTGAGGTGACGGATTGCACCACTCTGCAAACGTGCCCCCTGGCGAGTATGCAAAGGGGTCACTAATTCCCCTTGAATACTGGGGTCCCTGGGGGCCAACTAGCCCACCAGGAACCTCCAGTATGCGCCAGGGGGCTGCCTTGCAGAGAGGTGTAAAAAGGGGCGTGGCCTCTTTACACGTCTCTACAAGGCAGCCCCCTGGCACGTTTGCAGAGGGGTCACTAATTCCCCTTGAATACTGGGGGTCCCTGGGGACCAACTAGTCTACCAGGAACCTCCAGTATGCGACAGGGGGCTGCATTGCAGAGAGGTGTAAAAAGGGGCGTGGCCTCTTTACACGTCTCTGTAAGGCAGCCCCCTGGCACATATTGGAGGTTCCTGGTGGGCTACTTGGCCCCCAGGGACCCTCATTATTCAAGGGGAATTATTTTCCCCTCTGCAAATGCGCCAGGGGGCATGTTTGCAGAGTGGTGCCTTAATTTTTTTTGGGGGGGGGGAATCGGCAAGGTACGAGTACCCTGTGATTTTTTTCAACAAAAAAAATTTGGGGGGGCCTTGGGGGTCCTTGTGGGACCCCCCTAAGCAGGCCTAGAAGGTCAGGGGGTTTCTACCCTGCCCCCTTTTCGCATTTTTCGCGTTTCTTTTTCTGTTTTCTTGTGCCTCAGTTCTACCGAGGCACAAGATGGCTGCCAACACTTCCTGGTTTGGGAGTGTTGACAAACAGTTGACAGCCAATCAGTATGCAGCTTGTGCTCGGGAAGGTACGCTTACTGTAAAGACTTCTGAAATCTGTGCCTAGGTATCGCTATGAATTTACTTTTGATTTTCTCAGGAACTACTGAACGGATTTACACCATTTAACGAAAAGCACAATCTGCTCACCAAACTCTACCTCTCTGCCAAATTTGGTGTAATTCCGTTCAGCCGTTCGGGCTGTAGCCCTGACTAAAGGCCCCTATGGAAAATTGCATGGGCAAAACAAGTTTTGGGACCCCCCTTTTTTCTCAGCCCCCACTTGATGAATCACCCCCAAACTTTCAGGGAAGGAGCGGAGCCAAGCAGGCCATTTTCTTGGAGAAATTCACGAAGATTTGTCCACCAGCGCCAAAGTTATTCCAAATAGAATGTTGCGGATTTCCTATGGAAACTAAGTCCTAACTATATCTACCTACTGGTAACCGGCAGTAGGTAATGTTCCTAAGAAAGGCTCGATTTTCGCTGCAATCTGTGACACTCTTTCCTGCGGTGCAATCTCCTCGGCTGAGCCCAGCCGTTGTTTATCTTTCCACGAATCCTCCCATTCACGAAAAAACAAGCTGAGCGAACTCACAAAAGGGTTTTCAAAAAAGGTATTTATTATTCCAAAATCATTTCTCACAGATCAATCCACAGTCTTAACCAACGCGTTTCACTCTCCCTGAGAGCTTGGTCATGGTTAGATTCTCAATAATTTCCCGGCATACTTATTTTTCAAACCAAGTCACATGATTTCCTTCAACAAGGAACCCCCTTTTTTAAAATATATTTATAAAACGAACAATTTGAAGCTACACGCTAAGCATTTGGTCTTTGTAGTACGCCCCTTGATAATAACTGTAAGCAAGACTTGTTACAATTTTCAAATTGCATTCTTGTACTGAGTGCAAAATTGATGATTGCCCCTCTGGTGTTTTTTTTTTTTTTTACAGCATTCGGCAATTTTACACCAATTTTAAAGCACTCATTGAGCTATATCTAACCATGCTCATTATTGCATTGTTTTCTCCATGACTATAAATCCCTCTGGTGGGATTTAAACTGCAATCCACTTGTGGATACATGTAGCTTTTGTATCAGACCATTAATGCAATTTGTGCAATATATCAAAAACTAAATAAAAATTCAAAAAAACAAAACAAAACATAGTGACTTGCAATGGACAAACAAATAATACATTTTCAGATTTGTTAAAATTAGGAACTAAGTCTTAAAATAAGCAGCATAGCAGTGCAGTTCCTTATTTGCAAATATACATAACGTTCTTCGTCCTGATTAAGGCCTTGCGACATACATGTGCGAAGTGCGAGTATTTGTCGAAATTCTTTTTGTCGCAACACTTTCTCCCGATTTCCTCCTCTCACATGTTGTTCCACTGACTCAATGCCATACATTTTCAGTTGCTTCCAGTTACTATTGTGTGCCTGTTCCATATGTTTTGGCACCGCATTGCTTCTATCTTTGGCAATGGTGGCTCTTACATGTTCTAAAATTTGTTCCTTGAGCTCACAAATTGTGCTCCCAACATATTTAAGATGGCAAGGACATTCTATTACGTAGACCACAAACTGTGTTTTGCAGGTTATTAGTTTTTGAATTTTGCAAACCTTTTTATTCGCCCAGACTATTTCTTTGGTGTTGCGTGCAATCTGGCAAACCTTGCAATTATGGCATTTGTTGAAGCCAATTCTCTGTAGCCATTGGGATGATTTCTTCTTCTTTTTCCAAAAGTGACTTTGGATTAAGGTGTCTTTTAAATTTGGAGCTCTGTGGAACGTTACACTTGGATGATCACCCATGATGGAAGTTAATGTTGGATCAAGTTTAAAAATTTTCCAATGTTTTTTTCAGGATGTGTTTTAGCTGTTTGGCCTCTTGTGACAGTGTTGTGATCAATCGTATTTCCTTTGTTTCGGGTACATGCAATTTTTCTTTGATTATTTAATCTCTTGATTTAGATTCAGTTTCTTCTGCGACATCTTGTAATTATTTCCTCTTGATATCCCCTGTTTTTGAATCTCTTTGCTGTTAGGTCTCTGTGTTTTTACCACTCTTCCTGCTCTGAGCAAATTCTCCTTATGCGCAAACATTCCCCATATGGGATGTTTTGAATTAATGAGTTTTGGTGGAAGCTGTGTGCATGCAAAACAGCATTGGTGGCTGTCTTTTTTCGATGTGAAATATTGTGTAATTTTCCTTTTTTTTCGTAAATTTCAGTATCCAAAAAGATTATTCTTTCATGGGTGATGTCATAAGTAAAATGTAAGTTTGCCTCTGTGTTGTTAAGAATCTCAAAGTATTGTTTGAATTCTGATTCTGTACCGTCCCAAATTATGAAAAGATCGTCTATGAATCTTAACCAGCTCACGATCTTGTTGACATACTCATCATGGTTAGGGTGCCAGGCAAGGTGCTGCTCCCACCAGGCCATTGCCAGACAGGCATAACTGGGACTAAAGGAAAATCCCATGGCCATTCCTTTTGATTGGATGTACAGATCATCACCAAATAGGAAATAAAAAGTGGTCAAGCATGTTTCAATCATCTTTAATACCATTTCATTGTGATTTTCATATTGAATATTGCGTTTTCCCAAAAATTATTTGCAAGCTGTTAATCCAATATGATTTTCAATATTGGAATAGAGTGATATCACATTCATTGTTATTAATTTGTAGGAGCCCTGCCATGGGATATCTTGTATGTGACTTAAAAGGTCGCTGGTATCTTTGATATACGATGTTAAATTTTGGACAAAAGGTAACAGAAAAAAGTCCACATGGTTTGCAGTTGCTTCCAACAAGGACCCATTTGCTTCAATTATGGGTCTCCCCGGCAGCTTTGTGGCATGTTTATGAATTTTAGGCAGAAAATAAATTGTTGCCGTAATTGGAGATTCTGTTCTTAAATACTTTACTTCATCTTCATCAAGGAGATTCATAGTGTGCCAGTTGTCTAGTTGGGCGTCCCAGGTCTTTTTGAAGTCACTGATGGGATTCGTTTTTAATTTGGCATTAATATTCAAGGTTATTTAACTGGAAATGCGCTTCTTTGATATAATCATTTTTATCCCAGATAATAATGTTTCCGCCCTTGTCCGCGATCTTTATTACTATCTGATCATCTTGTGACAGATTCCATACAGCTGCTCTCTCTTCTTTTGTGAGGTTATCTTTATACTTTGCTGGTTTCATTTTGTAAATGTCTTGTGTTCCCACTTCCTGGAAAATATAAATTTTGTTGCCAGGGGGTAATCGGGGATAAAATCGTGATTTTGGTTTCATACCACTCAAGCTGGATCCTAGATTTTCACATGCTGTGGTCAAGTTCATATCTTCTGCTTGGCTTGTATTGTCAAGATTGATTAAGGTTAATAGAGGTACAGCATCCCTTATTGCGAGTGTTTCCGTTGTTGTTGGTATTATTTTCTTATATTCACGCATTTTTTTGTTGTCCGCAAATATTTTTGCTAACTTAATTTTTCTTATATATCGATATACGTTGATACGTGTTTGAGCTAGATCCATACGTTTAAGAGGACAAAAATTGAGACCATCCTTTAATACTTTAATTTCCGTTGCTGACATAATTCGATTAGAGAGGTTTACAATTTGCAATTCTTCCATTACAATTTCCTCTGCCTCATGCTGCGTGTCACCGTTCCTACATGTTCTGGATCGTCTGCTCTTTTTTCCTCTCCTTGTCTGTTTCCTTTTTGTCGGCATTGGCCCCGTGTCGGGCCTTTTCCTCTTCCTCTGTAACTTTATGGTTGGTTGGTCATGTGTTGTTCCCACTGTTTTTGCTGCAGAACCAACCGCATATCTCCCAAAAAAGACATTTTTGTTTTATCCTTCCCACTTGAATCCGTTTCGCCTTCACTCGCATCCGTTGTTAATGATGATTGATTAATGGATGCTGTGGTAACATCTCCTGATTTTCCCAATTGACTCAGCATGGAGACTACCATGCAAAAACAAGCATGGTTAGATATAGCTCAATGAGTGCTTTAAAATTGGTGTAAAATTGAAGAATGCAGTAAAAAAAAAACACCAGAGGGGGCAATCATGAATTTTACACTCAGTACAAGAATGCAATTTGAAAAATTTAACAAGTCTTGCTTACAGTTATTATCAAGGGGCGTACTACAAAGACCATAATGCTTAGCGTGTAGCTTCAAATTGTTTGTTTTATAAATATTTTTTAAAAAAGGTGTTCCTTGTTGAAGGAAATCATGTGACTTGATTTGAAAAATAAGTATGCCGGGAAATCAGTGAGAATCTAACCGTGACCAAGCTCTCAGGGAGAGCGAAACGCGTTGGTTAAGACTGGATTGACTCGTGAGAAATGATTTTAGAATAATAAATACCTTTTTTGAATCCCTTTTGTGAGTGCGCTCAGCTTGTCCTTTCGTGAAAGAGAGGATTCGTTGGAAGATATATATATGTATATGTATATGGTTGGATTGAGGAAATGCCAGCCCACTGGAGGGCGAGGGATACTCAAACAAAGCATGAGCGTTCTGTAAATGAACAGAATGACACGACAATATGTGCAGCTAATAATTAGGTTTGGCTAAAACAATTAAGGGACAAAAACTACATCACCCAGAATTCCCCTATAGAAATAAAGAAAAATGTTAATCACATGACTTTGCACGAGAACACCTTATAGGTGGATGAGAGGGAAGGAGGATTGACCGTGATCAAGCCGTCTGTGGGCGGTGAAACGCGTTGGTTTCTGTTGAGAGCGAAGGTGCAATAAAACAACTGTGAAAAGGATATCCTCGAGTGCGTTTTCAATTACCTGTGAAGGGAGTTTTGTGATGTGAAATCAGCAGGGCTCTGCTGAGGAAAACGCACCGGTGGGAGAGCGCCAGGGGTCACCAGAACTGAGCCAAGTTGCGGATAGATTTGGAAGGCAGACCCGGTGAACGCCAGATGAGACAAGGACGAGCGCGGACTTGAGCGGGAAGGAGTAAGAAGCTGACCGGCGGACCGACATCGGAGGGTGGAGGTAAGCACGGGTGTGGTTTCTGATCCCTAACTGCCCAGCAGCGCTAAGTAGCGGGCGATATATGCCCAGATCTGGTTCATTTCGAGCACAAGGGCGGAATCAGTAGCGCCGAGGAAGCAGCCACAATTGTTGACAATCTCACAGGATTGCAAGTGGGAGCATTTGCAAACGGCAGCTACAGAGCTAGTCAGCCCCTCGAGAGGATATCAGTATAAGTCCAAGGCAAAGGAAAACGGACTATATGTATTGCAAACACCAAAGATAAGCAGCTCTCGCAGTTAAGGTTAAATTACAAAATGGAGAAGAGGGAAGCAAAGCGAAGTGAGCAACTAGGCTCTCTCTTTGATGAAAATGCAGTGACACAGCAATCTGAAATACACAAGCAAAATACACAAAAATCGGACACTAGAACGAAATTGAAGGTTTGGGAAAAAGTGAGCAAAAAGGAAATAAACAAATGGTGGGAGTTAATCACCATAAAAAAATACTTGGAAGTAAAGAGAGTACCAAGGGGTTTGAGGTTATCGCTGATGCCTAGTCAACAGGATGTCACGGATGAACTACTGAATGAATGGGGACAGCATCTGTTGGAATCCTCATTAGGACTAATGGTGATACTGGTAAAGCATCTGGAAAAATCTTTGGCCAAAATAAAGGAGGAATTACAAGAATTAGAAAAGGAATTGTCAAAAATAGAAATGAATGATGAGATGACGAAACTGAGAGCCGACCTGGAGAAATACGTGGAAAAACATGAAGACACAGTAAGAATTCGTAAGGAAATGAAATATCAAAGAGATAAAGAGGACTACATCCATGGACGCATTTTTACATATGCGAAAAAATTCGACATTTTTCAAAGCCAGAAACAAAGCCACAGGAACTCAGAAAGCCGTTCAAGTGCAACCTCACTAACATCAGTGGGCACGAATGAGGAAGGAACAGAAGAAAATATGGATCAAGCCACGAGGGATTTTTTAGGGGATATGAGGCTCGTTCTCAGCCAAAGATTGTGGGAACAGAACCAAAGCCAAGGTCAAGGAGGGAGAGCCAGAGGCAGAGGGCGCAAATGGGTACCAAGATCAGGTCCACCAACATCAACAATAAAAAAACCAGGAGAGGCAACAGGAGGAAGTGGCTCCTCCGAGGAAATCGGGACAAAAACCAGGAGCATGCGCCAAAAAACCTTGAAATAAACTGGCAGGAACAAAATGCGACAGATGACCTTGTGATTATGAACTTATCATCTCGTCCCCTAAATCAAAATGAAGAAACATTGCTCAAACATGGCATTAATTTCTGTCCAACCGAAACAATGGATATGGCACAGACACGCATAGATATATATAAATATATCAGGAAAATTAAACTGGCAAAGATCTTTGAGGAAAATCAAGAAATGTCGAACTATACCAAAAAGAAAAGGGAAAAGCAACCGGAGATAAATACGGAAGCGCAAGGACTGACAACGAGCGACTTACCAGCGCTGATGATACTTGTAAATCTGGACAACATGGATGGCAGTGATGAAATTCCTGAAGAAGTTGTTTGCCCTCAAAAAGGAGCTGGCCTCAGTGGAAAGAAACCGCGGTCTAAATTTTATCCGCAATTACCTCAAGGCAACAAGATTGACCTTTTTCAGGAGGCGGTGATCCAGGACATCTATAAAATCAAAGGCAAGAATTTTCAGGACAATCTAAAAATGGAAGAAAGGGCTGCCCTAAAAAACCTCATGGAGGATCAAAAAATCACAATAAAAATGGCCGATAAGGGTGGAAATATTGTCATCTTAGATACAAAAGACTATATCATCGAAGCCCATTCCCAATTGAGAAATAAACAATATTACAGGAAACTTGAGCAGAACCCCACTCTAATCTTCAAATCAAATTTGGATAAAAAAATAATGGATTGGTCCAGGGAAAATCTGATCGACGTGGATGAAAGTAAATTTCTAACAACGAAACATCCGGTCACAGCAACCATTTACTTCCTTCCTAAAGTTCACAAGAACCCACTGAAACCACCAGGGAGGCCGATTGTCTCGGCAAAAGGCTCACTAATGGAACCGGTGGCGAATTACATCGACCATTTCCTTATGCCATTCGTTCTGAATCTAAGCTCATATTTGAGAGACCCTGGGGACCTCTTGAAAAATTTACAAGATCTATCATGGCAACCCACCTACATGTTGATAACAATGGATGTGGTCGCCCTGTATTCCAATATTGAGCATAACATTGGAATAAGGGCATGTGCTTTCTTTCTCCAAGAAAGAAATATACAATTTAATGGCCACAACCAGATGCTTTTGGACATGATTGAGCTCTGCCTCACCCAAAATATTTTTCTCTTTGGGGAAGAAGTGTACCAGCAAGTCAAGGGTTGTGCGATGGGGTTTTCCTTCAGCCCAGCATTTGCGTGTCTAACAATGGGATGGTGGGAGCAACAGGTGGCCTGGCATCCGGACAACGATCATCATGTATCGAAGATAGCGAAATGGCTAAGATACATCGATGACCTGTTGATAGTATGGGACGGAACAGCAGAGGAATTTGAGACCTACTTCCAAATACTGAACTCCACGGACACAAATTTAAGATTCACTTATGTAATCAGCCGGGAGGAAGTAACTTTCTTGGATACTAAAATCTACATCCATGAAAACAAAGTAGAAACAACACTCTACCGGAAAGAGACCTCAACAAACGCAACCCTACATGCGGATAGCTGTCATCAAGCCTCAGTAAAAAACAATATCCCCTACGGGGAATTCTTGAGACTCCGTCGGATCTGCTCGGAGGAAAAGGAATGGACCACAAACAGTGGTGAGATGGCGAGAAGATTCGCGAGACGAGGTTACAAGAAAGGTGTGATCAAAAAATGCTGGGCAAAGGCAAATGAGACCAAAAGGGAGGATACTCTACAAGTGAAATTAAAGCAACCTGAGAATCAGAAAGTGAGACTCATCATGGACCACTCAAAGGAATCTAAACAAATCGTGAATATCCTGAGGAGAAATTGGAGAATTTTGCATCTGGATGAGACTGTAGGAAAAATTGTGGGAAGTCATCCGGAAATAACATACAGAAGAGCTACGAGTCTGAAGGATAAGCTTGTGCATAGTCACCATCAAAACCCTGAAATCAAGAAAAAGGGAATTCAATGGTTAAAAACAAAAGGATTTCAAAAATGTCAGCAATGCAAGGCGTGCCAAATCGCTGTAAACAAGAAAGAAGTGCTCTTACCAAACAAGAGAACTTGGGTGATCAAACAATTAATCAATTGTAAGACAGAATTCGTGGTGTATGTGATCGAGTGCCCGTGTGCACTAAAATATATTGGCAGCACAAAGAAGGAGCTGAAGCTGCGAATTCTGGAGCACATAAGGGCAACAGCGAATAAAGACAGAGCAAACGCCGTTGCGAAGCATATGGAAGCTGCACACAACGGGGACTGGAAGCTTCTTAAATTCTATGCACTAGAAACCATTGTTCCTCATGTGAGAGGTGGGGACAGAGAACGCAAGTTGAGATGTAGGGAATCTCGACAAATACTTAACTTCAGAACTCTGCATCCGGAAGGCCTCAACCAGAGCGAAGAACTTTATGTGCACCTTTGAACAATCTTGTAACTAGGAATCTGTGTCTTTGCATTATCACAAGGGGAGACTTCATTTGTATATTTGTACATAGGTAAAACAATTTGCTTAATGGTTAGGTAACATTGTGAACTGACCTATAGGATGTAGGGGAATGGGGTAGGAATGGGAGTTTTTTAACTGTTGGTATGCCCTTCTAAATGGGTGAGGCACATATCACATGGATGGAACTTGGCTTAAGCCCACTGGAGGGCAGAAAATGGTTGGATTGAGGAAATGCCAGCCCACTGGAGGGCGAGGGATACTCAAACAAAGCATGAGCGTTCTGTAAATGAACAGAATGACACGACAATATGTGCAGCTAATAATTAGGTTTGGCTAAAACAATTAAGGGACAAAAACTACATCACCCAGAATTCCCCTATAGAGATAAAGAAAAATGTTAATCACATGACTTTGCACGAGAACACCTTATAGGTGGATGAGAGGGAAGGAGGATTGACCGTGATCAAGCCGTCTGTGGGCGGTGAAACGCGTTGGTTTCTGTTGAGAGCGAAGGTGCAATAAAACAACTGTGAAAAGGATATCCTCGAGTGCGTTTTCAATTACCTGTGAAGGGAGTTTTGTGATGTGAAATCAGCAGGGCTCTGCTGAGGAAAACGCACCGGTGGGAGAGCGCCAGGGGTCACCAGAACTGAGCCAAGTTGCGGATATATATATATATATATATATATATATATATATATATGTGCACAGAGACAAACACATACAAAGTCATATAAACATTTTAAGCAGACCACAAATTAAACATAACTAAGGTCTGTGGAACCGGTAGTGGCCTTTCGGAGTGTCTCCATCACTCGTTATACCCTTCCTTTACACCACTTTCTTCTTTAACTTTTTCCATGTCGGTATTTTGACAACTGTGCACCTCCTTCACATACTTTCACACACATTCACATATGCAATTGGCACACCTGACTGTTGCTTTATGCGCTCTGAGGAGTGGCCAATTATTAAATGAGCATTTATCCTGAACCTCTTTATCACCCACTGACAGGCACTGTGAGAAATTCACACTGCCTTCACCCTGAATGCAGTAGCTCTCAATGGCTGACCGTTAAAATCACACAACCTGAGCTCAGAAACTTGGTGGTGACATAGTACACACTATACATGAGTCATGTTGCATGAGGAAAACTACAGAAACACATGCTGGAAAAAATAAACCCTGTTAGGGAATCCAAGAGTATGTACAACGTAAAATGCAAACAGGTACAACATTGCTCTTCTCAGGCTGAGAGGCTAGTGACGTCACCACTACCCACCTTTATAGAACCATTTTTCCTACTTCCAATCTTAACACCATTTTCGATTTGGTAAGACACTTTTACAATTTGTCACAATTTTCGAAATTAGATTCAGAGTCGCAAGACAACAAAAAAAAACTTTACATAGTGGTTAAAAGCTGCAATCAACTGTTTTACAGGCTCAGTTTCTGGTATAAATCCTTAAAAGCAGTCATTCACTTTTGATTTTTTGTTGTTGAAAAAAATAGTGTTGATTTATTTATAGAAATGTATCAATTATCTACCACTTAACCACACTACTCTACGGTACCATATAAATATTTTGAAATAATCCTGTAAAGTACACTAATGCATTTTATGATTAATGTTTTATCTACCAATAGCACCTTGTGGGCACCCTAGAAGTCAACCGAGCTGGGGCACGGCCCTCCACAGCATTTTCTGTTCTTGTATATTGTCCATACTTTTCCCGGACCGGAACCCCCAACCGGGATATTTTTAAATATCTGTATTTATAATAAAACAATTTATTCACAATCATGCTGTATGCATATGATTAAAAAGAGCGTTGCATTTCGATTTTTGCTCCTATGTGTAATACATATCATGACTGAAGTCCCTGGAACTATCTTTCGTTCATGACTTCGCTGAGAACCCTTTGAATGCAGAAATCTTCATTTACAAGTGTTGTTGGGAGACATGTCTTGTTTTTGTGCAGCACTACTGCCATCTTACGGCTGACATAAAAATAACAAAGCATCATTGAACAGTATTTTTGAGGAAGGTAGTAAGGCAAAACGCGTTTCATTTCTCGTCTTAAACTAACAGCTGGAAAGTTCATATGAAGAAAAAAAACATCGTAACAAAAAGGCATATGTTTACATTTAAATATGATATATAGATTCATCGCCAATAAATAAAACTATGTATCGCTATTTCAGTTTTAATATTGATTGAATTAGCCACACAATATATTTTATTTTGTAACTAGTGATGTGGTTTTGTGTCTGCTTATCTAACACTTCCTCCAGTTTTTAAGATATTTCTTTAAGATGCGAATTAAAATTCTGGGTATGCCTATTAACATTTTTTCGTGCTATTCTGACGTTTTTGTGGCTCATTGTAAAGTCATAATTGATTCGCTTTTTGGCATTCATAGTAAAACTATTGACTTTCTGTGCCTTTAATTCACGTTTTTCTGATTCTGTACCGTTGTCAATGCAGCCAGGCATGTTGACACCATGAAAACTCCTCCCATAAATATAAGCCCACAAATTGCTTACTGAAAGCAGAGTTACTTCCGTATCAGTGCGAAAAAATATCACGACATGAACCTATAAGCAATCTCTTTCAATGCATCTCGCACTTTTGACCTTGATACAGAAATGAATTTCTCATAATCCACAATCGACATAAAGGAGTAGTTCAACCTATATGAGTAATGTCTGTAATGTATGGCAATGTATTTCGGGAGCGTTTTTTTATATTTTGTTAGTTGTGTGTGGTGTCAATGTTGCCTTTTGTTTGCTACATTGTGTATTTGCGTGTTTTACTTAGTATCCTCTCTTACATGTGTTTTATTTGCTTTCAGTGCCTTCGGACCGGTGCTTGGACTAAAAAAAACATACGCACGTGTGCAGGCTCTCAATGTCTCGCCGTACCTGCTGCCTTCTGCGAGCTGTCGCCATACGGTCAAATCAAAGTACCGCAGTCATGCTGAGAAATAATGTACCCCGTGTGTCTAAATTACACACCTTCTGGTGTCGGAGCCCGACCTTTCCTGCCCACTGAAGCAACTGCTTTGGAATCCCCATCAGAATCCTCGACACATTTTGGTTCACGAGTCACTGCTTGCCAACCACTGTTTATTTGCACGTAAAAAAAAAAAAAAATCTAAAGACACATTATATGCATTGAAGCATGAATTTTAACCTTGTATTTTGAGAAATACTGCTTCCTTTTGTACTAAAATGATTTAGCCTCCCGCTGTGCATTGCAGCGGAGTCTCAGTACAGCATGGATAAGGATGGTAAACCATGCTTGCCTTAAATTTTTTATTTTTAACAATTATTTTATAGAACCCGCATTTTGATTTTTAAAAACATTTTTGATGCATGTATTATGTGATCTACGTTCTGCGAGCACGTTTACGATACAATATTTTATTTTTGTATTTTTTGTGCTTCCATTTTTTTTTATTTTACAATTTTGGATTGCATTCTGTGACTCATGTACTCACCCATATCTCCTAAGGTTTGCTTGACAGCGATTGATATTGTAAATAAAAACAACCTATTGCAGATATATGGTACGTGTATCTGAATTCTGTAGGCTTACGCTTATATTGCCTTCCCCCTAACGTCTTGGCACCACAGTTGTTTTTTATTTGTACTATTTCTATGTTGCTCTTATAGAAGCATAAGAGTAATTTTTACTTTGAAATGCCAAGCAGTATATTTTCTTTAAGTTAATATTTTTCATCAGTGTTGTGCATCAGGATGTTTTTGAAAATGACATAGTGTAGAAGAAACCAGTGAAGTGAATGCACCTATCGATTTGAGATTAGTTCTTACACGTTTTTAACCACCTTCAATCATGCTAAATATCCTCATTGGGAGTGAATTCCATAAAGTGTTTCCCACATTGCATTACTGTGTTAAAAAATTGCATGATTTCGGTCCGTTATGAGATTTAGGAGCATGACTACAGTGTAGAAAGCTAACAGAATAATGTTTTCTAGAGCACTTTGTTCTTATTTGTACGATGATATTGCTTGGCTGCAACATAGTGCCTCCAAGCCATTGCCATTGTGCTCATTGAAACTGAGCAAGGATGAGGGAACAGAGGCATCATTTAGAAGGGTCACTCATAATAGTTATTCTGTAAGGAAAACATTTACCCGGTGAATAGTAAGTAACTAGCTAAACAGTAGTGCTGGAACTAGGGGTGCTGGAGTTGCCGCAGCACCCCTAGATAACCTTGAAGGAGTTCAGTTTGAAAATAAACAAGTATTTGCATTTTTTCTTGTAACTTGTACTGTCTTTTTTTCAAAGATTGGCAATCAAATGTCAGATGGTTCTTCTAACTGACTGCTGGTAATTCTTTTAAGGAAGTGTTTAGTTTTCCTTTCTCTGCCTCAAAATGAAGATGGTGTTTAACTTCACTCATGTCATACTCGTGCAGGGGTACAGGACAATGTGAAAGGAAAAGGCAGAATGTCAATGTTTTACAGCATACATTTGAATAAAGACATCTGATTGGTTTACAAACAAAGGGGCATAATTATCAATGCTTTGTGTCGCCCTTGTGCCACGCATGGTAACACAAGGGAGACACAAAACCTAGATGATATTTACCATGCCACACAAGGCTACCTTACATGGCCCTGCGTGGCTTGGTAAATCTGGAATAACGCAACCCGGCACAAGTTATTGCCTTGCACTACTCTGCCCCAGGAAGGATTTCCATGGGTGGAGTGTGGGTGTCGCAACGCATCCAGCCATGGATTTTGTAGCACTCCCCTATTTACCAATACTGTTAGACCTGGGAATGAAAATATAAAAATTGAATTCTTCTGTGCACTCCGTTTTACTCAGTTTATTCCATATACATTCTTATCAGTTCTTTTTGTGCTACTTCATCCTAGCACTGTGTCTGGCAGTGCTCAAATAAATTCAAGCTGTGTTGGTCAGACAAATCTGTTCCTAAGGATTTGTGCACTTTTCCATGGAAACAAAAATGTTTCTTCACTCCTTTATGTACAATTTATTAAAGATTCTTCAAAACACTCCTTCGTGGGTTGTTTCAAGTATTTTTATTAATCCATGAGTTTCATACTTCAATTCAAAACCATTGATTCATGAATTTCATAATTAATCCTAAGCAGTTTATGTTGTGCCCAATGCATTTCGGGTCATTCTGAGACCCTTCATCAGGGGTCTAAAGGAGAGATACAGAAAAAACCTGATAAGCACATCTCTATGTAAAATGATAATGGAATAGTCATACAAATTTTACAGTGATAATAGCACACTTGCTTGATTGCATGTCCTAACGTTATATTCGACCAGTGTCTGAGACCGTCTGTTATCTATGATGATCAACCATAATATGACCACACATGTTTACCATTGTGTGATATAGCTATTCATTATTCCAATCTGGCCGCTCGCAAATAACATATGGAGATTCTGAGGAAAAACAAAAACGTTTGCTCATATTGTAAACGTGCATATTCAAATCTTCACGTTAAAGTGGTACGAATTAAACAAATTGAGCGTGCTACAGTGAAATACCTCCCGCAAACCTAAACAGATTTCAAGAAACTTACTATCAAACATCCAAACGCGGGCCGCGTAAATTCAAAGAGACCAGCTTCCGGCAACGGGATCACGTGTCAGTCTACACCTATGTGGGTGATCCTTAAATCATCATGCGGAACAACCTATTCGCTATTTGTTCTTACGTAAAGAAACTCTGTATTACCAATAATATTACAAAATCATGCATATAGCTGTAATAATGTATCTACCATATCTACGTACAAAAACAAATGATTAAAGTGCAAAATTCAAATGCGGTTGAAACTGTAAGGTTCCACCTTTGGTCTTCTCGGGACTGTATGGATGCTCAAAAGGGTCCACCTATTGACCGTCCCAAGTCCGGGTAATAAATACACGTGGACTAGTAAGACACTCAAGCGGGGAAAGGAAAGGGTAGGAACAGCAGGGAGGGAGATCTGTGGATGACACAAGAAGGAGACAGTAACTAAGGGGTCTTTGAAAACCATACACACAAACACTTGAAATAACCCTATCTCCACATATGTTTATGTAAGTATAGCTCTACCTGTAAAGGAAACGAAGGATGCCTCAAAAACCAGAAGAGAGAAAGAGGGTTGGTTGCAATCCTCCTGCCCGAACTACCAGAGAGAAGATAAACAATATTAGAAAGAGTCCCTGATAAATCCTCCTAGTGTAAAATACCTGGTTCCCCTGTGTTGTATCTTATTTCCAACCCTACCTCCCCTTTGGTTCAAGCATGGCTGAGTAGGCAAAGACAAGGATGACCTGCTTTACGCCCTCCTTCAGTCTCTCTCTCCTGGGAAAAGAAAACAAGGCATACATCCAATAATGTGAAAAATGAGGATGGTAATACTATAATCCTTTCAATAAACAGGATTTTAGTAGAGTATCTAGAGTACCAGAGAATGATTCATACAAGTTACTAACTTGTCAAGGATTATGAAACCAATCCGACTGAAAATCCTAGACCTCAGTTGAAGTAGTTAGCAGTTTACTCGGGTCACTGAGGTGAAGGTGTAAGTGTAGAACCACTTGGGTTTGTACTTCACTCCAAAAGCAAATGTTTTTTCGATAAAGCAAAACAAACACAGTTGTGAAGCTCAATACAAGTCAAACCCCAAAATACTCCCCACAAGAAACCACCGGGAAAGTAATCTCCCCAACCGGGAGTATGCTCAGCAAGACAGGGTGGAAGAGAGTGACATGGGTTAGATAACACTCCTCTGCACGAGACCGTGGAACTGGAGTCTCATCCAACAGAGGAGTGTTCAAGCAGTACGCCCCAATGCCCGTTCAATGTTCCTCCGCATGAGAAGCCGAAAACGGCGATCTCGACCAATGGAGGAACCAAGATCGGAAATGCCGAGAAGCTGGCCAAGGATCTCAATACCCACTGCGGGCGGAGAAGCAAGGATCCAAAACGTGCCCTTGGCACTCTTACCCCACCATTCTCCTTCCCAACCGGGACCGCAGCCTGCAGCACAATCACCAGGAATAATCGGCGCCTTCCTTATCTCCGTACTGGCGCTATATCCGGGTTTGATGAGTGTAAATAGTCACGTGTTACGTGACTCCCGCTCTGCCCATCGGAATTTGTAGTTTCAAGGCTGAATGTTGGCAGACACCGTCTTACCGGCATCGCGTTACATGACAGAAACAAAGTGAGCTTCACATGATTGATGGCAAAGGCCATATTAAAGTGGTCACAACTACCTCTACTAATTCTAGCACGATGATAGCTCAGATGCTGAATCTCTTGACTATGTGCAAACCCGTGAACAATAAAGCATTATTAGAAATGTTAAAATGCAAAGAATGAAGTTAAGTGAACGACACGTGATATGATGGCAGCGGCCATTTTGGTAAAGTGATGACGAATGTGAACAATAGTGTCGGCCATGTTAATCTAGTCCCACCTGCCTCTATAGTTCTATCGCTAATATTACTCAGATGCTGAATCTCATAACTGTGCACCAGCATGTGAGCAAAGGAGCATAATTAAAAGTATTAGTGCAGGCTCACAATATGCTATTGTCTTGGTTTAACAGGTAAATATAGTCATATCATCATTGTCATTAAAACAGAATGATGTAGAAAACTCCAACAAAGTCTTTTTGCTAGAACCTTTACATTTCGCACTTTATCATAGTTATTTCCAATGGAAAGATATATATTTTGAACAGTGCAACGGCACGTCAATGAGATTTGAGGGGGCGCCATCCTACGCAAATATTTTCATGGCTAAATTTGAATCAGACCACATTCTACAAAATCCTAATTGGCAACAAGGATTGATTCTTTTCAAATGATACATTGATGACATATTTATACTTTTGAGAGGTGAGAAACAAATGTTACTGGATAACATAACTCAGCTTAATTCATGTCATGAACGCATTAAATTCACGTATCAAATTGAAAAACGTCAGCTAGCATTTCTAGATGTTCTGATCACTATGGAGAATAATGTCTTTAAAACCAATGTTTACACAAAGAGCACAGATCTTAACAGCTGTCTACACTTTAACAGTTTTCATCAAACTTCACTAAAAAGGCATCTTCCCTTGTCACAATTTATCCGGTTAAAACGTATTACTTCAGATCCAGAGGAAGTATCCACCACTATTGATAGACAGATCGTGAAATACTTGAAAAGAGGTTACCCAAGGAACATTCTAGAGGAATCCAAGACTAAAGTTGACAACTTAAGTAGAGAATCTTTACTTGAAAACAGAGTTAAAATGAAAAAGAATCTCACAGTGCGTGTACTAAAATATTCCACACAAGATTAAAAAATCAAAAAAATTATGGAAAAGCATTGCCCACTGGTCACTCAAGAACCAGATTTAAAACCGCTGTTTTCTGAGAAAATTACTTTTGCCTTCAGAAGATCTAAAAACCTCAAACAATTACTATCAAGCCTACATAAAAAGTGAACACATCAGGTGCACAAAGGAATGCAAAAGATGTGAGAATTGCACACATTGTATTAACGTTATCATCGGTAACGTATTCACACACCCTAGGATGGGAACCAAGATACCCTTATTGCATTCTAGTACATGTGACACTAAGAACATTATATATGCGATCAAAATGTCCATGCGGAAAAACTGTATGTTGGCCAAACAGAGAGAAAGGTAAAGGTAAGACTTACAGAACACAAAAGTAACATACGTTTAAAGAATCATAAATCTACAGTGGCCTCACACTGGCTTGAGGCAGGACATACTATAGCTCAAGTTAGATTCACTATTTTGGAAGCCATAGAATTACGTGTAGACACAGATCCACACAAGCAACGCTTGAGAACTGAGTACTATTGGATAAAAAAATTGGACTCGATGCACCCACATGGGATGAATGACCGGATTGAATTAACTTGTTTTCTGTGAACATTTTTTTCTGTTACCTTGGATAATACTTTTAATTATGCTCCTTTGTTCATGTGCTGGTGCACAGTTAAGAGATTCAGCATCTGAGTAATAATAGCACTAGAACTATTGAGACAGGTGCGACTAGATTAACATAGCCAACACTATTGTTCACATTCGTCATCACTTTACCAAAATGGCCGCCACCATCATATCACGTGTCGTTCACTTAACTTCATTTTTTGTGTTTTAACGTTTCTAATAATGCTTTATTGTTCACGGGTTTGCACATAGTCACGAGATTCAGCATCTGAGCTATCATTGGACTAGAATTAGCAGAGGTAGTTGTAACCACACCAACATGGCAGACACTATTGTTTACATCCGTCATCACTTTAATATGGCCTTCGCCATCAATCACGTGAAGCTTACTTTGTTTCAACTGCGTTTGAATTTTGCACTATAATCATTTGGTTTTGTACGTAGATATGGTAGATACATTATTACAGCTATATGCGTGATTTTGCAATATTATTGGTAGGACAGATTTTCTTTACGTAAGAACAAATAGCGAATAGGTTGTTCCACCTGACGATTTAAGGATCACCCGCAAAGGTGTAAGACTGATACGTGATCCCGTTGCCGGAAGCTGGTCTCTTCGGAGTTTGAATTTACGCGTCCCCGCGTTCGGATGTTTGATAGTAAGTTTCTTGAAATCTGTTTAGATTTGCGGGAGGTATTTTACTGTAGCACGCTCAACTTGTTTTATTCGCACCACTATAACGTGAAGATTTGAATATACACTTTTACAATATGAGCGAACGTTTTTGCTTTTCCTCAGAATCTCAATATTTTATTTGCGAGTGGCCAAATTGGAATAATGAATAGCTATATCGCACAATGGTAAACATTTGTGGTCATATTTTGGTTGATCATCATAGATAACTGGCGGTCTCAGACACTGGTCGAATATAATGTTAGGACATTCAATCAAGCAAATGTGCTATTATCACTGTAACATTTGAATGAATATTCCATTATCATTTTACGTAGAGATTTGCTCATCAGGTTTTTTCTGTATCTCTCCTTTAGACCCCTGATGAAGGGTCTCAAAATGACCCGAACTTCATTGGGCACAACATAAACTGCTTTGGAATAATTATGAAATTCATGTTGAAATGATTTTGAATTGAAGTATGAAACTGATGGATTAATACAAATACTTGAAACAATCCATGGAGGAGTGTTTTGAAGAATCTTTAATAAATTGTACACAAAGGAGTGAAGAAACATTTTTGTTTCATGGAAAAGTGCACGCATCCTTAGGAACACGCAGCTGGAAGACCTGGGAATGAGCCAGAATACTATGCCTGAGAGGTGTAACGAGGAGAAATAGCTTTATTTCTTTTAATTTTTTATTTTTTTTTATATTTTTGCGTAGGAAGGTGTCCCTTTCTCCAGAAAGACAATCCTGCTTGTAATGCAGGCACCCTTGCACTGTGGTAAAAGAGTGCCTGTGATGGCACTAGAAAGCAGTTTGTGTGCCAGCGCAGACAAAGAGCAGGAATGCACCTATTTTAACACATATAGTGCATTCCTGCCCTTTCACACAGAGCGGCACAGCAAGGCTTCTTGCTGCTTTGTGTGAAATGTTGATAAATATGGCCCTAAACTTAAAAATATTTAAAAATTAACAGCAACCCTGAAACACAGTGGGGTCCTAATAAGACCTACTGTATGTGAGGAGCTAATACTGCACCCCGAGAATACAGCTGCAGTAGGATTTTACCAGGTGTAGTATTACCTCGCCATTGTGAGTTTTTCATGTCAAAATGAGAGATCACTTATTAATAACACATTTTTTGCCCTTTTTGAACTGCAATAAATTTCACATAAATGCTGCCGCGGACGATATCGTGATCTCAGACCTCACACGGATAGGGCTCCAAAGAAACCTAAATGCACTAAGTAGCTCTGCAGATGACAACTTCTTAACCCCAAATGTGTCAAAAACTAAAATGTTACACTTTAGGGGGAAAAAGAGACTACAATCTTTTAATTGGACATTGGGGGGAAAATCGTTAGAATCTGTCAAAGAATATACTTATCGTGGTTGCATTTTCTCCCAAACTCTACAGAATTTTTCCCACGTACATCATATAGGCCGTAAGGCAGAAGCCCATGTAGGAGCAATGCTGAAGTTATATTCCTCTTCTGGGAATAGACATTTCCAACTCTCTGTTGGTGGTCTATCATATGAAAATCCCCTCCATCTTAATGTATGGTCTAGAGTATATACATATAAAAACCTGGAAATATGTAAAAACAAGAGAAGGAAATTCCCTACGTAATTTGTCAAGAGTAAATCAAGCTGTACCGGCTCAAGCATTATGCCTTGAACTCTCCCTATTCAGCATATATACGTAAGGGCTACCTCGAACATATTAAGTTGGGCGTATCATCTTCTGCACGCTGACTCTGGCTCCTTTCCGCACATCTTAAAATCGGAAACTTTAGAGAAGAGTCATCACAATACACTTTTAATAAGAATCTTAATATAGCTTTTAATTAGTCCCATTGCACAGTAGCCTTTTACAATCCAGGACACCGGCACACTTGAATCTCTTGCTAAAAATATGTTCCGAGATTAAGCTTTGATCTGGACGTAGAGCATTGTATACAATTAAAACACTATGAAGAATATGCAAAAACTATAGTCTATAAATCCCCAGAGAAATATACAAATTTCTCATTAGATCATAGGGTCCGGCGTTGTATTCTTCTACTGAGGCTGGAAAGCCTCCCTTTGAAAGTGTATATAGTAAAGTGAAACAAATCTGAAAATACAACTGGGCTCTGTGATTTGTGTAAGGGTAGAATACAAGATCTAACTCATGTTCTATCTCTCTGTCCTAACCCAACCCCAGTTGAAGCCAGGAAGAGGTATTTAAGACCTATGAGTATTAGATGCAATGCTACAGTTATACAAAACCTAATTAAGCTTTGTAAATCACCACTGGATGAACCCGCTTGTTACCAGTTGTATAAATTTTTAAAGAGCTTTCTAAATTATAAATATTTAAAGTTGATATTATGAACTAATACTTTTAAGTACAACCTGTCTTTTCAACTGATCTATTTAAGCTTTGGGAAACCTACTGGGTGAATTCATCTGTTATTAACCGTATAAATATCTAATGAACCTTATTTTAAATATGTCGCAAAAATGTTGGTTAAACGTTTTAACCTTTGAAATGCTTAAAGTTGGTGTTATGTCACTATAAATGTTTTAAAATTATGTTTGTGTATTTGTTGACCTCAGTGGAGGTCTATATCAAATTTAAAATAAACTATGCTATATACTATATACTATCAGTCCTGCCTGTAATGCAGGCACCCTTGCACTGTGGTGCAAGGGTGCTTGTGGTGCAAGGGTGCCTGTGATGGCACTAGGAAGCAGTTTGTGTGCCAGCACAGACAAAGAACAGGAATGCGCCTTATATTGATAAATATAGTGCAATCCTGCCATTTCACACAGTGCGTCATAGCAAGGTTTCTTGCTGCTTTGTGTGAAATGTTGATAAATATGGCCCTAAATTTTACAAATATTTCAAAATTAACAACAACCCTGAAACACAATGGGGGTCCTAATAAGACCTACTGTATGTGAGGAGCTAATACTGCACCCCGAGAATACAGCTGCAGTAGGATTTTACCAGGTGTAGTATTACCTCACCATTGTGAGTTTTTCATGTCAAAATGAGAGATCACTAATTAATAACACATTTATTGCCCTATTTGAACTGCAATAAATTTCACATAAATGCTGCCGCGGACGATATCATGATCTGCACCCAGAGAATACAGCTGCGGTATGATTTTTTCCAGGTGTGGTATTACCTCGCGATTATGAGTTCTACATGTCAAAATGGGAGATTTTTAATAACACATTTATTGTCCCATTTGAACTGCAATACATTTTACATAAATGCTGCCAAGTTTTACCTGACAATTTGTTCGGGGGAGAAAAGTGCAGTATTTTTGCAGATTTGGAATCCATATCCAAGATCAGATTTCAGGACAATAACCTACACTCCACATTTTAGATACATATTTGTTAACATGTATTCCAAAATTAATTATTGGCCTCACACTACCTCTACCTTTACACTGAATAAGAATCCCTCATCAAAGGCACTTTAAATAGCAATTGCATTTTTCAAAACCCTATGCCTTGCAGGCCAGCAACCCTACTCTCACCATTGCACTGTTTAATGAAACAAAAAGCAGAGCAGCATACATACATTTACAAACTGAAAATGTAGTCTTGAAATGTAAATGATCCCGTGGAGCACAAATAGCACAGCACCGTTATAGTACAGATCTTTAAATATATTGTCTAATGAAAACCAACACTAAAGAGGGTAAATCTCCAGCCCTAATACTACAGCTTTTTTGTAATTTAGTATTTATATGAGCCGAGCACCCTTCGCAGGCCTGATGTATACATACTGTGTCCAATACATTAGTCGACGGTCAATGATTGATGTCTTTAATACAAGTCATTAAATTACCAGAACAGCTCCACAATAGTTATCTGTAGTCACTAACACCTATAGGTAAATGTCAAATCAGTTTTCTTTTTAAACTGAACAATTGTACAATTTTATGATTTACAGTATATGTAAAAGCAATATAATGATAAGTTGCCATTTATTTGCCAATTAAAGAGCTAGACATTTAACTCAAGGATATCAATCATAGGTGCAGGATGGCTGGGTCCATACCAGATTTTCACTGTTACATCTACATATTGTGATACAACAAGCAACAGATTGACCCTAATCTTTGTCGTGAATTGCCTAGTGCCTGTTGGAGCAGTGTGACGCCTGGAGGCTTCTGTTCATGGCACACAGGCTGCAATCTGTATTTACAGAGAGGCACCAAGGATAGGAGCAGGTCAGGACCCCACTCAAGTAGGCAGAAGGAATTTGGTGTGCCAGGACTCATCAATTACAGCCTCCTGTCACAGAATTAGCAGCAGGGGCTCCAATCCTGTGGGGTGAGGTCAGCTGATCTTGGGGGTCTGCTGTAGGGAGCCGGTCCTGGTGCCTGCCGCTTGGATCTAGCAAGAGTCGATCCTGATTTCTGCCTTTTGCAGCCTGCTGCTTTTGTGTACCTGCCCTTTCCCAACCTGGCATAAGATGTGGTGGGTTATGTGATTTTATGGACCACGCTGCAACCTATGATGGGTTGGGAAAGGGTGGGGTTGGAAGGCAGTGAAAATTAGCAAGCAGGCCCAGTCAATACAGAGCTGATAATCATGCCGGTCAGGGATGCTTCAAAAACGCACTCTGCTTTGTGTCATCTGGGGGTGTACGGGGACTGGCAATGCAAAGTTGGGCCTGCTCTGTTTTTCATGCTTTAGGTGCCATCCTCACTGATAATTAAATAATAATATTACACAGTGTGTAATGTGATTATCTAATTGCTAATGTCTTTGGTTCATAAAGCACAAACATTGGGAGGCAGAGCCCCACTGTCCAAAGCAAGCAGCCGCCCCGGGGAGATTCATATCCAAATAATATGGTTTCTAAGAAAATGCTTTCAGCAATAGACTAGACATGATCCCTAATATATAATACCGTCATGATTGAAATAATATATCCTGTGGGTATTTTGGCACTCATCTTAATTACCTTTAGTAGAGCCAGTGTTTACATCTTGCGTTTCTGTACTGTTTACAATTTGCAAACACACAGATGAAATATAGTACATAATTTATTGCAACAATTATAAAGCTGTCACTTAATGGCATATACACATTCTTCAGATATAAATGCCTCATAAATCATTTAAGATCCAATGCTTTTTGACTTATACTCTGTTTCTTCTTGAGGTTGGGCATATTCTGCTTCTCTAGTTAGCTCAAATTATACTGAAATATATGTCAGGAGCTGCTTTTACTTATTCCGGGTTAGCTCGAATTTCACTATAAGAATACAAAAGTGTAATATTGTGCCTGATATGGCAAAATTCCTTTGTGGGTATCAAACTACAGATGGATAGTAAGCACACCATCTAATCAAGCGTCTAAAGAGTTTGCTGGAAAATGGTAAAACGCATTTACAGTTTTCTAGCTCAGAGTTCCCAGCAGTTGAACTAATTCTATGTTTAAAAATGTTTCTAGCCAGTAATTGAAATGAGCATATATAGATTTTTGAAGATTGACCCTACAAGACGGAATAGCTCCCCTCCTACATGAAGACAGCATACTGCCAATTTGTGTTTTGCATGCATTATTCATCACAGTAAGCCCAAGATTATTTGCTTTTAATAAATGGGGTGTGTCATTATGATGATCAAACCCACATTTCACAGGGGACCATGAAATATTTGCTATATTTCGTGGGTCCCTGTATGTGTGAGTAGATATCCGTTGTTATAGTTAGGAAAACTTTACTTATTCTTTCTATACAAACCAAACTTACAATACACAAACATTACACATTCTAAAGTAATAATAATACATTAAATTAGTTCATTACAAGAAAGTGACAAAATAAGTGGGTTGGGAAGCCAGGTTTACGGAGCTGACCCCTATCTGGGAGGGAGGTTTGCTGGGTGAGGTTAGACACTTGCAAGGCTTTCACAAATGGGGATTTATAGGGATAGAACTACTAAAAGATGTTTCGAGAGGTGGAAAAGTGATAGATTTTGCAAGTTTCCAGATGGATTACCAGATGGGGCGGGGGAATACCTCAGGTACCTACAATTGCGACATGCCCTCAAATGTCTTGTGGCAGAAGGGGAACCACTCCCGGAGTACACTCAATTGGAAGACTGACATTTATTTGACCCAATGCTAGATAAAGCAATCTCCCTAACATATAGGAAACTAATGAACAATTCCCCAGATTGTATGTGCTTCCTAAGGGCGGCATGGGAAGTGATGTGAAACTTTCGGAGGATGATGATTGCGCTGAAGTCAAACATAACCCTAGAGAAATTGCTATAAGGGCGCGGTTCAGGCTAATCCAGCTCCAGATTCTTCATAGAGTGTATGCCCCAAGGACAGTGCAGTATCGCATGGGTCGCTGTAGCTCAGAGGGGTGTGCTAGAGTGTGCAGCGAGATGGGTACTTACTTCCATATCCTATGGTCCTGTCCCACGATTCAACGATATTGGAGTGGGAATGCCCAGGTGATGGCAACAGTTGTGCGCCCACAAGTCATGGTCGATGTGGGGTGGCACATCCTGGGAGTGACGGGGGAAATAGTCTGGCCGAAATATGCTAAAATATGGCTTAGCTTGGCAGATAGAGTAGGAAAGAGAAATATTGCTCACGCATGGGGGTGCAGGTGAGGTTCCAAAAATAAGGGATTGGAAAAAGGACCTAGACTGGTGCCAGCGGGCAGAACAGACAATATACCAGAGTAGAGGCTGCCCACACAAATGGGAAAAGATTTGGGGTGATTGGATGAAATATAGAAGCTAGTCAACTGAGGGATTTGGAGTCAATCCAGGGATAAGATGTGGGGCTGAGGTAGAAAAAATCAAGCCAGACTCCTTCAACAATAACTGCATGCTGAATAAGAAAGAAGAAAAGTGGGAACCTGTTAACTGTTGTATGTCAAATCACATGTTGCTTATGTATCATGCTGCATTATATCCGTCTATCAATTGTGTGTCTTTTGCATTATATCTGAAGCATACATACAAATAATAATAATAATAACAATAATTGGTCATTACACATCACATTTCATTTGATATAATTTTATTTATTTTTTAACTACAATTCAAACTTAAAATACACAAAATAAAAATTTGAATACTTATACCTTTGATTTATAATTTCTGCAGCACGTTCAATTTATTATAACTTGCACACCTCCATTGACAGTGTATCCAATTGGTAGCCACACTACATTTACTATAACTCGTGCCTTGACCATGCATTGCTTATAACCTTTTATATTATATCACTTACTTTTTGTAAACAGATTTTATTGAAAGCTTTGCAGTCAACAAAATACAATACAGTTCAGTCATGGATTCAAGTGTTTGCAATATTTGCGCATAACCAACATCTGCATTGCAACATAGATCTCTCAGTAAAACATTCTCCAACATACTACTATTTACCTCCCTTCTCCCACTCCCATCACATTTGAGTCTATCCCACTATGAATCAGTTTGAACTTTTTTCCGATAGGTTGCTGAAGCCATAGAGGAAGAATGGCAATAACACGTGGAACATACAGGGGCGGGCTTGGCCTAGTCTCGAACAGATGCAAGCATGTGATCTGGGAAATGTAATTACCCTCAAAGAACCCCTTTCCTTCTCTGACATTAAGGAGTTGGGGCCAGTGATGACCCTGAGATTGAAACTCCGGTTCTTTTAAGCTCTCCACCAGAGCCTCCCAGGATCTTGCAACCTCCAATGAATGCAGCCCCCTTATGTCCTCCTGGAGTAGTAACTCCCCCTCCTAGCCCACCCCTCTTTCGAGTTCTCTGTACCAAGCCACAATGCGGTGTCCCCTTGGTGCCTTCCAATGGTGCACAATTTCCCTCTTTGCTAGAACAACTTCTAAATCCTGGAACCTACTAGTGACCTTCATGTTGGAGGAGTTGAGAAACCAGCCCAACAGACAATGCTCCGGTTTGCAGGAAATCTCCTTTGTGATAGTGTCCGTCACCGCCGATGTAACCCCCTCTTGGTACCCTCCCAGCCGAGTGCCATCCCATAACTTATGTTTGAGATCTGCTCCAACTTCTCCACAGCTTAGACAGGCTGCTTTTTTTCGTATGGAAGTATCTGTTAATATGCCCCACGGTAATATAGGCCCTATGCAGGGTAATAATAATTGTTGGATTTTCACTTACGTTTAGTTTCCCCCTGACGAAGGGTTCATGTGTTGGAACCCGAAATGCATTGGGACTTTTCTTTAGTCCAATTTGGATTTGTCTTAGGTTTTTCAGCTTTCAGTAGCATTTAGACATTCCATGAAAAACTAAATAACTGTTGTTAAATTGCCTTGTCTTTACAGTATATATAAATCTGTATGTTCTTTTTATTTGAAATGTTCATATAAAAATGAATATAGTCATGAACAAATATTTGAATCAATTTGGCTTACAGTCTTAAACTATGTGTATACAGAAATGTGGAGATGACTTATTGTCGTCTGTTGAGCTGTGCACCGTGCTCAGACTTTGGTAGTCCAGAGCCTCCTTTTGATTCACATACTCTGAGTGATAGGGGTCTAATCACTCAACACATCGGTAGCACGCACACAGAATAAACATTGGGATTACTGGAAATCAGTAAGGTTTACATTAAATAAGTAAGGTGTGAAGTTACACTCACTTCCTGTGCGGATAAAATAATTAAACAGTTTGAAGCCGGTTTTGTGGGATCCTTTAGGGGTTCTGGCCAGTATGTTTCCCCAATCCTTATACGGTATGAGGGCAATAAAACCCTCCTCCCAACTTGCCTTCAGGGTGTCTAGGGGTTGAAGCATTTCACTTGCATGGCCCTATATGAGCAAGTGATTGCTTTCAATGTTCCTGTGGCTCAGTATTGGCAGGTGGCGTGGGACCACGGCACTGCCAGGTCAGTCTGCCAGTGTTTTCTAAATGCTGCTGTTACATCTCTATGCAACAAGAAATGGCCCTGCGGTAGTGTTACATCCTGCTTTTCTTTCTTCTCTGTCCTTCTTTAGTGTTTGTTATAACTTGCTCAGCATACATCTATGATGTCACATAGAATGCTGGTTGTGTATGCTTGAGATGAGAGTCAGTTACATCTGAGGCTGAGCAGCAGTCCAGCTGCTCCTGGTGGGATTAAAATTGAATTTACTTAATACTTTATTATCATCTTGATCTAATACAAATCTTCAATAAATCAGATCTATTTCTATCAACTGGATTCAAGGATCATCATTTAAATGTTACAGGTAGGTCCAATTCTGCTTGAAATTCCTCAAAGGGTAGACATTCACCTGCCCAAAACAGGTCTCCCACTCTATTCACCACCATCAATCAGTCAGTTGTCCACTCCCAGCTGCCCCCAAGAAGTAATGTTTTCAGCATGGTGATAGAGAGTTCAGAGGAATACCGGGCATGCGGCCGCATCTTCTGTAGATACAAATCCAGCAGCCCCATACAACTCCGAATTCACATGTATCCTCCTCCGAGGGCCATCCCCCCTGTAACACTGTTGTCAGCCTCACCAGCGTTGGGGTAAAGGGTCTCACTTCTCTGTCAGGAGTCTGTCTTCACACCAGCCATTGTTTGTGCCACTGGAGCTGTGCAGCTAAATAGCATAATTCAAAGTCTGGCGCTGCCAAGCCCCCATCAGCTGAGGGGTGCTGCAGTTTCAAGTGGTATGCAAAAGAAACAATTGATGGATGGAATGCTGGACAAAGCAAACATTCACCCCCAGTCACAAGGATCTTGGTTTCATCCATCATTCTTTTTCTCACCACACCAACCCAGTTTGGAGTCAACCATATGCAAATCAGTGTTGACCCTGGTCCTTGTGGGAACAGTCCAGCCCGAACTGCCAAGCCAGGTCCTCTCTGGACTATAAACAAGCATCCTGGGATCGGTTTCAGGGCATAACACTTCATCAGCCATGCTAGGTTGAATCAAGTGGTGTAGTGAGCACGGGACCCACACCTGGGCATACCCAGTCTGGCAGTTCGGGCTGGACTGTTCCCATTGGGCCCAGCCTGGCAGTTCGGGCTGGCCTCTTTCCATTGGGCACAGGGTCAAGACTGATTTACAAATGGCTGGGTTCAAATTGGAATGGCAAGGTGAGCAAAAGAAAGATGGAATAAGGCCCAGATCTATGTACTGGGGTGAATGTATGACATTGTTCTGCATTCTGTCCATCAATTGTTCTTTTTGCATTGGTCACCACAAGTGGGACGGGTGTGCCCAGAGGTGGGTTCCATGCTCTCCATGCGACTGGAGCCAAGCTATCTTGGCTGATGAGCGGTGAAAACCCGAAATCGGTCCTAGGATGCTTGTTTCCAGTCCGGGGAGGACCTGGCCTGGCAATTCGGACTGGACTGTTACCATTGGGCACACGGTCAAGCCTGATTTGCATATGGCTGGGTTCAAACTGGAATGGCATAGTGAGCAAAAGAACAATGTATTAATGCCCAGATCTCTGTACTGGTGTGAATGTATGACATTGTTCTGCATTCTGTTCATCAATTGTTCTTTTGGCTGTTTCAAGAGGGGCCCTCTTCTTTGGCCCGGTATCAAGCTGTCTAAAGGTGGTCCTAGGAATCCACATGGGTAGCATTGAGAACATGTATAGAAGTCTTGGGAGGGCTATCATCTTGAGTAAAGCCAGGCACCCTGCAAGTGAGAGCGGGAACGTTTGGCAAAACTCGGCGCAAGCCCACAACAACCTGAGAGCCTGGCCTAAGTTGCCGTCTGGCATGTCTTTTCTGTCATGATACATTTTGGCCCAGGTACGGCAGACAGATGGGTTCTCACTGAAGGTTGCTCAGCTCCTCTGCCAGGCGCTTTTGGCTCTCAAGCGGAGTAAACACAATTTTTGCCAGTTTACTTGCAGACCTTGCAAGACCCTGAACCACACCAGCATTCCCCTTGCTCCCTCCAAGTCTGAGGTTTTATTACTGAGAAATATAAGGAGGTAATTGGCATACAGGGTGATGTGATGTTGGGAAGTACCTATCCGGAGTTCCTGATATCTGTTCCCAGTCCTTGTCAGGCACGCCAAAGGGTACATGGCAAGGGCAAACTGCAGAGGCGACAAACAGAGATGGTTTATCCATACGTACCCTGGCAAAGGGATTGTTATATAGCAATCAGACCCACACCACACAATGCCGTCCTAGCCCCATGCAAGCCATGACATCATACAGAAATTGACAATGTAGGCTAGCAAAGGCCTTTTAATGTTCACAGCAAAGAATGCTGCTTCAGCTCCATCATAGCTAGCATCGTCCATCACCGCCAGAAGCCAGTGGATGTTTAGTGCTGTAATACGGCAGAGGAGGAACCCGTCTGATCAGAGTGCAGAATTTGGGCATAAGAGCGAGGAGTCTGGTAGCCAGGATAGTGCTGAGGATCTTATAATTCAGGTTATGCATCAAGAGGGGTCTGTAGGCCCAGCAGTCATGCGCTGGCTTCCCTGGTTTCAATAAGGGTACCACTCGCATCTCATGAGAAGAGGACAGCAACACACCCATATCTTTTACTGCCTTATAGAGGTCCACCAGTTTAGAGGCTAATTCAGTAGAGAATGGCATATACAATTCGACTGAAAGCCCAACAGTTCTTGGTGTCTTCCCTACTGCCAGCCTCTTGATCGCTGCCCTTATCTCTTGAACCAATATTTCTCTACCCAGTACCTCTGCCTCTTCCCTCAACAAGGCCATGACAGTCAACAGTGCCAGGAAGGTGTAGTGCACAGCCTCATCATAATAAGTAATGCTTCAGTATAGCCATGCATAGTATTACATAACGTGGGTATTTTTTTCCTCCTGTCTATAGAGTCAGTGGTTGCTAGCTGTTTGCAATTCCATGATAACCGAGCCCCTCTTGGACAAGTTAGCCAGCCAGGCCAGTAAGGAGCCAGTTTTTTTCCTTCTCAGCATGGGCTCAGACCCTATACTGGTATGGTCAAAGCAGCTGAGCCTTTCTACTTGGGTTGCCACAACTCCCTTAGCTTCTAGCAACTGTTGTTGCAAGTCCGGGTGCCCTGGTCTAGGTTTATCCTCCTCCCTCAGTACCCTTTTGGCTCCCATGACTTCTCTCAGTAAGGTATGCCTACCAACTATTGATTCTGCTTTGCATTTCTCTCTTATTACCTCCTTAAAGGCTTCCCACTCCACCAAAGGGGTGGAGGACGTGCCATTGTTCTCTTCGTACTAGTGCCTAATATGTTCCCTGATCACCTCTTGGAAGTGTGGATTCAGGTTTCAGCCTACACATGGGAATGCACACTTTGGGCCATCACTACAGTAGATGTAGCAGTACTGGATTGTGGTCTGACATCGTACAGGCTAAGTACTCTATCTCCTGCACTAGGCAATGAGCATCTGGTGTAAAGAGAAATGTGTCTAAGCGGGATATGAAGGTCATACAGACTCAAAAGGAAGGAGTAATCTGGCATCTGCAGATGTAAACTGCTCCATGAGTCTTTGATGCTCCATTACCTCTGCCAGTCTGTAAACTGGTGGGCTATCTTGACAATCAACGTCTTTTGCAGTGGGGGTGTGAACAATCAGTCTGGGGATCTGCCACCCAGTTAAAGTTGTCCCTTATGATAGAGATGTGGACCATATAGGGAGCTAATAGGCCAAAACCTCACCAAGAATGGTCCGTGGCCCACTATCTGGGAGTATATATTAATCATTGCCATCTCTCAACCCTTCAGGGGGCCTGTCATAGCTACGTATCTAACTTCAGGGTCAATGAGGCCTCCTATTTGCTGGAAAGGTACCCCCTCTCTTATCCAGACCAGCATTCATCGTGTGGAGGCTGAATAGGTGGTGCAATACACCTGTCCTCTCCAGCACCTCTGTAGTGCTGCCTCCTCTTTGGCCGCAAGGTGTGTTTCTTGCCAGAGAGCTACATGTACCCTCCTCCTATTCAGGTAAGAAATTACTTCATAGACTGTTGACATTGTGGGCATCCCCGTTATATTTCATGACAGGAATCTGTAATTCTGAGATGTAGCCATCACGTCAGTGCCCAATTCCTCCACTCACCTCCCGCCGCAATCCCATGCCCTTTTCCAACACAAGCAACCTAATCTTCTTGTGCTTCGTACAACCAAGTCTTTCATCCCAACTCCTACTAAACCCAGGACAAGCAGGCAAGTACCCACATACAAACTGGTAAACATTCACACATGCTAGTAGGAGTACCCTCAGGCAATGTACAAGTAGGGGCACAGTGTCTTCACTGCTCCTGCCTGGCTCCCCTCATCCAGTTTCTGTAATTAGCCTAGTAGAGGCACTAAGTGGGCCCACAGTAACCCATGTCCCACTGCATTCACCTTTTAAAGCACTCCCTTTGGAGTTTCCATAGCATACCAACAGGTCACGTGATCAGATGATGTTGTCGTGGTCCCCGGGGTTACCACTGGCAAAGCATTATTCGAGTACCCACATTTACTGGACTCCTGGTAAGAGTCTGAATTCAGCACGAATTTGGCATCCAACTGAGATGAGGGACTTGAATTATTACTTCTCATTGAAGCCACCACCTCCAATACATTTTGGTGTTCCAGTTGAGCCTCCTCCCTGGAAGTGGCAGCTGTGCTAGCTGCAGTGGTTTGACAACGTGATCTGGCTGTGTGCTGGCAGTCCTTGCGGGTCCCACATTTACGTCTGATTGGATGAGTGAGTTCAATCCAGTCCCAGACCAGAACTGTGCTCCCTCCACCAGGACAACTCAAAAGCAGGCCAGGAACAGCTTTGCATATAGAATCCACAGTTGTCTACTTTGTTTTAACCTCCCAAAATATGAAGTGCTGCCACTGAACTTCACAAGATAAATCCAGGAAAATTCTTATCATGCTGTTCTCAATAGTATGGTCGCCTTTCATCCATGCTTGACTAAGGATGTAGTCGCTGTCCTTGTAATGAAATAATCTTGCTATCACTGGGTGCACGGAGGCTCCTGGGGAGAGGAGGATGCGCTGGCACCATGTGTGCTCTTCCGAGCTTAAAGAATGGGACAACTCCTCTGTCATGATTTCCTCACAAAGCTAGTGCCCAGGTAGTCCACCATGTGAGCCGCCACACCCTCTCAGGCAGCCCAATCACTCATATATTATTACGTCTTGATCTCTTCTCCATGTCTTCGGCCATCTTTCTTAAGGTGAGAACTTTCATTTCCATAGTGGCCTGGCTAGTTGTCCCTTCAGCCAGGGTGGGAGAAATTTCTTGCAAGTCCTTCTCAGTGTTGGTGACGTGCACGACAGCTTGTGATGGTCGGCATGCAGTATTCCTATGTCTTTAGACAGAGAGTCCATTTTTGCCTCCAGGGCCTGTCAGGAGGAGGTGGTGGCCTGCAGGCTATCACAGATGGTGGGGTGCCTGGCAGGCCCGGGTTCATCAGTGCTACTGCCTGCCTCCTGTGACAGTTCTGGTGTCTCCCCTAGGTGTTCCCCATTTACTTCCTGATCCTTCTTCCTCATGATCTTGCCCATGGTCACATGTGGGTAATGGTGAATTTACTGCAGGATAGGTACTGAAGGCCCCAAGCTGAAGCCACTACTGTGATGCAGAGTCAAGGGTCAGCCCAGTCATTAGCAGAGAGAGCCTGCAGGTCACCTAGATGGGGCCCATACTAGGCATTCTCCTCCTCTGTGGCTGTGCTGGAATAGGACTAGTAAATGACTGGTAGCCCCTGTATACAGGGCCCGGAAAGCGCTGTCAGAGCCCACCACCAATCCAAACAGTGACACATGGACAGCCCCTTCAGTGTCTCTCACAGGGCGCTCCCCATGCTCTTCAGCACCATTAGTCTCTCCTGACTGCAGTGATCAGTCGTCTCCAGGTCTGCGCTGCTGCCGCTTCCTGGGGTCCACACCTCCCTAGGATCATACTATGGGGTGGTCATCACCCGTCGCACTGAAGCAGCCCTGCTCCTTACGGGATGTGTTTTCTGCTCTTGTCACAGATAAGTGCTATCGTCCAATTATGACCCCATGCAGCCACTTGCTGGGCCATCCCTCCCCTTGTCCACTAGAGTCAGTGTGCTCCAATTTGACTCTCTGGCAAGTTATAGGTCGAAGTGCCCTCTCAGGGCCGCTTCGATGTCAGTAAGAGGGGGGAAGGAGAACCAGGCGATCTGCTGTGGCTTCCACTCTCCATCATTGATGCTCAGGGACTGACCCTGGTCTTCCTGCACTTGAGAAGCTGGAGAAGGGGTGCTTATACTATGCTCTGCCAGGTGGCCAGCTCTCCCCTGTTGCCCACCCGGTCACAGTTGTACACCATGCCAAGTTTGTCCAACTGCTCTCTGGGCCTCTGATTTGAGGCGCACAGCCATCCCACTCACCACAAGACAGTCCCCCCTGGTACCGCTCTGCTGGGTCATCCTATTAGCTGCCAATTACCCCCACACAGCCTCTGGCTGGGGACCCTTCTCCCCATTGTCTCAGGAGTCAGGTGAACTCCGGTCCGACTCCCTGGCAAATCTCCAGTTGAGTCGCCTTCTCAGGGCCTCTCCAATGTCAATGAGGGGGATGGAAAGTAGGCAGCTCATCGCAGCCCACACTCACTGCCACCGATGACCAGGGAATTACCCTAGTCATTCAGTGCTTATGATGTGGGGGAAGGGGCACTCCAACCATGCCCTGCCAGGTGCCCAGTTCTCTCCAGCTGCTGTCTCGGATGCAGCTGTTCACCACATCGACTCATTCTCTTCCATTTTCGGGTCTCCGACTCAAGCCAGGCCGCATGTCAGCTCACCGTTATGTGGCCTCACCACGCGCCACTCCTCTGGGTCATCCTCCGATCCCCCAATCTGCAGGCAACTAAGGTCTCCGCTGCAGACCAGGTCCCGTCAGGAGCAGCCCAGGATGTCTCAGCAGCCCACGCCCACAATTTTGGGATGTCGGCACTTGACTACATCTCCATGTGGTCAGCACCCCTAATCCTCCGTCAACATTACTTTTGTGCTCATTTGCCAGTAACGGGAGCCTTTGGGGTTCTCATACTGGAATCTGGGGTCCTCAAGTCAGGATTAATCAGCAGAATGGGGCTAGATGGGAGTTGCTGACAGGAGCTCTGCACACGCTGCCTACTTCATCCGTGTCAGGCATGCTCCATTAAATTATATCCATGCCATTTAAAGTGATAGTACTTACAATAACACGTATGACATTGCAAATCACATATTTTTGTGGGAATACAGTGCATGGTAGAGTGACGAGTTTCAGTTAATGTAGTGTGGCTACCGGTGTAAATACACTGTGTATGGAAAATTGTGGAATTCACCTACAACTTCCCTTTGAATGTACACCTTATGTTATAACTCCAGAGTCGTTACCTCCCTTAGCATCAAAACAAAAGGCAGATTGGTAGAACATAAAGTAAAAAGTGGTCTATTGGAATGGAAAAAATGTGGAATGGCATACAGATTTGTTAGGGAAATTCTCTCTGTGAGAAGGGTCAGTTGGGTGGGCTGTGAGCCAAAACACTTTTTTGGCGACTGTGTGGTAATTAATTTAAACCCGCTCTTTGTAAAGGAACTTCTGCAATGTTTGAATCATCTCACAAAATCATCTAGGAAAAGTTTGGCTCACCCACTAGGATATTTTTATAGCCCACCTTTTTTCTCTCCAATACCCTAATCATTCCTCATCAGAATATTTGTTGGGGAAGTGAAATATACATTTTAGTTTTAATCTTGCCTTGCAAAATCGATTTGCCCCTCTTGACTCATTGCAAGATATTGAGTGGCTGCAAACACTACATAGGCCAGATAGCGGCCTCCACTGTCCACCCAAAGTATGAACACCCCTGATCAGAAGCGTCTTAGCCTTTTATCTTGGAACCTAGCTGCAATTTCACATGCATCTCAAACTGTGCTTGGGTAGACATTTTAAAAATCATGATATAACATGTTGCCAAGACACCTGGCCAACATAAGGTATTTGTGTGGATGATTGTTATGCTTATTGTCATTTTGCACCCCCGTCATCTGCTGGCAGACCAAAAGGGGCTTTAGCTCTCCTTGTTTCTGTCAAAATTCTGGTCCCAAGTGTTCAAATAGTACATTGTACGCCCAAATTTTAACTACTGTATTATCCTTTGCAAGGCTCAATTGACATTCTGCTCATCAACGATTACAACAATATCTATGATAATTGGTCAAACGATGTAATCAATTTGCTAGACAATGTTTTTACATCATTTGTTACTAAATATATCCGATACATCTTGCTTGTATGGGCAAGAGATTTTAACATCAGTATCTGTAGGTTTAGCAAGCTGCCAGACTGAGGATTTGTTGACACAAACTGGGATGATTCCGATAACTTTAGCCACAGTGCCTATGGTGAAGCTTTAAATGGACTCATAATAAAACCCAATCTAGTTTTTAACTCACTAAGGAAGCTGAATTGCATACTCCAACTTTTACTGGCCCTGGTCAAGGTAGTATTATTGATTTGATTTTATTATCTCAGGATTTAAGTGCCCAACTTGCTGAATTTTAGGTCATTGCAAGTTGTATTAGTGACCATAACCCCTTCCATGTGGTTCTTAGCTGAGATATTAAGGCCACAGTTGACGTTAGAACAACGGTTGAGTTAAAGTAGATCTGCCTTTCTTTTTTAGTAACCTGATAGCCTGTAATATTGATTTTATTTTTTCTTACCTGACCCCTGAAGCAGAGCCCTACATTATTATTGTGAGCTTTGGTAGATTAATAAACACATATCAGAATTGCTCACTCTTACTAAATCCATGAAAACTAGCAATAATATGGCACTTCATAGGTGTGCAACTCAGCCTTTAAGGCAGCTTATCACCGACAGTGCCCTTGAGTACTGCCCTGCGCAACACCTGCTTGGGGTCGTATTAAACATAAAACTCATTTTCCTTGATTGCGCCGGGCACACCTTTTGAAAGGTGCACCCGGTGCAATCAAGGAAAACGTGCCATATTAGGATGAATGTGCTGCCCCCAGGACTGGAGGTGCCATGGGGGCAATGCATTCATGTGAAAAACGGAGCAGCTGCTTTGAAGCCGCTCCGTGTTTCTCAGTGCAGGTGGCACCCCGCCTGCACTTTTATATGGTATTAGAGATCCCCTTGCAGGAGGGTGCAGTGAGTGACTGCACCCACCTGCAATGGGATGTCTGGGTCCTCCCTCCAGAGGGCTGACATCAGGGGGCAAATGACAATGCGCCAACTTTAAGGTGGTGCACTGCCAGTGTGCCATCCTGACAGCTTCTTTGCCTCCACACCTGCGTCTGTAATACAGCCATGCAAATGAGGGCATGTCCTCTGATAACAGCACTGGTGCTTGTGCACCAGCGCTAATGGTATTACAGAAGGGGACGCACCAGCATCTGCGTCCACTTCTGTAATACCAAAGTGCCCCAGAGGCGTGCAAAGTGAGCAGAAATGACAATTGTGCCCCGGGAAAAACTTCAGTAATACGGCCCCTGGAGTGTCATGCCCATGCTCTTTATAAGTCAGTATTAAAAACCTAGGGGAAGTTTAGGAGAGCAGCCTGGCATGACCTTAAAGCCATGGGGTGCGTAAGGGAGGTCGAGAATCCCTTGTTTTCTGATAAATTATGTACCCTGATTCTATGTCATATTTCAGCTGATAATTGAAAATCCTATTTTGAAGGGGTTTTCAACACTGGTTGTGAAAGCATGTAGGATATGGTAAAATAGACAAAGCCACAATAGACAGGGAGGCTGCTAATATTCTTAGCAATTCCATTTACATTGAGAAAGTAATTTCTGCTATTGTGAAAAGTCAACAAGGGACAGCACCGAGCTCTGATGATGTATTCAAGGCCAAATGCAATTGTTGGTTCAATTCATCAAAAATGTATTATGTGCTGCTATCGAGAGTCCCCTCCCAGAATCTCGAAGGGAGTCAATAGTTTTACCTGCTTTTAGGAAAGGCGATAGAAACAAGACAAACTTCTATCGACCAATTCCACTTTTACATTCAACCGTGAAAATATTAGGCTGGGTCCTGACCTCCAAACGAGAGGAGGGGCTGAAAGAAACAACTTTTTATCTGACGCATAATTTGGGTTCCGACCTGGAATTGGAACAATCGAGCATTCCCTAAACTTATCATTGTTAATAGGTAAGTTTGTTAATGCAATGGGAGGTTCTTTACACATGGCTTTTATGCACCTCTCCTTTGCTTTTTACAATGCAAATTGATCCAAATTGTGAGGTATGATGAAGGACATGGGAGGGGAGGAGGCCGAAGTTGCCCTACTGAGAAGAACACACACACATACATTTGTTAGGCTACTTTGTGGCCCAAACGGTGAATGCACTACCCCTATGTATTTTGCCCGTTAAGTAAGTCAGATGTGCATTTTGGACCCCTTTTTGCTTTTCTTTTATGTAAACAGACTTGAGAGATATTAAGGACAGCAAGGTGCTGACGTCCCGTTAGTGGGGAATCAACCAATACCTGCCCTGCTCTATGCTGATGATGCAGTTCTCCTTGCAAGAACTACAAACGTCCGATTACTGCTGGATGCACTCACAACATTTATGAGCAACTTAGACTTAAAAGTGAACCACACTAAGGGCCCCATTAGGATGGCGGGCAGACCGCCATGCTGGGCCGTCGGTAGTCACTGCCGGCCCGGCGTGGACAATCTGCCCGCCATCCTTGCAGGAATGACCCCCCCGCCATATCACAATGACTGGGTGGTCTGCGGAGGACGGAAAGACCGTCCGCCACTTTTCCATCCGGTCGACATGTCGACCGGGCGGAAAAGGGTTCAATATGGTGGCAGTGTCTGAAAGACACCGCCAGACATACTAGATGTGGCCTTGGAAATGCCTTTCCGTGGTTCTGCTTGAAGGGCCCGTTGCGAGCACCCAGGGACTCCGGGGGGAGTGGGGGGGTGCACATGGGGACCCCTGCCTTTCAATGAACAACGTGGCAGGCACCACGCAGTGCCTGTCACGTTGTGCATTGAAACGCACAACCTGCCTCCGTGGCATTGCACTGCCTGCCACAATGTTTCAGATGCTCTATGCGCCTGCCAGTGTGGCGGGCGCATGCAAATCGGGAGTGTGGGATCCCTGCACCCTCAGCGGGTGGTCCCGGTTCCCGAGGGTGCCCGCCATACTAATGGGGCCCTAAATGTTTTATTTTGACTAGTTGACCTAAAAATATGAAATCCAAATCATTTTTAGTATTAAGGGGGAGGTTCTGGGCAAGGTAAAAACATTTAATTATTTAGGCATTACTTCAAATTCCTCGTTATGCTGAGGCCATTTTACAATCATTAGATCGCAACAAGTGCCCGAGCGATGGAGGTAATTTTCTGCTTTGCAACCAGATTGATTCATAGACCAGTTAAGTAGTTGCTGTAGCTGTATAGGAGTACATGCATCCCAGTGGGTTTTTATGGGGCTGGCATCTGGGGGTATACTAACAGTGATGCTCTCCAAAGATCAGAAAATATTTTTTTCCGTACACTTCTTTCTGTCCCTAATAGTGTTACATAATACATTTGCAATACAACTCCCTTGCTGTTATGGCTTAAAATCTGGCTTACGTCTGAGGCATCTTTGACTAGACTACTTGTTGTAGATTGTTTGCAACTAGACAATATGATAAAGATTCCATTGCTCAACTTTATGAAACAGGCCTTTTTAAATTTGGGAGTTCCTGAATATTTCTTCAGACTGATTTTTCATAGGTCGTAACTCAAAATTTAGTTTTTATAGTTCCTTTAGCAAAGAAAGGCTACTGCAGGTCCAAAACATGCAGTATAGAACCCTATTTGGTTTTTATCTGTAGTTCACAGTACAGGTATTATTTGAAGCTATTTTGCCTATGCACATTGCACTTTCTATTAGCCTTTCCAGTGCAGAATGAATGGTTCTTGAATTTACCAAATTGTCCCTGTGACAACGCATCTCCTCAGAGTACTTTGCACTTCATATTGTTTTGCATTTTATTTTTTCAGTTCAGAAAAGTTTTATTGATAAAAACAAAGGTGTCAATACACAATTCACAATTAAACTCATGTCATTACAATAGAATTTGCCGTAATAAAGTTATATGAATCGGACTCATGAATAAAAGACAAAAAGAAAATGGATCATGTAGAGCATTGGAACATCAAATATTCTAGGAACATTTAGGCGGTTCAAGGGGGTTTTAGAACTTCTTGTTGGGATGGCTGTTGCTGGGAACATCGTCTGGCATTTGCGTCAAGGTAAATTGTTACGGTGCCCACAAATCCAAACCTTTCGTTGCCATATGTAAAGGATGCACAAAAGCTGTGTCCAACCTGTGGTTATGGCAGACAGCATACCACCATGCCTTATAAGAGATTTTTGTGAAATCTTTCCAATTTGCGGTGATTTGTTGAAATTCAACCGCTAATAACAAAGCAATAATTTTAACATTAAGCGTAATATTCTCCCAGCAAGATGAGAGACTTCCTAAAAAACATTAGCAAAGGAAAAAGAAAACTTAGTTCCAAAAATCAGGTTAATTTGGAACCAAACTTGTTTCCAGAAATTATGTACAATTGGACAAGAGAAAATCATATGAAATAAATCAGCATTTGGGGAGGAACATGTCCAACAAGCAACAGATATAGTCGTAATTCTTTTACTTAAAGCATTTGGTGTTAATGAAAGTCTGTTATAAACAAAAAACAATGTTTGCATTATATTAGCTGCTCTGGATGATTTACGAATCTTAGTCCATATGTTATTCCATAAGGACACTGGCCAAGATAACATAAAATCTTGTTCCCTTGTCTCTTCTATTTTGGATTTCTGCCTAATAAGGTCCTTGCCTTGTAGATAACTGTATATTGTGGAAGCTTTGGGTATGGTTTTTAACAAAGTGTGAAGTTGTGAGGGAGGGTCCTGATTGGTGGAAACAACAGGTGTAGCAGAAAGTTGGTTATATGTATCCATCACAGCTTTTTTAAGTAGATTGTATTTATGGATAAATGAGGCAGGCAAATTGAATAATTGACTGAGTGAGGCAAAGGGTAAAACATTTGATTGTGAAAATAGCTGATGGATCCAAATTAGTCCTTTTTGTCTCCAAGTCTTCCAATAGAATGGTTTATTTCGGATAAGCAGGCTTTTGTTATGCCAAATTGTTGAGTTAAGGAAGGAATCTATAGTATTATGAGTAGGGAGAGATACAGATTCTAGGAGTTTAGAGGTCAGTTTGATTATGGGAGTAGATAAGGTCTGTGGTTTGTGTGAGAAGGAGAGATATTCATAAAACGAAAAGGGGGATAAGAAGAGACGCTCAATTGTAGTCCAAAGAGGACAGTCTTCTTTGGGATCTAGCAGCCAGATGCTTGACTTAAGAGGAATGATTTCTGATATGTCTGAAAATCGGGAAAATTGACTCCACCTTCTGTTTTGGGGTGGATTAATTTAAATAGAGACATTCAAGACTTTTTATTGTTCCATAGGAAGGGAGAAAGGATGGAATTCATCTTCTTAAAAAAATTAGCAGTAATAGGGACTGGAATGTTAGAAATGGTATACAGAATTATGGGTGACAGCATCATCTTTATAGTGAATGAATGAATTAATATTTTATTTTATATTGCAGTTACTTTAAACCATTTGCAATATGACTTACATACAATTTAAAAGAAGATTAGAACAACAATTGTTTAAAAGAAAAAGATTCTTATAAAAATATATAGTGTCCAAACAGCCCCACCAAGATAAATATAGGGGATGCCATTTAGTGGATAGATCTGAGATCTTTTGAGTGCACTTATTCATGCATAGTGCTATTGTGTCCAAAATTGAAGGGGTAGCATATAATCCTAGGTATTTAATGTGGTTAGGTTTCCATGTGAAATTGGAAGCACTAAAGTCATATTTAAAAGTAAACTTAGTTAGGGGCAAGATCTCACATTTATCGTTATTCAATTTGTAGCTGGAGATATCAGAATCAGCTTGTATTTCTGCCAAAAAGACATGGATTGAGTCATTTGGTTTTGACATAAAAAGCAAAATACATAAGCTGCGAGTTTAATGTGGGAATTTGATGTCTGAAAACCATGTAAATTGGGGTTTTGACGTAATTTAGAGAAAAAAGGTTCAAAAGCCAAACTGAAAATGAAAGGGGAAAGAGGGCAGCCTTGACGCACTCCTCTCCCCAAATCAAAGAATGGAGAGATTAAACCATTGGTGGTTACTTCCCCGCGAGGTTTAGAATAGAGAAGGGAAATTAAGGATGTAAATGTAGGGCCAAAACCAAACCCCTTGGGGGTATAAAATAGGTAGGTCCACTCAACCCTATCGAAGACCTTTTCGGCATCCAACCCTATCACAGCAAGTGATTGTTTTAAATGGGAGGATTTAGACAAAACATTAAAAAGGAGTTGTGTATTGTCAGTTATAAATCGACCCTTGACAAATCCAGATTGTTCTTTTCCCAACAAATCTGGTAGGTAGGAATCTAGTCATATAGCTAAAGCTTTGGAGACGATTTTGTAGTCGATATTAATCAAGGATATAGGTCTATAATTTTTACAATATTTAGGATCTTTACCTTCTTTGGGGATGAGGCAAATATGTGCTTCTGAGAAAGAACCAGAGGAACCACCTAATAAATTAAAGAAATGTATTAGGGAGTATAATTTAGGCATTAGATGTTTAGAGAAGTGGAGATAAAATTAGACAGTGAAACAATCTTGTAACGATCCTTTATCTTTTTTAAGATGTTGAAGGGCTTTTAAAAGTTCTTGCGGCGATAGATCTAACTCCAAAGGGGATAAGTCCGGAAGGGTTTGTTGAGATTTTTGGATGCTAGGGAAAAATTATGACAAGGAATTATCAGTGGGTTGTGTTTCGGAGTTGTATAATGATTTGTAAAAGAGAGAGAATTCATTCAAAATCTCAGCGTCCTTGAATTGTAAATTTGATTGTTCATCGTAAATAGATTCAATGTTTAATTTGTTGTGTCTGGCTTTTTAATGGGCCAATATTTTCCCTGCTTTGTTTTTACCCCCATAACATTTTGCACTAGATTATAACAAGTGCAGTGAGGCATCTTCTGTTGACTTCTTATTAAATTGCATTTTGGCATGAATGAGAGCTGTCAGACAATCTTTCGAGGGTGAAGTATAATAAGTGTGCTCCAGTCTCTAATAGTCCTGAAGGAGATCCTTAGTAAATTTACGGGCATTTTTTGGCTTTTCTTAGCAACAAAGCCAATTATAAAATCTCTCGCAGCGGCTTTAAATGCATCCCATAAAGTTGAAAAAGGTATGGATTGGGTCTGATTTATAAAAAAAAAACTCATCGAAGAAGGTGACAAAGGAGGCAGTACATTTTGGATCTAAGAGGAGAGCATTATTAAAACGTCACCTTCTAGGACCTGTAACTTTAGGTAGAATGTCCAAACCAATTGAGACAGGGGCATGGTCTGATAATAAAATGGGACCAATCTCTGCATGTGTAAGAGTTTGCGAAATTGTATGGGAGACAAATATATAATCAATTCTTGATTGGGTATTATGAGATGGGGAATAAAAAGTGTACTCTCTAGCAGTTGGATTACATAGACGCCAAGCATCAAGGAGTTTATGCTGAGCAATAGTATGAACAAAAGACTTGTGGTTTTTTTAGGAACAAACAAAACTTTGGAATTTCTGTCAATAAATGGATCAAAAGTCAGATTACAGTCACCGGCTAGAGTGAAATTGTCTTCCATGCAGTGAGAAATTTGCTTGGCCAACATGGGCCAAAAAGAGGGTTCACCACATGTAGGGGCGTAAAAATTAAGAAGAGAGACTGGAACACCCTTCAATGACAATTTAACATTCAACCATCTACCATCACTATCTGATTCTTGAGATAAGAGTGAGAATGAAAGGGACTTAAGGCAAAGTATCATTACTCCATTACATTTACCGTCACCTGGAGAGTAGAAAACCTCACCTACCCGACCTTTTTTAATTTTAATGATTCAACATCCGAGAGGTGTGTTTCTTGCACGAATGCAATATCAGCATCTAACTTGGCTAAGTGGGTCAAAACTCTTTGCCTTTTGAAGGGAGAATTCACCCCTAACGTTCCATGTAATCAGTTTTAATGACATAAGTTATTAAAAACAGAATGATCAAAGAATGAAAAACAGGAGTCCAATCATTATAACAACAATATAGAAATTGAGAGGAGATAAGAAGGAAATAGATGATTAATTCGAAGACAGAGTAAAGAAAAACATCTAAATTGAGTAGCAAAGGCCAAGGATGAAAGTTGAATACAATGGTACAGTAATAGAGAAACCAGGTAAATAGGTGAAAGAAGAGCGAAAAAACACGAAGAATAAAATGACATGAGAAGCAAAGAAGAAGAATGTGGACAACACCCATGAAAAGAATAAGAGAAATATCTGAATAGGGAGAGAGGGGAAAAAATGGCAGTGAAAACAATGTATAGGAATAACATACCTACACAAAGAAGAGTCAGGGAAATAACACGAGGGGGGGGTGTAACCACATGGAACAAATGGGGCGTCCAGTTTCAGTCAACGGAGGACCGGGGGAGACTACGCCATAAAGGTAAAAGATCTGTGAAGGCGAAGGACAACAAATATTAAGACGATTAATAAAAACGCACTACGAACATGAGAAACAATGAAAATGTACCCAGTGAGCAAACATGCGTTGGTTGCAAGTTAAAACATCAAGTTTATCCAAAACAGTGAGTAATACATCTCACATAAAAAAGGAACAACATTTAGAGAACATGCAAATGATGTATCTAAAATCAGACATTAAGTGAAGATTAAAGAATGGAGGGATCTAAACAATCATTTTAACAAAGATTAGAACACTGCAATTGTAACAGATACAAAGAGTCAAGTAATGTTCGAAGGTGAAGGTCCTGCAGAGTCCATAGCATTTGGTCTGCAGGAATTTATGAAACTCTGTACCCACACAGAATCCTCATATGTTGTTGTTCTGTTGTTGTAAGTGACCTTGAAGAGGCAAGGGTGGAAAGGTCTGTAGCGGGCGCCCATTGAGCTGGTCTCATATCGAGAAACCCCTTGCACCTGTTGGCAGTGGCTTTAGCATAATCCTGTGCGAATAATAAGGTGGAACCAGACCAAGTGATTCGTTAAGAGGATCTGACCGCTGACAAGACCTTTAACAGATCTGTATACTCCAGAAAGAATAAGATAACTCCTCTAGGCTGCTGTGAAGATGAGGTACTTGAAGAAGATTTGCCCAATCTATGAGCCCTTTGTATGTTGAGTGCCATACCATCTGCCAAATGTAGCAATTGGGGAAGGAAAGATTAAAAAAAGGTGAGAGGGTCTGATCCCTCAATTCCCTCCACCAAGCCATAAATACGCAGATTGTTCCTCCTATTGCAATTTTCGAGGTGTCGTTGGAACACAGAGACCTGGGATTGAAGTTGAGAAACATTCGTACTTGTATCTCTGAAGGAAGAGACACTCTCTTCAACTGCAGTAACTCTTGGGTCAAGTTGAGACCAATTGTCCATAGGAACTTGTAATTTGTTGTTGGTTTCCTCCATAAAGGGTCGAAGGGCCCCAATTTCTTCCAGCAGCAACTCCATAGAAACAGGTGAGGCTGATTTAGGAGGAGAAGGAGGATTTTGTTTTAGGCGTTTAGTAACGGATTTACCAGGGGGCGCCATAGGAAGATCCATGTATGACACAGAGGTTTGAGATGAAGACAGCAGAGAATCCTCCGACCTGGAATACATAGTAAAAATTCTTGAATTTTTGACGAAGATTTGGGTGCGGTATTTTGGATAAAGCACCTTTCGACCTGCCCATATATCATAAAACTGCCTCACGTTTCAAGCAGGAAGGTGGTTGAGAGCAGTTACTATGAATTAAAAAGAGAAAAATTGTAGGAGAATCTGGCAAAAAATGCGGACATATCTGTTGAGGTTCTGCATATAATGCCCGTTATATAGTGGTATAGTGGTAAAACTCTTCTATGAGGCAATAAATCCCCAGTAAATGAAAAGAATAAACATTTTTACCCAAGTGTACCATCAGTTTATCCTAATGAAGTGGAGTGTAAAGTGCGCCATGAGGATGCCAAAGAAACCGCAAAATGGCCGCTGAAGAAATTCCTTCCCACACAATGAATCAAAAGCAGGGAGTTATAGGCATACAGCTCTGCCCGCGGATCAAGGATAAAGCAATAGTGAAGCTTGAGTCAAAGCATGTTTGAAAGAGGGAAGCTTGAGTAATTTTAGGTTGAAAACTCCTCAAACGTGAAGAGCGTCGCAGGTCAGGCAAAATACAAAATAGCGGCTGCTACCGCGATATTGTGTCCCACAGAAAGGAAATCACATACCAAAAAATAACTATGTTTCCTCACTTTGTTCAGGACCTGGGGTATTACAAGGCATTCAGGAAACCTTCAGACATCCTCTGTGCCTCACTGCTTCACGGAAGACAGCCTGAAAGTGCAGGACCGCTGAGTCGCGCCGGAGAGCTTCACCCAGACGCCACCATGTTCCTCGGGCGCCAAGCCACGACCCCCTGTTTTGCACTTTATAATGCGCTCACCGTAAGCGGTTCTTACTCCCAATCTTACGTGCCTAAGCTATCAGAAATCATAAACTGGGGCCATAGTACTTACAGCATCTTGAGATCCCGGAAATCTGCTTTACTATTCATGAGGCTTTGTGAATTAAGAAAAGATCTGAAAGTTTAATATAATTACATTTATTGATTACTTTTTTACTCTTAGAATTGTACCGAATGAATTCATCTTTTTTTTTATATAAACAGTTTTTATTGCAAAAGGTACAGCATACACAGCTGGTTAGTGCCTATAACCCTGGGGCCGGCAGCGTGCAGTAGTCATAAAAACAGAATCGTACACAGCCCATGTGCCGACATCCTGGAGGCTCGGCGGCGATAACAGGTCATGGCGCAATGTTAAGACCAGGAATACGATCATAAGACAATAAAATAAACTGTTTGGTGTTTTTTATATAAGAACCTGAACATGTAAAAAAGCAGAGTCAAATAGTAGTCACAATGGGCGTATCAAATAGGAATCAATATTACAATGCAGACGTCTCTTTAATCAATGCAGGAGTTGTCCCACAGGTCCAGCACGTGACATAGCTAATTCAGCAGTTGGAGAGTCACACAGTTCACCCCTGTACGCATTCCAGTGGCCCCACTTCTTGTCCCACACCCTAGGGCAACCCCGTACCTTGTATACCGTCTTTTCTGCAATCATGCATCGGTCCATTTCAGCCACCCATCCCACCACCAGCGGTATGTCTTGGGAGCCCCATTTCAGTGCAATAGAGCGTTTAGCCAATAGAAATCCCAGAGCTGCCCATTGTAGTTTCTGCACATTAAGGTCATTGGCACCCCAGATATCTAGAACACATGGCCTCGGCAATAGTAACAGCGGCTTACCCAAAGATTCGCTCATTTTCGGGAGGACACGGTCCCAAAACTGTTGCACCCTCGGGCAATCCCACAGTATGTGAAAAAAGGTGCCAGGTAAATTACAGCCTCGGAGGTGCATTGAATCGGGACGCCGTCCGATTTTCTCCAGAGTAAGAGCGGACATATAGGTCCTATGTAATATCTTTAACTGAATCAGGCGGAACCTATGGCAGATAACTGATTGTCTAGGGGACATGAGGGCCGAACGCCAATCTTCCTCTTCTAAGGGGCCCAGGTCTGCTTCCCATTTGGTCCGTAGTGATGGAAAGGAGTTAGGGAGTTTATTACATAGTTTACGGTAGGTGTAGGAGATTGCCTTCTCATGGAGCGGCTCAGACAGTAATCTGTCCTCTAGGGGGGAAACAGGAGGGATTGAGGAGAGATCTGGAAAGGCGGCCCGGATAGCATGTGAAATTTGTAAATATCGAAAAAATTCAGTGGATGCTAGGGAGTACTTTGTCTGGAGAGCACTAAAGGACAGGATGGAACCCTTGTGAACAAGGTCTCCCACCTCTGAAATCCCTATCATGTTCCACTTGTCGAATCCCTGGGAAAAGCAGAGGGAGCCCAGGCGCTGCGACGACCACAAAGGGGTAGCTTTAGAGAGCGTGTCTGCCCATCCCAAACTCTTGTTGGCTCTGTGCCACAGTACAACCGTGTGTGCCACGGGGCCAACGTATCTGTGTTTAGCGGGTTTGCTGTACAGGGCCCCTAGATAACCCTCCCGACCGGTTTGGATTCTATCAAGGAGGAAGGCCGGGTTGAGGGGCGAGCCATGTATCCAGTGGTTAACAGCCACTAACTGTGATGCCCAGTAGTAGAGACGGAGGTTGGGCAGGGCAATGCCTCCATCATACCAGCCTTGAAAAAGACAGAGCAATCCGAGCGGCCCCACCGTCCCACAACAGAAGACGTAGTTCACTGTCAACCATACGAAAGTAAGAGTCAGGGATCAAGAAGGGGCAGTTCTGCAGGGCATATAGAAAGCGCGGGAGAGCTAGCATTTTGAACAGAGCCGCCCTGCCCGGGAGGGACAACGGGAGGGATCGCCAATGGGCAACGTCGCAGCGAAGCCTGCGGAGGGGCCTGATAAATTACGATCATGAAAAACCTTCGAGTCAGACGTAATATAAATGCCGAGATACTGGAAGACGGCCACGGCCACCGCAATGGAGAATCCTCGGGGCAGTCGGGGAGGGGAACCATGCAACATATATAGCGTAGATTTAGTCCAATTGATCGAATAGCCTGAGTACTTCCCAAAGTTAGTAAGGACATGAAATAAGCTATTAATGGAAGACCGGGGAGAGGATACATAAATCAAGATATCATCGGCATAGAGGGAGATTTTATCCGTGACTTCGTCGTTCCACTGGAGACCTCTGATAGAGATGTCCGTATGGACCCAGTGGGCTAGGGGTTCGGGGATAAGGGCAAAGAGCAAAGGGGATAGGGGGCAGCCCTGTCTGGTGCCTCTGTGGAGGCGAAACTGGCGCGAAGTGTGGTCGTTGACCCTGACCTGGGCAAAAAGGTCTGTATACAGGAGGCGTACCCAGCTAATAAATTGGGGCCCAAAGTGGGCCAGGACCTCAAAGAGGTAGGGCCATTCGATCGAATCAAACGCCATTGTAGCGTCAAGGGATAAAATGGCTGCATCTTGCTGGATAATGGATTGACAACTCATGACATTGTTGACCCTGTGCAGATTTAACGCCGTATTGCGACCCGGGAGAAAACCGGACTGATCATCATGTATGAGGGAGGGAAGCACGAGAAGTAGCCGATTAGCCAACAGCTGGGCCAAGACCTTCGCCTCCGCGCTGGTCAGGAAGATCGGCCGATAGCAGCCACAGCTGGTGGGCGGTTTGGTTGCTTGAGGATTACCACAATAGAAGCCACTCGCTGGGCTAGGGGGAGTACACCGTCCTCTCGACTTCGTATAAACATATTTAATAGATGAGGGGCAATTTCTCTGGCCATGCCCTTGAGGAATTCAACAGGGACTCCATCCGGGCCCATAGCCTTGCCAGAGTTGACGGCGAATAGGGCTGTAGTGAGTTCCTCCACCGTAATGTCAGCATCAAGGGTTGCCCGATCAACGTCAGATATGACAGGAAAACGCATCTCTGCCAGGAGTTGTCTAGACTCTTCAGGCGTATAGCAGGGACCCGCGGTATAAACACTCTCTAAGTGGTCAGCAAAGGCTTCTGCAATATCTTGCGGGTCCACAACCGTAACTTCGTCTGGTCTAAGGATGGAGGAAACCCATATGGAACCCTGGTCTCGGCGCTCTAACCACGCGAGCATTTTACCCGCAGTGTCTCCGAATTCTATCGGGTCTCCGAATTCGTAAACCCGATGGCGCGAGTGGAGCAGACGGGCTCGTGCCTCTCCTGAGTCAGTGCTTGGTATGCCAGTTGTTGAGTACGGAGACGGGCAGCAGTGTCGTCGGTGGGGGCGGTGTTATGTGCCGTTTCGAGATGGACGAGGTCAGATTCTGCCTGGAGGACCTGTTCATTATGTTTACGTAGATAACCCGTTTTCAGTGTCAGCGCCTCTCCCTTCACCACCGCCAAGTATGCCCCCCAAAGTGTCACCGCTGAGTCAACCGAGCCGACGTTTTCTGCGAAATAGAATTCGGTGCGCTCAAGAAGAGCGTCTTTAATATCAGGGATCTGCATAAGCCAGGGGCTAATCACAATAGGGCCACGAGTGCAGGGGCGATGGTAGGTCAGGTCTACACTAAGGGGTGAGTGATCGGATATGCCCCGTGGAAAGCCTTGCGGTCGGACGAAGAAGCCGAGATCGGCTGCAGGGCAGAATAGGTAATAAATGCGGAACATGCACTTGTGCGCGTTTGAATAGTGTGTGAAGTATGACGTAGTCGGGTAGAAGTGGCGCCATATGTCCACCAGCCCTAGGGCCAGTGTAAAATCGGAGAGATCTGAGTGCAATCGATGAGAGCTGCGTTTAGGACTGCGGTCCAGGTCATCGCACATCGTACTGTTAAAATCACCGCCAATCAGTAGTGTTCCGACCAGGAGACCCAACATGCGCTTGCCCAGCTCCCTAAGGGAATCTTGTTAAAGCGTCGGTGGAATATAGACGGAGATCAGATTCAGCGGGCGGCCCTCCCAAGTAGCCGCGACAAGTGCAATGCAGCCCAGGGGGTCAGCCCATGTTGTGCAGTAAGTAAGTGCCAAGGATTTCTTAATTAGGATCCCAGTACCGCGGGATCCAGTAGTGAAGCCTGCATGAACTAATAATGTATACCCCCCCCCCGTTGAAGAGCCCTACAGGTGTTACCCACCAGATGCGTTTCCTGCAGTAGGACAATGTCGGGGGAGTGGCGTCGAAGATACTGGAGGACCACGCTTCTCTTAATTTTGTGCCCCAGCCCGTTAACATTCCAGGACAGGATTGTGAAGGTTCTAGAGTGAGGATGCGGCATAGCTGTGGACTAAGGGGATCAGTCGAAGGGAGAAATGGGAGTAAGTCTGGCGGAAGCACCAGGGCGGCAAGTCGGAGCAACGCTGTGGAAGAAGAGACCAACAAGGCACCAAGGGACCAGGCAACGTTTGGGGTGTACAGCCGGCCAGCGTTAGATCCATAGTGGGCCGAGAGTCAAGACCAATGTTACAAAAGAGGACTCCGCAGGAAAACAAAAAAAGAAAAACAAGAAAAAACAATGACAGTGCAACAACAACATAAGAATCCCAGACCCCCCACCCCCCATCCCTCCCCCTCCCTGCTTCCCTGCCTGCGGACTTAAAACTATCCACACCCCAACTAGGCAGAGTGCCTGTCGCCCTCCCAACCATGGTAGGGGTACTCGGTGAGCCGGTGGCCCCCTCCTGTTACTAGCAGTGAAGTGACCATCAAATACAAGAAGAAGTAAAATGTCAAACAGTTCCCAGTGCCATATTCACATAACAGAAAGAGTAGCTGGTAAGCAGTCAGAGCGGCCCCAACTGGGGCCGAAGAGTACACCGTCGGGAATCAAAGCAAACAAGGTGTGGAGCTTCGCCACTCAGAGCAGCCCCAGCAAGTGAGTCTCTATGAAAGGAGCAGGTCCGCTGCATAGTAGTTAAGGTCCGCATACGATAAACTCATCCTGGCAGAGGAACATCAGTCTCCATCACCGTTGAGACCAGTAAAGAGTTCTTGGCTACCTGGCATCTGTTCAGCTTGTGCGTGATTGTCCCGGTCATCATGGGTGTCGCGGTGTTTCGGAGAACTCCCAGCACGGCGCCAGCCTTCTATCCAGTCCCACACCTCCTCTGGCGACAGGAAGAACCATACCTTGCTGTCATGTTTCACCCGCAGTTTTGCTGGGAAAAGCATGGAATATTTAACATGTTTATCACGTAAAGCTTTCTTGACTTCTAGGAAGCTGCGGCGCCTGGCTTGGACCTTCATGGTGAAGTCCGGGAACAGCGTGATGCAGGCATTTTCCAGGAGAAGGGGCGGTCCCGCCCGGGCCGCTTGGAGGATGGCATCGCGGTCACGGAAATTGAAGACCCTCGCGATGATGGGTCGGGGGGAGCCCCCGGCTTGGGTCTGCCTCCCGGGACCCTGTGTGCCCGCTCAATGGAAAAGTAGTTTGAAAGCTGCTTCGGTCGGAGGTGGGTCACAATCAGCTTCTCCACAAAGAGGTCCGCTGCTGGCTCTTCCATTCGTTCTGGAACGCCTAGGATACGAATATTGTTGCGTCGCGCCCTTCCTTCATAATCATCCAGGAGTTCGCCCATTTGTTTCTGTTGTTTCTGGAGTTGTTCCACTTGTTGCTGGAGGGTAGAAGTGTCGTCAATAAGAGCCACAGTATTAACTTCGGCATCCTTGACCTTGGGGTCTATATTCCTCAGGTCAGACCGCAGCAGCGTTACCTCTATATTGACTGAGTCAATTCACATCTCCAGGGATGATCTGATGCCAGCTACAGCCTGCATAACGTCCTCCAGGGTAGGGGTCTTCGCTCCTGGCGAGGGGGATGCAAGGCTCAAGGTCTCCGGGGAGGCCTCGGATTTATCGCCACCTTTAGTGCCCCCGGAGTTCTTGTTGAGCTGCCTCTGGTTGAGGGATCTGGTTCCCTTGTTCGACGCCATGAGGAACAGAGGTGTAAGAGGGACGGCGTGCAAGGTACAGAGGGAGGCAGTGAACAGCAGTAGAAGTGACCGAAAGAGTAGGAGTAGGCCGCACACACTCGGCTCAGCAGGCCAAATCCAGCAGGCAGGGCGGCACCCAGAGAGCGGCAAGCAGTAGAGCACCCACCAAATGGCGGCGACACTTGGGGCCGGGAGTGGCACTGTGGCACAAAAGGCGATAGTGGGGTCCAGACAGACGTCAGAGATCACCGCAGGGTAGGAACGGCTCCAGTCCACCATGTCTGCAGGTGGCACGGCAGCAGAAGGGCGGATCCGGGTCAGCAAGTGCGGCGAAAGCTCCCCAGAGTCCCCAGGAGGGCCAGGCCGCAATCAGGGCTGCAAGCAGAATGAGACCAGCCAAAGCCCCTTCACGTGAAACAGTCTGTGTAGGACAGTATGTGGGCACTTTCACAGTACCAGCGCAGCCTGTAAGCACAGCGTCAGTGTAGCACCCCTCCAAATGGACGGCCGGCCGGAGGGTCGCGGCGCTCAGGCTTCCACAACAGTGAGGAGCGCAAACATTTGCCGGGGCAGGTCAAATTAAGGAGGCAGGGCGGCGTTCAGGGAGCAGCAGGTGACGGAGGACAGAGCGTGTGAGGATACCCCATAGGGCGCAGGAGCGTCACTGAGGAGCAAGTATAGCCTGGGAGGTCAAATCGGGCGCAAGGACTCACCACGTGTTAGCGATGTCGGAGGACCCCCACGTCCTAGGTAGGCACTTTGGCAGAAGGGCTGGTCCGGTGTCAGCAAGGGCAGTGGGAAGCTCTCGGGGTGTCCAGGAGAGCCAGGTCGCAGTCAGGGCTCACGGTGGAGGAATATCGGTAGAGGCCGCTTAGCATGTGAGGCTCAGTGCAGGACGTCACGTGGGCGCTGTAATAGCGCTAATGCGGCCCGAAGCTACAGTGCCGGTGCAGGTCAGACTAGCCTCACAGGATGAAGAAGGGGCCGGGACTGCGGTGCTCGGGCTCCCACCGCAAACAGGAGCGGGCCGCAGCGGGACAAAGTTGCTCAGGTCCGGGGCCCGACGGCCGGATGCAGGCTAAATGACACGGTGTAGTCCCGGCTCTGCCGTCAATCCACACGGCAGACAGCAGCAGAGTCGCGGCAGGGTGGAGAGCCACGGCCAAGTGGAGAGGCGAGCAGGGAGAGAGTTGCGGAGTACCAAGAGCCGCAGGCCCAGAAGCCGGGGTGTTGCTTAGGCGGCACTCTGGCAGTACAGCGGCCGTAGTCAGACCTCTCAGGGCAGCGCAGCTCGGGAAGCCAGCCGGCCAAGCAGTTATCGGCAGCCAGGGAGGTTACCAGCTGGGCTCCGGGTGGGCAATATAGGGTCTGTCCCGCCGTCCCTGCTTCGGACAGGTCACCAGTAGCAGGGACAATCAGTGACGGAGCCAGAGCTCCGATGTAGGCGCCATCTTGGCCGCAGCGGGATCTCCGCCTCACAGGATGTTTTCTCCCCGTAGGGAAGCAGGAGCCAGGGCAGCGTCAGCACCGAGGTAGGCACTGGGGTCCGCAACGGGGCCCCCCCGACATTTAGGGGGTCCCAGGTCGAGAAAACGGATGGAATTAGGCGGATGAGCAGGCGGGGGTCGGGAGCCGCTTTAGTGAGCGACCATCTCCGCCAGCTGCTAGCCACGCCCCTGAATTCATTTTTATAGAAAAAAAATTGTGACTTGATGTAATGTCCAGATTTGTTGTGTTTAGTGTTTTAATGTATGCTTTTCTGTTAAGCTTTTGTATATTTTATCGTATTGTGCTTTTATGGTATTACTGCCAAATAAACTTAATTGAATCAATGCGCGACATAGAGTAGCATACAATGGAGTGGCGCAGAGCGAAGTTGTGGGGTATAATGGACTACAGTAGTGTAATGTGTCATAGAGTAGTATGGTGTGGAGTGGGGTACAGTGAAGTTGGGTAGAGTGGCGTGGCGTACAGTGGAGTTGCATAGAGTGGAATCACATACAGTGCAGTGTTGTAAAGTGTAGTGGCACAGAGTAGATTGGTGTACAGTAGAATAGCGCACAGTGGAGTAGAGAAGAGTGTAATGGCATGGAATGAAGAGTCATAGAGTGTAATAGCATACAGTGGAATAGCATAAAACGCAGTGACAGAGTGGATCATGTACAGTGGAGTGAGGTACAGTGTAGTGGCATGCAGTAGAATAGCATAGAGTGGATTTTTGTATAGTCAAGTGGATAGAGTGGAATAGCGTAGAGTGGAGCAGTAAAGAGTCAAATGGAGTGGTGTAGAGTAGAGGGGCGTAGAGTGGAAAAGCGCACTGTGTAGTGGCGTAGAGTGGAAAAGTGTACAATGGAGTGGTGTACAGTGGAGTGGCATTCAGTGGAATAGCATAAACTGTAGTGTTGTACAGTGGAGAGGCATACAGTGAAACAGTATACAGTGGAGTGGTGTGCAGTGCAGTGGCATAGCGTGGGGTATGGTAAAGTATAAAGTGGACGGGTGTACAGTGGATTAGCATAGAGTAGAATGGCGTAGAGTGGAGTGGCATTGAATGTAGTGGCTTATAGTGTATTGATGTAGAGTAGAGTGGAGTGAGGTACAGTGGCATGGCGGACAGTCGAATAATGTGGAGTGGAGTGGCATACAATAAAGTGTTGAACAGCAGAATAGCGTACACTGGAGTAGGGTAGAGTAGAGTGGTGGAGAGTGAAGGGGAGAAGAGTGGAATAGCGTAGAGTGGAGTGGTGGAGTAATGTAGAGTGGAGGGGCACAGGTTGGAGCAAGGTACAGTGTAGTGGCGTATAGTGGAATATCATAGGCTTGAGTGGCATAGAGTGGAGTGGCGTACAATGGAGTGGTGTAGAGTGGAGTTCTTTGTAGAATTATTTTGATATTGGATACTATAATATTCACTGCCCCCTGCTAATATCACCCCATAATGCTTTGCAAGGCCTTTGGATGGGATTGTATTTTTGCCCATAATAACTGTGCTTGGGGTGGTCCTAAGAAGATGGGACCACCACTGAATCAATCAGCATGATATGACCTTTGTGTTCAAGGCATCTGCTTGGTCCTCCCCCTAGGTTAGGAGGGACCCCAAAATCATCACCTCTCTCATTGCCTGATATTTTCAGTTTCAAAGTTCACTTTAGTGAATTGGTTATATGCTTTTTAACATGTAAAGCTGCTTTCTCAAAGCATTTGTGGGTGCAGTTTAGAAGCTGACTCCGCTATGTGGTCTCCGCAAACTCCGAGAGCGGAGCGGAGTTCATTGCCCAGGGTTAGTGTACACTGATGTGGCATACATTGAAGTGGCATAGAGTAGAATAACGTAGATTGCAGTGTCTTAGAGTGGAGTTGTGTACAGTGAAATAGCATGCAATGGAGTACCATAGAGTCCAGTGCCTTACAGAGGAGATGTGTAGACTAAAGGCAGAATGTAGTGGTGTACAGTGTAATAGCATATGGTGGTGTGGTGCAGAGTGGAGTGGCGTACAGTGGAGTGGTGTAGAGCGGAGTGGAGTAGAGTGGATGGCTTAGGGCAGAGTGGCTTATAGTGGAATGACGTAGAGTGGAGTCATGTAGAGTGTAATGGTTAAGAGTTGAGTTTTGTAGAATGCAGTGATAGTAATTTAAACAGACATAGCTTGAAAGTGTGTGACCGAAAGAAGATGTAATGTGGCAGGAATTTACATTATGAGGTGTAACTGGTAATTCTTGGTAGTATGTGTGAATAGTGAAAGTAGGGTTAAAGTTGTAGGTTTAAAACAAATTAGCTATATATCGTGCTGCAGTATACTGCAGTAAGTTTGCAGCATACCATGGTACGAGTGAGCTACGAAGTCAGTATGTGATTGACTAATGGTTGTGTTTACCAAAGCTAAAAGACAGACATGTACTTTTTAGCATAGATTGGCTGTGTTCTGTGTTTTGCTGCGTTCTGGGTTAGGGTCTTAGAAATAGGTAATTAGTAAGGTTTATTGTTCTTCACTACCTATTACCACTTTGTTAAAGTGGTAATAGGTAGATAAATGTATTTATAATTATTCATATATTTTATAGCAGTTTAGGGAGAGCTTCACATTTGAAAACAAAATTCAATAGCTTGCTAATTTTTAGGTATTACTGCGGTACTTTGTAGTATTCTTTGTGCATATTTAAATATGTTATAACTAGCGAAAACACTGTAGTAGGCTATACTTGCAAAATATACTGTATTGAAGTGTATTTTCACTTGTTTAATATACTTATTATTTTATTTGTTCTAAGTACCACAGTAATTAAGAATTTTTTATAGAAGCTTCTAAATAGTTTCCCCTACCTATTACCACTTTTGTAAAGTGGTAATAGGTAAAGGAAAAATATCAAACCTAAAATTCCCCTATATGTGAAGATGTAAGGCAGAAAACAAAGTGTACCTAAAAATAACATGCCTATTTCTAACTTTTTTAAAGGCAATCATTAGTCAATCACATAATGACTCGTCATTGTTGTGTACTGTGGTACTTCAACGAAATTTTGTGAAAGTACAGTGACAACAAATAACACCAAGTTAAGTTGCCTTATAATTTAAAAAAATACTTTCCCTACTTACTTATAGTACCCAAAAGGATAATCTGCCCATCATAATGTGTAATCCTACCAAATGTAATGGAAATATGTGCAGCCGTTTAAAGCTAAACGAGATTCTAAAGTCTATGGAAAATGCAATTGGTTGAACAAAGCCTTTTTGGGACCCCCCCTTTTATCTTTGCACCCCCTTGACCAATCATCACACAACTTTCCATTGACCGCCAATGCTGTAAAAGCTATAGGTCTGGAAAGTTTCATGGAGAATTGTCAAATGGGCACAAAGTTATTAATGATGGAAAATCTGAGGAATACCTGTCCATGGTATTGGTAACCTTAACTATGACTACAGAGTGGCTACTGCCATTCTGTAACATTTATGCATATATATATTCACTGAAAAAAACATAGGTTTCAGGGACCTTATAGTTAGTTGGACATTTCATTCATACAAAACCAGAGAAATTAGAACGTTATAGTTAGTAGAGCTAACTATAACTCGCTCCCCCGCAATGCACTGCTGATGACGTCACATATTACATCACTTAAGACATGGTCAGTGACATCATTGATGACATCTCAAATGACATCACTGAGGACATCATCCAGTGAATGTGTGGTTCTGTAAAGCTTAAATATATTTTATATATGTTAATGCCAAGGTGTATTGAAGATTGAGTTTGTGTATAAGTGTCTGCGTGGAGGATTTCATAGGTGTGTGACTGACTGTATAAGTGAGTGATTAATTGTGTCCTACTGAATGCATGGGCTAGTGACCAAACTGTATGAATGTCTGTATTAGTCTCTCAGTTGTTGTGTAAGCTGCTGCATGAGTTGATGAATAGGTACATGACTGTCTATATGGGTTTCCTATTGGTTGCATGAGTATCTGTATGGGTTCCTCAGTGTTTGTGTGCATGGGTGGGTGGGGGTGTATGACTTTCTGCCTAAATGTGTGAGTGGATAATTTACTGGGTGTATGGGGTCAATAGTGCATGTGGAAATAGCTGTATAGGTGAGTGAGTGTGTGTATCAGTGTGTTGGTGAGTGAATGCATGTCTCAGTGGTAAATGTGTGATTAACTACATATGTGAAAGGAATTATATGTGAGTGTTGGAGTATATACATGACTATATGTGAGAGTGAGTAATTGTGAGAGTGGCTGTATAAATGAGTGTGTGCTTGTGTCAGTGATTGTAAGTATATGTTAGTATCTGTATGAATAGGTTTGATAGTGAATGTATAACTGTATAGGTGAGTAAAGGGCAGTGTTATTGATTCTTTACATGACTAGCTAGGTGTGTCAATAAATCTATGGATGAGTGACAGTGTATGAGTGTTTGTATAGGTGTATGAGTACATATAATAGTGCTGTATTGATGATGCATGTATGAGTAACTGTATGTGTGAATGAATGAATATGTGTGGATAGCTAGGAATTAGTCAGTGGGTATATAGTAACTGCTATTGGTTTGTCTATAGTTTCAAAAATGCTAGTCTGTATTTTAGAATGGGTGTATCAAATGTTATATTAGGTGTGAGGAGGTGCATCAGATTATCACGTGGCTGATGTAATCAGTGATGTCATTTGAGATGTCATCAGTGATGTCATCAGTGATGTCACTGACCATGTCATGAGTGATGTAATATGTGACGTCATCAGCAGTGCATTGCGGGGGAGCGAGGTATAGTTAGCTCTACTAACTTTAAAGTTCGAATGTCTCTGGTTTTGTACAAGTGAATTGTTCAACTAACTATAACGGCCCTGAAACCGATGTTTTTATCAGTGAATTTCTAAGGCTTTTTAAATGCTAATTTCTAACTATAACGTCCCTGAAACCTATGTTTTTTTCAGTGAAATTCAATGGTTTTTTGAATGCTAATTTCTAATTATAATGTTCATTAAACCTATAGTTTTTTCAGTGATTTTAAATTATCATTCTATTCTGAACCTGGTGAAAACAGCCTATATCGCCAGTTTTCCAGCAATAGCTTCCACAAAAAAAAATGCCACAAATGGGAGCAACAACTAATGCTAATAATATGCAGAGTAGGCTATCCCGTGCAAAAATAACACAAAAACACCACTTCCCGATATTTTCAACGAGCAAGTAAATCTGCGGTGAGATCCAAAAACTGTTCAGGAAAATTGTTCAGAAAATCAGGACTACCATAGAGAGCCTGTTTAAAATCTACCTGTTGGGAATTACGTCAGGAACAGTTATATAAGAGGTCACAGCTATATGCAAATATCTGTTGTCCTGAAGGAGGTCTTGAAGAGTAAATGACAAAAGACCGAAACGTTGACTATATAGTCCATTTCTACATTTGTTATTGATTTCACAAGTGACCATCACTTTGAGAAAAAACAGGAGTTATTTGTTATTTTCTTTGGATTGGACTTTTTATTCAGATGTATTGTAGGAAAAATGTGTTAATCCCTTTTGCATTTGAATGCATTTTGATCAATTTTAATGGTTGATATGTACCCTTTCTACTTTTGAATAATAACATATGTAAAAGAAATATCTTTTGATAAAAAAGATTCCCCGTGATGCTGTTTTTTGCTTTATTGCTCTCTTTTGTCTTTAGATTAGACGTTCAGAAAAACACTGTAGTAGGCTATACTTGCAAAATATACTGTATTGAAGTGTATTTTTACTTGTTTAATATACTTATTATTTTTTTATTTGTTCTAAGTACCACAGTAATTGAGAATTTTTTATAGAAGCTTCTAAATAGTTTCCCCTACCTATTACCACTTTTGTAAAGTGGTAATAGGTAAATGAAAAATATCAAACCTAAAATTTCCCTATATGTGAAGATGTCAGGCAGAAAACAAAGTGTACCTAAAAATAACATGGCTATTTTTAACTTTTTTAAAGGCAATCATTAGTCAATCACATAATTACTTGTCATTGTTGTGTACTGTGGTACTTCAACGAAATTTTGTGAAAGTACAGTGACAACAAATAACACCAAGTTAAGTTGCCTTATAATTTAAAAAAATACTTTCCCTACTTACTTATAGTACCCAAAAGGATAATCTGCCCATCATAATGTGTAATCCTACCAAATGTAATGGAAATATGTGCAGCTGTTTAAAGCTAAACGAGATTCTAAAGTCTATGGAAAATGCAATTGGTTGAACAAATCCTTTTTGGGACCCCCCCTTTTATCTTTGCACCCCCTTGACCAATCATCACACAACTTTCCATTGACCGCCAATGCTGTAAAAGCTATAGGTCTGGAAAGTTTCATGGAGAATTGTCAAATGGGCGCAAAGTTATTAATGATGGGAAATCTGAGGAATACCTGTCTATGGTAACCTTAACTATGACTACAGAGTGGCTACTGCCATTCTGTAATATTTATACATATATATATATATATTCACTGAAAAAAACATAGGTTTCAGGGACCTTATAGTTAGTTGGACATTTCATTCATACAAAACCAGAGAAATTAGAACGTTATAGTTAGTAGAGCTAACTATAACTCGCTCCCCCGCAATGCACTGCTGATGATGTCACATATTACATCACTTAAGACATGGTCAGTGACATCATTGATGACATCTCAAATGACATCACTGAGGACATTATCCAGTGAATGTGTGGTTCTGTAAAGCTTAAATATATTTTATATATGTTAATGCCAAGGTGTATTGAAGATTGAGTTGGTGTATAAGTGTCTGGGTGGAGGATTTCATAGGTGTGTGACTGACTGAATAAGTGAGTGATTAATTGTGTCCTACTGAATGCATGGGCTAGTGACTAAACTGTATGAATGTCTGTATTAGTCTCTCAGTTGTTGTGTAAGCTGCTGCATGAGTTGATGAATAGGTACATGACTGTCTATATGGGTTTCCTATTGGTTGCATGAGTATCAGTATGGGTTCCTCAGTGTTTGTGTGCATGGGTGGGTGGGGGTGTATGACTTTCTGCCTAAATGTGTGAGTGGATAATTTACTGGGTGTATGGGGTCAATAGTGCATGTGGAAATAGCTGTATAGGTGAGTGAGTGTGTGTATCAGTGTGTTGGTGAGTGAATGCATGTCTCAGTGGTAAATGTGTGATTAACTACATATGTGAAAGGAATTATATGTGAGTGTTGGAGTATATACATGACTATATGTGAGAGTGAGTAATTGTGAGAGTGGCTGTATAAATGAGTGTGTGCTTGTGTCAGTGATTGTAAGTATATGTTAGTATCTGTATGAATAGGTTTGATAGTGAATGTATAACTGTATAGGTGAGTAAAGGGCAGTGTTATTGATTCTTTACATGACTAGCTAGGTGTGTCAATAAATCTATGGATGAGTGACAGTGTATGAGTGTTTGTATAGGTGTATGAGTACATATAATAGTGCTGTATTCATGATGCATGTATGAGTAACTGTATGGGTGAATGAATGAATATGTGTGGATAGCTAGGAATTAGTCAGTGGGTATATAGTAACTGCTATTGGTGTGTCTATAGTTTCAAAAATGCTAGTCTGTATTTTAGAATGGGTGTATCAAAGGTTATATTAGGTGTGAGGAGGTGCATCAGATTATCACGTGGATGATGTAATCAGTGATGTCGTTTGAGATGTCATCAGTGATGTCATCAGTGATGTCACTGACCATGTCATGAGTGATGTAATATGTGACGTCATCAGCAGTGCATTGCGGGGGAGCGAGGTATAGTTAGATCTACTAACTTTAAAGTTCGAATGTCTCTGGTTTTGTACAAGTGAATTGTTCAACTAACTATAACGGCCCTGAAACCGATGTTTTTATCAGTGAATTTCTAAGGCTTTTTAAATGCTAATTTCTAACTATAACGTCCCTGAAACCTATGTTTTTTTCAGTGAAATTCAATGGTTTTTTAAATGCTAATTTCTAATTATAATGTTCATTAAACCTATAGTTTTTTCAGTGATTTTAAATTATCATTCTATTCTGAACATGGTGAAAACAGCCTATATCGCCAGTTTTCCAGCAATAGCTTCCGCAAAAAAAAATGCCACAAATGGGAGCAACAACTAACGCTAATAATATGCAGAGTAGGCTATCCCGTGCAAAAATAACACAAAAACACCACTTCCCGATATTTTCAACGAGCAAGCAAATCTGCGGTGAGATCCAAAAACTGTTCAGGAAAATCAGGACTACCATAGAGAGCCTGTTTAAAATCTACCTGTTGGGAATTACGTCAGGAACAGTTATATAAGAGGTCACAGCAATATGCAAATATCTGTTGTCCTGAAGGAGGTCTTGAAGAGTAAACGACAAAAGACCGAAACGTTGACTATAGAGTCCATTTCTACATTTGTTATTGATTTCACAAGTGACCATCACTTTGAGAAAAAACAGGAGTTATTTGTTATTTTCTTTGGATTGGACTTTTTATTCAGATGTATTGTAGGAAAAATGTGTTAATCCCTTTTGCATTTGAATGCATTTTGATCAATTTTAATGGTTGATATGTACCCTTTCTACTTTTGAATAATAACATCTGTAAAAGAAATATCTTTTGATAAAAAAGATTCCCTGTGATGCTGTTTTTTGCTTTATTGCTCTCTTTTGTCTTTAGATTAGACGTACACAATAGCTGTGCACAGATACCAATAAGGTTGGGTCAGACCAATTAATGCAAATAACATTCTATTCTGATTTTTGTTAAACATTTCGTTGAATAAATTCCCTTGCTGGCACTTTTTTAAATTTACAGTATCTGCCCGAACCCGTAAGGGTGTATTGGGTTACCCACCGACCTTTACTTACTCTACCTTAGTGCAGCATGTATCATTGACCCTTTATGATTGAATCTATGTGCCTGATCCAATGATTACTGTTCTACTTGGTGCCAGCACCAACCATTCCCCAGAGGGCTGACTTACACTCACCGCACATGCATCCAGCACAGACGTCACTGGACATGTGACCCTGGTAATAAAAAGGAGTCAAGCACACATGCCCATACCCAGTTCCACTATCTATATAACTGTGTCCGTGTGTTCATTATGTATGCAAGATGCTGCCCCTGTGCCCTACCACATTACCTTGTGCTCTGGACAGCCTATGCAACCATGTTTCCTCTGGCAGTGGGGAAAACTTTGGTTATGTATCTTTGTCTCAGTCATTGTACAAGTACGCACGTAGAGACTGTTCCATTAGAGTACTGCAAGGAGAGTGTATAGTTAATTTATAAGTGCTTGGGGATTGGTGGAGTGATTGAACATTACATATGTTGGCGCAGCACCCCGACCATGAGCTTGGCTCTAATTGGCTGCCCTCCATGTGCCAAAAAATGAAACTTGAACTTTACATGGCCTTGTATTGCTACAGCAGCAACACTCCACTAAATGTGCAATAAACATTCATATCCACATAGATGTGTCATGTCCACCATCTTTCATGTGTGGAACTTTGGAGGAATGTAGGGTCAGTGATTCCCCGTACCTTCCATGTTGGCCATGTTGTGGAACTTGGCTCACAGAGTGACACATTTTCGATTGCGACCCGGGTGATGTCAGCACTATAACAGGGACACCCGCATCAGTTGATTCCTCATAAAGCCCAGGAAGGAGCCACGCCCATAGCTCCGGAGTCATTCTTCACAGCCTTATGCAGGACTGGAATACGCCAGGCCAGCCCACTCCGCTGATGCTTACAGGGAAGGACAACACGCTACATGGCCCAGATTTTCATTGCAGTGATCTGCTGGTCACAGCCTAGTTGTCAGTGTGCCAAAGCCACTCCCTCACGGCTGATATACACCCACTCCACACCCACCCATCACAGGCATCACAGGACACGTGACCCTGCCAATACAAAAGACCGGGCACACGTGCTCTATGCCATTTCAGAGTTGCTCGCACCGGAAGCACTGCGGCCGGCACAGGCACACCGGCAAGGGACGGTGACTTTCGGTCCACTAAGGTACGGATACCGTAACTGCTGAGTGGGTGTGCATCCTGTGGTGATGCCCTGTCCTGGCGGTATGGACAGCTCAGGTTTTGTGTGCCCTGCTGGACCGCAGTGTAGGCCTGGGCCATCAGACAGTGCAGGCCTACCACCACGTGGGTTGAATCGCTGGTCACAGAGTTAGTGGCACTGCAAGGGCTGAGCGGGTGTGCAGCCTGCGATAAAAAGCCAGGTGCACTGGTATGTCCTCTGCCATGGAGAAATCAAGACCCATCACCAAATATGAGACCTGGTGGCCTGCGGAGTGGGGTTGCATGATATGCAGGGTGCCGTGTCTGCGCCCCGGGCTTGGCACTTGCAGCAGCACGTGGTAGGCCCTCTTTTCTACATGCAGGTTACGAAAGGTGAGCAGAGAGGCTTGGTTGCGCAACAGCGGGCACTCACCTCTGGGCAGTGGGAGTGGATGTGGTGCAGCAGCCTGGGTGCACAGTGGCGGGCAGTCACCTCCGGGCAGTGGGAGTGGATGGGCTGCAGCTGCCTGGGTGCGCAGCAGCGGGCAGACACCTCTGGGCAGTGGAACTGGATGGGTTGCAGCAGCCTGGATGCACAGAGATGGGACAGCGATTTAGGTGTGCGCAGTTGTATGTAAAAACAACAGTTGATGGGCAGAATGCAGAACAATGTCATATATTCACCCCAGTACAGAGATCTGGGCCTAAACCCATTGTTGTTTTGCTCACCATGCCATCCCAGTTTGAACCCTGCCATATGCAAATCAGTCTTGACCCTGTGCCACATGGGAACAGTCCAGCCCGAACTGCCAGGCCAGGTCCTCTCTGGACTGGAAACAAGCATCCTAGGACGGGTTTCAGGGTTTCACCCCTCTTCAGCCAGGATAGCTTGATTCCAGTGGCATGGAGAGCAGGGGACTCACGTCTGAGCATACCCGTCCCACTCGGGGTGCCAAATTCAAAAACAACAGTTGATGGACAGAATGCAGAACAATGTCATACATTCACCCCAGTACAGAGATCTGGGCCTAAATCTATCATTTTTTTGCTCACCATGCCATTCCAGTTGGAACCCAGCCATATGCAAATCAGTCTTGACCCTGTGCCACATGGGAACAGTCCAGACCGAACTACCAAGCCAGGTCCTCTCTGGACTGGAAACAAGCATCCTAGGACCGGTTTCAGGGTTTCACCCCTCTTCATCCAGGATAGCTTGATTCCAGTGGCATGGAGAGCACGGGACTCACGTCTGAGCATACCCGTCCCACTCAGGGTGACAAATGCAAAAACCACAACAGTTGTATGTACTCTGCCATTACTGATTTCATACTACGTTTAAGATGAGTAAGCTTGAGGGCTCCACTATGTCCCGGCACGTGGTTTGAGACCCACTGGTGGTGGAAAAGTGAGCTGTGAGGGTTTTGTCCACAGTGTGGGCACTCACTGACCCTCTCCATCTCTTCCTTTCTCTCCCTCACAGTCTTTCTCTCTCTCTTCCTCTCTCTCTCTCTCTCTCTCTCTCTCTCTCTCTCTCTCTCTCACTCTATCTCTTCCTCTCTCTCACTGTTTCTCTCTTTCTCTCTCTCTTCCTCTGTCTTTCACTCTTTCTCTCTTTCTCTCTCCCTCACTCTTCCTCTGTTTCTCTCTTCCTCTTTCTTACACTGTGTCTCTCTTGCTCTGTCTTCCTCTCTCTCTCTCACTCTTTCTCTCTGTGTTCCTATCACTCTTTCTTTCTTTCTCTCTGTCTTCCTCTCTCTCACTCTTTCTCTCTCTCTCTCGTTCTCTCTCTCTCCTTTGATGGAAGAATGACGCACAATCTTATCTTGCTTCTTGTCTAGCAGGCTGTGACTCACAGATTGACGACCCCCCCCCCCCGACATGGACGTCCAACCATGTGGCGATGACTTCAGTTCCACTGAGTTAGTGTCACCAGAGCTGAGCGCGTGTGCAGCCTACGATGATGCGTGGCCTTGTTACACCATCCTGGCAATCAAGACCAATACTGAATTGTGAGCTCGGCTTGACTGCGTGTATGCAACGGCTGAGGAGATTGCTTCGGCATGGGCTGGACCCTCTTAGACACACGCCGGTGTCGGAAGTTGGGCAGAGAGGCTTGCTTCCGCAGCAACGGGCAGTCACCTATGGGCGGTGGGAGTGGCTAGTCTGCAGCAGCCTGGGTGCACAAGAGCGGGCAGACACCTCCGAGTAGTGGAAGTGGATGGGGTGCAGCAGCCTGGGTGCGCAGGAGCAGGCAGACACCTCTAGGCAGAGGGAGTGGATGGTGTGTAGCAACCTGGGTGCACAGCAGTGGGCAGACACCTCTGGGCAGTGGGATTGGATGGGGTACAGCAGCCTTGGTGCTCAAAGGTGGACAGACACCTCTGGGTGGTGGGAGTTGATGGGGTGCAGCACCCGGAGTGAGCAGGGGCGGATCAACACCTATGGGCAGCGGGAGTCGATGGTGTGCAGCATCATGGGTGCATAGGGGCAGAACAGAGAATTAGGTGTGTGCAGTTGTATGTACTCTGCCATTAATGATTCTACACTATGTTTCAGATGACTAAGCTTGAGGGCTGCACTATGTCCCAGCACATGGTTGGAGACACACCGGTGGCAGAAAGGTTAGCTGTGAGGATTTTCTCCACAGTGTCAACACTCACTCTCACTCTCCATCTCTTCCTTTCTGTCACTCACACTCTTTCTCTCTCTCTCACTCTCTATCTCTTCCTTTCTCTCTCTCATACTCTTTCTCTCTGTCTCTTCCTCTCTCTCATTCTTTCTCTTTCTCTCTCTCTTCCTCACTCTTTCTCTCTCTTCCTCTCTTTCACAATGTTTCTCTCTTTCTCTCTATCTTCCTTGTATCTCACCCTTTCTCTCTTTCTCTCTCTCTCTTCCTCTCTCTCACTCTATCTCTCTTTCTCTGCCTTCCTCTCTCTCTCACTCTTTCTTTCTTTCTTTATTTCTCTCTCTCTCTTCCTCTTTCTCACTTTTTCTCTTTCTCTCTCTCTCTCTCATTTAATGGACGCATGACGCACAATCTTATCTTTCTTCTTGTCTTGCAGGCTGTGAGTCACAAATTGTCGAGGGATGACACGCCATGCCCAAAACTACTTTTATTTTGTTTTTTTTTCAAATAAAATGTTTTATATGTAAATCCATATATGACTGAGATTCTTATGTGTCCAACCTCACATACATCTTTTTTATTATAATTGTGCGACATCATCCAATTTGTTCCATTCCAGATTCCCTAAGGTTGCTGTCACATTTGTTTGTTGGGGGGGTGAAGGGGAGATGGTGGACAAGGGGCATGTGGCTGGGGGTGTCGGAGCAGTGTTGGGTGTCCGAGCTGCATGATCGTTGGCTCCATTGCATATGGTGTCATTCAGGTGTGGCTTTGGGCTGGGCTCCCTTTCATGTTGCAGGTTGTAGTCCGATTTTACACCAGGTGAGACCAGGTGTAAACTTTCTGCTACTAACACCCCTTATTGCCTGTTTTGTACTCTCTTCGAAGATCTTGCGAAGTGATGTGTTTGTTGCTTTTTGCACGGGAACGCCTACTCTACATCTCATTAGCAATATTTGCTGGGGTCATCCATGACAAAGCTTTTTGAGGTTGCTATCGCTGGTAAACTGGTGATATGGGCTGTTTGCTCTAGCTTGTGAATGGTGCGTTAAATTTATCACCATTTTGGGTGCGATAATGTGCAGTTAACTCGAAGATGTGTCCTTGAGAATATACCCCTCGGTTATTGAAAGACTTAAGAAGTACTCAAGTGCCTCGCTTAGAGCCGTGCACCCATTGCTTTCACACTGGGAGCTAGAGTTGCAACTCCATTTTTTTAATGATAAAAAACATCCACTTTCACTAATTTACATTCGCCAAGGGGACCCCATTCCCCGAAGCATGCTAACGTGTTCACCCTCCCGTGGCCAATTATGGCCCAGTGGACTCATTCCGCCAGGGCATGGCCACATATATATTTTTTTAAGGAGGAGGAGCTGAGTGGCCCCCATCCTAAGGCCTCTATTGGCCCCGGGGATCCCATCCCCCGTGGCCGCCCCTATTCGTTTGTGACCGTGTGGGGAGCCCCAATGCCCCACGGTCCCGCTAGCTCCCCGCCTCCTGCAGGAGCCGGCATTGCTTTTCCACACAGGGAGCTGCTGACATGCAGTTCCCCGTGTGGAAAAGCAAAACGCTTTGGATTTTGGTAGAAAAAGCAGGTTTTCCTGCACTTGCTTCCAAATCCAAAGCAAGTTTGCTATGACAGGGCAGGAGCTGCGCGGCTCCCGCCCTATCATGGCAAACAGCAGTGTCCCGGGGCAACCCGGGACACTGCAGGGGCTGGCCCTGGGGGATGGTGGTCCCCAAGGCCATCATGGGCTCCAAAAGGGGGCCACGCTGCCCCCTCCCAACATGAGTGAAGCCCAGAGGAGGTGGTGGTCCCTGGGGTTGCAGGACCCCAGCGGGCCCCCGATATTATTTTTTAAGAAATGCCACCGGCACCCTCATTAAAATAAAATGCGCTTCATTGTTTAAAAAAAAAAAAGGCAGAATTCGCGACCCTAGTGCGAATTGCTCCGTTCCTGGGGGTCCTTCTGGGACCCCCTGAGCAGGCCTAGGGTGTCAGGGTGTTTCTACCCTGCCCCCTTCTCTTGTTTTATATCTATGAATCTCTGTTTTCTAGTGACTCGCTTCTACCGAGTCACAATATGGCTACCAACACTTCCTGGTTTGGAGTGTTGACAGCCAATTAGAATGAAGCTTGTGGTCGGAAGGGGTTGCGACTCCACTGCGGTCATAGATATCGATATGTTTATTTTTTGATTTTCATAGCAACTCCTGAATGGATTTGCACCATTTTACACAAGATCGCTTTCTGAACCAAGAACTATCTTTTTGGCAAATTTGGGGTAATTACGTTCAGTAGTGTCGCCTGTAGCCTTGCCCAAAGTTTCCTATGGGAAATTGATTTTTTTACTCTTATTTTTTTAATTTCTCAGCAACTACTTAACGGATTTACACCATTCAGCAGTTTGGGCTATAGTCCCTCTCAAAATTTCCTATGAAAATTAACATGGGGAAATGCGTTTTGGGACCCCCCTTTTATCTCAGCTCCCGCTTGATGAATCACCCCCAAACTTTCAGGATAGGAGCTGAGCTGAATAGACTTTTTTGGGAGAATTTCTCGAAGATTCGTCAAACGACGCCAAAGTTATTAGCAAATAAAAAAGGTTTTATAGTTAGGACCTAGTTTCCATAGGAAATCTACAACATTCTATTTGGAATAACTTTGGCGCCGGTGGACAAATCTTTGTGAATTTCTCCAAGAAAATGGCCTGCTCAGTTCCGCTCCTTCCTTGAAAGTTTGGGGGTGATTCGTCAAGTGGGGGCTGAAAAAAAAGGGGGTCCCAAAACATGTTTTCCCCATGCAATTTTCCATAGGGACCCTTAGCCAGGGCTACAGCCCGAACGGCTGAACGGAATTACACGAAATTTGGCAGAGAGGTGGAGTTCTGTTCGCAGATTGTGCTTTTTGTTAAATGGTGTAAATCTGTTCAGTAGTTCCTGAGGAAACTGCAAGTAAAATCATAGCGATATCTAGAGTCGGAATTCAGTACGCGTACTGAAATCTGTTCAATTACGAGCGCGAGCTGCATGCTGATTGGCTGTGAACTGTCTGTCAACACTCGAAACCAGGAAGTGTTGGCGGCCATCTTGTGCCTCGCTACAACCGAGTCACAAGAAAAGAGTAAAACAAAGTTTAGAAATCTTATTTTATTTTTTTAAAGAAAAATCTCGTCGTATGCGTATGTAAATACCTACAATTACAAGCAGGAGCTGCATGCTGATTGGCTGTCAATACTCCAAACCAGGAAGTATTGGCAGCCATGTTGAGCAGAGTCACAAGAAAACAGTAAAACAAAGTTGAGAAATAAGGAAAGGGGGCAGGGTAGAAACATTCTGAGCCTATAGTCTTGGTCAGGGGGTGGTACATGGATCTTTAGGCTCAATTTTTAAAATAAAAAATTGCGGGGTACTCATGCAGTACTTGTACGCGGTGGAAAAGGTGAAAAAAAAAGTAGAAGTCCGTTTTATTCATTAGGTGCCAGGGGATAATTTACAGGGGCAATTTTTCTGCATAATGGGGGCTTGTTAGGTGCCCCGAGCACTGGGGAACGGCACTCCTCTGGTTTTATTTTGAAGTATGCGGGGGGGGTTATGGTCCTACTCCCCGAAGTCTCGGGGAGCGGCACCCCTTGGGTCTTTTTAAAAAAAAAAATTGTTTTGAGCTCTCTTTCTCTGTCCCCGTACACGTCGCGGGGAACGCCACCTTCCTGGGGCAGTGATATGTAAAATGACCTTCCAGCTCCGGGTATCTGCATTGTCTGGAGTTTTTTATTAATGTTGGGAGGGTGTGCTTGATAATACGTCCTTGTTAATTTCCATAGACGCCTATGTTCTGGTGCTAACATGGCGTTCTATGGCAAATAACAAGGCCGTATTATGAAGCTCATTATCACCAGCAGTTTCTTGCCAATAAAACTGCGATAATTTTAACACCGGTCCTTGATAATATGCATCTAAGTTTACCGGTCAAAAAAAGAGCAATGGTCCATATTGTCAACAAAGGCGATACATTATCGTCACATTTATTAGCAGGAAACTGCCGATGAAGCGGAGATAATGGGCTTGATAATATGTACTTGTGAATAACCATAGCAGCCTAGGTTAGGATCAGAACCTGGGCTGCTATGGGAAGTTACAAGGGCCTATTATCAAGCACATTATCGCTGCTTTATCGGCAGTTTCCTGTCAATAAAAGCGGCGATAATGTATAGCCTTTTGTATGTAAAGCTTTCCTTTTTTTTGGTGTAGCAGTTGTACTCTCTTCGCATGCTCAGCGTTGTTTCGAAGTTCACATTTTTTTCTTCAAGTTCAACAAGCAAACCTTTCTTTATATCAGTTAGTAAATCAGTTGCGTTCTTTTCCCGGTTCGTGTGATTCATCCGGTGCTGTACTTTTTTACAGTATTAATAGTCATATTTTTTATATATTTATTTGAAAGGTAGTGCCGAGGCGCCAAAGGTTGATTACGTACTCCGTCCACTGCCATTTTAGTAGTTTCTCACCGTTGTATTTATTATATCAGTTAGTTAGAACTCAGTAGTTTTCAATCCTAGTCTTGAATATCTTACTATAGTACTTCAACATTATTTTTATTGTGGACCGTCATACCCCTCCCCCACAAAAAAAAAAGAAGTATGTAGTTTTTTTTAATAACTTTTATTAAACAATAAATATAAACAAAACTCAATTGACTTTTATTAAACAATAAATATAAACGAAACTCAATTATAACTATATTAGAACTGGCAAAATAAGTTAAGCAATGTTATAAAAAAAAGTGAAATGGATTCCAAAAGGTGTCAGATTGGTAATCTGCAAAAGAAAATTAGAGTTTAGAATTATGTAGATGTGAGTAAATAAGCTGAAGCATTACAAGTTGTGGTAACTCTACAGTTTTACATGTGCAGTGTGACTCGTATAATCCTGCTCTGTTATAGTGCCGCGTTCAAGTGGTGTCTATATGGAAGTGCCTATTGCGTTACTGACGCCCGTTATGGCGACTTATTTCTAATGCATTCCTTTAAAGGATTTGTAGATCTAGGCCTCTGTGCTTACTGTTGTATAAAGCTTGCGGCCAAACACTGCAGCCACTGGGATGGACAAATTCAGGTGGGCTGATCTCTACACGTCCAAGTAAACAGCAGTGTCTAAGTTTAAGAGAGATAGAGAAATGATGTCACAGAGAGTGAGAGAGAGAGAAAACATTAAAACTGTGTCGCAGAGTCTGGAGTTGAGATTTTTTGTTGAACCAGAGGTAGATTTACTAGCTCCTTGCATCACTTTACCCATGTTAAAAGTGACTCAAAAGTGGCGTAAAAAGGTTGATGATCTGTTTGTCAGACTGTTGTAACCTATCTGTTGTCACTGCTCGGAGGTAATTATACATTTTACAGAGAAGCTGCTGTACACTACGCACTCTGGGCCATAATATCAAGCCTTTGGCGACACAAATTATTGCCACTTTATCGGCAGGAAAGTGTCGCTCAAGTGGCGATAATGGGTTTGATAATATGCTCTATGGAATTCCAATCGAAGCTCATGTCAGATGTCCTTCACATCTAACATGAGCTTCGATTGGAATTCCATAGAGCATATTATCAAACCTATTATGGCCACTTTAGCGGCAGTTTGCTGCAGATAAAGTGGCGAGAATTTTGTCGCCAAGGGTTGATATTATGGCCCTCTTTCGATTCACAAATAAAGCTAACACTACAGGTTTATGAGTGCAGTGTACCTGGTACATTTTACTTGTTATAGTGCTGCGCTCAAGTAGTGTCTATATGGAAGTGCCTACTGCATTACTCACGCCCGTTATGCCGAATTATTTCTAATGCATTCCTATGAAGGATTTGTAGATCTAGGCCTCTGTGCTTACCGTTGTGTAAACTTTGCGCCAAACACATTGTGGAGTTGACAACTTAAGTTGAGCAGATCTTCTACACGTCCAAGCAGACAGCAGTGTCTAAGGTTAAGAGAGAAAGAGAAATGATGTCACAGAGAGTGAGAGAGAGAGAAAACAATATTAAACTGTGTCGCAGAGTCTGGAGTTGAGATTTTTTGTTGAACCAGAGGTAGATTTACTGGCTCCTAGCAACACTTTACCCATGTTAAAAGTGAATCAAAAGTGGCATAATAAGGTTGATGATCTGTTTGTCAGACTGTTGTAACCTATCTGTTGTCACTGCTCGGAGGTAATTATACATTTTACAGAGAAGCTGCTGTACACTATGCACTCTGGGCCATAATATCAAGCCTTTGGTGAAAAATTATTGCCACTTTATCGGCAGGAAAGTGTCGCTAAAGTGGCGATAATGGGTTTGATAATATGCGCTATGCGATTCCAATCGAAACTCATGTCAGATGTCCTTCACATCTAACATGAGCTTCGATTGGAATTCCATAGAGCATGTTATCAAACCTATTATGGCCACTTTAGCGGCAGTTTGCTGACGATAAAGTGACGATAATTCTGTCACCAAGGGTTGATAATATCGCCCTCTCTCGTTTCACAAATAAAGCTAACACTACAGTTTTACGAGTGCAGTGTACCTGGTACATTTTACTTGTTATAGTGCCTCGTTCAAGTGGTGTCTATATGGAAGTGCCTACTGCGTTACTGACGCCCGTTATGCCAAATTATTTCTAATGCATTCCTATGAAGGATTTATAGATCTAGGCCTCTGTGCTTACCGTTGTGTAAACTTTGCGCCAAACACATTAGGAAGTGGAGTTGACAAGTGGCGATAATGGGTTTGATAATATGCTCTATGCGATTCCAATCGAAACTCATGTCAGATGCCCTTCACATCTAACATGAGCTTCGATTGGAATTCCATAGAGCATGTTATCAAACCTATTATGGCCACTTTAGCGGCAGTTTGCTGCAGATAAAGTGGCGAGAATTGTGTCGCCAAGGGTTGATAATATGGCCCTCTCTCGTTTCACAAATAAAGCTAACACTACAGTTTTACGAGTACAGTGTACCTGGTACATTTTACTTTTTATAGTGCCGCGTTCAAGTGGTGTCTATATGGAAGTACCTACTGCGTTACTGACGCCCGTTATGGCGACTTATTTCTAATGCTTTGCTATGAAGGCTTTGTAGATGTAGGCTGCTGTGCTTACCTTGTATAAAGAGTGCGGCCACCGGAGTTCACCACTCGTCTTGAACTCTGCTTCTATAAATCAAAGTATTTTCAATAAGTTGCAGAGAATTTCATTGCTGTTGCTCGATAGGCCGTGGTTGCTTCTGAAGGATGTTTGCTGCGAGAAACAAAAGGACGTTTTGATTAGTCATCGTAAACTGAGTTGCGTAACTAGTATCAAAAGTGAATTTTAATGTGGGTTCTTAATATTCCATAGTTAAGACTGTTGTAGCTTCAGCAAACAAAGGAAGATCAATAAGTTAATAAAGGCCTGGGACGGCCTCGTGACGCAGAAAAGAAAATACTATCATGGACGCACAATTAATAATAATAGAGGCCTAAGCACTTGGCATAGTACAGAAATACGACACAGAAATGTATGCACGCACAATTTTTAAGATTAGAGGTGTATAGTACCTTGTGACTTATAAAGAAACATTTCAATTATGTAAGTACAATTTAAAACCATTGAGGGGCAGGAAAGCCATATGAAGGATAAAAAAATAGTATTATGCATATACAATTTACAGTGAAGGCTGATGTTGTGAAGTCTTCTCTTACCTTTGTTTCTGTCGTCTTTTGTCGTGTCTTGAAAGGCTGCGGTTTTGCTGAGTTTAGGGTGTTTTCGACAGTCTGTCTGTCATTGCAGCAGAGGCAGGCAAAAGAGAGCGTGCTCACGCCAGTGCCCGCATTATATGGGAACCGCGGGGGCTGACCAAACCAATCCCAGGGCCGTCATTGGTAGAGTTTTCTCGGACTATAAGAATGATGGCCCTGGGGGACATCACATTGGCTAATGTATTGGTTTCCAGGCTAAATGATAGCAAGCATGCTTGGTGGTGACATGTGGGTAGTGTGTGTGGATGTGCACCGCGCATGTGCAAGTATGAGTGTGTGCACCAACAATTAACAACAGAGAGAGATGGGGGCGGTGTTATAATGTACGCAGAGGGAGGCCCAGAATCAGATCTGCAATGAGTCAGCACTTCTAATCATTCTTCTTAGCGCGCCCTGAGCTCTGATTTGTCACTGAGAGGGTGATCGCACTATAGTTTGTACTGCTTATCATACTCAGCGTGTACCCGCGCATACGGTACGAATATGCTTTGATGTTACCCGTTGCATTAAAGCTTCGGTGTGACGTCATGTACGGCGTTCTGTACGCAAAGGGGGCAATGTTTCTACTTGGTTTAAAACATGTATGTATTTAATGTAAATACTAAGGGCAGACATTTGGGATAACTATGATTTTTTTTAATACTTTTAATAATCCTATATTACTTTTAAAAAGAATTACACAAATCGCGGTAGAAGATCATGCGTACTCGTATTGAAAGAGCTGCGCAAGCGCATCATAAGCATACGCAAAACCATGTGACTTTAAAAGTAGAGATTTGATTGGTTCGTAACTTTTCTTATTGCGAGTGTTGAAAGTTCCGTCCTATTATATTTATTCGACTTTGACTTTCTAAGAAGAAGCATTTGTTGTGAGAATCTTCTCAAATAGAAGGAAGATCACCATAATAAGAGCAATGGAGTCATCTTCCAGCAGTTCTTCAGAGAGAGATTTCATTCCTGAAGAAGCTCCAAAGAAGAGGAAAGAAGCTCTAATTTGGAAGTTTTTCACTTTTCCAGAAGGTCAAAAAAAGGTTAATGCTGCAAAAGTAACCTGTAAAATTTGCCAAACAACTCTTTCAAGGAGTGATCCATGTAAAAAATTCTCCTTTGGCACAGCAAATATGGTGCGACACGTGAAGAACTTGCACCCCAAGAACTTTGCTCGAGCTGAAAGACGGAGGTTGCACGAGAACCCACCTGCTGCTACACCAAGCACATCATCTGCGACAGTGTTTTCAGCAAGCAGTCCACACCCACATATTGATTCTGACTTTGCTAAAGATAAATTTCTTTGCGATAAACTTTTGTGTTATGGGGAACAGTCTATCGACCTGAAAAAACGCAGGATACAGGATCATTGCAGTTCTCGACATTAGATGTTCTTTTTTTCATTCTTTTGTTACGCTTGGAATTTGTTGAGAAATAACAAAAAAAAATACAAAACAAAAAAAACTGTTCTTTTTAGAACTACCTTCACTGGTCAAAGAAAGAACTGTATTTCTATGTTAGTGTGTAACAGTTTGTCAGAATGAATGTGTATTTCATAAATGAATGAATGAATATATTACTAGTGTATGGAGAATGTGAAAGTGCAGAGCTATAAGGAAGTGCTCCAATTAAAATGACAAGTCTTTATAGCTGTTGTTAATAGTCCATCATTTATTTTTAGTATTTCCGTATACTGGTGTAGTCCATTATCTACTTCTGTGTCACTGATTCGTAACAAATCACATGACTCTGCGAGGTGCGGCTTATTCAATTAAGTAACGGTTTAAAAACGCCTGTTACTAGCCGGTAGGTGATGAAGATTTAGAATCCGAGAGATACGCTGGCACTGGCCCCTGGTCTGCGCATTTGTTTCACAAGTTAAAGGTAAGCGTTAGTTATCTGCTTAGCTTTCTAGGCCGGCCTAAATATAAATTATAATTCTTTTCTCCCATTATTTTTTAGCACCACTATTTTAGTTTATCACGAAGATTTATCGTTTGAAATTAGAGAACCACTTATTCTTCCATTTTTAAGGTAAGCGCTTCCTGTTTATTAGATGACTAGTGCTTACGGCAGTTAAAGTCTGTTATTCATCTAATAGTGCATCATCTACTTATATTTATATAGTATCCGAAAATCCCCACATCAGGAGGATATCTGGTTGAACTTACAAATAGAGAATCGTTGGTGCGTACAGACCAGGTGGCAAGCTTAAATATCCCTATATTCAGGTAGCAACATTATTCACCTTCTTGTTTCATATACGCATTAGAAAACGGACATAATTTTAAGGTCCTTTTTCGTCTTATTTCATAGTTCCTAGTTTGCCCGAAGTTCATCAACATATCTAGTTACGTTTTTTCTGGAGTTCTATCTAGCATTTCAATTCATGTTTTTCCATTCAGGTAATCGGTCAATACATAATTGCGATCATAAGAGATTCGTTAGAACCTCTTTTTTATTATTCTCTTTGAAAATTTGTCTTTGTATTGTCCTTCAAATTTTAGCTATTTCGAATCTCTGGAATTTGTTCCTTACACATCATGAAGAATCACGTAATCTTATATTATCATCCATCAACATTTGCGGAATAAATCAAAATTAGACGGTAAACATGTTTTATGTATTCTTTCATTTGGACCTATCATTAGGCTTCATAGTATTTGGACTAGATATACATAACACAATTTATCCTAATCATCCGTTTTTTGCATATCATTTATCCTCAGTTTTATGAATATTCGAACTATAACCTCGTACAACACGAAGGATTATTCGAACCAATATCAACGCCCTTGAAATCTATTGAACTAATAAGGTACGAGCTTTCCCTTCAATCCTAAAATTCCATCTTTACGATTTCGATTCTGAAGAATCATACCTAATATTGAGTCCCTAACTATTGACTAAATAACAATCTATAATGCTATATATAAATAAGTTGAAACTCTAACTGAAATGTGTAAGATTGTTCTCTAACAAAAGAGCTAGCATTTTTGGTCATTAAAAATATCACCATAATAAAGAAAGTATATCGATAAAAAAAGAAAGTATATCTATAAACAAAATGTATATAACCACATGAAATCTTATTCTTATTTTTACAGTATCCTTCTCTCGATTCTATGGGAAGAATCTAGTAAGGTATCCTATGGTAATCGATATCTCGGGGATTTAGTAAGTACCTCTATGATTTAATATTTAGTACTCGTTTCCTCTATATGATATTTACATTTTGGATTTAAAACGAGTTTTAGTGCATTAATAATCCTACAATATAATAAAATGTATCATTTGGATCTTTTGAGTACTAAACGGTTGAACATTAGATATAGAATACCTTTAGTTGATCTACTAGCCCTTCCCATTCCCCATTGGATTTTTGAAACTTTGAGAAATGAAATGATTTGATGTTTAAGATTAGACATATCTAGTTTGTCTTGTTCTTGCTTGTCAAAAATGAGAGGTTTGACATTTTTTGTATGTGTTGTATTGCTTTTGGTCCAAACAAAAACTGCTGTATTACTATGTATGTATTCTTGTCCAGTTTTTTTACAAAGTATCTATTATGCATATATTGTTTATATTTTCAGATTAAACGTGGCTACTCCTGAAGAAGGCGCTGGTCGCCGAAACGCGCGTCGACAATAATATTGTGCCACTGACAATAATATTGTGCCACTTGTGTTTTTTCATTGAAAACCATTTCTTTGTCTTTTATTTTATTAAATGAATTGTAATCGTATTAACTCATGTTTTTAATTTGTTGATGTTGTAGCTCTTCATTGGTGAGCTATACACCATTTTTAAATAATGTGGATTTATGTGTAAACTTTATATATAAACTCTACGGAATTAATAAAAAGCAATAACTTCATATGTAATTATTTTATTTTCCTCTCTATTATCATATTTGACAAGCAAATAGTGAATTGCCTAGGTTGTTATTTTCACATATACAGTGACATCACTCATGACATCACTGATGACATCTCAAATGACATCACTGATGATATCATCCTTGTGAAAGAATGGCAGACCTCTTTTTGGCGTAATATAACCTTTGATACACAACTTCAGAAATAGAAAGTACAAAAAAAATAGAGATACCAATACCACTTACCAGCAACCTATTCAGTAATTCCGCCATCTACATACCCATGCACTCATTCACCAACAGTTCTATATAGTCACTTATACATGTACTCACTCATCATATGTACTCATATACTTATAAATACCGTTACACACCGACACTCATTCATACAGTTACTCACACACATACTCACATATGCAAATAAACTATCAAACATCCATTTGTTTACATATACAGCTATACACACACCACTACACTTACTTTTACAGAAACTTACATATTCTTACTCTCTTAAACAATCAGTGATAGAAACACATACTTATTTATAAAGGAACTTTTTGAATTTGTCACTGTCATATATCCTTACTTATATACATCGACACTCATACATGTTTAAAAGATATGTACTTACTCATAAAGGCACTATTGAGGCAGTCATTCACTCATTAGCACACCCATACACACATTCATCCACCCGTGCAGTCCTGCACACATGCTGTCTTCAAAACACATACAAACAGTGAGTCAGTCAAATTCAAATTCAAAACAAGCTTTATTCGATTTTTGATTTAAAATCATAAAAGCATAAAATCACATTTTTACAAGTTTTAAAAATAAACAAAATACAATCCATACTATACAGAATAGGCTTGATTGATAATTAAAAACATCTTCAGTTATCTAGTAAAAACCCATTAAAACAGAGAAATTGCATTGATAATGCATTATCAAGCAGAGCCAGAATGGGATCTCATTACAAGGAACTTCTGACTTTTATGACAGATTTAAAAAACATGGAACAGCGTAAATAACATGATCATCTCCTAATTGTAGTAGTTTCACGAATGCTGATCTACATGTACGAATCCCCCAAGATTTAAGGATTGGTAACAAAAACAGCTTTCTGGGATTCATATAAAGTTTACAAAATAACGCGAAGTGGATGTTCGATTGGGGTGAACTGTTGTCACAAGGGCAAATTAGTTTGGCAGCAGACCAATCATTACAAGTTGGTAGAGTGACCACACGGAAAAAGGTACCCAATCTAAAGCGTGTCAACAACATGCAGGAGTAAGGGCTCTGGACCAGGACAAGGTAAGGTTGTAATCCCTCGCAAGGTGTAATTTCCTGAAATATGAGCACAGTATTTTTAGATTTTTCATGATTCCATCTGATGGTATCAAGGTGAGTGGCCACCATCTTTTTCAGTGAGGATCTAGTAATCCCTTCTACGGTGGTAGGCTTGTCAAAGAACTCTGGGTGACCTAATTCAACAAACAAGTTTCTCACGTAAGATAACCATCTGATGTTAGCTACCCCGTCCAATGCCAGACAGTCGCTGATTAGGTCTCTATTCAGTGTTGTTTCTTTCGTAACCCACACCTTATGCCATAGCAGAATAGGGGACATCCTGATAATATCACTAATGTAGGTGACTCCCACTTCAATGTGTGTCATGTAAGTTGATGTAGTTTTTGATACACCCAGTAAGTGACGAATAAACTGGTTTTCACAGCATTGTAAAGTCTGGGCACTCTCGATTCCCCTTAACCCTGCACCATATGTGGCGGTAGATACACACTTTGCTTTGTATATTTGTATTAATTCTTTGACGGGTTTACCGCCAATTTTTACAGAGAAATTTCTTAGGGCACCTATGGTCCGGGTAAAAGCCAATTTCCTAGCTGCTATGGCGGCCTGCCAGCCACTCCTCCTATCGAACATTACTCCCAGATAACAAAACCTGTTGGCTGTTTCAATTATTTGGTCTTCCAAGAATATGGGGCAGGGGACCCTCCTTAACTTTGATGCACAGGGCATGGTGTAAGTTTTAGAAATGTTCACCCTTAGGCCTCTGTCCCTCATGAAGCTCGTAAATTTTTTCGCTGCCCGCTGTAATCCGAGCCTCGTTCGTGACATTAATGCCGCATCGTCGGCGTATAGTAGGATAGTTGAAGTTGAAGTTGAAGTTGGGGCAATTTATAAAGCGCACGTTTACCAAAAAAGGTTTCATGGCGCTAATCGTGTGCAACTCATGTATACAACTTAGACTTCAAACGCTCTAATGAATATCCAGGTCTTCAAGCCTTTGCGGAATTCCAAATATGATGGAGCGAAACGTAAGTTGTCAGGTAGGGCATTCCAAAACATGGGCGCCAAAAAAGAGAAACACGACCCCCCATGTTTCTTCCTGATAAAACGAGGGACAACCAAAAAGTTTTTTGATGACGACCGTAAAGGCCTGGAAGGAGTGTAGGCTAAGAGCCTAGATGCCATGTAATGGGGAGCTAAGCCCGCCAGAGACTTAAAAATGAGGCACCCTAGTTTGAATTGGCATCTATGGGTGACCGGCAGCCAATGCAATTGTTTAAGAAGAGGGAGGGCAGGATGGAATCTGGACCGACTGTAGATCAACCTAGCAGCTTGCTTTTGGATAAGCTGGAGTCGGCGCAACTCATAGGCAGGGATGACAAGATACAAAGAATTGGCATAGTCCACCTTAGAAATTACAAGGGCCAAGAGGATGACCTTTAGAGCATCAATGGTAAAAAACCGAGAAACTTTCCGAATCATACGGAGAGACAGGAAGCAAGAAGAGACAATCATGCTGATCTGAGTATGCATCGACAGAACATCACTAATTTTGATGCCCAAACTTTTCACAGATTTAGATCCAGAGGGAGCAGGACCAAGAGAGGAAGGCCAAAAATTAGAGCACCAAGGATTAGGTGAACCGCCGATCAAGACGAGTTCCGTCTTGTCGGGATTCAGCTTTAAATGGTTCGTACACATCCAATCGTGAATAAAAATCATAGTATTCTGAAAATAAGAAACAGAATCAGGGGAAGCAGAGAGACTGTTCAAAACAGCTTTATTTCGATTCATAACAAATCATAAAAAGCACACAGACACAAATACTTAAACAGGGGATACAATTACATCAAATAGATATCACTGTTAAAATTTAACAATTAAAATATTTACAGCTTTTTAAAAAATACAACAATTTTTCAGTAATTTCATAAGTTGTCGCCAATGATGTTATGTTGTCTGTTTCCGCTACTTTTTTTAAGGCGAAAAGCAGCTACCAAAAAATTTGCGACACTAAACATTGTTAGTGGTGAGTCTAGCTTTTTTAAATAGAGTAGGGCTGGTTTAGCTTGAACAAACCCATTGTTTTTAAGCAACGGAACAATATATTTTTTCCTAGGCAAGGCGTAAGTACTGCAAAAAAACATAAAATGAATAGTGTCCTGCAAAGAGTAACTATTACATTTGCAGACGGGTAGGTCCTCGGGCTTAGCCCACAGCTTAGAATCATTTAACAGGAAGTGAATCTGGTTAAGTCTTAGTTTGGTTAGTAACCAGCGGTGTAACGGAATTGACACAACTGTTAAATAAGGTTCAATGGCCATTGTAGACTTAGAAATATAGTGCTCCCTCACAGTGGGTTTCTCAAGCTCACAGCTCTCCCGCTCCATTTCTCTCATTTTAAAAAAAGTCACTTTGAACCATTCCAGGTCGTCTTTGACAATACATTCCGGTTTGCAGAATAAGTCAGGGCGGCCCAGGGAATTTAGGGTGTTTTTAATGTATACGAGCCACGGGATATTTTTCATATTGTCCAAGTTTAAGCAGTTCTTCTCATGATTGTGTGGTTCAGGGTTAAGTTAGAGTTCAGCCACATTCTTAACCACATCAGAATTGGGGACTGTTTGATAATATCACTTATATACCCCTGGCCTAATTCCGTGTGAACGGAGAAGGTAGCCGTGGATTGCGGCAAACCTAACAGTGTACGTAAAAATCTGTTTTCTTCAACCTGGATCGCTTCTGCGTTATTGGTATAACCCCAAATGGAAGCCCCGTACCTTGCTACTGCAATCGATTTTGCTCTATAAAGTGCTAGTAATGCTTCCGTGGGTTTGCCGCCCAATCGTTTCGCAAAACCGGCGATAGCAGCTGCTGTTCTTTTCATAGCGTTAACTTTGACCGTTATTTGGGGTGCCCAGGTGCCCTTATCGTCATAAACCACCCCCAAATAGGTAAAAGTTTTTACGCTAGAAATTGGTGTGTTGGCACAAAAAAAGGGCTTCAAGTTCTTGTTCTTTCTCCCGCCCACTGACATAACATGTGACTTGTCTGTGTTAATTTTTAAATCAAGGGAGGTCATAAAGGCCTCAAAGGCCGCCAATAATCTTTGTAGCCCAAGGAGAGTACGTGCCACAAGCACGGCGTCATCCGCGTAGAGGAGGACCGGAGTAGACAGTCCTCCAAAACGCGGGACGTCTAATGTTGCCAGCTCCAGTGTTGATTCTAGATGGTTTATATATAGTGTGAATAACATTGGGGCGAGGATGCACCCCTGTCGTACCCCTCTAGTGGACTTGAAACCAGCGGTGCAAGCTCCCTCCTGTGACATCCTGATAGAGGCCTGTAGGTCCCGGTGTGCCTCAGCCAGAAAATAAACCAAAGAATGGTCCATCCCTAGGTCCAAAAGGATTTTCCACAGCCTGGACCTGTTCACTAGGTCGAAGGCTGTGGACAAATCCATGAACCCTAAATAAATTGATCCGCTGGATGCCACTGTATATTTACCTAGGATCAGGTGTAGGTTGAGGCACTGATCCTCGGTCCCTCTTCCCTTTCGAAACCCATATTGGGCGTTAGATAGAATATTGTTGTTGACAGCCCACTCATCAATCCTTGCCAGTATCACTTTCCCTAGGATTTTAAAGGAAGAATCGATGAGTGAAATGGGGCGGGAACACCTCGGGTCTCCCCTTTGGCCTTTCTTAAAAATGGGTATGATGGTGGCGTGTGACCAGGAGACAGGCAAACTATGGTTGGTGGCGGCGTTAAAAACGTTGGTCAAGATATTGGCCCAGAAGGAGGAGTTGGCCTTGCACATGTCGGCTGGGACGCCGCCCGGGCCTGGCGCTTTTTTCCCTACGGTATCGGTTATGGCCTTCTCTACTTCTTCCACAGAGAAGGAGAGTACTGACTTGGGGAAGTTAGTTGTGAGAAGAGTGGGTGTATCACACGCATGATCACTCCCATAAATGATTTTGAAATGCGCTAACCAGTCCTCCTCACTGATATTGGCATCCAAGTTATCGTTTGCCTCACCGGAAAAAAGAGGATTATTTATAATGGCCCAGAAGCTAGCACTGTCTCTTAAAGTTGCCTGTTCCATTAAAGTGGCCCAAGCATCCTTTTTGAGTGCATCTTTGCGTACATGGATGGTGTTATTGTATTCTTTTCTTAATCTGGCCACTTCCCCCCTATCCCTTGGTGATTTTTTCAGTTCTTCCAGGAGGCAACTGTGTGCTTTTGAACAAGCTCTGTCAAACCAGCCCTTATGTGGTTGTGTGTTCTTTCTGGATTTGACAGTTAGTTCTTCAGAAACCAAAGCACACATGGTGGCAAAGGCGTTAATCACTTCCTCCCCCTGTTTTGAGTTGTCTTGACAAATATCGATTTCTTTGCGGGCTTTACATGTTATATTATTACAAAACTCTACAGGAACTACTTTGGACCACGTCACCCTTCTACCTTGGTCCGCGGACCGCACAGCCAGCACTGACGTTTTGTTTATTCCCTCCTTGAGTAAACCAACAGAGTTAGCGAGCTCAAGGATGACTGGGTTATGGTCACTAAACGCGGCCACAACTGCGTTATAAAAGAAAACCATACTTAATAAGCCAGGGGAAACAAAAATATAATCTATTATGGATTCAGAGTTTCTAGCGCTGTATGTCATAACACGAGCGCTTTTATCATTAAACCCAGGTTCATAAAGATCAACACTAGATAATAGATTTTCTAAGGCATGACCTTTAGGGCTGTGTTCAAAATGCTGGTAGTGGCCTGAAGTGGGACAATCAGTATCTTCAATGTGATTCAGAGATGAGTATTAAAATCCCCCATGATTATGATGTGCGTAAAGGTAGTTTGACGTTCTTTGTAATTGATCAAAAAAAGCTGTAAAGAGCAGAGATGTTCAGTGGAATCTCCGTCTAAAACGGAATTATAAAAATTAATGAAAGTGAATTTGGTGCCGTTAGCTAAACTAATCTCTAAACATAAAAAATTGGGGGAGCCGGTGGTTATTTGTTTGGCAGATCCCGCCAGATGAATAGTGATCAGGATCATAAGGCCCCCTTTGTCCCTGCCACTGAGGGATTTAGTGGCTGGGACAAAATAGGATGTGTACCCAGGGACCCAGAAGTTGGTATTACAGTCCCAGGTTTCTTGCAAGGCTATGATATCATAATGGTTTAGAAGATTCAGCCATACACTATCCTCCCTTTTGATTCGAAGGCCAGCTATATTCCAACTTATGATTTTAGGCCTTCTACTAAGTTTTCCTATAAGGGGATTGCCCACTATGGGTGGTGTGGGCAAAGGATCGTTATTAGCTGGGCGTCAATTATGTTCAGCCGCCCGAACCAGAGGCGTGAATCTATTGTGCAAGGGTATGGGTCTGTTTGAGGACATTAGTGTGTGTGTACCAGGATTGAGGTTAGTCGTCCTATTAATCATAGTCCAGCTATAATCAGGTTCCTGTCGAGTATAGGCGGGTTGAATAGGCAGATTAGATGTATTATCATAACCCTTGCTTTGGGCATACCCCTTGTTCGAATTTAAGTGAGATTTAATGGTAGGGTAGAAAAAGCCCAAGGGTACAGCACGGGGCCCAGCATCTAGTCCCTCTAAGGGCGAAGCGTCCCATAGTAATCTGCGAGCCTCCCCGGGATTATTGAAATTTATTATCACACAATCACCCTCTGCTGATTTGGTTGTTCGCCCTATCCAGCCCACCCGCCGTGCAGAAAGAATTGCACTAGAAATTTCGTTGTCTCCCGAGCAAGTCGTGTCTGCCCAAGACTTGGCCCTGGCTAGCAGTTGGAACGGTTGTTCATACTCTCCTGGCTTAAGTGGGGGAACATTTACCAAAATGGCTACAAAAGGCGCAGCCTCAGGGGGTAAATTAATTATGGGTTGGCGTACAGGTTTGGGCGAATTGGATGGCTTCTGTTGTGCTATTATCACGGGTTTAGAAGGCCTATTAATACCTCATGTTGGTCTGAGGCGTCAGCCTGGGTGGTTACGGGGCCAGTGGGCATAATGGCTAACGCACTCTTAGCTACTGAGGATTCTTCCCTAGGTCTTTTGCAACCACTAGTTGGTTGCGTACATACAGGTCCTGATGCCCCTGGTGTATTCCCTTTAAAGACAAAAGTAGCAGGTTCGGCAGTTTTTAGGCATACATTCAGGCGCTCGCATTTCCTTAGGATACCATCAACGCACTGATGTAGAACGTCAATGATATCTGAAGCAATTTTTGTTAATGTGGACTCTATCTTCTCAGTGAATACTTTTTCCACCATGTCTCTAATAGCATTTTCCAGTGAGCCCACTGTGCCCTTTCCTCCATTAGGTTTATTCGTATTCTTTTTTTTATACTGTCTTTTCGTTTGCTTTGAGCGTATTGCTCTGTTTACTCCGACTGTACTGGGAGGTTTGGAGGTCACCCCGTTGGGTTCAGCAGTGGCAGTGGCAAGGGTGGGGGATATCGCTGTCTCCTTTGGCGGGGCAATTACAATCCTCGGTTCAAGAGGGATAGTTTAAGTACCAATTTGCGGTTGACTTAAGTCCTCCTTACTAGTCAGCGATGGTTCTAATCCCAGTTTGCGTTCAGTTCTAGCGATTTCAGTTGTCAACTTCCCCACCTCCGAAGTCAGAAAGGAAAGAATGCTATTGGATTTCCTGGGAGCCTTAACCTTAGGTGTCCCGCCAACAGTAGGGGAGGGTAATTTTCTCTTACCCATTTTGATCTTGTGTCCTGGATCCTGGGCGAAAGGGGGGTGGCCCGTCCCGTCCCTCGTCGCCCCCGGACGGCCACAGACGGCCCGCCCTCTGCCCGGGCTCCGCCCGGCGTCGCCCGCGCGCGTCCTGCGACGCGGGAGATGCTCCTGGTGTTTATGCACCTCCGGCGGAAGCTGCACGGGCCAGGAGGCGGCGTCCCGGTCCCGGTAGTGCTGGGACGCTGGGAAGTGTAGTCCTGGTGCAGCGCTCCTCCCCACTCGGCAGCCGTGAACCTTCGGCGGCAGGGGAGAGCGTCAACAAACCGGAGCCTCCTCTGCTGGCAGGTACGCTGTTTGAAAGTGCTCCCAAGCTGTGCCAATGACCCCCGCTCCACCGGAGGTGCTCCTGGTGTTTATGCACCTCTGGGCGGAAGCTGCACGGGTCAGGAGGCGGCGTCCCGGTCCCGGTAGTGCTGGGACGCTGGGAAGTGTAGTCCTGGTGCAGCGCTCCTCCCCACTCGGCAGCCGTGAACCTTCGGCGGCAGGGGAGAGCGTCAACAAACCGGAGCCTCCTCTGCTGGCAGGTACGCTGTTTGAAAGTGCCCCCAAGCTGTGCCAATGAAGCAGAGAGAGAAAAAATAAGTTGGAGGTCATCAGCGTAATTAAACACTGTGACCTCCTGACGACGCAAAGCATAAATTAAAGGAAAAATATATATATAATATAAAGGAAAAATATAAAGATTGAAGAGGAGGGGAGAGAGCGGAACCCTGGGGAACACCACAAGTGACCGCACGGGGGGAGGAGCAGAAAGGAGAAAGCCGCACCGCCTGTTGGCGATTATCCAAGAACAAGGAGATCCAACTTAAGGCAACATCAGAAATGCCAGCGCATCTGACACGGTCGACCAACAGAGAGTGGTCGACCGTGTCATACGCCGCCGATAGATCGAGGAGTATCAAAGCCTGGGAGGAGCCGTGGTCAGCACTCACTCTTAGATCATCCAAGACCGAAAGAATAACTGCTTCGGTCGAATGGGTAGGCCGAAAGCCGGCCTGGTAAGGATCTAGATAATTGGAGGCTTCAACATAAGAACTCAAACATTGAGTTGCATGTCTCTCCAACACCTTGCCCAAAAAAGGGAGCAAGGAGATGGGACGGAAGTTAGAAGAGACGGTAGGGTCGGCACCTACCTTTTTCAGGACCGGCACGATCTTAGCAGATTTAAAAATGTTGGGGACAACACCTGATAACAAAGATTTGTTAAGCAGGGCAAGAGGAGGGTCAGGGCAGATTGAAAAGACCTGCCGAAGGATGTGTGCGGGACAGCTATCAGTAGGAGAGCCTGATTTTGTAGACTTCACTAAGCTGATAAAAGTCTCCGTCGATATAAGCGGAAAACGGGTAAACAAGTGAGTGCTAAGGGGGGGAAGGGGAGGATCAAAAGAAGAGGAGGGGAGGGAAATGTGTTGTTTTATTGTAGTGATTTTTGTGAAAAAGAAATCCTGAAGAGAGTCACATAAATCTTGAGATGGTTGAGATTTAGCAATCACTCTATCTAGTTTACATAGGCTATTAAGGGTGGAAAAGATTTCCTTAGGCTTGTTGGAAGAGGATGTAATCAGCCCAGAAAAGTATTGGATTTTGGCAGCAAGAATGTCTTTTTTGTAGCCTCTGAGAATAGCAGAGTAAGACAGCTTATCGGAAAGGACGTAGCTCCGACGCCACTTGCGCTCGGCCTGTCTAAGCTGGAGTTTTTTTGCATGAAGCGAAGGGGAAAACCACTTTTGTGAATCGTGTGAGAGTGAAAGGCGAATTGATCTTAAAGGGACCAGCTCCTCACACGATGAAGTCAGCTAGGAGTTGATGGCCAAGGCCTGGTCATGGAGGGATAAATCTAGGTAGGCACCGGGGACCCGTTTACAGAGGGGTAGTCATATAGTGAGTCTGTTAAATATTGCCCAATAGAATTAATATGTAGGGTAAATAACAGCGGTGCTAATATACAACCTTGTCTAACCCCTCTCAGAATGGAAAATGTATCTGAGCATTCTCCTTGTTGGCCAAACCTCACTCTAGCACCTGCATCCTTATATAGTTCTTTTATAAAGGTGATGATTTGATCATCGATGCCAATGTCACGAAGTGTTATCCAGAGGAGCCCGTGGTCAACGCAGTCAAATGCGGAACTTAAATCAACAAAAGTGATATAAAGTTTTCCGCATTTGGCCTGGGTATATTTGGAGATGAGTAGAGACAGATTTAGACATTGTTCAATCGTCCCTTTCCCTGTTCTGAACCCATACTGCAGGTTAGAAATAACATGGTGATCCTCCTCCCAGGATTGGATTCAGTTCGGAATTATTCTGCTGGCCACTTTCATGAAGGCATCCAGAAGAGAGATTGGCCTGTAACAGGTGGGGTCATTTCTATTGCCTTTCTTAAAGACTGGGACCACGATAGCATCAGGCCAAGTAGAAATGAACCCGCGCTGATTGGCCTTATTTAAAACGTTTGTAAGCAGGGGGGCACGCAGATCCAAATCTGCCTTATAAACATCAATCGGGATGCAATCAGGGCCTGGTGCCTTGCCTGATGCACTTTCTTTAATGGCCACGAGTACCTCATGACAGCTGAACGTTATATCCATGGGAAATGGATTGCAATGAATAGAATCACTGGGGGTGACAGTGGGTACGCTTGATGTAGGTAAGTTCGTCCCAACTATCGGTTTATTGTACAGTTGTTTAAAATGAGTGACCCATGTATCACCTGTTATTGCAACATCTATGGTATTTTCGCCCGTGTTTTGCAGATATGAGGACTTGACCACTTTCCAAAAAGCGGTATTGTCTCTTAGGCGTGAAGCCTCAATCAAGGACGCCCAGGCCTCTTTTTTCAAAACAGATTTTCTCGCCTTAATGGACAGTTTATATGACCTTCTAGCTTAGCGGATTGTGTGTGGGTTTTTAGGTGTACCCTGCAGGGCCTTTTTAAGGTTTTTTAAAGCTTTCGTGCAGTTGCTATCAAAGCATCCTTGCGATTTGTTGGTACTGCGTCTAGGTGCTCTAAACAGAAGGTTCTTTATCGCTAGTTGGATTTTCGAGAATGCGGTCAATACATCATCAGGGTCCTCGTTATCTCCCAGGCACCGCAACATGTCGCCAAAAGAAGATGATATTAAATTTTTCAAAAACCCAACAGGTTCAACCCTTTCCCATTTAATGACATAACCATTTCTTGCCGTCAAATTGATCTTTGGAATATAGGAACAAGTGCCCAATTCTCTACTTGATGCCCCCTAAGTTTTACAAAGCGCTGCAAAAGGGGATGATGGACAGAGTGTTTGAGCAAATCAAACACTCACCCCCAGTCAACTGATCTGGGTTTAATCCATCACCATTCTTTGGCCCACTCAGCCACCCCATTTCAGACATGGCCATATGCAAATCAGTCTGACCCTGTGCCTCATGGGAACAGTCCAGCCCGAACTGCCAAGCGATGTCTTTCAGGGACCGGAAATAAGCATCCTGGGACCGGTTTCGGATTCATAATCCTCATCAGCCAGGCTATCTTGAATCCAGTGGCCAAGTGAGCAAAGGACTCACGTCTGAGCATACCCTGCCACACTTAGGGCGAACAAAGCGATACAAAAGGGGATGATGGACGGAGTGTTTGAGCAAATCAAACACTCACCCCCAGTCAACTGATCTGGGTTTAATTCATCACCATTCTTTAGCCCACTCAGCCACCCCATTTCAGGCATGGCCATATGCAAATCAGTCTGACCCTGTGCCTCATGGGAACAGTCCAGCCCGAACTGCCAAGCCATGTCTTCCAGGGACCGGAAACAAGCATCCTGGGACCAGTTTCGGATTCATAATCCTCATCAGCCAGGCTATCTTGAATCCAGTGGCCAAGTGAGCAAGGGACTCATGTCTGAGCATACCCTGCCACACTTAGGGCGAACAAAGCGATACAAAAGGGGATGATGGACGGAGTGTTTGAGCAAATCAAACACTCACCCCCAGTCAACTGATCTGGGTTTAATCCATCACCATTCTTTAGCCCACTCAGCCACCCCATTTCAGACATGGCCATATGCAAATCAGTCTGACCCTGTGCCTCATGGGAACAGTCCAGCCCGAACTGCCAAGCCATGTCTTCCAGGGACCGGAAACAAGCATCCTGGGACCGGTTTCGGATTCATAATCCTCATCAGCCAGGCTATCTTGAATCCAGTGGCCAAGTGAGCAAGGGACTCACGTCTGAGCATACCCTGTCACACTTAGGGCGAACAAAGCGATACAAAAGGGGATGATGGACGGAGTGTTTGAGCAAATCAAACACTCACCCCCAGTCAACTGATCTGGGTTTAATCCATCACCATTCTTTAGCTCACTCAGCCACCCCATTTCAGACATGGCCATATGCAAATCAGTCTGACCCTGTGCCTCATGGGAACAGTCCAGCCCGAACTGCCAAGCCATGTCTTCCAGGGACCGGAAACAAGCATCCTGGGACCGGTTTTGGATTCATAATCCTCATCATCCAGGCTATCTTGAATCCAGTGGCCAAGTGAGCAAGGGACTCATGTCTGAGCATACCCTGCCACACTTAGAGCGAACAAAGCGATACAAAAGGGGACGATGGACGGAGTGTTTGAGCAAATCAAACACTCACCCCCAGTCAACTGATCTGGGTTTAATCCATCACCATTCTTTAGCCCACTCAGCCACCCCATTTCAGACATGGCCATATGCAAATCAGTCTGACCCTGTGCCTCATGGGAACAGTCCAGCCCGAACTGCCAAGCCATGTCTTCCAGGGACCGGAAACAAGCATCCTGGGACCGGTTTCGGATTCATAATCCTCATCAGCAAGGCTATCTTCAATCCAGTGGCCAAGTGAGCAAGGGACTCACGTCTGAGCATACCCTGCCACACTTAGGGCGAACAAAGCGATACAAAAGGGGATGATGTACAGAGTGTTTGAGCAAATCAAACACTCACCCCCCCCGTCAACTGATCTGGGTTTAATCCATCGCCATTCTTTAGCCCACTCAGCCACCCCATTTCAGACATGGCCATATGCAAATCAGTCTGATCCTGAGCCTCATGGGAACAGTCCAGCCCGAACTGCCAAGCCATGTCTTCCAGGGACCGGAAACAAGCATCCTGGGACCAGTTTCGGATTCATAATCCTCATCAGCCAGGCTATCTTGAATCCAGTGGCCAAGTGAGCATGGGACTCACGTCTGAGCATACCCTGCCACACTTAGGGCGAAAAAAGCGATACAAAAGGGGATGATGGACGGAGTGTTTGAGCAAATCAAACACTCACCCCCAGTCAACTGATCTGGGTTTAATCCATCACCATTCTTTAGCCCACTCAGCCACCCCATTTCAGACATGGCCATATGCAAATCAGTCTGACCCTGTGCCTCATGGGAACAGTCCAGCCCGAACTGCCAAGCCATGTCTTCCAGGGACCGGAAACAAGCATCCTGGGACCGGTTTCGGATTCATAATCCTCATCAGCCAGGCTATCTTGAATCCAGTGGCCAAGTGAGCAAGGGACTCACGTCTGAGCATACCCTGCCACACTTAGGGCGAACAAAGCGATACAAAAGGGGATGATGGACGGAGTGTTTGAGCAAATCAAACACTCACCCCCAGTCAACTGATCTGGGTTTAATCCATCACCATTCTTTAGCCCACTCAGCCACCCCATTCCAGACATGGCCATATGCAAATCAGTCTGACCCTGTGCCTCATGGGAACAGTCCAGCCCGAACTGCCAAGCCATGTCTTCCAGGGACCGGAAACAAGCATCCTGGGACCGGTTTCGGATTCATAATCCTCATCAGCCAGGCTATCTTGAATCCAGTGGCCAAGTGAGCAAGGGACTCACGTCTGAGCATACCCTGCCACGCTTAGGGCGAAAAAAGCGATACAAAAGGGGATGATGGACATAGTGTTTGAGCAAATCAAACACTCACCCCCAGTCAACTGATCTGGGTTTAATCCATCACCATTCTTTAGCCCACTCAGCCACCCCATTTCAGACATGGCCATATGCAAATCAGTCTGACCCTGTGCCTCATGGGAACAGTCCAGCCCGAACTGCCAAGCCATGTCTTCCAGGGACCGGAAACAAGCATCCTGGGACCGGTTTCGGATTCATAATCCTCATCAGCCAGGCTATCTTGAATCCAGTGGCCAAGTGAGCAAGGGACTCACGTCTGAGCATACCCTGCCACACTTAGAGCGAACAAAGCGATACAAAAGGGGATGATGGATGGAGTGTTTGAGCAAATCAAACACTCACCCCCAGTCAACTGATCTGGGTTTAATCCATCACCATTCTTTAGCCCACTCAGCCACCGCATTTCAGACATGGCCATATGCAAATCAGTCTGACTCTGTGCCTCATGGGAACAGTCCAGCCCGAACTGCCAAGCCATGTCTTCCAGGGACCGGAAACAAGCATCCTGGGACCGGTTTCGGATTCATAATCCTCATCAGCCAGGATATCTTGAATCCAGTGGTCAAGTGAGCAAGGGACTCACGTCTGAGCATACCCTGCCACACTTAGGGCGAACAAAGCGATACAAAAGGGGATGATGGACGGAGTGTTTGAGCAAATCAAACACTCACCCCCAGTCAACTGATCTGGGTTTAATCCATCACCATTCTTTAGCCCACTCAGCCACCCCATTTCAGACATGGCCATATGCAAATCAGTCTGACCCTGTGCCTCATGGGAACAGTCCAGCCCGAACTGCCAAGCCATGTCTTCCAGGGACCGGAAACAAGCATCCTGGGACCGGTTTCGGATTCATAATCCTCATCAGCCAGGCTATCTTGAATCCAGTGGCCAAGTGAGCAAGGGACTCACGTCTGAGCATACCCTGCCACACTTAGGGCGAACAAAGCGATACAAAAGGGGATGATGTACGGAGTGTTTGAGCAAATCAAACACTCACCCCCAGTCAACTGATCTGGGTTTAATCCATCACCATTCTTTAGCCCACTCAGCCACCCCATTTCAGACATGGCCATATGCAAATCAGTCTGACCCTGTGCCTCATGGGAACAGTCCAGCCCGAACTGCCAAGCCATGTCTTCTAGGGACCGGAAACAAGCATCCTGGGACCGGTTTCGGATTCATAATCCTCACCAGCCAGGCTATCTTGAATCCAGTGGCCAAGTGAGCAAGGGACTCACGTCTGAGCATACCCTGCCACGCTTAGGGCGAAAAAAGCGATACAAAAGGGGATGATGGACATAGTGTTTGAGCAAATCAAACACTCACCCCCAGTCAACTGATCTGGGTTTAATCCATCACCATTCTTTAGCCCACTCAGCCACCCCATTTCAGACATGGCCATATGCAAATCAGTCTGACCCTGTGCCTCATGGGAACAGTCCAGCCCGAACTGCCAAGCCATGTCTTCCAGGGACCGGAAACAAGCATCCTGGGACCGGTTTCGGATTCATAATCCTCATCAGCCAGGCTATCTTGAATCCAGTGGCCAAGTGAGCAAGGGACTCACGTCTGAGCATACCCTGCCACACTTAGGGCGAACAAAGCGATACAAAAGGGGATGATGTACGGAGTGTTTGAGCAAATCAAACACTCACCCCCAGTCAACTGATCTGGGTTTAATCCATCACCATTCTTTAGCCCACTCAGCCACCCCATTTCAGACATGGCCATATGCAAATCAGTCTGACCCTGTGCCTCATGGGAACAGTCCAGCCCGAACTGCCAAGCCATGTCTTCCAGGGACCGGAAACAAGCATCCTGGGACCGGTTTCGGATTCATAATCCTCACCAGCCAGGCTATCTTGAATCCAGTGGCCAAGTGAGCAAGGGACTCACGTCTGAGCATACCCTGCCACGCTTAGGGCGAAAAAAGCGATACAAAAGGGGATGATGGACATAGTGTTTGAGCAAATCAAACACTCACCCCCAGTCAACTGATCTGGGTTTAATCCATCACCATTCTTTAGCCCACTCAGCCACCCCATTTCAGACATGGCCATATGCAAATCAGTCTGACCCTGTGCCTCATGGGAACAGTCCAGCCCGAACTGCCAAGCCATGTCTTCCAGGGACCGGAAACAAGCATCCTGGGACCGGTTTCGGATTCATAATCCTCATCAGCCAGGCTATCTTGAATCCAGTGGCCAAGTGAGCAAGGGACTCACGTCTGAGCATACCCTGCCACACTTAGAGCGAACAAAGCGATACAAAAGGGGATGATGGATGGAGTGTTTGAGCAAATCAAACACTCACCCCCAGTCAACTGATCTGGGTTTAATCCATCACCATTCTTTAGCCCACTCAGCCACCGCATTTCAGACATGGCCATATGCAAATCAGTCTGACTCTGTGCCTCATGGGAACAGTCCAGCCCGAACTGCCAAGCCATGTCTTCCAGGGACCGGAAACAAGCATCCTGGGACCGGTTTCGGATTCATAATCCTCATCAGCCAGGATATCTTGAATCCAGTGGTCAAGTGAGCAAGGGACTCACGTCTGAGCATACCCTGCCACACTTAGGGCGAACAAAGCGATACAAAAGGGGATGATGGACGGAGTGTTTGAGCAAATCAAACACTCACCCCCAGTCAACTGATCTGGGTTTAATCCATCACCATTCTTTAGCCCACTCAGCCACCCCATTTCAGACATGGCCATATGCAAATCAGTCTGACCCTGTGCCTCATGGGAACAGTCCAGCCCGAACTGCCAAGCCATGTCTTCCAGGGACCGGAAACAAGCATCCTGGGACCGGTTTCGGATTCATAATCCTCATCAGCCAGGCTATCTTGAATCCAGTGGCCAAGTGAGCAAGGGACTCACGTCTGAGCATACCCTGCCACACTTAGGGCGAACAAAGCGATACAAAAGGGGATGATGTACGGAGTGTTTGAGCAAATCAAACACTCACCCCCAGTCAACTGATCTGGGTTTAATCCATCACCATTCTTTAGCCCACTCAGCCACCCCATTTCAGACATGGCCATATGCAAATCAGTCTGACCCTGTGCCTCATGGGAACAGTCCAGCCCGAACTGCCAAGCCATGTCTTCCAGGGACCGGAAACAAGCAACCTGGGACCGGTTTCGGATTCATAATCCTCACCAGCCAGGCTATCTTGAATCCAGTGGCCAAGTGAGCAAGGGACTCACGTCTGAGCATACCCTGCCACACTTAGGGCGAACAAAGCGATACAAAAGGGGGTGATGGACAGAGTGTTTGAGCAAATCAAACACTCACCCCCAGTCAACTGATCTGGGTTTAATCCATCACCATTCTTTAGCCCACTCAGCCACCCCATTTCAGACATGGCCATATGCAAATCAGTCTGACCCTGTGCCTCATGGGAACAGTCCAGCCCGAACTGCCAAGCCATGTCTTCCAGGGACCGGAAACAAGCATCCTGGGACCGGTTTCGGATTCATAATCCTCATCAGCCAGGCTATCTTGAATCCAGTGGCCAAGTGAGCAAGGGACTCACGTCTGAGCATACCCTGCCACACTTAGGGCGAACAAAGCGATACAAAAGGGGATGATGTACGGAGTGTTTGAGCAAATCAAACACTCACCCCCAGTCAACTGATCTGGGTTTAATCCATCACCATTCTTTAGCCCACTCAGCCACCCCATTTCAGACATGGCCATATGCAAATCAGTCTGACCCTGTGCCTCATGGGAACAGTCCAGCCCGAACTGCCAAGCCATGTCTTCCAGGGACCGGAAACAAGCATCCTGGGACCGGTTTCGGATTCATAATCCTCACCAGCCAGGCTATCTTGAATCCAGTGGCCAAGTGAGCAAGGGACTCACGTCTGAGCATACCCTGCCACGCTTAGGGCGAAAAAAGCGATACAAAAGGGGATGATGGACATAGTGTTTGAGCAAATCAAACACTCACCCCCAGTCAACTGATCTGGGTTTAATCCATCACCATTCTTTAGCCCACTCAGCCACCCCATTTCAGACATGGCCATATGCAAATCAGTCTGACCCTGTGCCTCATGGGAACAGTCCAGCCCGAACTGCCAAGCCATGTCTTCCAGGGACCGGAAACAAGCATCCTGGGACCGGTTTCGGATTCATAATCCTCATCAGCCAGGCTATCTTGAATCCAGTGGCCAAGTGAGCAAGGGACTCACGTCTGAGCATACCCTGCCACACTTAGAGCGAACAAAGCGATACAAAAGGGGATGATGGATGGAGTGTTTGAGCAAATCAAACACTCACCCCCAGTCAACTGATCTGGGTTTAATCCATCACCATTCTTTAGCCCACTCAGCCACCGCATTTCAGACATGGCCATATGCAAATCAGTCTGACTCTGTGCCTCATGGGAACAGTCCAGCCCGAACTGCCAAGCCATGTCTTCCAGGGACCGGAAACAAGCATCCTGGGACCGGTTTCGGATTCATAATCCTCATCAGCCAGGATATCTTGAATCCAGTGGTCAAGTGAGCAAGGGACTCACGTCTGAGCATACCCTGCCACACTTAGGGCGAACAAAGCGATACAAAAGGGGATGATGGACGGAGTGTTTGAGCAAATCAAACACTCACCCCCAGTCAACTGATCTGGGTTTAATCCATCACCATTCTTTAGCCCACTCAGCCACCCCATTTCAGACATGGCCATATGCAAATCAGTCTGACCCTGTGCCTCATGGGAACAGTCCAGCCCGAACTGCCAAGCCATGTCTTCCAGGGACCGGAAACAAGCATCCTGGGACCGGTTTCGGATTCATAATCCTCATCAGCCAGGCTATCTTGAATCCAGTGGCCAAGTGAGCAAGGGACTCACGTCTGAGCATACCCTGCCACACTTAGGGCGAACAAAGCGATACAAAAGGGGATGATGTACGGAGTGTTTGAGCAAATCAAACACTCACCCCCAGTCAACTGATCTGGGTTTAATCCATCACCATTCTTTAGCCCACTCAGCCACCCCATTTCAGACATGGCCATATGCAAATCAGTCTGACCCTGTGCCTCATGGGAACAGTCCAGCCCGAACTGCCAAGCCATGTCTTCCAGGGACCGGAAACAAGCAACCTGGGACCGGTTTCGGATTCATAATCCTCACCAGCCAGGCTATCTTGAATCCAGTGGCCAAGTGAGCAAGGGACTCACGTCTGAGCATACCCTGCCACACTTAGGGCGAACAAAGCGATACAAAAGGGGGTGATGGACAGAGTGTTTGAGCAAATCAAACACTCACCCCCAGTCAACTGATCTGGGTTTAATCCATCACCATTCTTTAGCCCACTCAGCCACCCCATTTCAGACATGGCCATATGCAAATCAGTCTGACCCTGTGCCTCATGGGAACAGTCCAGCCCGAACTGCCAAGCCATGTCTTCCAGGGACCGGAAACAAGCATCCTGGGAACGGTTTCGGATTCATAATCCTCATCAGCCAGGCTATCTTGAATCCAGTGTCCAAGTGAGCAAGGGACTCACGTCTGAGCATACCCTGCCACACTTAGGGCGAACAAAGCGATTCAAAAGGGGATGATGGACGGAGTGTTTGAGCAAATCAAACACTCACCCCCAGTCAACTGATCTGGGTTTAATTCATCACCATTCTTTAGCCCACTCAGCCACCCCATTTCAGACATGGCCATATGCAAATCAGTCTGACCCTGTGCCTCATGGGAACAGTCCAGCCCGAACTGCCAAGCCATGTCTTCCAGGGACCGGAAACAAGCATCCTAGGACCGGTTTCGGATTCATAATCCTCATCAGCCAGGCTATCTTGAATCCAGTGGCCAAGTGAGCAAGGGACTCACGTCTGAGCATACCCTGCCACACTTAGGGCGAACAAAGCGATACAAAAGGGGATGATGGACATAGTGTTTGAGCAAATCAAACACTCACCCCCAGTCAACTGATCTGGGTTTAATCCATCACCATTCTTTAGCCCACTCAGCCACCCCATTTCAGACATGGCCATATGCAAATCAGTCTGACCCTGTGCCTCATGGGAACAGTCCAGCCCGAACTGCCAAGCCATGTCTTCCAGGGACCGGAAACAAGCATCCTGGGACCGGTTTCGGATTCATAATCCTCATCAGCCAGGCTATCTTGAATCCAGTGGCCAAGTGAGCAAGGGACTCACGTCTGAGCATACCCTGCCACACTTAGAGCGAACAAAGCGATACAAAAGGGGATGATGGATGGAGTGTTTGAGCAAATCAAACACTCACCCCCAGTCAACTGATCTGGGTTTAATCCATCACCATTCTTTAGCCCACTCAGCCACCGCATTTCAGACATGGCCATATGCAAATCAGTCTGACTCTGTGCCTCATGGGAACAGTCCAGCCCGAACTGCCAAGCCATGTCTTCCAGGGACCGGAAACAAGCATCCTGGGACCGGTTTCGGATTCATAATCCTCATCAGCCAGGATATCTTGAATCCAGTGGTCAAGTGAGCAAGGGACTCACGTCTGAGCATACCCTGCCACACTTAGGGCGAACAAAGCGATACAAAAGGGGATGATGGACGGAGTGTTTGAGCAAATCAACACTCACCCCCAGTCAACTGATCTGGGTTTAATTCATCACCATTCTTTAGCCCACTCAGCCACCCCATTTCAGACATGGCCATATGCAAATCAGTCTGACCCTGTGCCTCATGGGAACAGTCCAGCCCGAACTGCCAAGCCATGTCTTCCAGGGACCGGAAACAAGCATCCTGGGACCGGTTTCGGATTCATAATCCTCACCAGCCAGGCTATCTTGAATCCAGTGGCCAAGTGAGCAAGGGACTCACGTCTGAGCATACCCTGCCACACTTAGGGCGAACAAAGCGATACAAAAGGGGGTGATGGACAGAGTGTTTGAGCAAATCAAACACTCACCCCCAGTCAACTGATCTGGGTTTAATCCATCACCATTCTTTAGCCCACTCAGCCACCCCATTTCAGACATGGCCATATGCAAATCAGTCTGACCCTGTGCCTCATGGGAACAGTCCAGCCCGAACTGCCAAGCCATGTCTTCCAGGGACCGGAAACAAGCATCCTGGGACCGGTTTCGGATTCATAATCCTCACCAGCCAGGCTATCTTGAATCCAGTGGCCAAGTGAGCAAGGGACTCACGTCTGAGCATACCCTGCCACGCTTAGGGCGAAAAAAGCGATACAAAAGGGGATGATGGACATAGTGTTTGAGCAAATCAAACACTCACCCCCAGTCAACTGATCTGGGTTTAATCCATCACCATTCTTTAGCCCACTCAGCCACCCCATTTCAGACATGGCCATATGCAAATCAGTCTGACCCTGTGCCTCATGGGAACAGTCCAGCCCGAACTGCCAAGCCATGTCTTCCAGGGACCGGAAACAAGCATCCTGGGACCGGTTTCGGATTCATAATCCTCATCAGCCAGGCTATCTTGAATCCAGTGGCCAAGTGAGCAAGGGACTCACGTCTGAGCATACCCTGCCACACTTAGGGCGAACAAAGCGATACAAAAGGGGATGATGTACGGAGTGTTTGAGCAAATCAAACACTCACCCCCAGTCAACTGATCTGGGTTTAATCCATCACCATTCTTTAGCCCACTCAGCCACCCCATTTCAGACATGGCCATATGCAAATCAGTCTGACCCTGTGCCTCATGGGAACAGTCCAGCCCGAACTGCCAAGCCATGTCTTCCAGGGACCGGAAACAAGCATCCTGGGACCGGTTTCGGATTCATAATCCTCACCAGCCAGGCTATCTTGAATCCAGTGGCCAAGTGAGCAAGGGACTCACGTCTGAGCATACCCTGCCACGCTTAGGGCGAAAAAAGCGATACAAAAGGGGATGATGGACATAGTGTTTGAGCAAATCAAACACTCACCCCCAGTCAACTGATCTGGGTTTAATCCATCACCATTCTTTAGCCCACTCAGCCACCCCATTTCAGACATGGCCATATGCAAATCAGTCTGACCCTGTGCCTCATGGGAACAGTCCAGCCCGAACTGCCAAGCCATGTCTTCCAGGGACCGGAAACAAGCATCCTGGGACCGGTTTCGGATTCATAATCCTCATCAGCCAGGCTATCTTGAATCCAGTGGCCAAGTGAGCAAGGGACTCACGTCTGAGCATACCCTGCCACACTTAGAGCGAACAAAGCGATACAAAAGGGGATGATGGATGGAGTGTTTGAGCAAATCAAACACTCACCCCCAGTCAACTGATCTGGGTTTAATCCATCACCATTCTTTAGCCCACTCAGCCACCGCATTTCAGACATGGCCATATGCAAATCAGTCTGACTCTGTGCCTCATGGGAACAGTCCAGCCCGAACTGCCAAGCCATGTCTTCCAGGGACCGGAAACAAGCATCCTGGGACCGGTTTCGGATTCATAATCCTCATCAGCCAGGATATCTTGAATCCAGTGGTCAAGTGAGCAAGGGACTCACGTCTGAGCATACCCTGCCACACTTAGGGCGAACAAAGCGATACAAAAGGGGATGATGGACGGAGTGTTTGAGCAAATGAAACACTCACCCCCAGTCAACTGATCTGGGTTTAATCCATCACCATTCTTTAGCCCACTCAGCCACCCCATTTCAGACATGGCCATATGCAAATCAGTCTGACCCTGTGCCTCATGGGAACAGTCCAGCCCGAACTGCCAAGCCATGTCTTCCAGGGACCGGAAACAAGCATCCTGGGACCGGTTTCGGATTCATAATCCTCATCAGCCAGGCTATCTTGAATCCAGTGGCCAAGTGAGCAAGGGACTCACGTCTGAGCATACCCTGCCACACTTAGGGCGAACAAAGCGATACAAAAGGGGATGATGTACGGAGTGTTTGAGCAAATCAAACACTCACCCCCAGTCAACTGATCTGGGTTTAATCCATCACCATTCTTTAGCCCACTCAGCCACCCCATTTCAGACATGGCCATATGCAAATCAGTCTGACCCTGTGCCTCATGGGAACAGTCCAGCCCGAACTGCCAAGCCATGTCTTCCAGGGACCGGAAACAAGCAACCTGGGACCGGTTTCGGATTCATAATCCTCACCAGCCAGGCTATCTTGAATCCAGTGGCCAAGTGAGCAAGGGACTCACGTCTGAGCATACCCTGCCACACTTAGGGCGAACAAAGCGATACAAAAGGGGGTGATGGACAGAGTGTTTGAGCAAATCAAACACTCACCCCCAGTCAACTGATCTGGGTTTAATCCATCACCATTCTTTAGCCCACTCAGCCACCCCATTTCAGACATGGCCATATGCAAATCAGTCTGACCCTGTGCCTCATGGGAACAGTCCAGCCCGAACTGCCAAGCCATGTCTTCCAGGGACCGGAAACAAGCATCCTGGGAACGGTTTCGGATTCATAATCCTCATCAGCCAGGCTATCTTGAATCCAGTGGCCAAGTGAGCAAGGGACTCACGTCTGAGCATACCCTGCCACACTTAGGGCGAACAAAGCGATTCAAAAGGGGATGATGGACGGAGTGTTTGAGCAAATCAAACACTCACCCCCAGTCAACTGATCTGGGTTTAATTCATCACCATTCTTTAGCCCACTCAGCCACCCCATTTCAGACATGGCCATATGCAAATCAGTCTGACCCTGTGCCTCATGGGAACAGTCCAGCCCGAACTGCCAAGCCATGTCTTCCAGGGACCGGAAACAAGCATCCTAGGACCGGTTTCGGATTCATAATCCTCATCAGCCAGGCTATCTTGAATCCAGTGGCCAAGTGAGCAAGGGACTCACGTCTGAGCATACCCTGCCACACTTAGGGCGAACAAAGCGATACAAAAGGGGGTGATGGACAGAGTGTTTGAGCAAATCAAACACTCACCCCCAGTCAACTGATCTGGGTTTAATCCATCACCATTCTTTAGCCCACTCAGCCACCCCATTTCAGACATGGCCATATGCAAATCAGTCTGACCCTGTGCCTCATGGGAACAGTCCAGCCCGAACTGCCAAGCCATGTCTTCCAGGGACCGGAAACAAGCATCCTGGGAACGGTTTCGGATTCATAATCCTCATCAGCCAGGCTATCTTGAATCCAGTGGCCAAGTGAGCAAGGGACTCACGTCTGAGCATACCCTGCCACACTTAGGGCGAACAAAGCGATACAAAAGGGGATGATGGACGGAGTGTTTGAGCAAATCAAACACTCACCCCCAGTCAACTGATCTGGGTTTAATTCATCACCATTCTTTAGCCCACTCAGCCACCCCATTTCAGACATGGCCATATGCAAATCAGTCTGACCCTGTGCCTCATGGGAACAGTCCAGCCCGAACTGCCAAGCCATGTCTTCCAGGGACCGGAAACAAGCATCCTGGGACCGGTTTCGGATTCATAATCCTCACCAGCCAGGCTATCTTGAATCCAGTGGCCAAGTGAGCAAGGGACTCACGTCTGAGCATACCCTGCCACACTTAGGGTGAACAAAGCGATACAAAAGGGGGTGATGGACAGAGTGTTTGAGCAAATCAAACACTCACCCCCAGTCAACTGATCTGGGTTTAATCCATCACCATTCTTTAGCCCACTCAGCCACCCCATTTCAGACGTGGCCATATGCAAATCAGTCTGACCCTGTGCCTCATGGGAACAGTCCAGCCCGAACTGCCAAGCCATGTCTTCCAGGGACCGGAAACAAGCATCCTGGGAACGGTTTCGGATTCATAATCCTCATCAGCCAGGCTATCTTGAATCCAGTGGCCAAGTGAGCAAGGGACTCACGTCTGAGCATACCCTGCCACACTTAGGGCGAACAAAGCGATACAAAAGGGGATGATGGACGGAGTGTTTGAGCAAATCAAACACTCACCCCCAGTCAACTGATCTGGGTTTAATTCATCACCATTCTTTAGCCCACTCAGCCACCCCATTTCAGACATGGCCATATGCAAATCAGTCTGACCCTGTGCCTCATGGGAACAGTCCAGCCCGAACTGCCATGCCATGTCTTCCAGGGACCGGAAACAAGCATCCTAGGACCGGTTTCGGATTCATAATCCTCATCAGCCAGGCTATCTTGAATCCAGTGGCCAAGTGAGCAAGGGACTCACGTCTGAGCATACCCTGCCACACTTAGGGCGAACAAAGCGATACAAAAGGGGGTGATGGACAGAGTGTTTGAGCAAATCAAACACTCACCCCCAGTCAACTGATCTGGGTTTAATCCATCACCATTCTTTAGCCCACTCAGCCACCCCATTTCAGACATGGCCATATGCAAATCAGTCTGACCCTGTGCCTCATGGGAACAGTCCAGCCCGAACTGCCAAGCCATGTCTTCCAGGGACCGGAAACAAGCATCCTGGGAACGCTTTCGGATTCATAATCCTCATCAGCCAGGCTATCTTGAATCCAGTGGCCAAGTGAGCAAGGGACTCACGTCTGAGCATACCCTGCCACACTTAGGGCGAACAAAGCGATACAAAAGGGGATGATGGACGGAGTGTTTGAGCAAATCAAACACTCACCCCCAGTCAACTGATCTGGGTTTAATTCATCACCATTCTTTAGCCCACTCAGCCACCCCATTTCAGACATGGCCATATGCAAATCAGTCTGACCCTGTGCCTCATGGGAACAGTCCAGCCCGAACTGCCAAGCCATGTCTTCCAGGGACCGGAAACAAGCATCCTAGGACCGGTTTCGGATTCATAATCCTCATCAGCCAGGCTATCTTGAATCCAGTGGCCAAGTGAGCAAGGGACTCACGTCTGAGCATACCCTGCCACACTTAGGGCGAACAAAGCGATACAAAAGGGGGTGATGGACAGAGTGTTTGAGCAAATCAAACACTCACCCCCAGTCAACTGATCTGGGTTTAATCCATCACCATTCTTTAGCCCACTCAGCCACCCCATTTCAGACATGGCCATATGCAAATCAGTCTGACCCTGTGCCTCATGGGAACAGTCCAGCCCGAACTGCCAAGCCATGTCTTCCAGGGACCGGAAACAAGCATCCTGGGAACGGTTTCGGATTCATAATCCTCATCAGCCAGGCTATCTTGAATCCAGTGGCCAAGTGAGCAAGGGACTCACGTCTGAGCATACCCTGCCACACTTAGGGCGAACAAAGCGATACAAAAGGGGATGATGTACGGAGTGTTTGAGCAAATCAAACACTCACCCCCAGTCAACTGATCTGGGTTTAATCCATCACCATTCTTTAGCCCACTCAGCCACCCCATTTCAGACATGGCCATATGCAAATCAGTCTGACCCTGTGCCTCATGGGAACAGTCCAGCCCGAACTGCCAAGCCATGTCTTCTAGGGACCGGAAACAAGCATCCTGGGACCGGTTTCGGATTCATAATCCTCACCAGCCAGGCTATCTTGAATCCAGTGGCCAAGTGAGCAAGGGACTCACGTCTGAGCATACCCTGCCACGCTTAGGGCGAAAAAAGCGATACAAAAGGGGATGATGGACATAGTGTTTGAGCAAATCAAACACTCACCCCCAGTCAACTGATCTGGGTTTAATCCATCACCATTCTTTAGCCCACTCAGCCACCCCATTTCAGACATGGCCATATGCAAATCAGTCTGACCCTGTGCCTCATGGGAACAGTCCAGCCCGAACTGCCAAGCCATGTCTTCCAGGGACCGGAAACAAGCATCCTGGGACCGGTTTCGGATTCATAATCCTCATCAGCCAGGCTATCTTGAATCCAGTGGCCAAGTGAGCAAGGGACTCACGTCTGAGCATACCCTGCCACACTTAGGGCGAACAAAGCGATACAAAAGGGGATGATGTACGGAGTGTTTGAGCAAATCAAACACTCACCCCCAGTCAACTGATCTGGGTTTAATCCATCACCATTCTTTAGCCCACTCAGCCACCCCATTTCAGACGTGGCCATATGCAAATCAGTCTGACCCTGTGCCTCATGGGAACAGTCCAGCCCGAACTGCCAAGCCATGTCTTCCAGGGACCGGAAACAAGCATCCTGGGAACGGTTTCGGATTCATAATCCTCATCAGCCAGGCTATCTTGAATCCAGTGGCCAAGTGAGCAAGGGACTCACGTCTGAGCATACCCTGCCACACTTAGGGCGAACAAAGCGATACAAAAGGGGATGATGGACGGAGTGTTTGAGCAAATCAAACACTCACCCCCAGTCAACTGATCTGGGTTTAATTCATCACCATTCTTTAGCCCACTCAGCCACCCCATTTCAGACATGGCCATATGCAAATCAGTCTGACCCTGTGCCTCATGGGAACAGTCCAGCCCGAACTGCCATGCCATGTCTTCCAGGGACCGGAAACAAGCATCCTAGGACCGGTTTCGGATTCATAATCCTCATCAGCCAGGCTATCTTGAATCCAGTGGCCAAGTGAGCAAGGGACTCACGTCTGAGCATACCCTGCCACACTTAGGGCGAACAAAGCGATACAAAAGGGGGTGATGGACAGAGTGTTTGAGCAAATCAAACACTCACCCCCAGTCAACTGATCTGGGTTTAATCCATCACCATTCTTTAGCCCACTCAGCCACCCCATTTCAGACATGGCCATATGCAAATCAGTCTGACCCTGTGCCTCATGGGAACAGTCCAGCCCGAACTGCCAAGCCATGTCTTCCAGGGACCGGAAACAAGCATCCTGGGAACGGTTTCGGATTCATAATCCTCATCAGCCAGGCTATCTTGAATCCAGTGGCCAAGTGAGCAAGGGACTCACGTCTGAGCATACCCTGCCACACTTAGGGCGAACAAAGCGATACAAAAGGGGATGATGGACGGAGTGTTTGAGCAAATCAAACACTCACCCCCAGTCAACTGATCTGGGTTTAATTCATCACCATTCTTTAGCCCACTCAGCCACCCCATTTCAGACATGGCCATATGCAAATCAGTCTGACCCTGTGCCTCATGGGAACAGTCCAGCCCGAACTGCCAAGCCATGTCTTCCAGGGACCGGAAACAAGCATCCTGGGACCGGTTTCGGATTCATAATCCTCACCAGCCAGGCTATCTTGAATCCAGTGGCCAAGTGAGCAAGGGACTCACGTCTGAGCATACCCTGCCACACTTAGGGTGAACAAAGCGATACAAAAGGGGGTGATGGACAGAGTGTTTGAGCAAATCAAACACTCACCCCCAGTCAACTGATCTGGGTTTAATCCATCACCATTCTTTAGCCCACTCAGCCACCCCATTTCAGACGTGGCCATATGCAAATCAGTCTGACCCTGTGCCTCATGGGAACAGTCCAGCCCGAACTGCCAAGCCATGTCTTCCAGGGACCGGAAACAAGCATCCTGGGAACGGTTTCGGATTCATAATCCTCATCAGCCAGGCTATCTTGAATCCAGTGGCCAAGTGAGCAAGGGACTCACGTCTGAGCATACCCTGCCACACTTAGGGCGAACAAAGCGATACAAAAGGGGATGATGGACGGAGTGTTTGAGCAAATCAAACACTCACCCCCAGTCAACTGATCTGGGTTTAATTCATCACCATTCTTTAGCCCACTCAGCCACCCCATTTCAGACATGGCCATATGCAAATCAGTCTGACCCTGTGCCTCATGGGAACAGTCCAGCCCGAACTGCCATGCCATGTCTTCCAGGGACCGGAAACAAGCATCCTAGGACCGGTTTCGGATTCATAATCCTCATCAGCCAGGCTATCTTGAATCCAGTGGCCAAGTGAGCAAGGGACTCACGTCTGAGCATACCCTGCCACACTTAGGGCGAACAAAGCGATACAAAAGGGGGTGATGGACAGAGTGTTTGAGCAAATCAAACACTCACCCCCAGTCAACTGATCTGGGTTTAATCCATCACCATTCTTTAGCCCACTCAGCCACCCCATTTCAGACATGGCCATATGCAAATCAGTCTGACCCTGTGCCTCATGGGAACAGTCCAGCCCGAACTGCCAAGCCATGTCTTCCAGGGACCGGAAACAAGCATCCTGGGAACGCTTTCGGATTCATAATCCTCATCAGCCAGGCTATCTTGAATCCAGTGGCCAAGTGAGCAAGGGACTCACGTCTGAGCATACCCTGCCACACTTAGGGCGAACAAAGCGATACAAAAGGGGATGATGGACGGAGTGTTTGAGCAAATCAAACACTCACCCCCAGTCAACTGATCTGGGTTTAATTCATCACCATTCTTTAGCCCACTCAGCCACCCCATTTCAGACATGGCCATATGCAAATCAGTCTGACCCTGTGCCTCATGGGAACAGTCCAGCCCGAACTGCCAAGCCATGTCTTCCAGGGACCGGAAACAAGCATCCTAGGACCGGTTTCGGATTCATAATCCTCATCAGCCAGGCTATCTTGAATCCAGTGGCCAAGTGAGCAAGGGACTCACGTCTGAGCATACCCTGCCACACTTAGGGCGAACAAAGCGATACAAAAGGGGGTGATGGACAGAGTGTTTGAGCAAATCAAACACTCACCCCCAGTCAACTGATCTGGGTTTAATCCATCACCATTCTTTAGCCCACTCAGCCACCCCATTTCAGACATGGCCATATGCAAATCAGTCTGACCCTGTGCCTCATGGGAACAGTCCAGCCCGAACTGCCAAGCCATGTCTTCCAGGGACCGGAAACAAGCATCCTGGGAACGGTTTCGGATTCATAATCCTCATCAGCCAGGCTATCTTGAATCCAGTGGCCAAGTGAGCAAGGGACTCACGTCTGAGCATACCCTGCCACACTTAGGGCGAACAAAGCGATACAAAAGGGGATGATGGACGGAGTGTTTGAGCAAATCAAACACTCACCCCCAGTCAACTGATCTGGGTTTAATTCATCACCATTCTTTAGCCCACTCAGCCACCCCATTTCAGACATGGCCATATGCAAATCAGTCTGACCCTGTGCCTCATGGGAACAGTCCAGCCCGAACTGCCAAGCCATGTCTTCCAGGGACCGGAAACAAGCATCCTAGGACCGGTTTCGGATTCATAATCCTCATCAGCCAGGCTATCTTGAATCCAGTGGCCAAGTGAGCAAGGGACTCACGTCTGAGCATACCCTGCCACACTTAGGGCGAACAAAGCGATACAAAAGGGGGTGATGGACAGAGTGTTTGAGCAAATCAAACACTCACCCCCAGTCAACTGATCTGGGTTTAATCCATCACCATTCTTTAGCCCACTCAGCCACCCCATTTCAGACATGGCCATATGCAAATCAGTCTGACCCTGTGCCTCATGGGAACAGTCCAGCCCGAACTGCCAAGCCATGTCTTCCAGGGACCGGAAACAAGCATCCTGGGAACGGTTTCGGATTCATAATCCTCATCAGCCAGGCTATCTTGAATCCAGTGGCCAAGTGAGCAAGGGACTCACGTCTGAGCATACCCTGCCACACTTAGGGCGAACAAAGCGATACAAAAGGGGATGATGGACGGAGTGTTTGAGCAAATCAAACACTCACCCCCAGTCAACTGATCTGGGTTTAATTCATCACCATTCTTTAGCCCACTCAGCCACCCCATTTCAGACATGGCCATATGCAAATCAGTCTGACCCTGTGCCTCATGGGAACAGTCCAGCCCGAACTGCCAAGCCATGTCTTCCAGGGACCGGAAACAAGCATCCTAGGACCGGTTTCGGATTCATAATCCTCATCAGCCAGGCTATCTTGAATCCAGTGGCCAAGTGAGCAAGGGACTCACGTCTGAGCATACCCTGCCTCACTTAGGGCGAACAAAGCGATACAAAAGGGGGTGATGGACGGAGTGTTTGAGAAAATCAAACACTCACCCCCAGTCAACTGATCTGGGTTTAATCCATCACCATTCTTTAGCCCACTCAGCCACCCCATTTCAGACATGGCCATATGCAAATCAGTCTGACCCTGTGCCTCATGGGAACAGTCCAGCCCGAACTGCCAAGCCATGTCTTCCAGGGACCGGAAACAAGCATCCTGGGAACGGTTTCGGATTCATAATCCTCATCAGCCAGGCTATCTTGAATCCAGTGGCCAAGTGAGCAAGGGACTCACGTCTGAGCATACCCTGCCACACTTAGGGCGAACAAAGCGATACAAAAGGGGATGATGGACGGAGTGTTTGAGCAAATCAAACACTCACCCCCAGTCAACTGATCTGGGTTTAATTCATCACCATTCTTTAGCCCACTCAGCCACCCCATTTCAGACATGGCCATATGCAAATCAGTCTGACCCTGTGCCTCATGGGAACAGTCCAGCCCGAACTGCCAAGCCATGTCTTCCAGGGACCGGAAACAAGCATCCTGGGACCGGTTTCGGATTCATAATCCTCATCAGCCAGGCTATCTTGAATCCAGTGGCCAAGTGAGCAAGGGACTCACGTCTGAGCATACCCTGCCACACTTAGGGCGAACAAAGCGATACAAAAGGGGATGATGGACGGAGTGTTTGAGCAAATCAAAAACTCACCCCCAGTCAACTGATCTGGGTTTAATCCATCACCATTCTTTAGCCCACTCAGCCCCCCCATTTCAGACATGGCCATATGCAAATCAGTCTGACCCTGTGCCTCATGGGAACAGTCCAGCCCGAACTGCCAAGCCATGTCTTCCAGGGACCGGAAACAAGCATCCTGGGACCGGTTTCGGATTCATAATCCTCACCAGCCAGGCTATCTTGAATCCAGTGGCCAAGTGAGCAAGGGACTCACGTCTGAGCATACCCTGCCACACTTAGGGCGAACAAAGCGATACAAAAGGGGGTGATGGACGGAGTGTTTGAGCAAATCAAACACTCACCCCCAGTCAACTGATCTGGGTTTAATCCATCACCATTCTTTAGCCCACTCAGCCACCCCATTTCAGACATGGCCATATGCAAATCAGTCTGACCCTGTGCCTCATGGGAACAGTCCAGCCCGAACTGCCAAGCCATGTCTTCCAGGGACCGGAAACAAGCATCCTGGGACCGGTTTCGGATTCATAATCCTCATCAGCCAGGCTATCTTGAATCCAGTGGCCAAGTGAGCAAGGGACTCACGTCTGAGCATACCCTGCCACACTTAGGGCGAACAAAGCGAGTAAAACCTTTCCTATTTCCCAGTTATTTACAAACCTTGCGGGCGTGGAGGTCATTAGGACAAAATCTATTATAGAGTTACTACCGCGACCATTAAAGGTTGGTTGAAAAGGGACAGGCGGTGAGCATAACTCGTTTGCAAAAGACAAATCAAAGTGAAAGGCAATATTATTAAAAAGATTACCTATCTTTGTGGATAAAATGTGTGGGACTATGTTCCCCGTATTCTGCTAGGCCGCACAAACCAGTTGCATGATGGGGACAGATGGTACAATTGAAGTCACCGACCCAAATTATCACCTTTTCCCCTGGTATTTCTTCTTCAAGCGAGATTAGGCTAGTCATGAGGGTACAGAGGGTGGGCTCTATCATGTTACTGGACACGTTGTTCTTAAAGTTGACTAGGATAATATTGTGTGTAAGGCCCTATCTAAACACCAAAATTTGATAATGCAAAGTGGGAAGAAACTTGCGTACTTTAACATCCCCTGTCGTTGCTACGTATATGCAAAGACCTCCTTTGTTTCGACCCTGGGTACTAGGGAGGGCAGGTGAGTGAAATGTTTGGTATCCACTCATGTGCTGTTCCTCCATCGACCATGTTTCTTGTAAACATATTATACTGTGTTTCTTGACAACATCTAGCCAAGTTTGCAGGGAAACCTTATTGGCTAACCCCGCTACGTTCCATGAAAGCAGGGTATGGAGTATCTCAGTAGTGTTCTTTGGGAGGGAGCAATCACTGTTGTTTATATTTGTACTTATTGGGAAAGTACAATCAGGTGTAACCTGCGTAACAGTTAGCATTGGGGATGTTTCACTAGGGAGAGTGATACGGTTACAGGAGCCTAATTCTTCTGGGGGCTCCGCAACCGGGCCATCATTAGGCGTAACTAATGCATATGGATTTAGGTCAGATTGGTCCGCAATGTTAATAATGTTAACCAGCGTCTCTACCCATGGAGTGTCATAGTGCTCTGTAGTTAGCGTCTTTACTGGAGTAAATGTACCCTTGCCCACAGAGTGTTTTACCTGTCAATCCAAATCTTCGAGGCCCGACAAAACGTTATATCTTTTATTTAAAGGAATTTGCAAGTATTTTGCATATGAGGGGAGAGGAACACGGTCTGCGTTTCCCCCCCAAAACCTGGTTAGCCTATTGGCGGATCTAGGTTTTTTTTTAAACACAAGGAAGATACCGCAGGTCTTTCGTTGATCCAAACTCAATGCAGAGCCTATAAAGTGTTCTACAGAGGTAACTGGAACCAGAAGATTCCTATACTGCAGGAGACACACAGAAAGAAGTGAGTATTACCATTTTCTCTTCTAACACTTTTTCCGAGCACTGCAACTAAGCCTTATCAGTCTTCATACTCTGTCATCCTCTCTGGTTGAGGGTTCAACCATTGGGTCCTAAGCTAGCCTCAAGTTCTATCTGAGGAAGGGCTTATTGAACACCATTTTTCGAACAAAAAATCCCAGATGACGAAGTTCCACTATTGAGTGGGCTGATGGGTACTTTTTATGGGTTCTTATTCTTTTTCTGAACTGAGTTCTTATTCTGAACTGAATCTCAATACTCACTTCTTTCTGTGTGTCTCCTGCAGTATAGGAATCTTCTGGTTCCAGTTACCTCTGTAGAACACGTTATAGGCTCTGCATTGAGTTTGGATCAACGAAAGACCTGCGGTATCTTCCTTGTGTTTAATTGTATAGTTGGGGGACAAGATACCTCGAGGTCTATAAAACCAATTCCCCTTGGGCCCTTCTCCACCTTGTGTTTCTAAGGGATCTAGGGTTGTGCCACATAGGTCTCCTTCTATTTGGATTTATATTAAATAAAGAAGGGACGCAGGCACGGTGTAAGGAATTATTAAATGTATCTCCACCGCGCCAAGAAGAAACCAGTGGCTGAGAGTAGAAATAACTCAGATCTCTCGTTGAGATGCCGTTAGCTCCCCGGGCCTCATACCAATCAGTGATATGAGTAACCACCCTGTGGTCTCTGAAATTGATGACAACCACATCCCCGGGTAGATCTTTAGGCCTTTGTCCCACCCAGGCCAACCTTCCCACGTTCACTATCTCTCCATCTAGGTGAGGGGGCAGTGGCCTGTTGTTTCTAAGCCAATAGACTACCTTGTTCTTTAAATCTAGATAGCCTTCCCTCTTACCTTCTGTGAGGTCAGGGACCCCCGTGAGGACGATTACAAGAGGGGTTGAATCTGGGGGTAGATCTATGTGGTGGTGGACTTTGTTGCTATTTTTCTCTATCCGAGTTTACAATTTTTGATTTTAATTTAGAGGGTGGATTTGTTTTGTAGATGCAATCAGTTGACCCTCTGACCTTTGTCGCTTTACCTCCTGCCTCCCCGGGTGTTGTTTTTGGGGCTTCCATTGGAGCCTTTTCCAACCCTGCGTTTACTATTTTCGGTGGAGCTACGTCCATAACCCTCCAGATTGGAGCGTTTTCGGCCGCCTTACTATGCAATTTGGGTCCAGAAGATGTAGGACCCGTTGAGGAGGCCGTAGTATGTTTTGAATAAAGGTCGTTAACCAAATTTTGCGTAGTCAAATTTTGAGTTGTATATGCTGCTAAGTCTTTCAAAGTTTTTGAATTTAAAATGGTTGCCTCTGTTAGACTATTCAGATCGTTGCCCAACCTTTTCACTCTCTCTAACAAAGGAAAAATGAGTGATTTAACGAGGTGTTCAATATTTTCAAGGGTGCATTGATTTACGCCATTCTCTAAGATCGGCAACTTTGGTGTGTTTACGTTCTCAGAGATATGGTGGTCCTGTTCTGGTTGGCTTGTTTTTGGTGGTAGATTTTTTCCCGTAGTTATTTTTCCCGAAACTCTAGGTACTTTAGAAGTTCTCCCCCGTTGAAACAGACCCCTCTTCCTTTTTAGATTCGCTCCAGAGGGTAGTTTAACAACCGGAGCTTTGTTCTTTATACCCTTGGGAGTAGGTTGTGGTAGTTGTAATAGGGATGGTTCTTCTAGGGAGAGATCTATGGAGTGGTCTGTAATGACCGCGTCAGAGGTCAAGCTATTAGTTGTATTTTGTGAGGGCGGGCAATCTTGAAATATGAGAGGAATATCTGTGTCAGGGGGATGAAAATTCTCATTGGATTGCGTTATATATATGGGTGGGGCCATGGATAACATTGTGGTACCTAATGAAGATCTTTTGCTTTTCTGGGAATCAAGTGATAGATGTCTCTCTACAAGGGAAATTTCATGGTCTAACGTTGCAACCGTTTTGGTTAAATATGCATCCAGAGTCCCTCTAACATTTCCCCTCCCATGTGGAATTGGATTCTTGCTTCCTTTACTGGACATTTTAGAGAAATGTATGAACTAATGGGCTTTCTTTCCAAAGCTGTAGCAAAGATATCTTTTATACCTAATAATACATTGTAAAAGCGAAGCAAGATAACAGGGGTACAAGACTCTAGGAAGGTAATCTTTTTATAAAGACTTATTTTTTACAGGATAGCTTACTGAGGTTGAGTCAGTTTCTTAGCAAGATGTTGGTAGTCTGGCCCAGCCCAGCGTTGGTCAGTCTTGGACGGGCCCGCCCTTGGCCCGGGCTTAGCCCGGCGCTCCCCGCGCGCTCCCGCGACGCGGGAAACATGCCTTGATTTTAAGCGCCTCTTGGCGCGGTATTACGGGATGCGGCTTCCGGTTGCAAGGGCAGGGGCAGCCGGGAAATGTAGTCTATGCGCACCCACTCGCTCTCCCCCACTCGGCGACAGCACTGGAGATCTTCTAGGTGCTGCAGCGGAGGGAGAGCGGACTCAGCAGCCCAGGACACGGCAGGGAAAAATGGAGCTGGCACACAATAAACAGTGAGTCAAACAACAGTCCCACTCCACCGCAAACGTGCCTTGGTTTTAAGCGCTTCCTGGCGCGGTATTACGGGATGCGGCTTCCGGTTGCAAGGGAAGGGGCAGCCGGGAAACGTAGTCTATGCGCCCCCACTCACTCTCCCCCACTCGGCGATAGCACTGGAGATCTTCTAGGTGCTGCAGCGGAGGGAGAGCGGACTCAGCAGCCCAGGACACGGCAGGGAAAAACGGAGCTGGCACACAATAAACAGTAAGTCAAACAACAGTCCCACTCCACCGCAAACGTGCCTTGGTTTTAAGCGCCTCCTGGGGCAGTATTACGGGATGCGGCTTCCGGTTTCAAGGGCAGGGACAGCCGGGAAATGTAATCTATGCACCCCCACTCGCTCTCCCCCACTCGGCGACGGCACTGGAGATCTTCTAGGTGCTGCAGCGGAGGGAGAGCGGACTCAGCAGCCCAGGACACGGCATTGAAAAACAGAGCTGGCACACAATAAACAGTAAGTCAAACAACAGTCCCACTCCACCGCAAACGTGCCTTGGTTTTAAGCGCCTCCTGGCGCGGTATTACGGGATGCGGCTTCTGGTTGCAAGGGCAGGGGCAGCCGGGAAATGTAGTCTATGCACCCCCACTCGCTCTCCCCCACTCGGCGGCAGCACTGGAGATCTTCTAGGTGCTGCAGCCGAGGGAGAGCGGACTCAGCAGCCCAGGACACGGCAGGGACAAACGGAGCTGGCACACAATAAACAGTAAGTCAAACAACAGTCCGACTTCACCGCAAACGTGTCTTGGTTTTAAGCGCCTCCTGGCGCGGTATTACGGGATGCGGCTTCCGGTTGCAAGGGCAGGGGCAGCCGGCAAATGTAGTCTATGCGCCCCCACTCGCTCTCCCCCACTCGGCGACAGCACTGGAGATCTTCTAGGTGCTGCAGCGGAGGGAGAGTGGACTCAGCAGCCCAGGACACGGCAGGGAAAAACAAAGCTGGCACACAATAAACAGTAAGTCAAACAACAGTCCCACTCCACCGCAAACGTGCCTTGGTTTTAAGCGCCTCCTGGCGCGGTATTACGGGATGCAGCTTCCGGTTGCAAGGGCAGGGGCAGCCGACAAATGTAGTCTATGCGCCCCCACTCGCTCTCCCCCACTGGGCGACAGCACTGGAGATATTCTAGGCGCTGCAGCGGAGGGAGAGCGGACTCAGCAGCCCAGGACACGGCAGGGAAAAACGGAGCTGGCACACAATAAACAGTAAGTCAAACAACAGTCCCACTCCACCGCAAACTTGCCTTGGTTTTAAGCGGCTCCTGTCGCGGGACTACGGAATGTGGCTTCCGGTTGCAAGGGCAGGGGCGGCCGGGAAATGTAGTCTATGCACCCCCACTCACTCTCCCCCACTCGGCGACAGCACTGGAGATCTTCTAGGTGCTGCAGCGGAGGGAGAGCGGACTCAGCAGCCCAGGACACGGCAGGGAAAAACGGAGCTGGCGCACAATAAACAGTAAGTCAAACAACAGTCCCACTCCACCGCAAACATGCCTTGGTTTTAAGCGGCTCCTGTCGCGGGACTACGGAATGTGGCTTCCGGTTGCAAGGGCAGGGGCGGCCGGGAAATGTAGTCTATGCACCCCCACTCACTCTCCCCCACTCGGCGACAGCACTGGAGATCTTCTAGGTGCTGCAGCGGAGGGAGAGCGGACTCAGCAGCCCAGGACACGGCAGGGAAAAACGGAGATGGCGCACAATAAACAGTAAGTAAAACAACAGTCCCACTCCACCGCAAACGTGCCTTGGTTTTAAGCGCCTCCTGGCGCGGTATTACGGGATACGGCTTCCGGTTGCAAGGGCAGGGGCAGCCGGGAAATGTAGTCTATGCGCCCCCACTCGCTCTCCCCCACTCGGCGACAGCACTGGAGATCTTCTAGGTGCTGCAGCGGAGGGAGAGCGGACTCAGCAGCCCAGGACACGGGAGGGAAAAACGGAGCTGGCACACAATAAACAGTAAGTCAAACAACAGTCCCACTCCACCGCAAACGTGCCTTGGTTTTAAGCGCCTCCTGGCGCGGTATTACGGGATGCGGCTTCCAGTTGCAAGGGCAGGGGCAGACGGGAAATTTAGTCTATGCGCCCCCACTCGCTCTCCCCCACTCGGCGACAGCACTGGAGATCTTCTAGGTGCTGCAGCGGAGGGAGGGCGGACTCAGCAGCCCAGGACACGGCAGGGAAAAACAGAGCTGGCACACAATAAACAGTAAGTCAAACAACAGTCAGTCATTCATGCATCTGTGCCCTAAGTAATACCCGCCACCAAACCATACAGACACTCATTCTGATACTCAAAAAACCAACTAATAACCCACATAGACATTCGTGTAGCTACTCACCAACCCATGCAGCCACTTATACACAAAGTGAGACATTGATACAGATATTTACATATTTAAACATTACTCGCTAATACATGTATTCACTAAGATACACTTAATAAGTCAGTTATACAATGAAATTTACAAAGAAAACATCCATTTAGACACTTATTTATCCATTTATTCTTCCATCGACCTTTAGATATACATATATAAAAATATTTATTTTTCAGAAAGACACACATTCAGTGGATGATGTCATCAGTGGTGTCATCAGTGATGTCATTTGAGATGTCATGAGTGATGTCATGAGTGATGTCACGGACCATGTCATGAGTGATGGTATGTGTGACGTCATCAGCAGTGCATTGCGGGCACGCAAGTTATAGTTGGCTGAGCTAACTATAACGGAGGAATTTCAAAGGTTTTGTAGGAGGGAAATGTTCAGCTAACTATAACGTGTGAAAACTAGGGTTTTTTCAATGAATTTGCATGGTTTTTTAAATGCTAATTCCTAACTATAACGTGTGTGAAACCTATGGTTTTTTCAATAAATTTGCAAGGTTTTTTAAATGCTAATTCCTAACTATACCGTTTGTGAAACCTATGTTTTTTTCAGTGAAAATATATATATATTATGTGTAATGTTTGATGTTATTTCAACTCTTGCTTTTCATTTTTCTTTTTCCTTTTCTTTTTCTTTTCTTCTTCTTTATTTTTCCTGTGGTGGACATTGTCTTATTGAATCGTTGCTGAAAACTAAAATTTAATGATACATTTGTATTCACAAGTAGGATGTGTTCTTGAGAAATATAGTAAGTGACATAATTCAAGTTCAAGTAGGGCCATCAGCCACATGTGTTTTTAACAACTTAGTTTCATTATGATTTTTGTTTTACATTTTAAGCACTTGCACTTTACAAAATCAAGCATTAAGTAGTTGGCATGAGGCATATGAACAAGTATGTGTTGAATCGAATATGATTTGGGTAACATGACAGCTACCTCTATGCACTGCACTTGAATCCATTGGATTTATACCTATTTGTAGTAATGTACATATTTATGCATTAGCACTTTTGTATTCGAAATTTATTTCCGCTATTGAAAGTGAGGTAGTAACATCCATTTGACATGAATTATTGGATATTTTATTCAGTATTTCTATGCCTCTATATATTCGATCGTGGAAACCATCTTGCACCATAGAACAATGATTTGAAATGGAATTTTAAAGCACTATGCTATAATTCTTTTTTTTGCCTCGCTTGCCAACAAACTATGTAAACAGTTATTTTTATGCTTGATTGTATCGTTTTTTACCCATGCGTCCTGTTTCTTTAGGCGCTTGGGCTTTTAATCACTATATATTGCTCTGCCTACTCCTGACGCGTCATGTGATCAAGCTCCGCCTGCGGAGCGAAACGCGTCAAGGAGAGCACTTGCTCTGCTATGGAAAGCAATAAATTTGCACTGCTGACACTTTTATCGTGTGATATTATTGATATTATTCAAAATACACTTTGGAGGAGAGGTGGTCTGCGCCCGCTTGTTACCGCGACTAGAAGCGGTCGGGTTTCTTCTGATATATATATATATATATATATATATATATATATATATATATATATATATATATACATACATCCTCACAAAACGTTGCTCTCTGGGTTGCAGTGGCCCCGAGGGAGGTCGCGTGTACACCGGCCGAGCACGCTGGTAATCCAATAGATCCAAAAGTTCCAACGTAATACCACACGCTCTCAGAGACCCAAAGCACAACGCGAGCCAGCAAAGTCCAAGGGTATTAATTAATAAAAGCGTGTGGTATTACGTTGGAACGTTTGGATATATATATATATATATATATATATATATATATATATATATGTATATATATATATATATATATATATATATATATATATATATATATATAAAGGAACTGGCACACAAGTAGCGGTTAGAAATTGATTTATTCCTCCATCCGAGGTGAGCACGCCTACATGTTTCTGCTTCTCAAAGCCTTAGTCACAATGCATGACCCCATTTTTAAAAGCTAAAATACACCCATTGTGAAAAGATAATGATACATATAAATAATATACATCTAGACAACATAATGCCCGTGCTACCAGTTAACATCAGTTCATCACACCATAAATCTGCATTTTCTTAATAACTACTAATTATCCTCCAGTTTGAGATTGCCTGAATGGTGACCATATCTCAAATGCATTAATCTATTACACCACTGTGGGTTAATAGCTGCATGCCATGTACATTTAGAGTGGCAATTACATGAATAATTAATCTACACAAAATCATTACTCAATTATTCACTCATAATTACATCTAACTGTCATCAAAATCTCGCCCTACTGACGAATAAAGAAAGCATGCCACAATCATAGATTAATTACCTGACATATACAAACCCTGTGGGCTACTAACATGGATACAGTGACATCACATCTAAGTTATCTAGATTCAAAAAATAAAAAACTGTTAAAACCTACTTAAACTCTACTTAATTACCAAAATGTAATCAGCGTACCAAGTTAAGACTATTGGATGTAAAATTCATTCACATTTGTAAATGTACATGCATCTCCTCGTCGCAATTCGGCCCCCATGGCTCTTTGCTGTTTAGTGTGGGGATGTATTTAGACTTCAAGCTGCAAAGTTCTCTTTCGCAGTTGCCTTCTTTTAAACCCTATCAATGACCATATATTATATTTTACCATGATCTCCCCCCTTAGATTTAGTGAAAATGCCTGTCACTCGGATAATTTGAGTTATTATTTTTAATCACCCTGAGATGTTGAAGAATTCCTTTATTAACTTGTAAAGTGGTGCACCCTACATATATCTTGGGACATGGACATCTTTATGTATATACTGCAAATTCAGTTTTCCATGTAAGCTCACCTTTGATTTTAAATCTTTTGTTATTGAAGGGAGTAGTTATATTGGTAGTATTTTCTCCCAGCCAGCATATTTTGCATTTGTTGAATTTAACAAATCCATCCTGTGGTTACAAACATGTCTCTTTCTCAAATCTGATGTTGCTTTTAACCAATTGGTTTTTCATTAACCTTGCCTTTCTGTACGTTATCTGTGCTCTCCTTGTAATCCTAGTGATCTCATCACCAATAATCAGATTACTTTTCAGTAAGAGTTTGTTTTCTATAAGAATAGTTCTGACTGCTGCATTTTTCATCAAACTAGTGATGAATCTATATATTCTGTCTTGGGGTTCATAATCCTTATTTTTTATCAATGCTTAGATATATATATTTATTACCCATTGGCAGTCACCTCTGGGCATTTGTAGTTAGAACCGCGTTGCCATAGAAAGGCAATGTTTTGCATTTTTTGTTTTGCTTATTACTTTAGCACTGTTTGACAAGTCTTCACCAAACTTTCCAGAAAAGTCTCATCCACCTCAGCTCCTTCCTGGAAAGTTTTGGCGTGATCTGTCAAGTGGGATCTGAGAAAATGAGTGTCCCAAAACGTGTTTCCCTCATGCAATTTTCAACAGGAAAATATGAACAGCAATATCACAAACACAGCTTAACAGAATTACAACAGATTTGTCAGAAAGCTAGATCATGGGCCATAAAGCAAGCTTTATGTAGTTTGGTGTAAATCTTTTCAGTGGATTTTAGAAAATTAAGATGGATTCAAATTATTGGTATATTTCACCCAATGGATCCACCTTCCTCATGTATGACTCCACTTTAACCTTTATTTTATAAGTTGCCCACCGTGCACAATATTCAGGCATCATTGTACCTCAATATCATGGACTTATAAAGGTGAACCTAGCAGCAGAGAAATGGACTGATATACAGGAGAGCAATTGACATTGCAGTTGGTAATGAGGGAGCAGGGTTTAGTGAGAATGTGGTGTACGGTGAATGAAGGCAGATCAATAAGGAGCTGTGCGCTGTAAGGTGAATGCAGGTTTTCCCCTGGCGTAAAAGATGACTGAATTCTCTCTTTCTCTTCTCCTTCCCCTCCACCCTTAGGAATGTGTATGCATTGTGGTTTCAAACCAGATAGGGATCTAACCTTAGGAGTGAAGATTGTGATAATCTTGGGTTCCACTGACACAAGCTCATATCTGACTCAGAGTCTGCATCCTGTGCCTCCTCCCAGGCCATAGTAACTGTCAACGATTGCTGTCGCCTGAGTGTTCTGAAGTAGTCTTTTTGTCCAAGACTCCAAAGAGCACCAACTGTTTGCCCTGCTGTGGATACCTTAATAAGAGCTGTCTCTATGGCAGCACCACTGCCCTCTGTTATTCCTTTGGCAGTGCCCCTCAGATGTGATCTTCCCACAGTCCTGGGCAATGAAGGCCACTCTATCTACTGTCTCACCTGACATTCACCATTTGTAGCATGAGCGGCGGAGTATGAGGTACAACAAGACCAGAGAGATGTTAGAGTGATGGGAGTCAGGCTTGGACTTGGACAGAAAATAGGCCTGGCCACCAAAGTAAAAGTGCCCCCTTTTAGCAAATCAATAGTCTAAAAAACAGATGGCGATATTTGCAAATTGGGCCAATTTTGAACTTGTAAAGGCAAGCCGTATAGTTGCTTTGCAAGGTTTGAGAGACTAAGAAAAAACGACCTGCCGGACTATAAAACATGTCCAGAAGCAGCCCAAAACATGGCCCACATGCTGACCTGTCAGACCAGCTTTTCTGGCACTACCTGATTACCCTATAGGTCAGTCCAATCCTGATAGGAGACTAGAGCTTCCTTCGGGATGCAAGCAAGGCTGCTTTACTAAGAAGATGTTAACGAGGCTTCAAAGCAAACTGCTGCAAACATACAAATGCAAGATGCGAGACTGTTATATTGGTATTGACCGACTGGAAACCATAATGGGACTAGCAGGGTATTATTGGGCGACTCCTGGGAGCATTTTCTAACAAAAAAAAACCAAGAGAATCTTGAAAAAATAGAAATGTAACACATTATTCCTGAAGAATACTCTCTCCATCAGTCACCTTTGACACCGTTTTTTTACTGGGAATGAAACCTTCAAGATGACTAACTTTTATGGTAACTTTTAGTCTACAAGTGTATCAGAGAGACATCAGGAGTACAAGTTACTAGATGTGATCACAAACACACTTTATTAACTTTATTAAAATCGACTATTTTTTCATGCAATACAGTGCATCAACCAAAGTTTACTGTACATTGTTGTATGAAAGGAAGGGATCGGAACAACAACATGCCAACACAGATATGGCACTGATCCTCTCTTTCTAAGTGATGCAATACTTTCTGGCTGCCTAGTTCCACACGCACACTTTTGGACCATACTGCAAAGGTGTCTTTATGTGCCTAAAATAAGTTTTGTACTGGGAGGGTACCCCTGCTGGACAAAATACTGTGTTTAACCTTACTTGTCACACTTTGTATGTGTGTGGTATCACATACCACACATACAAAGTTAGACACGTTTGGAGAAAATACAACTTTTCTCTTTATTTGTGCCTTTCTCAAGGAGGTACAATGTTTTGGCTTAAAGCCATGTCTACAAATGTTAGTAGATAGGGCACTGCATGTAGTTGCATGCACACTCTAATGTACCACCCAGGGATCCTCCTTGCCATAAGGTAAAGCAAAGCAGCACAAATCCTCGCTTTGTGTTCCTTCTAGGCACCTTTCCAGTGCAAAACAGGTTTTGCACTTGCAAGTTATTAAATACATTCTTTGCACTGGTATGCATAATTTCTGATGACTTTGCACTAGTGGAAAGTGTAGTTATAGCTGGCCCCAAGTCTAAAAGAGAGAAGCTAACCTATGTGCAATAGGGATTGATTTAGCTTAAAAGTGCTCCACAATGTTCACAATTTCAGAAATTTTAGATAAGTGGTCCTGCTGTCACCTTGATCTTCCCCTGCAAAAAGCTCAGATTTATAAAAAGTTGGAAAATTATGATAACATTGATAATGATGGTTCTCCAAGAGTGAAAACCTTCAAATAACAATATGTTTAAAAACTCTTGTACATTGCCACCTAGAAGCAAAGTCTTCATAGTTTCAGTTCTGCCTCTGCAAACTTCATTCTTCTCCCAGATGTAGGCTGGTTACCAAACCTGGTGAGTTGCAAGAGCTATACACTATATGCAAGAAGTCTTGTTTCAGATCCCTTGGAGGGGTTCGTCAAGCAGATTATTTTAAAGGGTAAATCAGTCCGACACTGGTGTTAAGGTCTAGCCAATCTTAGTACAATTTTCACGCTTCCCATACCCTTTGCTACTGCAATGTGATGCACTTCCATTCCTGGGTAGATGCATTGTGGGTACACCCTTACTATGTACGGCGATTCCAATGCACACTGGAGAACAACAAAATATCCTCTCCTGAGCCAGAACGTGGTCAAGTAGGTCTCTGGTTTCCCCTCTACGAGAGGGTAAGATGCTCAAGTGCTACAGGAACCAACACATGTAAACGTCCATCTGTACAGCCCCAAGATGTTTCTCCACTTCCATCCTGTCTCTATTGTGCCCAGTCCTTTTAAGTGGCAGCTGGCTAGCAGAGATAATAATGGTATGTAAACAGAATATAGTTCATACTCTAAAACCGTTCTAATATTACTAGTTAATTAAAAAATGTAACTTCAACACAAGGCTGTTAAGTCCAGGTGTCTAATCTGCTCTCCATTTAGTCTTACCCCTTCGATGCTCATGAAGGAATGGTTCCGTCATGAGCATCGGTGCTCCTGTGCTCATGACGGAACCATTCCGTCACGAGGACAAGGGCAAGAAATCCCTCTGCTGCAGACCGCAGAGGGATTTCTTTTTCTCCCCCTGTGCCTCGGGAGCAGCTCCGAGGCCCCCTCCCTGGTTTCTGTGAAATGACGATCAGGGCGCACGTCACGCTGATGTCATTTCACAGAAACCGAAACTGAAATGAGCCTTTCGGCTCATTTCAGTTTTACTTTCTACGTGCTCAGGGGGCTATCTCAGCCCTCTGAGCACGTAGAATGACAGGAGAGGTATGATGAGTAAGTGGAGAAACTCCCCTTTCCAATGATACCCATCCCCAGTGGATCCCTGCTTGGGGATTGCCTCAGGAGGCTGCTACAGGCAGCCAAAAACATATTGAGTAGACATCAAAATGACCTATCACAAAACAACCTGTTTTTGCAAGGGGGGTCACCTGGGTTTTTGGCCCCCGGCTCGGCGACCATCTTGGGAAACTACCAAACCCACACATCTCTAAAAACTAGACACCCTGGGGAGTCCAATGAGGTATGGCTTGTGTGGATCCCCTAATGTTATCCCACCCAGAATCCCCTGCAAACCTCAAATGTAGCTGAAAAAACCACATTTTCCACATATGTTTGGGTGGAATCACTGTGCTGGCACTAATGTACTACCCCACAGTGTTCCCCTCAGTCTCCCGAGTAAAATGATACCTCACTTGTGTGGGTGGGGCAAGGGCCTGTCACTAGGAAGAGCCCAAAACATTGGGATTAAGGGTGTAGCACCGATAATTCTAAGCGCTACATTTCTTTAAAAATAAATTTTTTGCCAATTCTGCATTAGTCCCTCACGCAAATGAGGTATCATTTTCTTCGGGACACTAAGGAGAACGCTGTGGGGTAGGACATTTGTGCCGGCATGGGGATTCCACACAGAAATATGTGGAAAATGTGTTTTTTCCAGCTAAGTTTGAGTTTGGCAGGGTAGGAAAACGGGGGATCCACGTAACCCATACCTCATTGGACTCCCCAGGGTGTCTGGTTTTCAGAAATGTGTGGGTTTGGGTTTGGCCCTACACTAATTCATTTAAGAAATCACACACCAATTAACTTAATGTCAGAATCCTAAGCGCTTACACACTATCCACTATTGTTTTTGTTAGGACCTCTGCAAACAATACGGGACCAGACCGGCGCCGCATGAAGAGCCCATGAGTGAAACTATTCAAAGTGAGTGTCTCAAATATTTCCATTACAATCACTGACATAACACAATGCCAGAAACACAAGCCTTGACATAATTCTTGAACATTGCTTTGAACAGATTTGTCTAAACTATACGGGCACTGATCAGCTTTCCGTCGCCAGAAGCGCTCCCAACTCAAATGCATGCCGAGTGAGTTATGATCATTATTCATCCTCGCTACAATGGTGTTTTCTAATTTATGTATGTTGTTATACACTGACATGAACTTTGATCTCGCAGGTCACTACTGCCACAACTTCTTAGTTAGCAAGAAAGGCCACTTTATTAAGACAGGTGTAAACCAAATACTGATCAAACATCTTCAATTCATTATTTATTTTATGAACCAAAAACTTCTTAGCTTAACTTACCATTCTTACTAAAGAGGACCCCCCCCCCCACCAAGCTAACCCCAACAAACCCAGAAGCAACTGACTCTTGTTGATACCCCCTCCTTTCCTTTAACTGCCCTTTGAGGATGGACCAACCTGCTCCAGGCTGCCCACCCCCCATAAAAACCCGCCTACGCTGATAAAAAACAACCTAAAACCTGTCTTAGCGTGGCAAACCTAAAAAAACCTCCCTAGAAGCTTAAAACCTAATACTTAAGGGGAAAGGGAAAGAAAGAAAAGAGAAAATAAAGCAAACAAGGGGAGGGTGGGTGGGGCATAACAAACTCCTCTAACCCGCCTCCTGCCTACGCCGTTGCCGCTCCTATTTATGCCCTCTGCCTCCTTCTCTTATTACCTTCCTAATTGCCAACTGTCCCGGTGGCCAGCCCTCGCACGAACCTACCCAGGGAGAGACCGGCTCGCGCACAGCTCTCCCTTGGTCCCCCCTCGTGCAAGAACTCACTGTCCACAACTTCTTAGTTAGCAAGAAAGGCCACTTTATTAAGACAGGTATAAACCAAACCCTGATCAAACATCTTCAATTCATTATTTATTTCATGAACCAAAAACTTCTCAGCTTAACTTACCATTCTTACTAAAGAGGAAACCCCCCACCAAGCTAACCCCAACAAACCCAGAAGCAACTGACTCTTGTTGATACCCCCTCCTTTCCTTTAACGGCCCTTTGAGGATGGACCAACCCGCTCCAGGCTGCCCACCCCCATAAAAACCCACCAACCAGGAAAACTGAGAGGAGTTTTCCTGCCCCACCAAGAGAAGTCAAACCCGTTCTTTAGAACACCACAGCTGCACCTCCAAAAGTGTAGCCAGCAAATCCCGCAATTCCAGCAAATAGAAAGACTGACCCATCAGTGAAAGGTGAACCCCATCTTCCCGAAAAAGGTAACGTTCATCAAGCTGTAAATGCGTGTGAGCCAAAATGTGAACATCAATCCCTGCACAAAAAAGTCTCATAGCCCTATTCAGCTTCCTCCGTGCTCGTTCCATGGCTTTGTGATCCCGCACTCCTCTCCAATGTAGGCGCGGTACAAGCTCCATCCAAATCATTATGGTGCACAACCAGGTGTCCTTGATGACCGCCAGGTCCAACTTCATCATCTGTATTAAAGTCAGGCCAGAAAGAGCCACCAGATCGTTCTCACCCAGGTGAAGTACCAGTAGATCTGGAGGCCCCCACGCATAAAGCAGACAGTAAACGAAACAAACCCCCCCAACGCCAGAAGACCTCATGTGTACAACTGTTGCGTCCCAGGGATCGCCCACAAATCTGCCACTCAGCATAAACCGCGGACCAGTTGACGAAGGAGTGTCCCACAATCCAAATTGTCCGTTTACTGTGTACAATCCTGTGCAAAGGACCTAGGCAGAAAACATGTATTAACAAGAAGAGAAAGAAATGTGAACTATTTTCTAACATACTTTTTGCAGCATTTCGAACGCCACCTCCCAGTTCTGCGTATCTGTGACCAATCCCACCCCAACTGGGCAGCCTCCGTCGCAGCCCCAAATACGAAAGGAATGTGTCCCAAAGACCAAAGGATTCTCCCCCATGGCCAACAAAACCTTCCTCAAAACAGCCAACAACTGGGCAATAGAAATAGGACTCCCGTCAACATGACAGAAAACAACACCAGGCAGGAAAAAAGAAGAAGCCTTAAAACCTCCCACTCCCGAACTGGGCAACAGAAATCCAAACCACTCGTCCCCAAGAAAACCCATTTGCCCCTGCTCAAATGATCAGTCTTGGAAGCCCTCAGCCAAAGTCTCAACCGATCACCCTCCACAAGACGTCAGCACTAGTAATGCCCCCCGTGGTTCGCAATCCCAAGAGCTGGGAAGCCCGGAATGCCCCAAAAAATAACCATAAAAAACACAAACAAAATTTGGCACACTCAAAGGCATCGTAACAACAAGAGGACAACTTAACTAACATCTTCTGAAGCAATGCAAATGTCACTGGCTGCCGCAACCGTTTAGAACCAGCCTGCTGCCTACCCAAACCTTTCAACACCTTTTTAACCAAAACCCCCCCTACCGGAACCCACCCCCATCTCAGCTGCCCAGAAAAAGAAATACCAGCCAGTTTACCGGCTATCGTGGTATGCGAAAGGCCCTTATCAATAAGGTGCAAAACAAAACTCAACAAAAACTGCTCCCAGGCAACCCCCCATGAAAAGGAAACTCATTACCAAAGCTCAAAAATTCCTGCCATGCATGCAGATAACTCCGTCTCGTAGCTGCAGCAACCGAATTTTCAACCAAATGGACAATCCTAAATCCCCCCAAGCCCATACGTACTGTGGGATCTGAGTCTAGCTGAGCTCTGCCCCAGGAGCCAGTCTGCGGAACTCCGTCCACTGAAAAACAAGACAAAGCGTCTGCTATACAATTAGTAGCTCCTGGGATATGTCTCGCTTTGAAAACAATATTCAGCTGTAAACACCTCAACATGAAAGCACGCAGTAACTTCAGCACACGCAAATCTTTTGCTTTCTGCCTGTTGATCAGTTCAACCACCGCCAGGTTATCCACGTGGAATAACACAGACCTGTTGCGGAATTCCTCACACCAGACATAAAGGGCCACCAGCAGGGGAAACAACCCCAAAAAAGCAATACTGCGGCCCTGACTCCCCCACTGCACAGGCCAACTTGCCGCACACCATCGCCCCTCCCAGAATATACCAAAACCTTTAGCACCAGGAGCATCCGTGTAGATCTGTACCTACCAGACCCAGTCTTCATCCACAAAAAACAAAGACACTCCATGGAGATTTTGCAGAAAAGTTAACCATATGGACAGATCCGCCCTGACCGCTGCTGAAAGGCGCACCCGATGATGTGGGAGAACGGCTGTCCTTCTCTTGAGCTTGCCGCACCGGCAGCGTCTTGTCAGCAACTTGCTCCCCAAGCCTTTCATCACCAATTCCAATAGACCTGGTCCTCTCAATAACTTGCCGCACCGGCAGCGTCTTATCAGCAACTTGCTCCCCAAACAATTCATCACCAATTCCAATAGACCTGGTCCGCTTAGGCGCAATCCCCTCCCCCTGTTGCCAAACAAACCACCAACCCGTCTTACCTTTTGGCAACTGCAACTGCCGTTGTTGAAACACAGCAGGGTCCACCCACTGAGACGGCCAAGGGAGCTCCACCAGGTCATCATCATCAATATCCAGAATGAATGCATCATCATTTCCAAAATGTTCCCCACTGCTACAAGGCAACTCGCCATCTCCAACACCACCATCATAAAATGTTATCCAACGTTATGCCATCACCATGTTCAACATAATCCCCACTGCCACTGGCATCTCCCCATCACCAACTCCACCATCATAAAATTGCCATTGAATATCATTATTGTCCACTCCGGCGCCCGTCGCAGAAAAGAAATCCGCTCCAGATCCCTTTCCTGTGCCCCCCCCAGACCGAACCGCAGTGTGTTCAAACCGCAACTTCCTCTTGCCAGCCAATGACTCGCTCACTGTAGGTGTAATCCTGCCCGTGCGGCCGCTCAAGACAGACTGCGCCGGACCAAAAACCCCACATCCCCCACTGCGCCATTCAAAACTGGCCCCGAATCAGAATGTGGGCCCACCCACAACCAATGACCACCATGGGAAGCCGGGACCATCTGCTGAGCCACCGTCCCACCACCCCTCCCATGGGAGCCCGCGCCAGAACACGCCGCGATGTCTCTGCCTCTGCCTCTGTTACCCGCACCCACAACCATGCCCGGGTGACCTATAGTTAGTAATGTCTTGTGGGAAAGGGGCAGCTGCAAAGCATCCCCAGGAGCCACTGTCCCATTTTCCAAAATCGCTGCGCCACCACAGGCTGTGCTTTCCGACATGGTCTCAACTACAAGCACCCCACGTCCACCAGAAAGGGGCTGCTCCACAGCCCCGGCCACCGCAACCACCCTGGGCACATCAGGGGCTACCTGACTGTGAGCCAAAGGGGCAGGACTCACCATATAAAGCCGCCCTGCAATCTGTAGAAATTGGGCCGGGTCCATTATAGAAAACTCTACTTTCCATGACTATGGAAGTGCCTTCCCAGTGCATTCTTGTGGTTTGAGAGGCTGCCATTTATTGAAATATTATCCTTCTACCAGCGTTTGGGACTCGTTTGTAACATGCACACGTCACTTTTCTCTTGTAACACACTGTTAGCTACCTCTTACATTTTGGCTGCTTTCGATACTTGGACAAGTGCCACCATTGCCTTCGTAACGTGTGTTCCTGTGTTTGAGTGTCCTCCATTCATTGCAGTATTATACCTCTATTTGTACTTTGTACGCTTTTGTAACCTGCAAACATGTCACTTTTTCCTCCTGAAATGCACCGTGTGCTACCTCTTGTATTTTGTTAGCTCACGACTGTCAGTTGTGCCTCATGTAATGTAACGTTTGCTTTATAATTTGTTCACTTGTAATGTTCTTATGTATCAGTTCTGTTCCTATTGTGAAGCGCTCTGACACCTTCGGGTAAAGTCCACGCTATATAAAAAAGGCATAAATAATAATAATAATAAACCTTCAGTGCCGCTGAGGCCTGTAGAATCCCTCCACAAAGCAACAGACCTGCCAGCACCCCAGCACTCAGAGTCCTCTTACCCCCCCACCAGAAAACAGCACAGAGTGATGAACTGCCCAGGGCCCCGCCCCTTGACCCCACGGCCCGCCCCCAAGACCTCCCCCGCCCGTCCCAGAACACACACTCGGCTCCCAAGGGAGACCTACGTGACTTCGCAAGGCCGCCTGGAAACGCGGGGGGTGTCCACCGACGCCACCGCACCGGACACGTCCTCGACTGGCATGGCCATCGCCATCGTCCTCGTCTGCCTGCTGGGCCAAGCAGGCAGACACCGCCTTCGTTATGCCTCCGGCCGCCTTTCTGGTGGGGCGCGCTAACCCCACCCACTCCTCCCCAGTAACACCCGGCAGCAGAAGGTCTTCCCTGCCCGTAAGACCTGGAGAGCCTACTGAACTTCCGACGACGCCTCCATGTCGCCCCAGGCCCGGTATGTGACGCAACTATTAAAGTATCCTGGGCAAAACAAACTCCTCTACCCTGCCTCCCGCCTACGCCGTTCCTTTCCTGCCGTTGCCGCTCCTATTTATGCCCTCTGCCTCCTTCTCTTATTACCTTCCTAATTGCCACCTGTCCCTGTGGCCAGCCCTTGCGCGAACCTACCCAGGGAGAGAATGGCTCGCGCACAGCTCTCCCTGGGTCCCCCCTTAAATCCACAGCAAGCAAATGAAGCAGAAGTTGCAGCACTCAAAGATTTGACTGTCGGAATAGCCCGGGCCGAGGGTGTTTGTCGTGCGAGACCCTCCTGTGCACGCTGAAATGAGAAAACTACACCTACGCCGTGCAGGCAGAGAAAAGAGGAAGTGAGAGCAAAATGGCAGCGTCCCAGACATCTACAGAACTATAGGTGGATGCAAACGTGCGGTGAACAGACAGGTGAGCGATACGCCGATACACCGCTAAACCTACCCACCAACTCCACCAGCTGATGGCGATTCGGCCGAAAGTGAGAGCGCGAGAGGGAGAGTGAGGGCATGTGTGGCAGCAACGACGGCGGTTAGTAAGAGCGCACCTAACACATACTGCCCGGAGCTGCACACCGCTCGCTAAGACGCAGGAGGCTGCACTCCGCTATGTGTATTTGACATTGGGGACCGCTAGTAAAATTAATACGGCAGGAGCGGTCCACTAAATAAAAACGAACCTGATACCAAACAACAGAGGGCAGTGGAAAGCTAAAATTGCGCCCGCCACAACAAAGGCATAGGGGTTACTACTATATCCTACTATATCTTGCGCTAGTGCAAGGAGGCAGAGGCAACAGCTTCAGTTGGTGGGAGAGCAACGGTCAGCACACTGCGCCCCCCCCAACAAAGCGTACACACACACACATGTCAAGAATAAAGTGTCGGGGAGCAGCGAGCAGCAGCGGCAATTGGTGGAAAAGTGGCAATAATAAGATCCGCAATACGCGACTAATAACAGGAAAGCCACCAACTTTCCCCGAGTTAACTTAAGGCACAGCAGAGGGGTGTACAGGGAGCTACGGAGGGCAAACAAGCATGGTCAGAAACATAAACGAAACAGAAAGTGAAAGGCAGCACTGCGCACTGGATTCCTATAATGGTGCCACAATAACAAGGACATAGGGAAGGCACTGGCATCACATAGACAGCTGCGGATCGCGCTGTAAGGCCAGCGGCTGCCGGATTGTGCTGAGGACATGCGGAATGGACTGGGCGCGCTCTACCGGTGCCAGGAGCTGCTGTGCGGTGCCCTAAATCGCCAATGAGTTGTACGAGCCTGCGCCTCCTTTACTGCAGCGCGGAGGCTTCACGGACCGTAAGAACTGCAACCAGGGACCGCTTCTTCTTCATTTATTCACCTGACGCTGCAGGATTGGTCCGGGTACAGCCTTGATAAAGGTGCTTATTTCATTGCAATCACGCATTGCGACTTTGCAGTGATTGTTTCAGATCGAGCCTGATTCCAAGATTGTGGGAGTGCTGTTTACGTGGTCATCGGAACACCCTGAATGCTGGTAAGAGGCAGGACATTTTTCTATATGGCCATACTTCATGGAGGCAGCGCAAGTGTTTTACAGTTAGCGCTGTATGGAGGGGTCGTTTCCTGGGCGGTAATGCTCACGCTCCCCTCAATGCAGCAAGAAGTGCCAGCTGCACTCTTCAGGCCATTAACAGCTGTGTAGCAAGTAGTGCCAGCTGCATCGTTTAGGCCTTTTACAGCTGCACAGCAAGTAGTGCCAGCTGCACCGTTTAGGCCTTTTACAGCTGTGCAGCAAGTAGTGCCAGCTGCACCGTTTAGGCCTTTTACAGCTGCGCAGCAAGTAGTGCCAGCTGCTCCATTTAGGCCTTTTACAGCTGTGCTGCAAGTAGTGCCAGCTGCACCGTTTAGGACACTTTATCCATGGGGACATTTCTGTTTGAGTTAGGACTCTCGCTGCATTGGCAGCAACCTTGACATAATGGTTTCAGGGCATTTGAGTCCCCCTCTGAGATGGGCAGGGAGACTGCGAGGTTTGTACAGAGCCAGAATCTTTTTAAGTATATGTGGTGCTAGGAAATGCTTTTCATGTTGTATGATTTACGCACCCTGCTCTGAGCACCTCTAAAGGTGGCCTTTATGCAGGCTGATGGTAAGTACAGTGATCACCAGTGGTCACTGGGTGTTTGTTTGTGATCTGTTCTATTTTGTCTAATTGTGCTTCGTGATGGTTTTGACTGTGGTCCAGTTGGTCCTATCATATGTAAACATTTCCCTTGTAAATATTATCTTGTGCCAGTTGGCTTCATGTATACCTAGTTGAAGGGCCCAACAAATACCCACCTCTCTACCCGGACAGCACATTAGTTCAGATTTCCTCATCCGACATCTGGAATTGTGCCCCCTTTTAGTCCTTATACTTCTCCTCACCACCGCTTTCCTAGTAACACCCTTCTCATATCCACCCTGCACTCCTTCTCCTCATTTTCCCAACAAGGCCACCACTCGAGTTAAGGCTGGAATTAACTGCTATAAAATCATTTATCCTCCCGGCCAGACTAAAGCTTCAGTAAAACGATTGAAGCATAACACTATTGAACGTTTCCCTGATTCCCTTTTTGTTGATCAATTTTACAATGGTCGTTTTGGGAGGCGCAAAAACGATTTCATTTTTTTCACTCACAACACCCCCTCTTGGTCCACCAGCTTATATAATTCCCTTAACGTCACCTCCTCCTCCTCTATCCCTCATGGGAAACAACTAAAGATTTCCCCCTCTGCGTATTTCAACGGTACTGTCATGATCCAAGGCAAAGACACCTGTCTCTCTCTCTCTTTGACCACCACTTCCCCTCCCTACTCCCCTCCTCTGCAACCGGGTTTTCCCCTGACTCTCCATCTAGTTCCACCCATTACTCCCTTTCTCCTCCCCTGACCCCCCTACACTCCAATAGGCTGCACCCTTGGGGGTCACAAATCGGCCCTCTTCCCTCCCCCTCCCTTGTGCCCTCCTCTCCCTTTCCTCCCACTTCAAAGTATGCCCCCCCCTTCATCACGTCAGCCGTACCAATAGCTAATACGCTCCTCGTCCAATCTGCACCGTCCCGGTACTCCAATCTCATCTCCTCCCCCCTATTCCTACCTGCTACTCCCTTTTTTAGTCTTCCCCTCCTCCAACCTCCTCCCCCAGCTAACTTTCCTTATGCTCCCCTTAATACTCCCTCTCCCCCTCTTCTCTACCCCCTCCTCCCTTTGCTTCTTACCCCGATTTCTCCACATTCCCATTGCATCTCTCTCCTTTCCCCCACTCCCCCAGCAATACCGTGCTACCCCCACTCCCCCCTTGGTAACCCTTTCCATCTCCCCCCGTCGGGCCCAGCAGAACCATTTCCTTTCCTCAACTTCCTCTTCTCCCAACCCCCCTCACTCTGCCAGATGCCCGTTCCCTCACAGCCACCTCTCCTAGCCAACAGGACCTCTCCAACCACCTCCCCTCTTTTCCCCCCAAACCTCCTACACTCCTATGACACCTCACAGTCCTCCCCTCTCCCTCTCCTCCACCGCCTTGATCCATACCCATCTCCCCCTAAATATGTCCTTAATTCCTTTCCTTCGTGCAACGCCAACAAAGACAATTCTCCCTTTACCTCTGATACACCAACCCCGCTCTCAACCTCCACCTTTCCCCACCTATGAACCCTATACCCCAACTCTCCCCCTGTCCCCCCACCTCTCCCTGCCATCCACCACCAATTTCACCCCATACTTCTGCCATCGAGACACCCAACCTTCCGTGCTCTGCCCTACTCTCTCTTGAAAATAAGCTAGACTCTCTTATCACCTCCATCTCCCAGCTTGTAGCTTCCATTTCACTTTTAAGCTCCATGATTTCCACTCTCCCATTCACCTCAACTCCTTTGGAAAACTCTCATCTTCCCACGAGATGCACCTCGCCCCCTCACCCTATCATAGCCAAGCATAACCTGTCGTCTGCCAATATCGTTCACTCACAGAAGCCCTTGAATGCCACCCTTCTTCAACTTGCATCTCCGAGTAACCCAACTATCTACACTATTCCGACCATCTCTTCTGTCAGAACCAAGCATCCACCTAAACCCTCCCTTGCACCCCTGTATAAGTATAATATCCCTATCACCCTTCTTAGCCCAAGTGCCCCCGTCACCAAAACAGTCTCGACAGAGCTGCAATGTCTGCTCCACAACTGCAGATCTGCAATAAAACACAAACTCAAAATCTCTGATACCATCACCCATCACAATATTGACATGTTCTTCCTAACAGAGACCTGGTTCAATGGTACCTCTCACTCTATGTTTGATCTCCTATTACCCACTGGCTATTCTATTTTTAGGAATGACAGACCTATCAAAATTGGGGGAGGTATTGCAGTCATCTTTAGAAACTCCCTTCAACTTAAGGCTTCTCCCATCAGCGCCTTCTGCACTTTTGAATGTCTTTCTCTTGAGCTTCCACTACACCAGCGCTCACCCCTCAGATTCCATGTCATTTACCGCCCACCTGGCAGCGGCCCTTCGTTTATGGAGGAACTCACTGACTTCATCAGCGACCAATACTCGCAAAGTGACAATCAGACCTTCGTGGGTGACTTCAATCTCCACTGGGGCTCTCTGCAAGACTCTTCCGCGAACTTGCTGGCCACCTTCCTCCCTACAAATGATCTTATCCAACACTGCACAGAATCAACACACTCTAAGGGCTCAATCCTGGACCTTGTTATTTCTAAAGCAGGCATGCTTTCTATCGCTATCCCTATTCGCATAGACTGGTCTGAACACCTCCTCATCCCATTCTCTCTTCACCTAGCACACTCTATAACTCTTGGCCAACCTAAGAGGGCTACCTCTTGGTTTCGTGACACTAAAAATATTGACACCGTTTCCCTCTGTGAATCAGCTTTGCTGTCACTTTCAAGGCTAGACCCGAACCTAGATGTTGACGATCTCACCCCCCAATGCCTCTCAGTCCTTGCAGTCGAAATCAATAACGTCGCTCCTCTCCAAAGCAAAAAGAAAAGGCCCATTCCCTCAGCACCTTGATTCAACAAATCCCTCTATGAAGAAAGGAAGCACCTAAGACTCCTGGAAAAACAATGGAGGCAAGCGCCCTCCACCGATAATCTGGCCACGCTTCGTTCAGCAAGATCCAAGTACCACAAGCACATCTTCCTTGGGAAAGCATCACACTACAGAACCCTCCTTGACTCAGCCAAAAATAGACCCAAAAAACTTTTTGATCTCATCAAGAATATTAACTGCTCTCCCCCAACCTCCATGTTGGAGGATTCTACAAAGAAAGCTGTGGATTTTGCTGTATTCTTTGATGAAAAAGTGAAATCACTTGTGGATCAGGTCGCTCATCCTACCCCTCCAGAGGAGCGCAAATCACTGACCATTTGGCAGAACTTCGACTCCATCTCTGAAGATGTCCTCCTCAAGTGCATCCTCGAAACAAAGCCTTCCAACCATTCTCTTGACCCCATCCCCAGTACCATTGCCATTGACTTCTATACCCATTCTCTTCCCTATTGGACCACTCTGGTCAACCTCTCCCTCTGTCAAGGCTCCCTTCCTGTTCACTTCAAAACTGGGCAGGTCACCCCTCTGCTTAAAAATCCCACTGCTGATACGAATGACCTCAACAACCTCCGCCCCATCACTAACCTACCCTTTCTTGCGAAGATCACAGAAAGATGTGTTGCGAAACAGCTCTCTCATCATATCAAGGACAATGATCTTCTTGACAATTTTCAGTCCGGCTTCATCCAAAACTGCAGCACTGAAACAGCTCTGCTGCAAGTGATTGATGACGAGCTGCGGATACTCGATTTGGGGGGGTCTTGTCTTCTAATTCTCCTTGACCTTTCTTCAGCCTTTGACACTGTCAATCACAACACCCTCCTCAACACTCTTCAACAGAGAATGGGCACTGTGCTTAAATGGTTTGCTTCCTTCCTCTCTGATGCATCCCAAATGATCAAAATAGCGGACAGTCTTTCATCTCGGTGGGTCAAGGTGTTCCTCAGGGCTCTATACTTGCAAAGACATTGTTAAATCTCTATTTGGAACCACTGGGAAATCTCCTAAGTAAATCCGGGGTCCACTATCATCTCTACGCAGACGACACTCAAATCTACCTCAAGGTTGCCTCCACTCACGATCTCTCCGTCCTAAGCTCTACTCTGGACTCCATTCAAAACTGGATGTCAACACATCAACTGATTCTGAATCCCTCCAAAACTGGATTCCTCCTCCTCTCCTCCTCACTTTCTCTTCCCCCGGTTCAATCATGGATGGATCCGATTAATCTACTAAACAATAAGCCCATCATTGTCGACAGCGCAAAATCCCTTGGTGTCATACTCGACACTAAACTCAATCTACTCTCCCACAATAATTCAATTGCAAAGTCTGCTCGATACCAACTACGCCTTCTTTGGGGGATTCGACGCTTCTTCCCGGAGCATGACCTTAAAACCCTGTTCCAAATGCTGGTCCTCTCCAGACTGGACTACTGCAATTCTCTTCTTACTGGCCTCCCCAAATCCCACCTGTCCCCCTTAAGTCTGTTCTCCATTCAGCAGCTCGTTTCATTTATGGGGCCAAAAGAAGCTGCCACATCACACCCATGTTATCCACCCTCCGCTGGCTTACCATCGAGGCAAGTTCTATCCACAAGACTGCCTGCATCACCCACAAAGCCTTGCACTCCTCTCCTTGCTATCTGGCGAATAAACTGAAACTCTCTGGAGGCTCTAGACCATCACGAAATACGGAAAATCTACTGCTTGAACCTCCCACTTTCTAGAAGGAAAGATCAATCGCCCAATCCTTTTCAGGCAACGCAGTGAGAATCTGGAACTCACTTCCGCCTCAGCTCCGGACCACCACCTCCTCCCAGACCTTCAAAACTGATCTCAAAGTTCTCCTCCTTCAAAGACACTTCCAAAGTTAATTCATGCCCTCTATTATCTGAAGGAAGACCTTCTAGTATAGAACATTTCTATTCTCCATGACTATGGAAGTGCCTTCCCAGTGTGTTCTTGTGGTTTGAGAGACTGCCATTTATTGCAGTACTACCCTTTTACCTGTGTTTGGTACTCTTTTGTAACATGCACACGTCACTTTTCTCTTGTAACACACTGTTTGCTACCCCTTACTTTTTGTTTGCTTTCGATACTTGCACAAGTGCCAACATTGCCTACGTAACGTTTGTTCTTGTGTTTGAGTGTCCTCCATTTATTGCAGTATTATACCTCTACTTGTACTTTGTACGCTTTTGTAACCTGCACACATGTCACGTTTTCCTCCTGTAATGCACCGTTTGCTACCTCTTGTATTTTGTTCGCTCACAATTGTCACTTTTGCCTCATGTAATGTAACTTTTGCAAATTGTTAAGTTGTAATGTTCTCTTGTATCAGTTCTGTTCCTTTTGTGAAGCGCTCTGACACCTTCGGGTAAAGTCCGCGCTATATAAAAATAAATAAATAAAATAAATTTAATCACGAGCACTAGCCGACGCTCTGTGTGTACAGTTCCTTTTAAGTCGTTTGGTGTTTTTTAATAGAGTGCACCATAATATAAGTTGAATGACTCCTAGCTTATCAATGTTCTCAACTTTTCTTCACCCTTTCTAGAAACTCTACCATTCACACGGTCTTAAGTGCCAATAATTGGCAACCGCCTCCGTGTTCATCCCACATTAATGAATGGTAAGGACATACCCAATTTGGTAAATAAGGTTGTTAGGGTTGTTACATTCTTGAGACACAAACCTGATACATATTTCTGTATATATGTTTTAGTGCCTGACCAAGTCCAGGTCCTGAGGAGAACCCCAAAAGAAAATAAGGGTTCTGAAATGCATCGACCTGACCCAGCTAATCGCTATTCTCATTGGACCACAAAGTAGCACAGTGCGCAAACAGGGTAATTAGCCTTTTGTGATTGTATTATTTTGGACTAGCTTGTTGTGGCAGGCTGCAGCTTTGAACACTGTAAATAATCTGTGCCGCCACTGTTTTTTTTTATAATTCATGGACTGCTCATTTTTGTATTGTCATGTGTTGTCAATTTGTATTGATGTTCTGTTGAATCACTTTGTATTGATGTTCTGTTGAATCACTTTTGACGGTTCTTCTTCGTTTGACATCATCTAAATTTTTACTGTGAAATTCAAAAAGTAATTGAATAATGAAGGTGTAATAAAGACACCAAAACCACTTTAGTTGTCTAAGTGGTCTTTTCTTAAATGCAACTAATATAACTTAAACACCCAAACATCGTTTTGCTTAAAACTATAGTTGAGCCCCAGTTTGGGTTGTGTTACAGGCCCAACCCCTGTTTGTTTAAAAAAATCACTTTTATTACCAGCTCATAGAGAACTTTTCTCCTATCAGCAGGATATGCCTTTGTTTGCAAGCTCCTTAAGGCCCTTTGCACTGTGAAAAATCACACTGTGTGCAGCTGCCCAGACGTGCAGCTTAGAGGGAACATAAGTGAGGACTTTCATGAACTCCAGGAGATGTAAGCTGTTGTGCAGGAATATTCCCTACGTAATGTACAGTTGGGTTCCCTGTCCTGAGTGTCTTACTGCAAGTATTTGGTGTCCTATCTCTAGTACTGACTGTGGACTACTGCCCTGTTATGGGTTTATTATGTAGAGTTGTGGTGGTAGCATACCATGTTTTGAATCTGTAGTCCTTTTAATCTGCGTCACTGGAGTGGAGGTCTACTGGCCCACCCATCTAAAGATCTGCTTTTAGGTTCTAACCCAGATACTAGTGCTTTTATTCAAGTGTATGTTGTGTGCATTTGGTTAACTGGCCTGTGTGGTACATGAATTGTGTACGAATGAGCCAGTGTAATGGAGAGCTGTGGGTTCCATTTTGGGGGTGGGTGAATGGTGAGACTACAGTCTCTGTTGTTAAGGTGAGGCCAGCCTTTTGTCTCTTCCTTGATCCCTGTTCATTGTGGCTATTGATAGCCATATACAGACAACTCACACCTCTTTGTGCCTCTATTGTCTGTGCTCCAGGTTGGATACTACCCTACTGTGAAAAGCATCACTCTGCACAAAGCCTGGGTCCGGGGAGCAGCCTGAAAAGGACACTTGAAAGAAGAAATATCCAAACCTGTTCTGAAAGTGCGGACACCACATCTACTATCTGCTCTGATTTATAAAAAGGGAGTGACTGACCCACTTGTTGTTCTAGTTACACATTCTCTTTGACTAAGGAAGGGTGTTCTGTCTAGAGTACTCAGGGGACTCATGTACAACCAGAGCTGGTGGATGTCTGAAAGCCAGCTTCCCATCTGTGAGGAGAGCATCCATGACAGGCTTGCGTTACAGGAGGAAGTTGTTTGGCTGACCTGAATCACCTAGAAGCGAGCCTGCCTGCTGAGAGAGGGAAGGAGCCTACCATCCCTGGAGGTGGCGTAACTGATCAGGGAGCTCCAGATACAGCTTGGCCCAGGTGATGTGTGGGTCTCCCAGGAAAAGGAAGACTGGAGAGCAATCTGTGTGCCCTTAGAAGCATGAGTGCTGTATCTTCATGTTAGAAGTTCCTGGAAGGAATCACAAGCAGTGCTTGTCACCGCTGTGGACAATAACTGCACCCGAAGCAGAAAGAGGTGCTGTCTCAAGACCTGTAATAGAGGTGGATTGTTCCCCTTCAACCAAAGACCATGTCTGAACTAAACCATGCTGCTGCAGCCAAAGACTCTTCTGCCCTTCTGCCTCTGTGCACCTTGATCTTTGGCAGCCCATCTACTGTCCCTCACTCGAGACCCAGATGCAGGTCCTTCAATCACTGGAGAAGTTCACATTGCCCACAGTTGCGTCTGCCTGCAAGGATGTTGGCAATGATGATGTTGAGCTGCACTGCTGCTCCTTATTGTGATATGTTCTTCCAGCCAGCAAGTCTTATTCCAGAAGCGAGAGTGAATTAGAAACATATGCTGTAGATCATCATCGGCTGCTGGGAAAGGACTGATATCAATAACAAAAGGGGGAGAGAGAGAAAATAAATCGAAATGGATTCGTTCTCCCTAAACATATGTAAATAAACAAACAGAATCCACTCCTCGGGTATGGGGCGTATCCTCCACAGTCGGGGAACACCTTCCTTGTTTTTGGGTCCCCTCACACACCAACAGGCCCCTTGGTGTCATGCTTCATCATCGGGGTCATCGTACCCCTCTACGGGGTACGGCGTGCTGCGACCTACGGATACGCGGGAGCACTTGGTAGACTATGTGTGGTGTGGATGGGGGATTTATATGTGAGTGTGTGGTGGGGTTTAAATCTAGGTGAAGGTTATAAAGGACCTGGGTCGTGGGGTGACTAAAAAATAATTCATAAGCCCCTGGGCTGGTGGTATTAAAATGTAAGTGTGGGAGGTTAATACGCAGACAATGTGCATTACCTCCTCTCGGTGTGCGTCGACATGTTTCGATGTAAAGACACCTTCTTCAGGACGGGGTACACAAATCCCCACCTTACTCACGTTTCTCTAACTCGTATCAGAATCTCCAATAAAAAGTGAGAACTACAGTGCAGGTAAAACAATGTACCTAACAAAAAACGTCGCTTTTTGGTCAACTGTTATGATGTGGTTGAAAAGCTTCATGAGCTAAACGTCCGGGTCTGGTATGCTATTTAGCACGATTTCAGCGAGAAAATTCCTCCCGATCGACACCTCCGTGGCTCTGGTGATTATTGGCATAATTCTGATACGAGTTAGAGAAACGTGAGTAAGGTGGGGATTTGTGTACCCCGTCCTGAAGAAGGTGTCTTTACACCGAAACATGTCGACGCACACCGAGAGGAGGTAATGCACATTGTCTGCGTAATAACCTCCCACACTTAAATTTTAATAGCACCAGCCCGGGGGCTTATTAAATATTTTTTTGTCACCCCACGAGCCAGGTCCTTTTTAACCTTCACCTAGATTTAAACCCCACCACACACTCACATATAAATCCCCCATCCACACCACACATAGTCTACCAAGTGCTCCCGCGTATCCGTAGGTCGCAGCACGCCGTACCCCGTAGAGGGGTACGATGACACCGATGATGAAGCATGACACCAAGGGGCCTGTTGGTGTGTGAGGGGACCCAAAAACAAGGAAGGTGTTCCCCGACTGTGGAGGATACGCCCCATACCCGAGGAGTGGATTCTGTTTGTTTATTTACTTGGGAAAGGACTGATGTCTGTGTTATGTTGAGACTGTGCTGAAAGGGGACTTTTGATTAGCTGATCTGTATGTACTGGGCTAAAGGGCAATCTGCACCTGCGCCTTGATGTATGCCCAAGAGAAACTATAAATTCATTCCATTTTATGTGTGTAGATAAAAGTACTTCTCTTTTACTAAAATAAGGCACTGGGCTGAACATTCATTTATTGTGGTGTTGGAATGGTAGAGTTCTGAGCTGTGCACCCCACACTACCTCCCTGAGAAGACTTTGGGTGCTCTATTTCACTATTAGTGAGAGTCAAATTCTGAAAGGGTTTTACTTGGCCAGGTTTTGCAGAACCATAGTAGGATGGACTACAGTACATCAGAAGCAAACAACCCCGCACCCACCACTAAGGCTAAGCCCCTGTTTGCTACATGGCTACTCAAATGAGGGCTGCCATGAGCTCTTCCAAAACTATTCTAAGGGGGGGTGGCTTTGGCATCACACAAGATGGATGCCTAGTGACCGAGCTCCCCTAAACTGGGACCTCCATATGACTTTTTGACATTCTTGAGGCTGTTTGGATGGTCACTTTCACAGGAGAAGACAGCAGGAGATGACGGGAAGCTTCGCTCCTCATTTTCTTTAAGAAACAAGGAATATCGAGCTTGATATTGTCGTTGAGAACATTTCCTCGGAAACAGCCATCATATTGGAATGTTCTGGACTGTACTTCAATAGAAAGGATGTGATATGAGTTTACTGGCACATTTTTTAACTGGTTTTCTTTTTCTTTCTTTCTTAGGCTGCCTTATAATGCAGGATATTTTGCTGCCCTGTTTTTAGTTTATTTTTCCGTTTACTTATGTCATTGTGCTGGGCATTTTTTGGCACCTTATCACCTGGTACATGTTAGCATTCTCTGGAGTTCTGGCTGATGATATATAGTGCTGGTTGGCTCTGTGCTTTACACCCTTTCTGTATGGGCAGCTTAAAGAAGCTAGCTGCAGTTTGTCTTTTCATCTAAAAAGAAGTCCATATCTCCCCTGTTGGTGGTTCTATTGCAGACACTAGATTGTTAGCACAGCTCACTTCCTCTGGAGAGATGGCTACTCCTATTGCTCCACATGCCTCCTCCGTGCAGTCCTCTTCCAGTAAAGCTCAATCACTCACTTCAGCTACTAAGAGGTTAAAACAATACCCTTCATCACCTGAAGAGCCTTTATCTTTGTGTCCCTTTGTTGAGTAGACTAATAAATGTATCAAAAATCTGGATGTTAACTGGGCATTAATGGAAAATCGGGTTTCTTTGGTAGAACAGCAGGTGGTAGAGTTGCATGATGAAATACCTAAAATGAGTAGTTTGGAAATAGAGATTGCCCAGCTTTAGAAGCATTCAGAGGATTTGGAAAATAGAAATCGGTAGAACAACCTCCTTATTTATGGTCTTCCTGAGGCACTTGAAGGGGATGATCCTGCCTCCTTTTTTACTTCCTTTCTTCCAAAACTATTAGATATGCCATCTTTTTCTTCGCTCAACATCCCGAGAGTGCATAGGTTAGGTCTTCGTCAGACTTCTTCTGTATTAGCCATGAAACCATTTGGGGTTCAACATTTTCTTTTTACAATTTAGAGACTTACTCTTCGTTCTTGTGGCAGCTAAAGCTAATAAACAAGTGTCCTGGCTGTGCATAAGGTTTTTGGCACCATGACATTTCTATTGCCACTACAGCCAGAAGAAATAAATTCCTCAGTCTTTGACGTTTGTTAAGGTCTTTAGGTGCCAGATATGGTTTGTTTCATCCCTGCATTTTTAAAGTAACCTATCAAAACAATACTCCTGTATTTGAAGACCCAGCAAAACTCAGGAAATTTATACAAGTTCATACATCGGATACCATGGATATTGGTGGACCTTCTCTGCGTTGATCTTTCCTTTGATTATGTTTTTGTCTAATTGTTCCTTTTCTTTCTGAATGTTGTATATTGGTTATGGTGTTCATAATGGATTCATCTTTAAGATGAATTTTACTTCTAATATGGTTCCGAAATGTTCAATATGGTCTTCCTTGTGTTTATCCTTGATCATATTGTTATTTTTTGTAATGTTATAAATTATAATAGCCTTCTTTTCTCTTCATAGAATCTTCTTGTGCGTCTACATAATGTAATATCCCTCCTGATTGTATTTCGTCCTGGTGATGGAGTGTTATAGTTTAATGATGGTTGTCTCTATCAATTTTCACCATTAAATTAAATTTACAACATTAATTTTGATAAAAATGTGCAAAATGGTTGAAGATGAAAAACATGAGATTGGATCGTAAAAGCATGCAGAAGTGTTCTGAAATGTGAAAATGTGAAAGACGTAAATAAAGAGAGTGAAAAGGTTATTTGCTTATGGAATGTAATTAAGTGTTCAAGAATCCAAACATAGTTAATCTAGAAATTGTACTGCTGATGATTACTAAATGTGACCAATAAACTAATGTGTTTAGTTTAAAGATGCTTGACAATATGAAGAGCCGCAGTTTTACTTTAAGCAAAATGTACTATTCCCATTCCAATAAATGCTACCGAAGGGAAAGGGTTGGATTGTGGAGGAGTAAAATTTACTAGTCCCACTCCAGTGAGAGCAACTTTAAAAACAAACAAAATACCTTGAACAAAATACAATTATTTAAAAAACAAAGTAAATAAAAATATATAAGTACAAACAAAACTACAAACATATTTAATAAAAATAAAAACATATTACAATGTTAAATACTACAAATATTACTATAAATAAAATATAAAAATAATTTTCATACAAACCAATATTTTCATTCAGAGATTATTTATTAACAAACAATATTAATTACATCAATTTAATTTAGTTACTTCCCACCCAATAACCCCACAAAAACTCACAACCTGCACCTAAAATTTAACTTTGAAAAGTAAATTATTTACACTATTACTATAAATATTTAGCAGCAGACTAATTATCAATTAGTAAATATTAATCATTAATTCATTATAAGTACTTCCCAAAATATACCCCACAAAACACACAACACACTAAAGTCAAGTCAAGACAACCTTATTCGGTTTCAAACAAAAACCATAAAAGTTCATAAAAACATTCACAGCAAATATTAATTCAGAAGTCTATATACAAAGGAGCAAAATAAACAGTCCATACCAATCTCAATCAAGTTAAGATGAACTTTTTTGATTTTAAGCAAGGACCATAAAAATTCATAAAATCGTCATAATGGATTATTATTTCAAACAACTATATGCAAAGAAGTGAGATAAGCAGTTCATACACATCAATTCATTATATAGGCAGTAGAAATATAAATCTTAAAACATTCCTCTAATTAAATTTACAGACTATATTGCAGAGCACTGATCATAATTTCATTATACGGCTTTCTCTATAAAGGTACATCAGTGCTTTGGGTTATATATTAAAAATGTACTCTATTCTGGTTCAGTAGCAAGGTCTAGTACCGTTTCCTAATCGCCAAAGCTACTTTAATAAAGTTGGAAACCCTAATACATATATGATAGGTGGCCAAAAAGGATAGATAATAAAACCTTTCTATATAAGAGCACAGCCTAATTTCTTTTAAAATCGGAACTAAAAACCTTCCTCTTTGTACCTTATAGAGGGAACAAAATAGCATAAAATGCACAGTGCTCTGGGCTGCCATGTTATCTCATGGACAAGCCACCAGTTTATCCTCCCACCCCGATTGTTTTGGGAAAGTCACCAAAAAAATTCAGGGTAAGTAAGCGTAATCGTGTTAAATAAAAACGAATCTGTACATTTGTCGTAAAAGTTAGATAAAATTTCTGTTGATGCGGGGATAAAAAAAGGCGCCCTGTTACATCATAGTTAGCACGTGCTATCTTCACCCCTGTAGAGTGTACCTCTTTTATGATGATTTTAGCATTTTCAGGGATGCTATCCAGACAATCAAAGTAATACCCCAAGCCTAGCTTACAGAATCTGTCCCTTACGAATCGAAGCCATGGAATAGAAAGTGCTCCGTCTAGATTAATACAGTCCTTAATAACCTCTCTGGTGAATACTAATTCTTTGGACTAGATTATGGCCCATAATAACAGAGGGGCAATTCTAATGTGATCCTCTTTGAAATCAAGCCCCAGCTCTTGATGACAGAAGATCGTGGGTGCACTATCAGGAATCATCAATAATCTTTTAATAAATTTGTTTCCCATTTCCCATAACTTGAAGCTGTCGATTGTTATGGTAACCCCACACTCCTGCCCCATATGTCACAAAAAGCATACATTTGGTTTTATACAGACAAACCATCTCAGTCACCGGCTTAAGGCCTGGCGTTCTGGCAAAAGGAAAAGCTCCTCAACTACCCTGCCTGCCTGTTGCACCCTCCCGTGACTAACGGCTCCCATCTCACACAACACACTCATGAAAGATAACAGAAAATTATTCCGACAATACACATAATTAATTATCAATATAATAATTATTAATTCACAAATTAATTAATAATTACAGACAATTAATTTTCTCCCCACCCCATACCCTACAAAACCCACAACCCACATCTAAAATCTTTCCCACATCTAAAATCTTTAACACAAATGTAATTGCACAATTAACATAGCTAATTATCAGTTAAACAATTATTATTAATTAAAAACTAAATATGAATTCCTTAAAATTAATTGACTTCTCACCCTGTACCCCTATAAGCCCCACTGCCCACATCTAAAATTAAACTTTAAAAAAATAAATTACATAAGTAAAATCATTAATTGTCAATTAAAATATTTATAGTATTTAACAACTAATTATTCATTTATGTAAATTAATTTATTCCTCACCCTTTACCCAAAAAACCCCACATCCTGCACCTAAAAAAAGTATAACACAATTAACATTAATAATTATCAATTAATTAATATTATTTACCAATTAATTAAATAAAAATAAATTACTTCCCTCACGTTACCCCTATACACCCCACGGCCCACACATAAAATTTACATAAATAATTAATAGCATTAATAACATCATTAAATATCCATTAAATAAATAATATTAAATAAAAAATAATCATGAATGTATTATAATTAATTATAATTAAATGACTTCCCAACCTATACCCCATAAATCCAAAACAATAATTTGACATCATATACATTTAAAATATATACTAAAATAAATTACAATAATTTTAAACAACTATATTTTTGCAAACAATACTGATGACTTCGATATTTAAAAAAATCGGTATTACCTTAAAATCGATATTCTTGACAGAGATATTCTTGCTGATGATAATTCCATATCACAATATTTTGGACATAATATTTTGGTATGGCGATATTTTATTTTGATATTTTGTCTGAATACCAAATGGTACTAACTGTACCCAGGGCCTGTAAATTAAATGCTACTAGTGGGCAGCAGCACTCATTATGCCACCCACTAAAGTAGCATTTTAAATCATTCCGGTAGTGCAGTTTTAAACTGCCATTTCTACCTGACAAAATAAATCTATTGCCTGACCTAAACCTTCCTTTTTAATACATATAAGTCACTCCTAAGGTGGGCCCTAAAGGCTTGTAGGGAAGGGGGCACTGCATCTAAAATCTAGGGCATGTGTACTTCCGTTTTACATGTGCTGGCAGCTAAACACTCCTAAAGTCACTTTCTTTACTGTTTTAAGCCCTGTCTCACCCATTGACTAACTTTGGATTGATATATGCTTTTTGCACTAAAATTAATTGCCATTTAATGTCTTCTTTACTGGTAAAGTCAGATTTTAAGTGAATGTTCCGAAAATGCCACCCGTAGAAAGATGGCAATTTTTTTTTGTCCTAATCATTTGTGTTTTCTGCCAGTGTCCTGGGTCACATGACTGTGAATGGCTGTTCTGCTGGGATTTATGTATTGCTTCCAGACGGTAATGAAAAGTGGGCTTAGGTGTGGACATGATCGGTGACTGAGAGGGCCTGTACCTAGGCCCACTTATATTTCAAAAGGCTTTGCTTCCTGCACACACAAAGGAATCTGACTCCAGGCTTGCCCTGTCTTTTGAACCCCCCAACTGTTTAGAGCCTTAACAAGGAAGAGGAAGAACATTCCAGGACCAAATATGGGGGTAGGACAGGGAATCTCCCACACAGAGGGTGGCACCATGTATAAATATTGGGCCTCCAGAGCCACTCTTCAAAATGTTCCTAGACCTGTGGAAGTTAAAGAAGAAGGACTGCCCTGCTGCTTGAAGGACTACCTTGCTGTCTGAGAAAGGAGTTTGGACCTGCTTGTCTTCATCACAGGATAACCAGTGTGGCCCAAGGGTCAGTTTGCTCCCCTCCTGTGGGAGTTACAGGGACACAACAAGCTTTAGATCCTCCCTGTAACTGCCCAGCTGACCTGCTGCACTGGGCCTATGCCAGGACCTGTCTGAGCTATACTCCTGGCCTGTGCCTGGAGTGAGTCCTTATCCCTAAGAGGTGCCTCCGCAGGTCCAGGACCCTTGGCTGGCATCAGAGTGTACTCCTCAATGCCTAACTGTGTGCTCCATCAAAACTGATGCAGCGCAACACAGCTCGATACAGGACCTCGAATCACAGCCACTTGCAGTTCCTCATTGGCAGACTCATCAGATCTGACGCAGAGTGACACAGATTGACTTTGTACCTCACATCGCATCCCTCGCACCTTGTCATCGGACCAACACAGTGTAACACAACTTGACGCAGGACCATCCATCGCAGCCCTTGCAGCTCCTGATCGGAACTGACACAGCACGATGCAAATCGAATTAGGACCTCACCTCAGAGCCCCTTGCAGCTCCTGATTGGAAGCCTCATCAGAACTGACACAGTGCAATGCAATTCCATGCAGTACCTCCCATCACGGCCCTTGCAGGACCTTATTGGGACCAGCGCAGCATGGCACAACTCGATGCAGGACTTCCCTTTGCAGCCCTCACAGATTTGGGCTAGAACCGACACTGAGCAATGTGAAGCCTCGCATCAAGAACATAAGGTGCAACATTCATCGGGTTAGCCTGCTCTATATATCCTTTGTCCTGGTCTGGTGTGATCAGCTAACGACAGTTCATGTTTTGTGCTATCAGACACTATTTTCACTTAAGATTGAACATCTCTGGTTCTAGTGGTTGGAGTTTTGCTGTTGTGGTATAATTGTATTTTTCTAAATTTATTCTATTTTTCTACATTGCTTTGGGGCTTTTTCTCATGTTGTGTTTTCACTTTATCACTGCTTGTGTGCTGCAAAAATACTTCACACATTGCCTCTAAGTTAAGCCTGACTGCTTTGTGCCAAGCTACCAGAGGGTTAAGTACAGGTTGATTTTGTGACTTTTGTGGTTCACCCTGACAAGGTTTGTTGTGGTTCCCTGAGTGGAGCTTCCTTCCCACACAATCAGTAACCCAATTTCTCACAACTACCAACTGGATATCATATGCCTGTGTAAACATTTCTTAATAAGCACTGCACTTCCACACATGTGACACTTCAGACTCTTCTTGGCCACCCAAAGCTGCAAGAATGGTGTGGACACGCTATAATTATTATTTTACTTGCATATTTAATTGCTAAATTGGTTTGCTCTCCTCAAAAACAGGCAGAAAGCGCCACAAATTGTGGCTGTCAAAAATGAATGTAGCTTTAAGAATTAAGTGCCGGTGCCAAACCCCACCAAACACCGGCACAAATCAAGCACTTATTTCAAATATACGTTGTCTATTGAAATTAATATACTTGTGAATGTATTGTGTAGACTAAAATTGGGATCCTTCATAATTTAGAGGTTAGTAGGAGGTCTCATCTCTCAATGCTGTAGCTGAAAACAATGTCCCGGGTGCACAATAATAATGCACTCCTAATGGATAGCCAAGTTACTCCATTTGGGCACTTCTCTCTCTCTCTATGTAAGAAAGGAAAACAGTCAAGGCTTACTCTAGGAGGTGGTAAGAGTATGCAACTTACATGTAGAGTGACACTGTAAATAACACATAATAACTTTATTTTCCAGTAAGTGCTTTGTCTTTTAAGATATAAAATAACTTTTATTAACAGGTCATTCAATAGAATAGAGCTATAATCTGCAAATAAAATACTAATGTCTTAGCACCTTATGGAACCAAGCTATGACCACAATTGTTCTAATAACTCATAAATGATTGGTACAATATTTGATATAACATTAGCTACAGCAAGTGGTATGCCTTTAGAGCTACTTTAAGGACTATTCAGGGATTTTCAGACATCATCTTGTCTCTTATCTTGTGCAAGAACTTTTCCCTGAAAAGGATTTGGGTTAGTGCAAGGGAGGCAGGTTTGGGAAATCTTTACCCAACTCTGGTCTGACATTGGATGTCACACAGGGTAAATCAGTGGGTTGAAGTCCCTGCTGCTCAGTTTTCAAGATAGAACAACTATTTAAAATGCCCCACAAAATTTCAGAAATCCCAGAAACTAATAACCCATACAAATAATTAAAACCTCAATGGATTCACAAGTGCTGTCCAGAAAAATTCTAGTTTGAAATCCATGGTAAACTGAGGCTTAGTCACCATTATCTATTTAGGATAAAGTCACGGGTAACCAACTGTCATGATCCCTTCAATGGGACAGACAAAGTAGTGTGCAAGTGACCACTTCAGATTTTTAGGGCATCCACTGAGGTCTCTGGCTTGCTCATTTTTCACTGGGAACTGAAATTTATGCTCATCATCATTCAAACTTATTCGGTTCATGTTAAACAAACCATAAAAGGATTATATTGGTACATGATACAATTCTATAAGATGATCTATTCCCCTGTATAACACCAATTAATGAAACATGTATAAATGTCGAAGCAATAAAATTGGTAAAAATATGTCTGATAAAAATAACTGTCATGAAACTTTGAAAGTAACAAGGTTCAAATCACATAGTAATATCATAGGACACTTAGACTAATTCATTTCATTTTCCAAATTACTTAAAGTCTCCAATGCAGAGCTCTTTGGAGAGGAAGATAGCAACACTATAACATATTGTCATGTCCCTTAAATCATACAAGTACTTAAAACCCTCATGGTGGTGAATAATTCTTTCCTTCAAGAAAGGCGGTTTAAGTTAACATTTCAATGAAATTAAGTAAAACCTGCAGGAAAGTGTATTGTGCTGAGTTGACTGCTATGACTGATTGTCGCAGGGACATTTCTGAGTAATGGTTCCCCACCCTGCTTTCCTTGGGAATGCGATTTTACAATGAAAGAAAAGAAGGTGAAAGCATGTCAAAAGGTACCTACGATAAGTATTACGGATTAATATAAGGTACAACTTAGAACCAAGCTAATCATTTATTGTAAAGATCTAACTGGGCCCTTTCTCTCTCCAGGCCTTAATTACATACTCCTTTATGTCCCTTTTAGACTATCCAGTGAGGTCCCTCGGGTACACCCAGAGGTCCCTCTCGCTCTGCCCCAGCCCCAGATCCAACAACAATCAATTTATATGCCATAGCTAAAGAAATGTATTATCCTGGTCTCAGCCCATACAGTCCTGAATGATTAATCTGGTAAAGTGGTCTCTGATTTAGACCATACGGATCGCCGTAATAAGTGCGGTTTGATTTCTAAGGTATCTGATAGAAAATTGACTCCCAATTCCCAATGAACATTAGAGTCTGGGGTTGAGTGGGGTACAGCAAACAATCTCCTAAAAACCAATTTCTTGTGCTTTTTAAAATACCATTGCTCCCGAACCCCCCAAATCCCAGTGCTTGCAAAATACCATTGTCCCCCATCCCCCATACCCCCGCACCGTACATCACAGCAGAAATAGTTTAAGCATTATAATGGGTTTAGAGCCTGACGTAGAGGCGAACCTGGCAAGGCCTTTGTTATTTCCTATCATATTAGATGTGCAGGTTTCCCTGTGGCACTTCCAATACAGTTTTGAGGATATCTGAATCCCTAGATAATTAAAGGTATTGGTGCTTTGTAATTTCCTACCCTTAGTATGGAAAGTATTAGATTGCTCCCTTGCTCGTGCACAGATCATAGTGTAGGTTTTTGCTATGTTGATTTTCATATCCACCCCTTCCATAACATCTGAGAAAGAGTTGATCAGTACCTGCAAGCTATTTGGAGTAAACGCTATTATAGCTGCATCATTGGCATACAACAGTATTTGTATTTGCTGCCTCCGAATCCTGCTGGTGTCCAGGCAAACCGTCTGCAGCAGTTCTTCCACACCATTGATATATATCCCTAGCCCGAAAGTTGGAGTTAATTCCCAATCAAAAGATTCAGGTTGAGCAATTGTTCAACCATCCCGAGGCCTTTCCTGAACCCATATGGGGCATTTAACATAATTTCATTTTCTTCTGCCCACTGTTCTAATCTGTCTAGCAAGACTCTCCACAGCAATTTAACTGAGGCGTTGAATAAAGAGATAGGAAAATAACATTTTCCATCATTCCTTGATCCCTTCTTGAAAATGGGTACGAGAGAGGTGAACCAGGATGAGGGAACATAACCAGCTCCTGCTCCATTGAGGACCTTTGTCAGAAGCGGGCCCATATTTCAGGCTCTGTCTTATAAGTATCCATTGGTACCCCCTTGGGGCCACGAGGCTTCTGCTTTGGACTTTTATTTAGTGCCCTCTCCAGCTCTTCAAGAGTGAAGGCCAATTCCATTGGAAATTCCACTACTGCAGAGTTGGAGACTCCCTCATCTAGCCAGGGGATAGAATGATTGAGCCTAAGTGGTCTACCCAAAGTGTGGGGGTGATTGTAGATTCAAAATAGGGACCTAATCCCATGGTAAATAATGGAACATTTACCGTTCTCCAAAACAGGATACTATCCTTGCTTCCTGCAGCCTGTAAAAGGTTCACCCAAGCTACCCTTTGTTTTTCTTTCTTTATAATTCTTATAGCCTTATTCTAGGTAGATCTAGCTTCCTGAACTGCCAGGGTTTCATGGGGCATTGGTTTAATATTTCAGTCAGGTTACTACGAGTCTTTGCACATTGGTGATTAAATCAACCCTTCATGTCATTATTTTGCTACTTTGGCCTTACCATCAAAAGTTGATTAATAGAATTTGATATGTGAATATGGGCATCTCCTGACTGCACATGGCTTATTTGTGGGGCTAGTTCCATCATAAAGTGGATCAAATTCCCTGTCAACAATCCTTTAAAGAAACCAGAGGGTTTAACACTTGACCATTTTATTGTAACGTCATTTAGATATATGGGCGTAATATTGCTGATTTTTTCTGTGTCAGGGCCTTTAGGTAAGTTAAGCTTTATTTCTAGAAGTGCTGGATTGTGGTCACTTATACAGATAGCTCCCACCTGTAAGTCCAAATTGGTAAATGTCAGTATCTGAGGTGAGAAAATGGTCAATATTACTACTGCAGCTTCTTCCAATAAATGTGGATAGCTGAGGGTGGCTACTAAGTCTGCAATGTTAAACGAAATTAAGACTGAATTACTTTGGTAGATCATTGAGAGCTAGACCATATAAGCTTTGTCTGAAGTGGGCCAAAGCACTCTCGCCCACATCACTGTACACACAGGCTAATTTGGACATAATAGGACATACACAATATCAAAATCACCAGCCCAGATTATGTAGAAATTCTTGGTGGACATACCATTAAAATAATCCAGGTCTGTTTCTAAGGTTTTAACCACATCCACCCTTGTTCAGTCAAAAACATTATTTTAAAAATGTATAAAAATAATGTCTAGATTGTTACCTAGAGTGATTAGGATAAAGTGGTCTTAGGGGGAATTAAAAAACATCTTTTTAGCTTGTGAGGCAAGGCTGGCCGAAACAAATGAAACAAGACTCCTCCCCATATTATAGGGGATTGTAGCAAAATTAAAAGATACTAATCTATCCAGGTCTATTGGATTAAATGCCCAGGTTTCCTGTATATAAACAATGTGTGTCAGTTTTACATATTTTGCCCAATCCTCTGTGTCCGTTTTGTTGATGAAGCCAGCAATGCTCCATGAGGTAACAATAGTCCCTCTATTCTCATTTTCTGGGGCTAGGCAGAATATATCCATTGTCTTACTGCATTCTATGGGCTGGAGTTGACTGGAAGGGGGAACTCGATCAGAGAGTCTATCCTGGTGATTCAGTTGCAGAAGGGGAAACATCCTTTACGACGCAACTTTTACCACGCAGTGCCTTTACGATGCAGGTTTTACAACGAAAACCATTACAACGCATTGCACTAGGATAGGGAATAGTATTAATTTACTATCTAACACCTTCCCTACTATCCACGGGGACTGGAGTTGGAATAGAAAATTAAACTATTCACTATCCAGCACCCCCCAAAGCAATGCGTTGTAATGGCTTGCTTTGTAAAACTTGCGTTGTAACGGCATGCGTGGTAAAAGCATGCGTTGTAACAATGTACATCCTTGCAGAAGATGGTGGAAGCTATTTGAAGTGGGCACTGAGTGGAAAAGGGGTGAAAGGATGAAGGACCATTGCCTCTGAGGTCTATGAAAGAATGGTAGTGGCGTAGTTAGGGAGGGTGGCTACCCAGAGAAGTGGATCCTTGTTAGGCTATCCTTTGTGATTAGTTTATCTTTGAATTTAATGACTTTACAGTCAGTTTTATCTAATTTCACGGAGTGACCCACCCAGCCCACCCTCTGATCAATGTTGATCTGCTCATTAACCCTCTATTCTGCAGGTCAATCTCTATCCTCATGCGAATATCAGGGGATCAATATTTCAACTAATGACATACAGTATGTACGCTGCAAATGATCTACCACCCTCCCAGTGCCAATTACTCATTTGTACAATAAATCATGAAGATCATCAACAGCTCACACAATAATCAGACTTTTCTTGGTGACTTCAATAGCCACTGGAATGTCACAAACGACCCTTTGGTGATATAGCTTCAGATCCTTCTTACATAACCTTAACCTGGTTCAAGCCTGCAACAGCCCAACCCAAAATAAAGGGGCAACCTTCGACCTAATTATAGCAAAGGAACATACCATCCAAATCGGTTCTATCCTATCATGTGACTGGACAGACCACCACTGCATCTTATTCTCCATAGCAGAAAGGGTAGTCATCTCTAAAGGCCAACCAGTAAAAGCCAAATGCTGGACCAGAGACACCAGAAACATTAACCCACTCATGTTAGTTACTCTCCGTAATAATATTCAACCTCCACCCACAAACATCAGTGATCACTATATCCACTCCATGTCCGACATCATGGATGCCATTGTGCCAAAACAATTGAAAATAATCCAGATGAATCAATCCAGCCCTTGGTTCGATGTTTCAGCCTTAATGATGAATACAGCTCACTAAGAGCAGTGGAAAGAACCTGAAGAATCTCTCCCTCTCCGACTAATCTCAATTTATTGAAAATAAGAAGGAAAGGCTACAACAGTCATACCAGAAGATCTAAAGCATCCTTCTTCAAACTACAACTTGCCAATGCCTCAAACCATCCCAAAAGACTGTTTGAACTTGTCACAAATCAAACCAACCGGATCCCAATCACCTTTTTTCATCTGTGAACTTAACTCAGCACAGCTGTGATGTATTTACGTCCTCCTTCAATGAGAAAACCAAGTAAATTGACACTGAAGCCCAAACTGCCCTAGAGCTCTTTTCCATCATCACCACGCCACCTCACCCCCATCTCTCAAAATATCCACTTTGAAAGCCCCTCCTCTAAACCAAAAAATAGCATCTCTTGGGCCATCCTTAAGAATCATAATGAATCCAACACCTTAAATCTACTATCCTCTCTGAAATATTATAATCACTATAACAACTCTTTATCCTCCAAACTTCTCAACAACATCAAACACTCCCTGCTTCCTCTTTGGACCAGAATTAGTATCACTTCCCTAACACAAGGCTTCCTACCAGACTGTTTAAAAAGTGGCCATGTCACCCCTATATAAAAAAAAAATGCTGATCAATTAGAGCCCAACAACTACTGCCCTATTACCAACATCCCAATACTGGCCAATCTCCTGGAAAAATGTGTACATCAACAGTTATGCAACCACATAGAACATTCCGACTTCTCGTCGAATGCTAATCAGGTTTCAGGCTGGGTCACAGTACCAAAACTGCCCTGGTCCATATCGTCGATGATGCCTTGAAACTCCTAGACCAGAATTAATCCTGACTTTTGATCCTGCTTGCTCTTCCTGCTGCATTTGACACAGTTAAACACAAGAACCTTTTAAACCTCCTAGAAAGTAGGATGGGCCCATCTGTACCGTGTTACAATGGTTCTCTCCAGTCTTTCACAACAGTACTCAAAGATTTATGCTCAACCATGCTCTATCCATCCATCGAGATGCCAGTCATGAGTGGTGTCCCACAAGGCCCCTCACTCTCTCCTACCCTCCTAAAGCTGCCCATGGAACCCCAGAGTGAAATCCTCCAACTATCTAACACCTCATACCACACGTACGCTGAAGATACGCAACTCTAACTAAAGAAGAGATCAGCATCCTCAACAACATCCTGAGAAAAACTCAACACTGGCTCATACGTAATTGCTTGAAACTCAGTGACCTAAAAACGGAATTCCTCTTTATCTCTCCTCCCACTCACACCCCCAACATCAATGAATGGCTTGCTGATCTAACAGCCCTGAACTATAAGCTACACATTTTAACCTTAGCAAAATTGCAAACGAATAATCCCGGACAATCACCTCTCCATGAACGATCACATCACTACCGCCATCAGAAGCACCGACTACCAACTGCAGTTCCTAAGGAAATTAAGCACTTCATTTTAAGTGTATATTTCAAGACAGTAATTCAAGCATTTGCAATCTCCAGTCTAGACTATGGTAGCGGCACTGTCGTAGGGCTGTCAAACACAAAACTGGCACCTCTGAAGGCAACTATCACCACTGTAGTTCGAATCATTACTTGCTAAAGAAAAGTGATCACATTACCCCGGATCTCAGGACACTGAACTGGCTCCCCTATGAGGCAAATATCCACCTAAAAATTGCTTGCTTGACTCACAAAGTCAACACAACCACAACACTTCAACTGGCCAAGAAACGTGTCCAAGAAACGTGTCCTATCAGGTGAGACTGAAACTCTAAGAAGCACAGGCTCTCTTATACTGAGATCCCACAAATGAAAAACAAAAGAAGTCCTACAATCGCTCCTTCTCGGGAATTGCCACTAATATTTGGAAATCTCTTCCCCCAGAGACGAGATCCATCCCTTCAACTGCCATATTCAAGTGGAAAGTTAAATAACTACTAATGAGAAGATCACTTCCACAAGAAGACGCAATCTCCCGATGTCACTCTACCTATTGAATGTCTTTCCCGAATCTAGACTAAGTCATCATCCCTCGTCATACTTTTACTCACTTTTGCTGTTTCCTCACATTTTTATACTCTTATATGTCTATTTGTTCCTGATGTACAGCGCTCTTGCTCTAAAAGGGTCACTTGTATATTTTTACCTGTTTGCCTCCATGTTGTACAGCACTCTGATACCCGAAAGGGTCACGTTTGCACTTTATAAAACTCAATGAAAATGTTTTAAAAAATAAGTGTATCCAGTGCACTGCTTTTTTCAGGAGCTGGTCATGGTCTTCCCTCATGTCCTGCCTCAGGCAAGGCACACCTTTTAGCGGCAACACATAAGGAGTAACTTGTGGAGGAGGTTGCAGAGTCGGACACAATGGCAGCTTTGAGCGGCAATTATCCATGCTTTTTGACTGAGCACAAGGATCCTGAGGAGGGGCCCCTGGTCCGTTATTGCCTTTCAATAGTCTATAGGAGCAATTAATGTGACTGTTCTGTGCTCCATCTACAGGGTGGATTGTCCTCCCAGAGGTACTGTTAGGAGCCGCCCTGGAGAGTTGTGATCAGCTGTCCCTCATGACGGACTCCCCTCGAGAAAATGTCATCCTTGAAGAAGGCAGGTCTGCTGTGTTGTCCACCCTATCTGCATGCAACTGGCCAGCATGCTTTCCTTCCCCAGATTAGAGCTCCACTTTTGATAGGGTGTCTAAAAATCTATTTAAGCGTACTAATATGGGCTTCAGAGCGGTGGAAAATTATGTAAAACATAGGTTCTACTAGGAGGGTATGTTGTTCTCCACCAGTCTGCGGGTTTACCTTCTCTATATTTTGTCCTGGGCTTTGCTCACATAAAGGTAAGCCAGGGCATGGTCATTTTGATTTTGATCCTCCCTCTGCTCTTTTTCTTTTCCCTCTTTGAGTTTTGATTGTGTTCTCTTTGCCTAGGGCTCGGTCCGATGATTGTGTTCCTTCCCCATAGTCATCAAGGGACAAAATAGCAGTTGTGGCTGAGTCTATGGGAATAGGCAAATCGACCTCAGTCACTCCTGTTAAGCTATTATTGTATATCAGGTCGTTGTATGGATCAGTTGGTGCACAAACAATGGGAGGAGATGTCAAGTATAGGTGCCTTTCAGCTCAATTTCCATGATGATGATGATGCTCACTTCCAACTGCAGGAAACTGTCCATGGTTGTTCCAGGGGTAGGGGCCAGGGATCTACTATTCATTTCCCCATGGCAAAGCTACTGACGTTACTCCCTGCTTGGAATAAAACAGCTTGCTTCAAAGCCTGGATGTTAGGGGGTGGCCCAGTCCAGCCTCTGTCAGCCACTGACAGGAGCAGACGCGCCCACCCTTGTTCTAGACTTTGCTCGGGCGTGGCTGGGCTCGTCCCATGGGGCGGGCTGGAGGTGCGATTATCAGTGGTTTGGCTGGCAAGAGGCGTGAAGTCGTTGTTGGCGCATCCTGGTGCTGTGCAGTGTGAAGAATGGAGTACCCTTTTAGCCCTGTCCCAGCAAGGACCCAGCAAGGTGTCTCCCCGCGTAGCGGGCAGGAGGCGTAATTATCACTGCTAGAGCTGGTGTGAAGTGGGAAGTCATTGTTGGCGTCTGTTGTCGATGTGCAGTGTGGGGAGTAGAGTCCTCTTTCAGCCCTGTTCCAGCAAGGTGTCTACCTGCGCAAAGGGCTGGAGGTGCGCTGGTGGGAGGTGGCAAGTCATTGTTGGTGCCTCCTGGCACTGTGCAGTTTGAACAATGGAATCTCTTTACAGTGCTGTCCCACCAAGGACCCAGCAATGTGAACTTTATGGCCTGGACCTGAAAGTGAATTTAAATGACAGAGTTGGAACTGTACATGCTTGAAAGAGGGTTCAAAAGGACCTGAATTGATGAAAAACTCCTCCAACCAAATGAAGCAGACACCAGAGGACAGGTGTTACGATGAACTATTTCTTAGTCCTTCTGGGCCTGGGATGGGAATGCAGACTCCTTGAAGATACCTAGTGGGTCAGGGACGGGCAGCCTCTCTCTCTGATTCAAGACAGACAATGTTGCAGCTCCACGACTATGAAATATTTGTATTCTGACATCCTTGGGCTTACCAGCTATTCTGCGTGGAAGCATCGATCTGGAACAAGCTCTCTCCATTGAGACATCTTCCACGGAGATCATCAAGTCAGCTGTATTAATGAGACACAATATTCACATATATTGAAGAAGGGATACTAACATCATTTAAGCCTTCAATGAGAAAACTATCTTAAAAATAGCGTTTGATGTAAATGAACATTGTTGAACATGCAAAGGTACACAAATAAGCCAAATAATGAAATTAAAATTAGGCTTAAGGATAATAAAATCTAAAAGATAGAATAAAATGCATAGAATAGATAGAATAAAATATAAAATATAATAATGTAATCTACCAAAATACTAAACTAGGAAAATTACTTTGTGTTTTTGTATGGAATAGCATAAGAATTCAATAGAAAGACAGTAGACCATATTTCCATAGATAAGGCTGAGCGCCCTTAGATATGAGGAACAATTACAAGCATATATAATCACATATATGTGTGAAAAGGTGGAAGGACTGCTGGTGCTTTCAGTGGGTAGTTTTTAGAAAACATTGTTCTTTGTCCCCATTTCACAGTTCCTTAGTTCCTTTCTTTACCTGGTGGATACCTACTTATAATGGCTTAACATACATATTGAACAGTGGATCAGCAAACCTCGCTTGTGTCTTTGGTTTTTAATAAACCTTATAGCCTACCTGCTTTACTAAGGAGCTTTAAGCATCAAAATCATTCTAGAGAATTTGCGTGGATCAATTCTCCATCAAAAAGACAAAAAAAGGCCAATGGACTAGCCCTGCTTGACTCTGAAGCTAAGGTGTTCGCTAAGTTACTGTTGGCTGACATGGAAGCCTGGATACGTTCACTTAAAGTGCTATCTTTTTGTCAGATAGGGTTTACAAAAGGAGGTAACACCCTGGACAAAATTACCAGCATTATTCTTTTGGCCAAAAAAGCGATCACTCAAAAAATCATCATTATATGTGAGTTTCTGGTGCTACAGTATGGCCTTTGAAAAAGATAATTAGAGTACCCTTTGGCGGAAGTTGAAGACTTGGAAAATTCCTGATTGTTTGTTTACTGCCATCTGTCTTATCTAAATGGATAATTGGGTCAGATTAATTTACCAGACATAAATGACTCAGCACCCAATAATTGTTATAGTTTCTGGTAATATGCAAGTCAATTTGGCAAAATAATATATTAATTACAACCAAGTCGCATAGTGCACAGACTCAATAGTATTTTTTGTTTAAAAGTTGATTTCTTTATTCATACAATATAAACAAACTTTAAAATCTTTAAAGTTTGTATATATTGTATGTATTTTGTAGCCCTCAAGAAGTTCTGGATGGGACTAATCACGTTGGCTATGACAAATAAAATAAGAAGTTAAAAAAAGAGAAGATCATGAATAAAAAAAACAACTTTTAAAGAAAAAACACTATTCTGTGTCCGTGCACTTTGTGACTTGGTTGTAATTAATCGTATAATTTTTCTAAATTGATTTGCATACTACCAGGAACTATTGCCGTTATTGGGTGCTGAAACATTTATGTCTGGTAAATATTCATGGAGTCCCTCCTGTAAGGAAGATTAAGATCACTGGTCTTCCAGATTCGTGCACCACTGTATTTTTGTTTATTACCATAACCCATTGTAGTGATAGGTGTGATGCAGTCTTACATAGTCTCTTTTTGTTAATCACTTGGGACAGAGTAAAACTGGGTAATGGGTCCACTTTGTCCAAAAAAATATTTACTCATCGGGGGCCTAAAACAGGGTTGCGTTCTGGAGCCTGTTGGTATTAATTTGAACGCAGCTGATCTTCATCAAGTGGTGCTAAAGCAAAGAAGCATTCCCCCAAATTGAGAGTTCAACACCTATCATTGCTTCAGTACGCAGATGCCACTTCACAGATGTAAGAGAAATCGGGTTGGAAATGGCCCTAAATGACTTTTAAGAATACAAAAAAATAAATGATCTGAAATTAAATATGACAAAGACTATAATAATGACATTTGATCCTGTAAAATTCCGGCCTGTTTGTTGCCTAGGAGATCAAAAGATATTACTACTCAAGCCTATCAATACCGCGGAATTTAGATCGATCCGAAACTCATGCTTAAAAACCAACCTAAAACCATGGAAAGTCGTGCACAATATTTGCAGCACCAATTGAAGATAATAAGCAATAGACTGCACAGCACCTCAGGGACGAGTGTACTTCAGTTATTTGGAACTAGGTTGGGACCAATCATCATTTATGGAGCTCTTATTTTGGGCACTAATCTGCATTCCAATCTAGCAATAATTCAGTCTGGGTCAATTAGCACCATCTTTGGTTTACCCAAAAGCAGGGCTGTCAGCCAACTTTGGTTGGAATTTTGAATGGTCAATTTAACTACCTCTGTTAACGGCCAATTTATTAAGCACTGTTTGCGTCTGAGGGGTGCACCTCCTAAGTCCTCAAAAAGTGTGCAATTGGAAAGGGCAGCAAAATTATTTAAAAATTCACACAGACAAATGCATTTTAAATTTGAACACTCTTTTAGGAGAATTGCAGTTAAATGAATACTCGGACAATAAGACGGAATTGCAAGTAAAGCATGCGGCTGGCTAGAGTTCATTCACATATAAAACAAAATTAAGCATTTAAAGAAATGTCCAGAGCAAATTTCCTTTTACCGTCTTACAGGGGTCTTACCTTAATTTGCATATGAAGCAATCTATGCAGGCAAAATGTAGGGGCATATTCACAAGGAGCTATCGCCGAATTAACAGGACTTTAGCGCAGTTGTGATAAATTTACCCCACCATTCACAAGCTGGTGCTAACAGCAGTGTTGGACTTGGCCCCAAACTTTTTTGCTTTTTGCCCCCTAATTTGAAATGTCTCCCCCATGGTAATAAACCTGTATAGGCCATGTGTGGTAGGAGTTGCCCTGTTTTAAAATGTAATGTCACGAAATGGTGTGCAGGAAATATTCCCCCATTTTAGAAATGCACCTGACTGAAATGTTCTGTATTTAAAATGGATGCCAAGGCCATGGGTTTTGCCACCGGACTGCCATAGGTCAGCGGTCTAGATATTATTACCCAGTCACCCCTAGCTTTTGGAGGGAAAGCCTGGCACCCAGGGTGCTCAACCCCTCCCCTTGGCCAGTTTAGGCCAGCTTTGCCAACATTCTAGAAGGTTCTGGCACTGCCTGGGAGGAGGGTATAAGTAAGGGGGATGTGCCACCAGAGACTCAGACAGAGCTGGGACAGGAAAGAGAGGGGACCTGCTGCAAGGTCTTACCGCCACATGGGCCTGTGAGCTGGGCCCTGCACCCCTAACCCCCCCCCCCCTCTGCTGTCCCCTGGGCCCCTGAAGAAGGAGGGCCCACCTAGGTCCCTGTCACTATTGGGACCTTGAACCACGCCAGCGCTGTGTGAGAGAAGCGTCCAGAGGGGGAGGAGTGCTGTGGGCTGGAACCCCCCCCACAGGAGGTGAGGAGTGTGCCCATGGGGCTGGCTGTGGAACTGTTCGCCGCCTGTGAGGTGTGCCTGCCGAACGCTGTGCTGCGAAGTGCTGTATGGGGAGGATTGTACCCCCAAGAAGCTGTGCTGTGAGGAGCTGCCTGTTAAGCGTTATAGCTTCGAAGCGCTAGAGAAGTGAAGTGCTGCTGGCCTCTCAATCGCGATGTGATCGGCCTTTCAAGCGCTGTCCTGAGCGCTGTGCTGCGTGGAACTTTCCTGCTCCACTCCAGCGCTGTGATCCCTTGAAGCGCTGGGGCTGTGTGGCAAGAAGGAACGGAGGAGTAGAGAGCGCCACAGTAGCCTACCCTGTGTGTCGGTGCACATCTGTGGCGGTATAAATAATTAAACAAAAGGGAACCTACCCCATACTGCCGCCGACATCACCACCGCAGCCCGGGGAGGGTTGGCGCTGCCTCGCGCCGGTTGAAGTGTGCTGGAAATCACCGCCGCCACCCGGCGCTGCTTTCAGGAGACCCCCGCTGTTGGGGGTAACGTCGTGGTGGCCCTCGGCGCCAGGAGAGGGCCGCCGAAGTGAAGAGAGGGCCGCGCTAGGCCCTGAAGCCACCCTCATCCCCATCACGTGACTGGAGCCTGGCGTGACCTCATTGGTCGTTGGAGCCGAGCCTACCCCAGCTGCCGCGCAGCGATTGGCCACCAGCCGGGCAGCAGGAAGAGGCCTGAGAGAGGAGGAGGTGCTGCGCGGCTCCCGTAGTGAAGAGGTAGTCCCGTTCGGTCGAGAAGCCCAGAGCCGTCGCAACATCGGAGGGCGGGAGGCCACCCTGCCTCTGCCCGTGGAGGGAAGCCCCGGGCCCCAAGAGGGAACCCGGGTGAAGGCCGGCAGAGTGCTGCATGAGTTGGGGCCCTCGTGAGCTGCAGAGAGCCCCGCATGTGACCGTCCTGGGCCCAGGCCGCCCCCGTGAGAGCCCGGTGAGTGGGGCGGAAGTGGGGGACTGCCGGAGGCAGCAGGAAGAGGCCTTGGGAGGAGCTGGGGGTGGGAAGTGTCGGGGCACGTATCGGTGCCGCCCCCCCCCTCTGGACTAATCCTGCGGGAGGACGCTCTGCGGCACCGCAGTTGCAGGAGCTGCACCGAGGGGACAGTCGTCATTCAGGAGACTACCGCTGGGCCACCTCAGCCCCAATTAACCCTGTGAGGCCTACTGCCCCCCCCCCCCTGAACTGGGTCAGGGCGAGTGTGTCTTCAGGGCTTATGCCCCGAGTGCCAAGAACACGGGCAAAGGCCGCTAGTGGCTGCTGGGCCATGAGAGTTAGCCCCTGGCTAGGGATCTGTTACGGCCTGGTGATTCGTGCCCATCGAAAAGGGGTTAATATGTTAAGGGATTGACTTTGGAGTACTCGGATGAGCTGTTTACACTCTAATGGATGGCTGTTCTTGCCACCCTGATGAAATGTCCCTTCTGGAGTACTGAAATGTCGCCTAGATTCTTACAGGGATATAGTTCTAGGGTTGCTTTACATAAGGAGATGCTCATTCCTGCCTGGTGAAATGGCTAGTCATGCTCAATGAAATGTTCCTCTGGTGTTTCATTGAATGGCCTTCCTATATATATTTGGAAATGTTTTTCTCCTGGTACAGGGAGGAGTGATGCCAACTTAAAGCTGCGGCTACTGAAAAGTTTTCCATGTGAGAAACGTTTTACATCGAAAGAAAGGTTATATCCTCCTTTAATGCTTATTCCTGCTGAAGGAAGTGTTTTATTCTGGCATAAGTAGTTTTATTCCTGCCTAGTATTTTCACGTTACCTGTCCAGGTGTGGTGCGCTTCTGCGCCTAGTTTTGATTGTAGGCTGATTATCCTGCTTGGGTGATTATGCTAGGGCTATGCCTAAACTAAGGTGATTAACGCCCAGGGCAGGTGAATGTGCATTTTACTATGGCTGACCTGCTCCTATGCTGGCCTGATGTGTCATTCCAGGCCCCTGGTTACATCGCATAATAATGAGCAAGCCTGCTGATTTATTACAGGTGCTCCTGTCTGGTTCATATGTTATTGATGCCAACGCACTGCCTGATGTTTGTGTTGCAGGTTGGGGGCTAAGGAGTCGGGTTCCTCAGGTCTTTTCCCTAAGGCTACAGCACTGGGGTCCTGCATGCCCTGTAGATCTTGCGAAGGCGGCCTAATGGTCCTATGGTTATACCCGCCTGCTATTAGATGCCGGGATGCCAAGATGTCTTTCATTACAGGGGTTATGCAGGATGTGGCATTTGGTAATTACAGCCTACTACCAAGGATGAAGCCTGAGTTGGCCCCGCCGTATTGACCCCAGGTTTAATGTCAACATAATCACATTCTTTTCATTTCAGCCACGGACTCATGGACTCACCGATTTTTCTCATTGTCCCCCTTGTAAATAATCCCCCCGGATATACTTGGCTCTGGCGCCAGCTGGCTCCCTGTTGTGATTACCACTGTTTTGCATTTTTGCCTTGCACTTTGGAGATATACTAAACTATTTCTTATTTTTCCAACCAAAGCTGGTGTCCTGCCTCTTTTGTGGTGTGCCTGGTGTGTCGTCTGTGAGTACTGCGTGAGTGCTTCATATGTCCTCCGAAGTTTGGCCTGCCCGCTTGGTTCCGTGCTACCCCCCTGGAGATTTGGTAACCCCATTTCTTACATTGGTGGCGAGCGGTGGGATAGGACTTGTGTTGCGCAGTACCACAGCGGCCACGGGTTACACCACAAGTAGAGCTTTGAGAGTAATCACAGTTTTGGGGATTATTGTGTTCTGGCTGAATATTGATTTTCTGTATTACTTCCTCCTGAAAGTGTTTTTGTGGGATTGTGTCCCCTTGTTCCACTGTGAGTGTGTCCCGGGAGTACCTCGCCACGATTGGGTTGGTTTATGAGGAGGTGGAACTGATGGAGTACACCGAGCAGGAAGTGATAGATTTCCTCAAGGAGAGAGGGATACCCCCAGTAGGAAACATTAGAAGTTGTTTCTCTATGAGGCCCTCAATAGGGGGGAGCCCTTAAAGATCGGTGGGGACCTGTCTGATTACCCCCCCCCGAGTATTTGAAGGGTGGATTCGGTAGAAGCCAGTGGGGGGGCTCCCAATCCATAACCCTGGAGGGTAATTACCCCGATGGAGAGGAGGAAGAGTTTGATAGGGCGGAGATGCCAGGAGCTAATGAGGACACCATAGAGAGGGAGTCCCGCCCTGGGTCCAGTCCTGGGGGCATTGCCCCATCCCTTTCCCTGTCCCCAGAAGAGTGGGTAGATAGGAGGGAAGAAAGGGAGCATCAGCTAGCGCTGGAGAAGCTCAGGTTGGAGCAGGCCAAGGAGTTAGCGCAGCTGAGGGTGCAAGAGCAGAGGCTAGAGACAGAAATGGTCCTAGCCCAGGAGAGGATGGCGGAGGCAGAGAGGGCCTTTGCCAGGGAGAGAGTAGCTCAGGTGGGCAGGTTGTCCCCTGAGAGTGGTTTTAGGAGTCTGGATACACCGGTGAGGGTGGGATCCAGTGGTGGCAGCGAGTGTAGGTCCAGTGCAAGGAGTCCCACTCCCGAAGCCCAGGAGACCGTGCCTGATTCCCAGGAAGAGGGGGACGGGTTAGTGTTCAGGGGCAGGGGAAAACTGTCCCATCAGTCCTGGGGATAGTTTGAGGAGGAGTGTTGGACTGCATTGGAGGATTGGGTGGTGAGTAGAGCAGTGGAGGATTGGGAAGGGCTGTGCCATGCAGTCATCAGAGAGAACTTGCTGAGAAGTTGTTTCCCAAGTCTGCGTCACCATCTGTTGCAGCGTGGGTTCTCAGACCCCAGGGAACTTGCACAGGAGGCAGACCGTTGGGTACGTGCCAGAGAGTCTGAGAGGATATTGGGGAGTGATCCTGAAGGGAGTGGTGCAGGGATCTTCCCACCCAGCAAGGCGGGAGAGGTGAGGAATGGCCCAGCTAGGTCCCAGGATAGTGAGAGAGTTGTAGGGACTCACATCCCATCTACAGGAGGGAGTGAGACGGGGAGGTGTCCCGAGGTGCCCCAACCACAGTCACAGGGCCTGGAGAGTATGGTAAGTGAACCCCAGGTTGGGAGCCTATGCTGTCTTGATGTGCCTTCCAGTAAAAGGGATCCCCTCGTGTCAGGAGAACCCAGAGCATCCATAATCAGAGCTCCAGTGGTTCGGGGGTCTGACCAGTCACAGGGTTTAGATCCTGGACTGGGGTTCCAGGTTCAGGGGTTGCCTGATCTGGAGGGTGGGGTACCTGTAACCAAGGTCCCTACCAGTTTGACGCCCAGGGGTACTTCTCCCGGTGGGAGGGTGCGGAACTCTGGGAGGGAGTGCAGAGGGAGGAAGGTCTCTCCTCTGTCACCGGCTCAGCCACAGGGCGCAGATCCCGGGTTGGGTGGCCAGGTTGAGGGTTTGCCGGACCTGGCGGGTGGGACATCTGTAATGAGAGTCCCCCCAAATTTGACTCTCAGGGGTACTACTCCAGTTAGGAGGGTGTGGAACTCTGGGAGGAGGTGCAGGGGGAGGGAGGACTCGCCCCTGTCACCGGTTCAGCCTGAGGGTTTCGACTCCAGGTTGGAGAGAGAGTGATTGTTTGAGGGTGTCCCCGGGGGAGGAGATGGCGGAACCCTAGGAGGAGAGGTAGGGGGAGGAGAGCCTCGCCCCTGAGAGCTGGTCAGCTTGAGGGTGTAGACCCCAGGTGGGTGGACCAGTGGCAATTTGGAAAGAGGAGAGTGGTCCAAGAGTACTACAAGCCTGAGGCTAGAGCCTCCCACTCTATGAAGAAACAATGGCCAGAAACTTCTGGATGGCCTAGTGGCCAGTCCTGGCCACATCTCACTAGGGAACACCAGTGGGGTGGTTTTGTTGGTGAAGGGAGGGTTGCGAGAGAGAACCATTGGGTTCCAGAGTGGAAAAGAGACTGCAGCTGCTCTTGCAGTTGCAGGCCGGCGTCCACCTTTTTCGCCCCAAGCAGGGAAGCCCATCAAGGCATTGATTGGTCTACCCTGGCTTTTGGGTGGGGGGAAGTTGTGTTGGACTTGGCTCTTTCCCCCAAACTTTTTCGCTTTTTGCCCCCCAAATTTGAAATGTCTCCCCCATGGTAATAAACCTGTATAGGCCATGTGTGGTAGGAGTTGCCCTGTTTTAAAATTTAATGTCACGAAATGGTGTGCAGGAAATATTCCCCCATTTTACAAATGCACCTGACTGAAATGTTCTGTATTTAAAATGGATGCCAAGGCCATGGGTTTTGCCACCGGACTGCCATAGGTCAGCGGTCTAGATATTATTACCCAGTCACCCCTAGCTTTTGGAGGGAAAGCCTGGCACCCAGGGTGCTCAACCCCTCCCCTTGAGCCAGTTTAGGCCAGCTTTGCCAACATTCTAGAAGGTTCTGGCACTGCCTGGGAGGAGGGTATAAGTAAGGGAATGTGCCACCAGAGACTCAGACAGAGCTGGGACAGGAAAGAGAGGGGACCTGCTGTGAGGTGTTACCGCCACATGGGCCTGTGAGCTGGGCCCTGCACCCCTAAACCCCCCCCTCTGCTGTCCCCTGGGCCCCTGAAGAAGGAGGGCCCACCTAGGTCCCTGTCACTATTGGGACCTTGAACCACGCCAGCGCTGCGCGAGAGAAGCGTCCAGAGGGGGAGGAGTGCTGTGGGCTGGAACCCCCCCCCCCCCCAGGAGGTGAGGAGTGTGCCCCTGGGGCTGGCTGTGGAACTGTTCGCCCCCCTGTGAGGTGTGCCTGCCGGACGCAGTGCTGCGAAGCGCTGTATGGGGAGGATTGTACCCCCAAGAAGCTGTGCTGTGAGGAGCTGCCTGTTAAGCATTATAGCTTCGAAGCGCTAGAGAAGTGAAGTGCTGCTGGCCTCTCAATCGCGATGTGATCGGCCTCCCAAGCGCTGTCCTGAGCGCTGTGCTGCATGGGACTTTCCTGCTCCACCCCAGCGCTGTGATCCCTTGAAGCACTGGGGCTGATGGCAAGAAGGAATAGAGGAGTAGAGAGCGCCACAGGAGCCTACCCTGTGTGTCGGCACGCATCTGTGGCAGTATAAATAATTAAACAAAAGGGAGCCTACCCCGTACCGCCACCGACATCACCGCCGCAGCCCGGGGAGGGTTGGCGCTGCCTCGCGCTGGTTGAAGTGTGCTGTAAATCACCGCCGCCACCCGGCGCTGCTTTCAGGAGACCCGCTGTTGGGGGTAACGTCGCGGTGGCCCTCGGCACCAGGAGAGGGCTGCCGAAGTGAAGAGAGGGACGCGCTAGGCCCTGAAGCCGCCCTCATCCCCATCACGTGACTGGAGCCTGGCGTGAACTTATTGGTCATTGGAGCCGAGCCTACCCCAGCCGCCGCGCAGTGATTGGCCGCCAGCCGGGCAGCAGGAAGAGGCCTGAGAGCAGAGGAGGTGCTGCGGGGCTCCCGTAGTGAAGAGGGAGCCCCGTTTGGTTGAGAAGCCCAGAGCCGTCGCAACATCGGAGGGCGGGAGGCCACCCCGCCTTCACCCGTGGAGGGAAGCCCCGGGCCCCAAGAGGGAACCCGGGTGAAGGCCGGCAGAGTGCTGCGGGAGTCGGGGCCCTCGTGAGCTGCATAGAGCCCCGCATGTGACCGTCCTGGGCCCAGGCCGCCCCCGTGAGAGCCCGGTGAGTGGGGCGGAAGTGGGGGACTGCCGGAGGCAGCAGGGAGAGGCCTTGGGAGGAGCTGGGGGTGGGAAGTGTCTGGGCACGTATCGGTGCCCGCCCCCCCGCCCACCCCTCTGGACTAATCCTGCGGGAGGACGCTCTGCAGCACCGCAGTTGCAGGAGCTGCACCGTGGGGACAGTCGTCATTCAGGAGACTACCGCTGGGCCACCTCAGCCCCAAATAACCCCGTGAGGCCTACTGGCCCTCCCCTGAACTGGGTCAGGGCGAGCGTGTCTTCAGGGCTTATGCCCCGAGTGCCAAGAACACGGGCAAAGGCCGCTAGTGGCTGCTGGGCCATGAGAGTTAGCCCCTGGCTAGGGATCTGTTACGGCCTGGTGATTCTTGCCCATGGAAAAGGGGTTAATAAGTTAAGGGATTGACTGTGGAGTACTCGGATGAGCTGTTTACCCTCTAATGGCAGGCTGTTCTTGCCACCCTGATGAAATGTCCCTTCTGGAGTACTGAAATGTCGCCTAAATTCTTACAGGGATATACTTCTAGGGTTGCTCTATATAAGGAGATGCTCATCCCTGCCTGGTGAAATGGCTAGTCATGCTAAATGAAATGTTCCTCCGGTGTTTCATGGAATGGTCTTCCTATATATATTTGGAAATGTTTTTCTCCTGGTACAGGGAGGAGTGATGCCAACTTAAAGCTGTGGCTACTGAAAAGTTTTGCATGTGAGAAACGTTTTACATCGAAAGAAAGGTTATATTCTCCTTAATGCTTATTCCTGCTGAAGGAAGTGTTTTATTCTGGCATAAGTAGTTTTAATCCTGCCTAGTATTTTCACGTTACCTGTCCAGGTGTGGTGCGCTTCTGCACCTAGTTTTGATTGCAGGCTGATTATCCTGCTAAGGTGATTATGCTAGGGCTATGCCTAAACTAAGGTGATTGACGCCCAGGGCAGGTGAATGAGCCTTTTACTACTGGCGACCTGCTCCTATGCTGGCCTGACGTGTCATTACAGGCCCCTGGTTACATCCCATGTTAATGAGCAAGCCTGCTGCTTTATTACAGGTGCTCCTGTCTGGTTCATATGTTATTGATGCCAATGCAATGCATGATGTTTGTGTTGCAGGTTGGGGGTTAAGGAGTCGTGTTCCTCAGGTCTTTTCCCTAAGGCTACAGCACTGGGGTCCTGCATGCCCTGTAGATCTTGCGAAGGCGGCCTAATGGTCCTATGGTTATACCCGCCTGCTATTAGATGCCGGGATGCCAGGATGTCTTTCCTTACAGGGGTTATGCAGGATGTGGCATTTGGTAATTACAGCCTACTACCAAGGATGAAGGCCTGAGTTGGCCCCGCCGTATTGACCCTAGGTTTAATGTCAATGTAATCACATTCTTTTCATTTCAGCCACGGACTCATGGACTCAACCATTTTTCTCATTGTCCCTCTTGTAAATAATCCCGCCGGATATACTTGGCTCTGGCGCCAGCTGGCGGCCTGTTGTGATTACCACTGTTTTGCATTTTTGCCTTGCAGGTTGGAGATATACTAAACTACTTCTTATTTTTCCAACTCAAGCTGGTGTCCTGCCTCTTTTGTGGTGTGCCTGGTGTGTCGTCTGTGAGTACTGCGTGAGTGCTTCACATGTCCTCCGAAGTTTGGCCTGCCCGCTTGGTTCTGTGCTACCCCCCTGGAGATTTGGTAACCCCATTTCTTACAAGCAGACATCATCAGAATTCCCGCGATAACAGTCCCAAAACCTAACACCACCGTGGACACCACCAACTAACGCTAATGAGATGCAAAGTAGGCGTTCCCGTGCAGAAACACACGAAAAAACAACAACACCACTTTCACAACAAAGTGACAGATCCGCAAAGCGAACCCAAAACAGCCGGTAGGCGGGTGTAGCTGTAAGTATTTAACACCTGCCTCAAGCAGGTGTAAAGATGGACGACTACCTGCAGTAGGCACACGGCCACACCCGAAGAACAAATGACTTCAGGGAGCTACTCATCATGCAGCTCGGAGCCACAACAAGGCCACAACACTCACTGCCACCTCACCCCCCACCCCCCGGGACATTTGCGGAATCAGTTGTGTCCTGTGTTCAAATGTGGTGGGGGTGCTGTTTGAACAGGGATATTGTCAATGTCGAGGTGCACTACTGCCTATGTGCGAATGCTGCACAGTGGGTGTATCGCTCGTGCGGCTCAGTATTGTCTGCTACTGGTCTCTTTCATGCGGTGTACTTGTCGGTTCTATTCGTCCATGGTGCTAGGTAGTTGTGGTGTACATGTAGTCCTCTGCAGTTGGCCAGGGTGCATCCATGGTACTCCGCTGTTATTGGATTTTGTTCTGTGGCTTTTTCAGTATGCTGTTCTTGTGCTTTTTCCACATTGCGCGTGTGTATTGCTGCCCTCGTGCTGGTTGGCACTGTTTTCTTATCGTGCGTTTGCCCATCGCAGGTTTTTTCGCATTGGGGTTTGTGTTTTTATCTCCGTCGAGGTGGTGATGTCGCGGGCATTGGCCGCGGTGTCGGCAGACTATCACATGCTATGACCGTGTTGTGAATTCCATGTTGTCACAGAGTTGTTTCCCCACAATGGTTGCTTTACGCTACTCCTGCGGTACCCCATAGTTGCTCCAGATTTTCCTTCTAACCTTAAAACAACTGAAACATGGGGTTCCTGTCACTCTTGCACCTGTTGTAAAGGATGTGGACATCATTCCGAGCCTTTATCACTTATTGTTTCTATATGTCCACTTTTAATGTCTCGTAGAAGATGTTTTTTACGCCCAAGTTTTAACTTGCTCGGAGTAAGGGCTCTGGAGGCAGCCATGGTAGCTTGACTGCAGGGCATTGACTTAAAATTACTGGCCAGGCTATTACAATTTTTAGACATTGTGGCCACTAAACCTCAGAAATTTAAACCAGTGAATCACGCACATTGCTTCCCTTTTGCACATGAATTAATGCTAGCAATTGTTTCTGCTTAGCTAGTGATTAAAATAGAGGAAAAACATTATTACGCCAAACACTGCACTTTCGTTGTCTCTTTAATGATACTGGATCTATTAGTGCTTTTAATTTCAGAGATGGTTATTCAACTGTTGTGTTCAAGGATCGGTTTTCTCAGGTGAATTTTCGGCAAGGTTGGGCTAGGGTTAGTCTTTATTTTATAAGGGTGAATATACATCACCTACTTTAGATATCGAAATATTTGCACGTTATTCTACATATGAGCACCTATTTTTACTTAATTAACTCTGGGGAATTTTAAATTACATTTACAGTGCAGGAGCAGTGATTAATTTACTCTTGTAGACATGTCATTTTCGCAGCAAATTTTGAGGAATTTTAAGGAATGGACAAAGTGGGCTCTGGCCCCAGCCTTTCTGGCTGGGGCCAGATCCGGCTCTGTTTTCCACACAGTCTTGCCCTGATGAACTTGAATAATTTGTAAACATTGACTATTTTCAATGCAATTTTCCTTTAATTTATTTTCAATAGAGGTAATGTGTAGAAGGAGTCTAGTACTGACATTTTGCAGAGAAATGTTGTGCTTATGTTTTTAAACACCATGCAATTTCTATAACAAATGTTGACTTTAGATCAAAACAGGACCTCACATTTGCAAAATGGCAGTGGATCGTAGAGATTATGTTCTATATTATTAGTGAGCTGCCACTATATTACAATATTGAAAACACACATCACTAGCCCTGAATATTAGATAAAAACACGTTTAGAATTTGGACTAGTCTGCCTGTCCAATGACCTTACGAAAGAGGTCATGAGAAAGCTGAAATTTGATCAAAAATTCAAACGTTTTCTGAACGTCGGCACCAAAAATATGTTTGGGCCAGGGCCCCCAAAATCCTTAAGATGTCCCTGTGTAATTGTGAACTAATGCACTTTACTGTATACTTATCTTCTAGTTTTTTTTTAACACTGATAAATGTTCATACATATTCTGTGCATGTTTGCATCAGCTCAGTATCATATCTACTTCTGCATTTTCTCAGGTTTTAAAAATCTTAATGAACTAGGAAAATAACTTTGTTATTTACTGAAGTTCAACAGAACATCTTTAGATTCTGAGGCACTCACATGTTAAAAGTATGTTGCATATAATTCACAAATAATTTAAACTGCTTCTATGTCTTTTGTCTTAAATGTATTGCATCCTCAGGATTGTAATGGTTTTTCGTAACTGATCAATAAGCTTGCCTTTGGCTTTGACCTGCTTCACTAACCATAGTAACCAGGACATTAAGCAAATCGAAAGGGGACAAAGGAGCTTTTATGAGTCATGACTCCGAGGAGTTTCAGAACCTGAAAATGATGTAGTAGATGTGATGAGAACAGGTTTTAGGCAGCTTGTGGTAGAAGTGATTGGGTGGAAAATAGTTTTTTTTAGGTATGTGTGAAGCAGAGCATGTTGAGGGATGGCATGAGGAGTGGGATGTTATGAAAAAATATTTGCAGACCATACGTTGGCCCTAAGGAATGCTGAAGTGAATACACTTAAACTTACTTTATGGCAAAAGTATATTTATTGAAGTACTTAACCAGAGTTAAAGAAATGTGTACAGCCTGTAATACAGCAAGTCGTAACTGTCTCAGTACGGCTGGTAGTTCAATACCACTTTATTCGATTAATAAAAACCATAAAAGTCACAATACAAAAGGAGAGGTTACATTAATACACATTTAAAAATTTAAAAATATGTATATACATGTGCAATTTATATTTTTCTTTTTTTAAAAACATATGTCATTTGACGTAATAAATGTACGGGAGCAGTATCAATTAATCTATCATGTTCAGTTTTTTACAGCGAATCGATGACACTATAAAGTTTGCCACTCCGTACATAATTACTGGAGAATCCATTAGCTGCAGGTAAAATAGCGCTGGTCTGACTTGCAGGAATCCCTTTCCCGTTAGCAATGGAACAATAAACTTTCTTCTAGGTGATCTATACAAAGGACAAAAGAACATAAAATGACTAGTGTCCTGCAGAAAGAAGCCATCACACCTACACGGGGGGCATCCGCCGGGTTACACCATATTTTGCAATCAGTAAATATTCTATGCAACTGATTAAATCTAAACTTTGTCAATACCCAACGATGGAACGGTATCGTTACTATAGTAAGATAAGGTTGGATAGACAAAGTCGAGATCAATAAGTAGTGCCCCCTAACCATAGGTTTTCTCATTTGTTCCATCTCTCTCTCCTGCCCTCTAACCTTAATAAAATTGACTTTAAACCATTTTAAATCTGCTTTTGCCAGGGCCTCAGGATTTGTAAAAATTTCAGGTCGTCCCATGTCTTTAGTGATTGTTTTAACGTACGATAGCCACTGGATGTCCTTGGCTTTCTCTAGGCTCATACAATCCCGCAATATGAGCTGGTTCAATGTGAGATTGGGATTCAGCCAGATTTTTATCCATAAGAGGATGGGTGCCATATTAATCATATCAACAATGTAACCCATACCTAACATCTGGTGGATTGAGAAAGTGGCTGTAGATTGGGGTAGGCCAAGTAGGGCACGCAGAAATTTGTTTTCTTCATTTTGGATTAACTCACAGTTTTTGTAACCCCATATTGCAGCCCCATATCTGGCAATGGCAATTGTTTTTGCTCTATAGATGGCCAGGATTGCTTCGCAAGGTTTCCCTCCTAACCGCTTGGCGAAACCCAAAATTGCAGCAGAAGATCTTCTAACTGAGTTAACCTTGGATTTAATTTGGGGGACCCAAGCACCTCGATCATCAAATACTACACCCAAATATGTAAAAACCTTAACTCTGGAGATCACATCACCATTACAGTGGAAGTTGTTAGTACTGTACTTTCTAGCTTCAACTGTCATCACATGTGATTTTCCCACGTTGACCACTAGATCCAAAGAGTTCATAAACTCTCCAAAAGAGTTTAATAGCCTTTGTAGACCCAGAGGAGTCCGAGCTAAGAGGACGGTATCGTCCGCGTACGGCTGGTAGAAACCGTGACAGTGCCAATATTACATTTGAAACGGTACAACACAGTTTGCGATGAACTGATATGCAAGTACACAGTGCGCGAGCAACAATAAATTTATAAGGAAATAAACTCTGCTATGTCCTCATGATCTCTCTCACAAGCGTGAGACCACGAGGCCAAGCAGAACACTGCACATCTCCTCCTTTACACAAAAATGTATCAAAGCTATTCACATACGTAATCATTCCAAGCTGTAGGACGTTTGATGGCTCTTTTCGTACTGATGTTGACATCTTTCATTGGAAACAAACTATGTTGGATGCCATCTTTATCCTCTTCAACACGATGAGCATGTGGAACATTTGAAGCCACATTAAAGTTCTTACAATGTTTATCAATGACATTCTTAGAAGAGGGAGCATTGCACAAAGCCACTCTCTTAAAATTCAAACACTTACCATCTTCTAGAATGACAGCATTTTTCTTTAAGACAGCAATTCATTGAGGATCACTGAATTTGCTAATTCCTTTCTTAATAAAACCAGGTTTTTAATTGTAACTCATTGACCAACAGATATTTTAACATCTTTAGTACCATGTTTTGCATCATAGAATTTTTTATACTCGTCATGTTTGGTGGACAAATAGTTTTTTAGCTCAACAGAAGACCAATAAACTTCACCAGAATTCTTGAGCCATTCAGGGTACCATTTAGCTCTGGGTTTCCTCCCCCTCATGAGGTCAAAAGGAGAGAACTTGGTAGAATCAGTAATAGCAACCCTGTAATTCCACAATGTTTTAGAAATTTGAATTTCCCATGAAACATTATTTTTACACGCCAATTGAATCGCACCCTTCAATACTCTATTATATCTTTCAATTAAACCATTGCCACTGGGATTGTACAAAGAAGTGGTTTTGTGTACAACACCACATTTAGATAAATAAAGAACCATAGCATCTGATGTACACTGAACACCATTATCACTAATTATGGTAGCAGGTGTACCTTCCGACTTGAAGACCTCATCAAAGAATGCAATGACTGTGTCAGTATCCAATTTTTTAATGATTTTGAGAACAGGCCATTTAGAAAAAACGTCCATCATAGAGATAACGTATTTCTCCGAACTGCCAACTGGACCCATAATGTCTACAGCAACACATTCCCAAGGAGAATATGGACATAAAAAATCACCTATGGGAGGTCTGAGGGTTTTAAGAGTCTTGTCTGCCAAGGAGCACAAACAACAATCTCTTACCATTCTCTCCACTTAACTATCCAAACCAGGCCACCAAAATCTACTCTTCACTATGCACATAGTTTTGAAAATTCCTAAATGTCCCTCATGACGCAAAGCAAGTATTTTTTCCCTCAAACCTGAAGGAGGAACAATCTTCTCGCCTCTCATAAGATTACCATCCAATAAGGATAATTCATTTCTGACCTCCCAAAAAGGTTTAATTTCACTGATATCTAGTTTGCGAGGCCAGCCATTGTTAACAAAATCCACAACTTTTTTTAAACATTCATCAATAGTCATAGCTTCATTCTATTCCTCTTTTTTAAATGAATCAATCCCATGGTCCCATAGCCATGCCACTTGAACGCTGTCCATTAGATCATCCTGGTTTTCTACCATTTGGACTGGCAAACGAGAAAGAAAATCTGCCACAGCATTTTTCCTATCAGGTAAGTATTCAATGTTGTATAACAAAATCAAGCAGTATCATGGAAATTCGTGCTAACCTACCTGAGACATTTATCATGCCAACATTCGACAATACTTTAACAAGAGGTTTGTGGTCACTTCTGATGACAACATCATTTACCCAAATAAAAGTGCAAAAATGTTCTTATGCCCAAGCACATGCAAGGGCTTCACGTACAATCATGGCATAACGCGATTCAGCTGGAGATAAGGATCTTGCTGCATATGCTGCAATAGGTTCAACACCACTTTTGTCAAGTTGTGAAAATACTGCACCCATGCCAGTACCGTTTGCATCTGTAGTGATTATGTTTTTTCCTTGGAGATCAAAACCCTGAAGGGCAGGTGCAGAAACAATGGCATTCTTAATGTCTGAAAATTCTTGTTGACAAGCATTGAACCAGCAAATTTAATTTTTGATTTCAGAAGCTCTCTTATGTGAAAAGTCCTGCTCGAAATTTTTAACGAATTAAAAAAAAATTCCACCGGTCCTAAAAAAGATTTAACCTCATGTTTGTTTTTTTGACTTGGAGCTTCCGTGATTGCAGAAAACAATTTTGTTTTCGGATGTATACCAACTGCACTTATCTCATGACCTAAATAAGTTACTTTATCAGCAGCCAATTTACATTTTGTTGGTTCAATAGTTAATCCAAATTTACTCAGCAATGACATAACATGTAACACTTTTTCTCTGTGATCTTGACTGTTTTGCCCATTACAAGGATATCATCCTGAAAAATAAGCACATATTTTAAGTGACCAAAAATATTATGCATCAATCGTTGGAATACTGCAGCCGCAGGAGCTAAGCCGAACGGCATCCTCGTGTATTGGAAACATCCTATGTGCGAGATGAAAGCTGTTAGATGTTTACATGACTTTGCCAAAGGAATCTGATGGTATGCCTGAGATAAATCAATTGTTGAAAAAATTTCCATACCCTTAGACTTAGCAATCATCTCATTAATTTTGTGTAGGGGAAATTGGTCTACCAGAATATTATCATTCAAATGTCTTAAGTCAATACATAATCTGAGTTTACCATTGTATTTTCTAGCTGTGACCAATGGAGAAATCCATTGAGAAGCTTCAATAGGTTCAATAACACCATTTTCAACCAAATTACCTAGCTCTTTTTCAACTTAACCTCTGACAGAAAAAGGTATCTTACTCAATTTATGAACCTTTGGAGAAGCATCCGGTTTGAGGCGAATAAGATGTTCAAAACCATCAATTTTACCTAAATTACCAGAGAATAAATCAGGAAACTTTTCATTTAACATCTTGCTTAAGGATTCTCCTTCATCTAACACAAGAACCTGTTCAATTCCATTAGGATCCAAAATAATGTTGAGTTTCCTTTGATCTTTCCAACCTAACAGAGAAGGACCTTTTTTAGATACATAGAGTTTGCAAAAAGCGCTTCTATTCTTACATCTAAAGATTAGGTTCCTGTAACCCTGGAGATCTATGGGTACACCATTATAACTTAAATGTCAGGTTGGGATAATTCATGACCTAATTTCATGACAAACTTCTCAGACCAGACTGACTCATTTATAATGGTGAAAGGGGAACCAGAATCTGCTGCAATGTGAATGTTAACATCACCCGAGAAAAATATAACACATAGGTTTACTTGAATCATTCTCATGTATAATGTTGAGTATTACCTTTTTCAAGGAGTTTGATGAATCCTCTTCACTGTCCTCATTATTAGAAGAAATATAACCTTCTTCAATACATTTAAATTTCTCTTTTTTTAAATTTCTAGCATGACAAACTTTACTAAAATGACCAATTTTTTTTACAAATAGTACATATTTGTCTAATGGCAGGACAACTTCCGTCGTGATCCAGGTGATTTTTACTATCACAACTATAACACTTGAAGTTTTTTATCATTATAGGAAACTTTTTTCTTTTTACATACTTTGAAGATTTATCTTTACTGCGGTTCGACACAATCCTTGCTACAGTATCTTGTTGAGTATTGTCAGAACTCTCTTTTTTAAGGGCTCTGGCACATCTACCTGAGAGCGCTGCTTTCCTAGCAACAGCAAGGACGTTTTTCAATGCATTATCTCCATTGATCCACAACCTATCTTGGATGGATGAATCATAAGCTTGCATTACAACCTGATCTCTGATTAATTCTTCTTCCATGTCTCCAAATCTACAATCAATAGCTAATTTTTGAATTACAATCAATAGCTAATTTTTGAAGAGCAGTTACAAATCATCAAATGGTTTGTTCTTAAGTTTTTTTCTTTGAAAAAAATTATAACGGGTGACACCAATGCAAACTTTTTGGGAAAAATGATTATCTAATTGTCTAATGGCTTGGTTGAAGATATTATCATCCCCAGAAACTGTATCTTTGTTTAATTTATTATATACTCTTAAACCTTCAGGCCCTAAACTGTGCATTAACAATCCTTTTTTTCTATCTGCAGATAGTGTATTCTCATGGTCAATGGTGAATAAATAGTTGATAAAGTATTCTTTCTATTGTAACCATGGATCTGGAGGGTCTCCTGAAACATATAAAAATTATTTTGGAGGATTGACTGTAATATTGGTAATAGGAGTAGACATTGCTGTATCAATTTATAAAATTATTTAGAAACAAAAAATAACCATAAGTAACCTGTTGCTACCTGTAAGAAAATGCTTAAAGGGTAAAAATACTGTGAAATCCTGTAGGAAAGAGAAGATTAATCCCAGAAGTATAATCACTCTAACTTTGCTAAATGTCATGAATCATAAATGCAGTGTGAAAGAAATTCAGCCACTATACTCATTAAATGAGGAGTACAATAAGGAAGTAGTGCAGGTCAAACTGTGCGAGCCAGTGTGAGTAGCTCGCAGAGGAAAAACAGTCTCCGTCATATGTGTTAAATAGATAATAAAAACAAGTGGAAAAGTCTCATCATATGTTGAAGCAAAGGAAATGCATGAAATAAGGCCCAAAGCTTAATGTTAATTAAATAGTAAATGGAACTGGCCGTAGACGTAGAGCAAATCTTGAGCTGAGGGGTATAAATAACTGCCAAATCACGTTAGGCAGAAATGAATACGCACGCAAAACGGTATTAACTACGGCAGTTTAGAGGACAATCAGAATCAAATGGAAGATTCTCACCTCTTGAAATACTTCTTTGAAATTAATTACAAGTTTACTGAAAATGCCGTTGCACTCAAACGGGAAGATTCTCACCTCTTGAAATACCTCTCTGAATGGTCCACAAATTCACGTAAACGCCATTATTCCCAATGATGTAGGCTCCACTCCTCTTACCGCTGGCTCCAAAAAAGTCAAAACCACAAATTCCAATCCAGATGTTGCCGCAAAGGTGTGACGCCGCAAGGGTGAGGGGCGTGTACAAAGCAGGCAATTGCGGCTTGAATGGAGGAGCGTCGGAGGAGGGCCAATAGGAAATTGAAGATACCGGAAGAAAATTCAGAAGGGGGCGGTTCCAAGCAAAGGAGGCACCAAAGACGACGAGAGCCAGTGAAAAGGTAAATCTCGTATTGAAGACCTTTTTTTTTATCGTGATGTCGACCACTCCAGTTGAGGTGAATGAAAATCGGAAAAATGGAAGAAAACTGCGTGGGGTCACTCCGGTTAAGTTCCAAGTCGCCAAATTGTAAGTGTAGTGAATACACTTAAACTTACTTTATGTTAAAAGTATATTTATTGAAGTACATAACCACAGTTAAAGAAATATGTGCAGCCTGTAATACAGCAAGTCGTAACTGTTTCAGTACGGCTGGTAGAAACAGTGACAGTGCCGGTATTATATTTGAAACGGTACAACACAGTATGCGATGAACTGATATGCAAGTACAGTGCGGGAGCAACAATAAATTTCAAAGGAAACAAATTCTGCTATGTCCTCGTGATCTCTGTCACGAGCACGAGAGCAGGAGGCCAAGCAGAACACTACACAGGCCCTTGTTGCTATTGACAGACAATGAATGCTTAATGTCACCCAAATCAATGGTATTCAATTTATCAACCGTGGAAGGGTTATGGCTGGGTGGATCTGCTGAGATCTCAACTTGTGGTTAGGGGGGTCAATGACAGATCCTGGAGTGGACATATTAGTCCACTAAATCACTAAATAGTATAGAATATGGTGGTGCCTATAGTGGCATGCTATGATATTTCAGGTAGTTGAACAGTGAATTGTGAGGTATTGTGGGGAGGTTATGTGGTGATATGTTCCGGTATGGAGGGTAATGGTGCAGTCTGAGGTTTTGCTAGGGTGAGTGAGGAGTCGTTTTGCCATTTGAATTGATGCTGTGTGCTGTGGAGGTTTGCGTATGATAGGGCACTGTGTTCTGTTGTGTGGTACAATATGGTGAAATAAGTGAGTTTGTATTATTTACTTGTGAGAATTTTCATTTTTGATAGGGTAGTAAGTTGAAAGGTTAGGCAGTCCAGTCTAGTTTCCTATGTTTGATTGTGTGCTGTAACACGGTCATCTCTCTCTCAAGAGACTATTTCTCAGTAAGTAAAAGCTAAACTGCTTGGGCTTGTGTTTTACCGAATGTTATGTTGCACTCTGTATTCTGATATAGGGAAGTGGTGTGCTGTGTCATTGTGAGGATTCATGTCTGATTATGTGGGGATTCTGAAACTGCAGAAATGGGGGGCCCTCTTCTGGGGCTCTTTGATGTGAAATAATGTTAACAGATGAGTAAGTGTATGATGTGATGTGAGAAACATGTTGATTAGATATGATGTGATGTTAATTATTAATTCAGAGCCATTTGCTCAAGACTCTCATCCATTTCAACAACTCATTCAGGTAGTGCTGCAGGCAAGGTAAGCATAGAATCAGAATAATTGTTAATCCTCTACCCTACCCTCCTGTGCATTGGCAGCCCTAATGCTCTTGGCCCCTGTAATATGGACGACGGGTGGTATGGAGCATCAAATGGCAGTAGAAGCAGTAAAAAGCGTAGCAGTGGTGAAAGGTGTGTGGTTTAATAAGAGTGGTGTGTTTGTGTACATGTATCTTTTCTGTGAACGCTTGTGGTATGAGTTTGGTTTGTGATGAGAGTAAATGGGTTTGATGAATAAATATGGAACAATAGAAATGAGAGTGTTTTGAAGAGTACACTGTTATATGGCCGTTAGGATAATTGTCGACATGGCTAAGGTAGCATGAACTCTGTTGCCATAATGCTCCTTTTGCGGACATTACTACATGACTTTATTTTGCAAGACTCTGTTTTTTTTTTATTTTTTTTTATTTTTATTTTTTTATTTTTATAAAGCGCGTAGTCACCCGGAAGTATCCCAGCGCTGAGGAACCTTAGAGACATGAACTGAGGACTGAGTTTACGAGAGGGGCAAAGGGCTAGGGGAAAAGATGTGTCTTTAATCGTTTCCTAAAACGGAGGTATTGGGGTTCCAGACGGAGATCTCGCGGGAGGGAGTTCCAAAGACGGGCCGCATGGACCGAGAATCGTCTTCCTCCTGACCGCGCTTTCCTAAACCTTGGGGCATTGATAAGATTTTCTGCATTAGAGCGAAGGGATCTTGTGGCTATGTAAGGGGTAATGAAGTTTCGGAGAATTGGAGGGCCTTGGTTGTTCAGGGTTTTGTGTACCAGACACAGGGCTTTAAATTTAATTCTCTCCCTTATGGGAAGCCAATGCAGAAGTTTGAGGGCAGGCTTGGCCGATGCTCTGGCCGGGGTGTTGGTAATGATCCGAGCAGCGGTATTCTGGATCCTCTGCAGTTTAGTCAATGTTGCTTCCGGGGCACCCAAATAGATCGCATTACTATAGTCCAGTCTTGATATAATAAGACCCTGGACTAAAAGTTTTTGCGATTTCGGAGGAAGAAGGGGCAGGACTTTCCTCAGGGATTTTAGCAGACCGAAACAGGTCCCTACGACCTTTTTTGCTTGTGGGGCAAAGGAGAGTTCCGAGTCGATCCAGACACCCAGACTTTTCACCTCTGTCTTTGGGTCTGGGGGAGGACCTAGACATGTTGGCCACATGTTCAGAGGAAGTGAGGTTCCTTTTGGGCCGAGTACAAGGACCTCGGTTTTTGCCCCGTTTAATTTTAGCGCTGATATATTCATCCAATGATGGACCTGCGTGAGGCAGTTAAGGAGATCGACTTTCTGTTGCTTAGGGTGGGACAGAGACACCACTAATTGTGTGTCATCAGCGTAGCTGATGACACTCACTCCGAAAGGGGTGATGACTTCCTCCAATGTGGACATATATATGTTAAATAATGTAGGGCTCAGGGAGGAGCCCTGAGGCACACCACATTGGAGGGGCATTTCGGAGGAACGTGCGTTTTTCTCCCAGATCTGATAAGATCGTTGTGTCAAGAAGGATGAGAGCCAGGATATGGCTGTGCCTTCTAGACCAACTTTTGCCAGTCTTTCGATGAGGAGCTGGTGGTCCACAGTGTCGAACGCTGCACTAAGGTCGAGGAGGATCACTGCCACTGATCCTCCCCCATCTAGCAGCGTTCTGGCTTCCTCTACCGCCGCCAGGAGGGCGATGTCCGTGCCCTGTCCTGGTCGAAAGCCCGTCTGGGAGTTTTTCAGTTTGTTGTTAGCTTCTAGATATTCGGAGAGTTTTTTGTTGATGAGTTTTTCCGCAATTTTACTTACTCCGGGGAGTAAGGAAATGGGCCGATAATTCGCCAGGTTTTCAGGGTCCAGAGTGGGTTTCTTTAATAAGGCCTTTACTACTGCCTTCTTCCAACTCTGGGGCACAACTCCCTGTTGAAGTGACGTATTAATCAACTGGGTGAGGGCGGGGATGATAGAAGGGGCTACCTCTTTAAGGATCCAAAGAGGAGCTGGATCTCTGGGGGAACCACTTTTCATAAAATTAAGCGTTGTCCGCACTTCATCTGAAGTGACCTGGCCCCATGTGGATAGGCCGGTGGGAAAAGTCGAATATGGAGAAACGGTTTCTTCCCTCGGGCACAGAGGAGGAATTGAATCCAGGATTAACCGAATTTTGTCCCGAAAGAAGTTAGCCAGTTGTTGGCATTTCTCTTGATCAGCTTTAGGGTCAGAGGGGGGTCCCTGATCTTGTTCTGGTGGTTTCGAAAGTTCTTTCAGGATAGCGAATGCTTCCTTCCCGGAGCCACCTGCTCTCTCTATTCTCTCCTGGAAAAACACGCTTTTGGTATTCCGGATAGCGGTTTTATAATTGAGAAGAGAGATGGAGTAGATATTTTTATTCGCTCCTGTTTTATCACGTCTCCATGAGCGTTCGGTCTTTTTGCATTCTTGCCGTAAGGCTTTAAGCTCTGGAGTGTACCACGGAGCAGGGGATATCTTTTTTGGTTGTTTAAGGGTGGTGATTTTTGGAAGCAGAGTGTCCAGGGACGACGTAATCCAGTCACTGAATTGTTTATCGGCCAGATTTGGGTCCGAGGAAAGCTCGGGAGTGGACTCGGTCAGAGAACGGGCCCAAATATCACATGACAATTTGTGCCATTGGCGATCAGTAACCTGGGTTTTAGGAATAGAGTGCTTAGACATGGGAATTTCCCAGAAAAAGGGGACCAAAAAATGGTCAGTCCATGGAAGGGTCACCGGAGGGTCGGTGGTCATTGTTGGAATATTGGTAAAGATGGGGTCCAATAGATGGCCCTTCTCGTGGGTGGGCTCATTGTTCACCAGACCTACCTCTAAGGCTGTAAGGTCATGTCTAATGTCCACGGCCACACAATCCGTTGGGTCAAGGAAGTGGAAATTAAGATCACCTAGTAGCAGAAAGTTGGAGGTGGAGGAGGCTAGTTGGGAAATGGCTTCAACTAAAGAGTTGGGGAAATTGCCTGGGGCCCCAGGGGGACGATAGGTCAGAAGCCCCGCTACAGTGAGGGCTGGAGTGATTTGGATGGAAAACTGGCCACACTCACAATCCTCAATGTCAGCGTTCGTCATCCTACAGACGAAACGTTGCCTGTGGATGATGGCTATCCCACCTCCCCTCCCTTTAGATCTATTTAACGTTTGGCAGAGATAGCCTGTGGGGAGAGCTGTGACAACATCCGGATCAGTGCAATCAGAGAGCCATGTCTCTGTTAGGAACATTAGGTCGTAATCATGATCATGGATTAGGAGGTTTATTTCGGTGGCGTGTTTCGGAAGGGAACGGCAATTGAGAAGTCCGGCTTTCAGAGCCGGTGTAGTGCTTTTAGGGGGGGGGACCGGATTGCAGTGTGGACAGGTCGAAAAGACCTTACCTTCCGTAACCGTGTGGTAGCAGGTCAGGGTGGTTTTAGGACGTAGGGCTCGTAATGTGTCAGCTGTATACATCACTCGCTCCTGAGGGTCGCCTGGCAGAGTTACGGGGCCAAGGGCCGTCCGGGTCCGGACGGGCCCAGACGGGCTTGCCTTTGGCGCGCCTTCGGCGCGCTGACGGCGCGCCCGCTGCGCCCGTCCGCTGCGCGTCCGGTGATTGCACATTATTTTATGGGGTAAAGGAGGGGGTGGGCGTGGCCTCAGGTGGGCGTGGCCTTGCTTCCTCGCCGTAAATGGCGGCGGGAAATTGTTTTTCAGGGGTTTGCTCGTTGCAGCGAAGGAGTCGCTGTTTCAGCGTGTCTCTAGCCCGCTATGACAGATTGCCGGGTGAGTGCGCTTTTAAAAGTACAGTTTTTAGTGAAGTGACACAAAATACAATAGTGATAGTTTAAAAACAAGTTTTCAGCGTTCTCCCGGCTTCCGCCTCAGGAGTTTCTAGGTTCTGTCAGTTACACGCTTCTAATCGCGTATATATGCTGAAGGAGGTGGGCGTGGCCTCAGGTGGGCGTGGCCTTGCTTCCTCGCCGTAAATGGCGGCGGGAAATTGTTTTTCAGGGGTTTGCTCGTTGCAGCCTTTCATATGAGAACTGTCTGCTTTCTGCATTTTCTGTCTGTTCATGGAGTTTAGTCTGAACACAATGTGCATGTTCGATAAGCAATGCCCCTTGTTATTCTGTTCCTAGTCAGTACCTTGCACCAAGATAAAACATGCTAGCACAGCTGCACTGCTGAAAATTTGTGCTTTGATATCACCGGGATGCATGTTGTTCAAACAAACACTTGGAGAGGGACCTTTTCATGAAGAAGAGCTATGCTGTTCCTATGATGTAAAAATGCATCAAGGCACTAATGTATGGGGTCTGCTGATAAAGCCCAGAGATCTTCCTTTACATAATAAACTTAAACTTACCAAGGGCAGGGTGGTTAGGCCTTATAGTCCTTTTTCCACTGTTTGTTTATAATGACATCCCCCTTTATATTCTATGTAATTGTAACAATGCTAACTGTTTTAGGTTTATGCATTTTGCTGCTGGTAGTGGCTCACATACTGCATTTTAGAGCACAATAGTTAAAATAAACATTTTTAACTACAACCGTGACTGACAATTCTTATTGTGGACAAGTATAAGTGAGTGAGCAAAAGGGTACGTCTTGCTACCGCAATTCCTGAGAGAGTCGGGAGTGTTGTGTTCTAGGTTGCCTAATCATTTGTAGCTTCATCATTATGTAGGAAAACCAATGAGACACTGTAGCTAGTCGGTTTTGGGGTTTTGGGCACTAAGGTGGTAGGAAGGTACAACCCCTATACACCGAGGTCCTGTTTTCCTGCGCATATTTCTGTGTATGTGCAGAATCCCTGCAACAACACATTGTGATGATGGGATCAGCCTCTTTGGGCTATGTGTATAATACAAATGTGAGGTGAATAAGATAGATTCTGGGCCTGATTTGGAGTTTGCGCATGGCTTACTCCATCATAAATTTGACAGATATCTCATCCACCATATTGCAAGTGCATTATATCCAGTAGCACTTGTAATATAGTAGATGGGATAGCTGTCACATTTGTGATGGAGTAACCCATCTGCCAAAAACTAAAGCAGGCCCTCAGTTTCTTAATTCAGATTTTTTAATACATTTCAATGTATTAAATACTTTTTTTGCTATAAAGGTTCACATCATTGTGGTTAGATATCTGGGGCCAGATGTAGGTAGCCCAATACCGGTCAGAAACGGCCGAAAATACCGAATTTCGGCCCTTTCCGACCGGTATTGGGCTATGGAGATGTAGGGGCTCAAAAAACATAAAGATTCGGTAATTTTACCGAATCAGTAATTTTACTGAATCTGTACATTTTACCGATTCGGTAAATGTACCAATCGGTAAAATTACCGAATCTGTATTTTCAGATGTAGGTAGCACTTTGAACAGTGCTTCAGGCCTTTCAGGATTCGGTATTTACCATGTAATACAGTTGCATGGTAAATACCGAATCCCTGTGTACATGCACATCTGTGCATGTACACCTGTGCCATGTGGCACACAGACATGCCCTAAGGGCATGTCTGTGTGCCACCTGGCACACAAGCCAGTTACAGGGGTGCTACAGGGTGTCAAAGTGACACCCTTCCCCTTTTACAATTCGGTATTTTTACCGATTCGGTGAATACCGATTCGGTATTTGCTATTGAATACTATGGGCTTCAAGGCCCATAGGCTTCAATAGCAAATACCGATTCGGTATTTACCGAATCTGTAAATACCGAATCTTACTGATTCGGTAAAAAATACCGAATTATTACCTACATCTTATTTACCGATTCATAAATACGGAATCGGTAAAATTCGGTATTTATGAATCGGTAAATGAGATTTACCTACATCTGGCCCCTGATTTCTACATTTCACTAAGTTGCTCGTGGTAGGTTTGGCAGGTTGTGGGAAACTGGTTTGTTTGTTGACTGCCCTGGTCGAGCAACAGTCACAATCCCGCATGTTGAACTACAAAAGTCACTAAATTAACCTGTGCTTAGCCCTGGGTAGCTTGGCCCAACAAGTAGTCAGTGAGAGGAAACATGTAAAGTATTCATGCACACACAAACAGTAATAAATTGAAAGCACATCACCAGAAAAATCCCAAACCAATTTAGAAAAACAGAGTACATTTTAATAAATGGTTTGACACCAAAACAGCAAAAATGCAATCAGTAGAACCAAAGTTAAACATTTTTAAGGAATAAACTGCAATATAAATCAGAAAATTGGAAATCGTAGATCGTGGCCATCTAGTTGCCCTGGACCGGTCGAATTCAAAAGTTCATGCTGTGTGCCAAGGGTCTCCTTCACATTGAAGAGGGTCATCAGGAGCAAGGAGAGAGTCGTGGACTGCAGTTAGCATGGTGTTTAGTGCAGATTGGGCACCGCAGACAAGCAGGCTGGAGGTTTGCTGTCTTCAATAGCTGTTGTTGCTGCTGTGTGAAAAGACGGGCTGGCAGTGGCTTGTGCTGAATTGTGATGCAAGTGGTGCAGTTCCGGTGCAAACTGGCCTGTTCGCAGTCACAAATAGCCCAAAATCTTGATTTCAAGAGCCACACCAAGGGTTTAGGACCTGAGATGCAACACTTGGGGGTCAGGAATTTACTGAAAACGGGTCCCGGAGCTGTGGGGAAGCCTGGTATGCCACTGAGGCTCAGATCAGGAGGCCAGCAGACTAGCCCTTTGAGTCACTCTGAAGTCTTGGGTTCAAGTTGGAATAACAGGTCCTATTCTTCTTCCCCAGGCAAGATGGTAGTATGCTGGTGGCCAGTAGGGCGGAGCAGCAGTCGAGCAAAGTGGCAATCCACTTAGCAGCAAAGCAGTCCGTCTTCCTGGTGCGTTTAGAAGTGTACTGAAGAGGTGGGGTGAAGGTCGTATTGTTCTACCCTGATGCCCTTCTCCTGGTAGGTGGGAGAAGCTTCCATAAAGGTTCTTTGAAGTGCATGACATTTCCTGACTCCCCTGCCCACGCTCCAAACTGGCTGAAGTAACAGGTTTGTCATTTCAATTTCATAGGTATCAAAAAGGAATATCTACCTGCTCCAAATTAGGATTTACAGCTTATTAAATGCAATGAGGAATCCCCAATGTTATCCTAGGAGAGGGGTAGGCTTCACAGTGGCGAGAAATGAATTTCACATTCTTTCACTGCCAGGATATGTAAAACCTAATATTACATGTCATGAAATGAATATAAGTTTACACTAACCTGATCAGCCGTATACAGCGGGAGCCATGAACAATGCTATTTCTCCTTTTCCCCTTTTATGGAACCACCTGCGAGTACTATCGAACTCAACAGACTGTACACAAACAGGGGAAGGGGAAAAAGGGACAAACGAAACAATAAAGTTGCAGCAGCTTCATGTTCAACGGAGAGCTGGTTGGGAGTTGTGTGGACCTCACTCCTAGTATAGCCCGTGACTCCTATAGAAGAGATACAATATGTCATTTATACATTCCACACTCTCTAATGTATATCACTATGGTTATGTGAGATGATACACTTACATTTTAAGCTGCCACATGTATCCTTCATAGACAAGGCACAAAATGTAAAAATAAAGCATAAAAGAAAACAAGTAAAGTTTCTTCACTTTCCTCCGTGAAATATAAACTCTGAAGCACAGAGAATATTAGATTGCACCACACAAGGTACACCCAAGTACTTATCTGCAACCAGGCAGTCCACTGGTTAAAGGTGGCTGTGTCTTTCCATTCTCAACAGGAGCCATTTTGGTGTTCCCTAATGGCTTGCAGAAGAACACCACAAAACTGCTATTATAATCCCATAGACCTCCGATCATCTCCACAGCTCTGATTCTCAAAAGAAGTAAGGCTGTATTAAGATTCATACAGCGTATTCCATGTGTGGTAATATTTCCATAGAACTCACAGTGTACACCAGGTTAAATGAAGGACAGCGCTGCCATGCGCTTTCTTCAGGTATGGTAGACTCCCTCTGGAAGTGCTTTCGAGCGCTATAGTAAAAGAAGGTAGTGTTCCAAGCACCTCAAAGAAATTTCCTATCAGTAAGCGCCTCCTTGCGCTTCCTCAGCATTCAAATACGCGTCGGAATGCGACTGGCAAATCTGTATTCCCAGCGCGGCAGAGCGCTTCAGGGGAAAGGTGTCTCCTCACCGCTTCACAGCATGGCAGAGCACTTCAGAGGAAAGGTGTCTCCTCGCCGCTTCACAGCGCGGCAGAGCGCATCCGGGGAAAGGCGGCTACTCGCCGCTTCACAGCGCGGCAGAGGATAAACACAATAGGGCGTCTCCTTACAACATCCCAGCACAACATAGAGCGCCTCAGAGGAAAGGCTTCTCCCTACGGCAGTGCGCGATCACAAAAGGTGGATTACAGCAAACAGAAGGCTCGTTTCTCAGAATAGTAACACCTAACAAAAGGTTCAGGTACAACAATTAAATAACAATTACAACTACATACGAAAAGTGATTCGTACACGAAATGAAAAAAAGAAAAAAGGAGAGAAAAGAAGCATATATTTCCAAACTAATTTCAAAAAAATATTCTTAATTTATTAGAGATACAAATTCAATAAAAACTCCAAGTAAAACAAACGCTCACAAAAAGTGTTGGCAAAACAAAAACAACCAATTTACATTACCAAACACGTGGCTAACATACAAACATTACATGTACAAAAGAACAACATAGACGAATATAATGTGTCCTTCACAAATTATGGCCACAGAATGCGTCGACGGCATTTCAACCGCTGGTAAACTATGCGGTCATCATCAGGACAGACAATAAGTAGAGCGTTTTCAATAACAGCATAAAAGCCAATCATTCACAATTTTTGACGGCAGGTGCAATACATTTAAAACTTATTAAATAGGTCAAATCTCCTCATAACAAAAGTCGAGGGATAATATAGCGTTTGCATTCCGATATATCACAGCAAGCAAAGTTCATGCAGAGCATTTAGTTATGGCCCAGCATTAGCCCAATCAATCGGCACTCTTCATTTCCCCTTTATGCGAGATTATCCTTGCTTTGCTCAGGCTGCAAATTTCTACATTTCTCAGAATAGTCTTGGCATGAAAGTAACAAAAACTCTGATATCAGGTGACAAGCACCTGAGAGCAATAAAGGAGGAGTTTAAGTAGACAGGGAAAGGAAAGAAAGAGAGAACACCATTACCTCAGCATTCTGGGCAATGTAGTTCAGATACTCATTCCCCATACATTCTTCGTGTGCCTATCTAGCCCATCTAGCCTATCTAGCCCAGGGTTAAATGTGACAGTACATGTCCAACCTTTTAATTACACAACACCCGGCCTTATAGGCTAACGGGGGCGTACCTTAGGAGTGACTTATATGTAATAAAAGTGGATTTTAAAGCTTGGCAAGGCGGATTAAATGTCAAGTGGACATTGCAGTGGGATACTGCATTTAGGCTGTAATGGCAGGCCTTAACAGGTTTTAGAGTCCTACTTAAGTGGCTGGCGCAGTCAGTGCTGCATGCCCACTCATAGTATTTAATGTACAGGTCCTAGGTATATTGTACACCACTTTACAAGGAACTTATAAGCACAATAAATTTGCCAATTAGGTATATACCAATCAAACCAGGGCTAGGGGAGTGTGCACAAGCACTTTAGCACTGGTTTATTTTTATTTTAAAGGTTTTATATAGCGCTGGCTAGACCCAGAGGTATCGGAGCGCTTTACATGAGCATCAGATCATAGTTACTGGTTGCATTGTTACAAAGGTAAGACAGTTATTAGAGCATTGCAACATAGTTACTTGTAAGGTTGAGATAAACAATAAGCACAAATACGAAGGAAAAAAGCAGGCAGGGGAAAGATTCAGGGGAGGGGGAAGGAGCTGGGGAAGTAGACAGGTAATGAAGGCGGGAAAGAGAAGGGAAGGGTGAAGGACATCGCATGGAAAGAGGAGGGGAAGGGCGACGAGGACACAAACCGGTAGTCAAAGCAACGTCCAAAGTCCAGTAAGCAGTGATCCCAGGGGAAGTGGTATCACTTTCCTATCTCAGTTGCGGAGGGCTCCCTTTAAGTAGTGGACTCTCTCAGAGGGGTCTCTGAGACTCCAAGGCCTTCATACGGGATTCTACCCCAAAAAGGGGAGAGGGAGTGCTTTGGCAAGGGGTGCCATACCATACCTCAGCTGTGAGTGGTTCCCTTGGCGCAGAGGACTCTCTCAGTGGGTTTGCTGAGACTCCAGAGTATAAATATTGGATCTTTCCCCAACAAGGGGAGAAGGAGTGCTTAGTCAAAGGGCACAAAGGACGGGGGGCTAGGCAGACTAGCAAGCAAGATGAGAGATTCAGGGGAGAGAGGATAGGAGCTAGGGAGGTAGACAGAGAGAAAAAGAGTACTAAATGGGAACAAATATAATTAATGAATTATTATATAGCGCTGGCTAGACCCGAAGGAATCAGAGCGCCTTACATAAGGAATATTAATGTTGCAATTTACATCAGTTAAAAATATACATAAAAATCAAGAAAAGCATTTAAAGAACATAGGGGACAAGGTGAATGGAGCAAGGAAGGGTAAGGGGATAGGGTAAAGGGGTAGGATGAAGATAGGACGTAGAGGCGAGGGGAAAATCTGCCCAAGGTCCGGCTGGGTAGGTGACAGCAGTGAGGGGTGGAGTCCACAACCCATCTCCTCTTTAGCTATATGGTAGCTCCACCGGACATCTGCCAAATCGCTAGGCCTCCACAGTCTGGAGTAAGTTCCGCAGGTTCCAAGTCCTGATGTGTAGGCAGGTTAGGGGATAGGTTCAAGGTCTGGTTAATGACCAATTGTTGTCCCAGGGAAGTAAAACAATGTGTAGGAGGCCACTATGGAAGCCATCTTGGGGACAGGCTGGGAACTGTACTGTACACTGCTGGCCATCCTAAGGTCAGGCAACTGGCAGTTAAAGTCAATATCTAGGACAGTGCCCGCCAGAGAATAACAAATCCAGTGTGCACACACCATCACACGCACAGACATGCCCAAGCACACACAAATGTGAGCAAACACTCTCATATGCGCACTGACGCACACACCCAAGCACATAGACAGAAAACATCCAAGAACACAAGCACACATAAATCCCCCCATGCTCTAATACAAAAAACCCAAATACATGCACACGCAAACATCATCACATGAACAGACGTGCACAAGCACACACAAATGCGCTCACACCATCATACATGCAGACACGCACACACACACAAGCACACATACAGAAACTATCAAAAACACAGGCACACATACAATCACATGCTCCAGAACAAAAATACCCAAGGACGTACACACAAATACATGCACACACACACACACCATCACACGCACATACATGCACAAGCACACACAAAAGTGCGCACACAATCTCATACGCGAACAGAGGGCGCATACAAGTACGCATACAGAAACATCCACATGCACAAGCACACATACAATCCCATGCTCTAATACAAAGACACTCAAATACATGCACACACCATCACAAGCACAGACATACGCACACATACAGAAACATCTGCTCGCACAAACACAAGCACACATAGAATCACATGCTCTAATACAAAAATACCCAAAAACATGTACACACCATCACACGCACAGACATGCACAAGCACACAGAAATGTGAACATAGTCTTTCATACACGCACAGGCGCACACACACACACACACACGTGCTTTCGCACACACCCCCTCATACATGCACAGACGCACACACAAAAGCACTACCATGACACATTTCTCCAGGACTGCCGTAGCAATGATGGCAAACAATGGCAGGTTTGGACAGACTAATGAAAGAAGGCTAGTTGTACACGCAGGAATCAGTCGAGGCCAACAAGATGGTGGGCACAGAGTAAGAGTCAAAGCAACCTCGGCATAAAATGGCGGCCCCCAGATCAACAGAAAATGCAAGCCAAAGAACAGCAAGTGTTAGTATTGTAGGCTTTCTTTTTGTCTGTGGTTTTGCAACTCACTTTGCGCTGAGAATATTCATGTAAAAATAGCAAACCCAATGAGCCCACCAATATTACTTGGAATTATTGCTTTGGATTTCCCTGTGTGTAGAATTACCATTCCAAGATGGCCGCCAGGGGGTGAGGATGGAGCACACCTATTACACTTTATTTTTTTATTTCAAAGTATTTTATTGAAAATAAAATGTTGCATATACAATACAATACAGTTTACACTTTCAGTGGCTCAGGCGGGCAGAGAAGATGTGGGAGCTCCTGTCCTCAGTTTCCACAAGTAATGCCAGGAGACAAGATGGGTGACCCCTAGTATCCCCAAGCTAAAACAAACAAAATGGTTGCCCTTCCATGCAGACCTGTATGGGGTAAGATCTCCAGAGACTCGTGCTGGAACCACGGTACTGACGTCCAACACTGACTTGAACGAGTCTAAATAATGCGCCCTCAGTCAGCTGATACATTTGCGCTGATATAACAAAGTCCAGGGCTCAGGTGCAGAGCGGGCCGCACCAGGGGGGGTCCCGGTCGCAGCTCCACGCACATGGAAGTAAGGAGGATCAGCTATACCGTTGGGCACCCCAGGGGTATAGCCTTCCATATACACGGGCCGCGCACTGAAGGTCTTGCACAGCTGGTCCAACGCAGCAGCGATCACTTATCTGGGGCCCCGGTGTACGAAAGCCAGACTTCAATGTTCACTGCAATATCGGAGAGTCTCACGGGGCACCGCTGCACAGCATCAGAGATCGCTGCCACAGGACCAGGGGCGGAGGGTGCACGAGCTGCCAGCGTCGCCACTATCACACCTGACCTGCCTCCAGCTGATTCTTCACAGGCTCCACCAGGCACCGGGCCGATGGTCGGGTCGCAGGCCTCTTGTCGGTGCATTCAGCACACTCAGTTCCCACATGGGTTCGCCTCCGCAGATTTCACCGCCCCAGCTCAGCAGAGGCCACCGCATGGTTCACAGGGCGCCATGATGCCCACGAGGCTGCCGCAGCGGCAAATCACAAAGTGCGGGGTTCCTGGCGGATTGTCGCAATTTTGCCGGTACTGAGAAATCCACGCTGGCACAGACACATCATCCTCCACAAATGGGCGTTAGATGTCGCCGAGGGAGCAGGATTATGGGTGGATTGAAAGTTCGGCCGGAGGAGCTGCAGTACTGGTTAACAGTGGTGAGCACTGGTAAAGCGTACTGAGCCCTAAGGCCAACAAAAACGAAATCCAGCAAAGATTAGAGGCAAGTAGTAAAAGGTTTGGGGGAAGACTTTTCTGTTGTTTTAAAATCAGCACCATCTTTGCTTTCTCATTTCATTGTGGTATTCCCACTGTTGTGGATAAAGCATTATTCGTTATATTAATCCGGGAAACGGCCTCTACAACGAAGCCGTTTCCACGAAATCCTTAACCACGCATACAGTACCACGCATGCGTGGTTAACACGAAAGCCTTTACTACGAGGTTTGTAGTAAAGGCATATGTGGTAAAGGTAAAAAGTTAAAAAAAGGGGGTTTGGGGGGGTCTCCCCCCCCAAAAATAAATCTCACCTGAAGTCACGTCGGGTTATGTATTTATTCAGCGTCGTTCAAGAGAAATCGGAAAATAAACTTCCGCTTTCTTTTAACGACGTATGACGTCACCACGCAAGCATCCGAGGTAAAGGTTATGCGTGGAAAACGAATTCCGTTGTAACGCATGCGTGGTAAAGGCATGCGTTGCAACGGAATTCGTTGTAATGTCATACATTCTATTAATCCCCACTTTGACTTGCTGATTGGTTAGTATTTTAGCGGTACACTTCCAGGCAGCTATAAAATGCTGATGCCGGCAACAACGCACAACCAGTAATTGGGCAAGCCCTGCATTATTTGAGTTTTGTACTTAATTTTAAATATTAGATATATGTAAATGAATTAAAGACACGCCATCATAATAAACTTTATTCGATCTATAAAAATAGATCATACAAGTGCAATAGAAATAAGAAATACAATACAATAAATAAAGAACATATTATCCAATAGATTCTAAAAATGGTTCCTAAAAATAGTATCATATTCTGTCAACAAACCCTGGCCTATGACACCCTGATGGTAATTTTGCATTTTGAACTAAAATCCGAAAGGTTGGGAGGTTTGCAAAAATCTCAACTAAGGGTCTTCTAGGCGATCCTATCTACCAGCTCTTACATTTATCGATATGCATTTCAAGGCTTTACACAGTATTTACAGCATAAAACCATAATGGTCAAGACAGGGTAAAATCAATTAAAACCATACTGTATACCGTGTCTAAAAAACATATAGTGACACGGAGCATCGAACCCGGCCTCCTAAATTACAGAAGTTATGAGAACGGTTATGCCCATGAAACCCAAGGCAGGAAGATGATAAGTTCTAACTGCTCAGTAAGCATCATAAAAGGACATTAACAGGACAGCATTTTGAGCCCAGCCCCCTAGGCTACATGAAAAGTGAAGCGAACTATAACCCAACTGATACAGTAATTTACAAATGTCACGACAATCCTAGGAGGCCACAGATAACCCAAATGGATTAAGCATAACTGGATCTGAGCCTGACCGCAGACCATAAAAAACTAAGAATATGTTATACTGAATTGCTGGAGAGCATTTGCAAAAAAAACACAACAGCGGGTCAAATCTGCCTAGAATTTGCCTTTTTTAAGATGTGAATAAGGTAGGACTTCCTCTGCACCTCGTAAAAACTACAGAACATTAGAAAATGCATCATGTCCAGTGGAGACTTCCCGTTGTAGCCACAGGGGGGAGGACTCTGGCGCCTTTGAGATCACCTTGGGTGGGTTAAAAGATAATGAAAAAGGTCCAAGCAAAACCTGGTCAGTAAAAATCGATCATGGCTACTTTTGAGCCATAAAAAATAAGACACAAATTATCAGGTGCTCCTTATGAGGAATACATGTATTCCTTTAGGCTATACAAGAACAGTAAAATAACCGGGCCACTGAACCATGTAGTGGCGCATCAAGGGCAGATCCCCGCACATTTCAACCAGGTGAGTGAACCTTTATTTACCTCTCATATAGATAGAGTCCAGTTGGGAAGAACGGTGTGACCAAATAGTGAGTTTTAATGCTCTTCCCTTCTATCCTAGAAGGACTATCCACTAAGGGAGAGAACATCCAACAGTGGTTAGCATTGTTTTAAGTAGGGGTATCTGCCGTGCCCTATATGGAGCTTTTTAATATGTTTGCAAAGTGAGCTCAGATGACGTATCCTAAGATATAGTCTTAGGAAATGACATGTTAAGAACAGTTAAATAAATAGGATTGGGTGGTCTTTACTGATGAGTGAGGGATGTTTTCTCTATCCCCTTCTTTAGAATGGTGTTTATCAAATTGAGTGTAACTTGTTCACTTTGATGAAAGACCAGTAAAAGACTTGTGAGGTCCAAGGGGCAGCTTTTGAATAATAATTCCAACAGTGAGTGGGATTATTACGAAGGTTAACATGTTGAGTATGATGAGAGGATGGACGTGAAATGAATATGGAAATGAAGACAAGGGCTGGGACACTGATGTGTGTATGGCACCACAATAGTTTGGGTTATGCATGAATGATTTTGGGAGGAATACAAAATACTGAAATTCAAGTACCACCACAATCAGGCATGTGTGGGTTATGCAAGGTGGTGTATGTGCAATATAACCTTTTAAGATGTCATGAATTATGATATGCATGTGATTATTTTTTTCTTCACAGTTATATGTCTCATTGTCTGGGGGATTTCTTGTGTTTTTCCTGTGGGGACCTATAATTCCAGATCACCAAAACGTGTCGACCTAATTCACAAAACTGAATTTGCACAAGCAGGGGTCTGAATAGATGGTGATGTTAACACCACCCAAAGGGGCCGATTAGGATGGCGGACGGATTGCCACCGCCATGCAGGCGGTGGCGATCCGTCCGCCATCCGTGCCCGTCCGCCACCTATTTCCCCCCCCACCATATTACAATGGCGGGGGGGACCGCGGCGGATGGAAAAACCGTCCACCGCTTTTCCGCCCCGGTCGCCTTGCTGCCGGGGCGGAAAAGGGTTCACAGCACAGGGTATTTCTCCACTAAGTGGAAGTTAGCCTCTATCCTTCCTCTCCTCAAAAAAACTAATCTTGATACCACAGACTGTTGGAAATGGCCCTTTTTATAGGGTTATCCCTAAACTTTTTGCTTTTTCCTCCTATTTTTGCCTGATCTGTTTGTGTTGGTTTTATGACTCTGGGCACTTCACCACTGCTAATCAGTGCTACGGTGCATATGCTCTCTGTATAAAATATATTATGGATTTGTGTTTCCATGATTGGCCTATTTGATTTATGTGTCAGTCCCTAGTAAAGTGCACTGCGAGTGCCAGGGCCTAGTAATCAAATGCTGTTGGTGGGCTGCAGCACTGGATTGTACCACCCCTGCAAACAGTTCGTAAAGTGTAACTCTGGCCTGCCATTGAAGAGCCTGTGTGCAGTCTGGGGCTGCCATATCGACTTGGCAAGTGCACACACTTGCAAGTCCCTAAACCTTCCCTTTTCTACATGTGAGTTGCCCCTAAGGTAGACCCAGGGTACCCCCATGGGCAGGGTGCATTGTACGCGAAAGGTAGGAGATACCCTGGTGTGTGTAGCATGTCCTGATAGTGAATTGCAGCCAACTTCGTTTTTCACTATTGCAAGGCTATCTGATCCCCATAGGCCAGAGTGGGCAGTTTGATTATAACATCCAATAATCCTAACTGACTCAGGGAACATGATAGAAATTTAGGTTTAGTATGCCTGAACTCAGAAGAATAAAATACATTCTTTTGTGAAGTTGGTTTTAACATTCTGTGTTTCAAAATACCACTTTTGGAAAGTAGGAATTTTCTGGCCTAACCATCCAGCCTGCCTATGCTAGCTTGTAAATTAGCTGTCTGGTTTGTGAGTAACAGGGGCTGGGGAGACTCCAGTAGAAAGCGTGAGTCAGCAGTGCTGAATAGACACATGTACACATAGAAGGGTGGGAGGAGTCGCACTTGGGTCTGGATAGGGCTGGGCTCGCCGTCCACAAGGCTGGCTTCACCTCCTGTGGTGCGTCTGATGACCCTGGCCTACACTGACAAAGGAAGAAGGTGCACACTGGCAGAAGGCACCCAGAACTGGTTTGAACTAGGTACAGGACCCTGTGCCTTCAGAGGACAAAGGATTTGCTGGTATAAATATTGGGGCCCAGACCCCAGAGATTTAGATTACTTCTGAACTAAGGAACCTGCAGGAAGAAGGTCCGGGAAAGCTGGAGGAGGAGTACTGCCACTATTCTGCGTGTTGTGGGGTTGGCCTGCAGTGGTTGCTTCTCTCTTGAGAAGGGAAAGGACTGGACTGTGCTTTCATCATCCTGCTGTTAGAATTTTCTGCAAGGGCTTGAATAGAGCTTGCCTCCTGTTGCAAGTCTCAGGGATAGAAAAGACTTCAGAGAACTCGCTGGAATCAAGGAACTTGCCAAGAAGAAGAGCTGGAAGAGCTGCCAGGAGGAGTACTGCCCCTTTGCTGTGTTGTTGCTTTGTTGGATTGGCCTGCAACTGCTGCTTCTGCCTTGAGCAGTGAAATGACTGGACTGAACTCTCTCTACTTGTGCTGAGTATCTCCAAGGGCTTGAGGTAGAGCTTGCCCCTGTTCAAGAAGTCTCAGGAACAACCTAGAAGGAGTATAAAAATAGTATCATAAAGAAAAGATGGAATGCAATGAGCATTTAAGGAGGTTTAAGGACTTCTTGCTGTGAAGGCAGTGGGCGAAACATACGATTAGCACAAGCATCTAAGTAAAGCGTGACAGGGAGCCATAAGTCCATACGTTTTGTAGCCATGTGAGCTGGAAAAACAAAAGCAGTGTCAAGTCTGTGGTTATGGCAAACGTTAAACCACCACGCCTTAAAGGAGATATTGGAGAAGTCCTTCCAATTCACTGTTATCTGTTGAAATGCAGCAGCTAACAACAAATCAATAATCTGAGGTTTTAGTTCAACATCGTCCCAACAAGGGGAGAGACAACCAAAAAAATGTTAGCATGAGAGAAAGGAATACACGTATGAAAAATCACATTAATTTGAGCCCAAACCTGTAACCAAAAGTCATGAACAGATGTGCATAAAAATAACATGTGAAACAAAGTTGCCTGTGGGGAGGAGCAAGACCAGCATGTATGAGAAGTGCTTGGAAAGCCCTTTGAAGGTCAAAGGGTGTGTAGAGAAGTCTGTTATATATAAAGAACAAGGACTGTGTTAAAGTCGCCGCTCTCGAGGATTTACAATTCTTATTCCATATCTTGTCCCATAATGAAATTGGCCAGGACGTGGTAAGATCATGTTCCCAACATTCCTCCACTTTAGATTTAGGCCTAACAGAGTCAATAGTATGAAGGTATTTGTGAATGGAGGAAGCCTTAGGAGTAGTGCGCAAAAAGGAGTGAAGTGAAGAGGTGGGAGTGGGAGAGATAGGAAAGGAATGAGGCTGAGATAGGTATTTCCATGTTTTTTTTAAGACCACTGTTTTTCATTCCTTTTCTTCTTTTAATTCTATTGCCCAGATTTTCCTTCTGTTACTATTTATAACTTTATTGCTTGTACTACTTATCGCAGTTTTCAATATTTTATGCTTTTACTGTATTTTGTATTGACACCTTGTTTTTCTTTTTATATCAAATAAAATTTTCTTGAACTTAAAGAAGTCTCAGGAACAGCAAAGACTTCAAGCCCGACGCTGTCTACGATGCCGCTGCCGACTCCGTGTCCCATAGGCACCGCAGAGGGCACCACCGCAACGCAGCACCGCAATCCTGGTCTCACCGACGATGCCTGCCGCCGCCACCACCGAGCCGCTGCTTGCACCGCGACCTGTTGGCACCGCACTCCGCACCGCCTCGTTTCACGTCAAAGCTTTGGCACTGCAGAGAGCACTGCTGCAACGCGCACCGCGACCCTGGTCTCACCGACGACGCCTGCTGACGCGGCCATCGAGCCGCTGCTCGCACCGCGACCTGTGGGCACCGCACTCCGCACCGCCTCGCTTCACGACGATGCCTTGGTATCCCTGACCACACCGCTTCCCGCCGGGCTCAATGCCGCTGCTTGCACCATGGTTTGAGGGCACCACTCGTAAAGTTACACATCCTGCCTGCAGCCTTGGCCTACCGACGCCGGTGCCATCGACTTCTGTTGTCAGTCGATGGCAGCGCTTCAGCGACAGCGACACAGCTGCTGCACCATGACCTGCCAGCACCGTGACGAGCAACGCCTTCATCTCACACGTGACCCCGGTCTCACAGACGACGGCATCTGACGCCGCCACCGAGCCGCTGCTCGCACCGTGATCTGAGGGCACGGCACGCCGCACCGCTGCACTTTGCACCGCAGCACCCGACGCCTGCCGACGCCAGCGCTCTGATTCCATCAGAGAGGAGATCGACCTGCAACAGGTGTGACAACGAGAGGTCATCGGTGACCTGCATCCCTGAAAGGTACTGTTTGCGGGTCTTCCCGACACCGCAGCTGACCTGCGATGCCGCGGTCAGCCAGAACTGTTTGGATTTGTTTGTTCACGACGCCATGATAGCCCGGACGAGCTATCGGCATCAAGGAACTGTGTTTTCAACTTATCTTGGCAATTTAAAGACATTTTGTAACGCATTTTTTTTGAAAGTACTGTACTGTGGATTTTTATCGTATTTGGTCTTGTTTTAAGTATATTAAGATATTGGATATTTTTCTAAAGCTGGTGTGGTGTCCTTTTGTAGTGCTTACACTGTATTACTGTTGGTTATGTGCAAATGCTTTACACACTGCCTCTAAGATAAGCCTGACTGGTTGTGCCAAGCTACCAAGGTGGTGAGCAGGGGTTATTTTAGGAGTGTAACTCCCTTATCCTGACTAGAGTGGTGGTTACTGCCTGGCTTTGGTGCAAACCTTAGCCAACCAGAAATCCAATTTCTAACACAGATCCAAACAACTATCGCACTATTTCAAATTTCGATCCCTGCAAAAATCATGGAGAATGGAACTAACTTTGAACTAACAACTTTCTTTAAGACCCATGGCCTCCTAGACCCCACTCAGATTGGTTTCAGAAGCCACCATAGCACAGCGCTGACCTTGATTAACGCATCGGAGCAAATCAGACAAACATTTGATGCAGGAGGTAATGCTGCCTTGATTTTATGAGACCTCTCTGCACCTTTCGACTATCTCAACCATGGTATCCTCCTAGGTCATCTTGCCTCCATTGAAATTAGGGGGAGAGCACTTACCCTTCTCAAATCCTTTCACACAGAGAACAGTTCATCAGTCTTGGCAGATTTTAATCCACCCACTTTCACTCTTCCTCAGGACTCTTCGTTGAGCAACTCTTTATTAAGCCCTATCCTCTTTAATATTTATGTGTCCCCCTTGGCCAAATTGATCAGGTTCTTTGGATTTTCAGTGGTGTCCTATGCTGACAACACCCAAATTGTGGTGTAGAGAGCCAGTGATCCTCATGACACTGCCACTTGTTTCCATAATTACATGCCTCAGGTCAGCAGATGGATTTCCCACAACTATCTAATGCTGAACTACAGGAAAACATTTTTTTGGCTGTTTGACAGCAAGGCATCTTTCTGGTCCCCAAGTTGTTGGCTACAAGAACTTGACTCGCTTCCCACCTCAGCTGCTAAGGTCAAGAATTTAGGGATTGTCTTTGACAGCAAATTATGTTTTGAGGGCCTTATTAACTCCATCACCTCAGATTCCTTTTATATCATTAAGCTTCTCAGAAAAATGTTCCTGTTTATTCCACAGGACCTAAAGAAAACATTAATCGTGGCACTGATTCCTTCAAAAAATTGATTACTGAAAAGCCCTTTTCACAAACATTTAGAAAAGATGTCTTAACAAAATACAAATTCTACAAAATGCTGCTGCTCGCCTTCTTCTTGGCATTTCCAGACACAAGTCAGTATTCTCCGCACTGACTCACCTCCATGGGCTTCCTATCAATAAGTGCAATGACTTCAAGGCTCTCTGTATCACCTTTAATGCACTCCATGGCATAGGCCCCGAATATCTCTGACAAAGCTTTCACTGGCATATCCCGCCCAGATCTCCTTGCTATGTATCATCCTTCAACCTGGTAGTTCCTAAATTTAAAAAAACCTTCTTGGGGTGAGGGGAGTATCGTGGCCTGTACCACCAGACTATGGAAATCCCTCCCCTCTATCTCAAGAAAGAGACTCAACTATTAGCTCTCAGAAAAGCCCTCAAAACCAGGCTTTTTTTAACAATAACATCTCTATCTTTACCCTCTCTGCATCTTTGCTGGTTACCTTTTTCTCTGAGTTTAGCACCTAGACACCTTAGGGTAGTAGTGCGCTTTAGAAATCTTTTTTTCATTTCACTTCATTTTCAAGACCACTCTAAGTCTGACAGGTCTAACACAGGTAGTAGATGGCTTTTTGCTAGACAATAAATGTGTGAGGCTCAGTACTGTTGTTTTATAGAAAAACCATAAATGAGGAAAAATCTTTTGAAGTGTACCACACGAAAAGAACACTCTACTGATCCCTAAACAAGTATGACTATTTTATTTTGAAAGTTTTATTGAAGGTAACAGCGGGTGCATGAGTGCGCTGGGGCTCCGCCCACCAAGAGTATTATGCCATGAATAAAGTTATTCTCTTAGGCATAGTAAATGTAACTCATGCGGGACTGCTTTGCTCTGCGACTTGGAGACCGGCAGTCGGGCACTTTCAGCAGCATATCTGAGTGTGTGTCTCTAGCATGAATAGAGCTTAGGCACATACAGCCCTTATGTTGCCTCGGATCCCAGGTAACCTTGCTTCCCAGTCTTCTCTTTCTGGGTGCGTTATAGAAATTAGCCTCAGGAATCAGCTTAGGATGGAAGAGGCTAAACGTCAATCAAGAACAATTTCCCCACCCTTTCCCATTTTGTCAACCACACCCCACCCTGTGACAAAATGGAAAGGGCAGGGTTAAGAACAGTATTAGATAATGCATACTGCTTGTTCACTAAAGTATGGCTGTATCCGCTTTCAGTTTCTTATTTTGTACATGTGACGGGACGCAATGCTTATTATGATATCACGGTGTGAGCCCTGCTGTCTGTGCAAGTTAAATGTCATTTTTGTAACACAGGGATGAAATTGACCTTCAGTCATGACCAATAACAGAGGAGCCTGCATAGTAAATTTAAAGTCTTCCCTTTAATTGCTAAGGAGTGTATTTACTGAAAGGATCTGTGTTTGACTGATGGTATATGTTCAAATCCTGGTAATCTCAGTCAACAGTTCATCCTGCTGACGTCGATAAAATGAGTACCACTGACTTTGGGTTTACATGGTGTAATTCCATGTATGGATTTATGCCCGCTACTTTTTGCAACCACCATCTGTCACTGCAACGGTTACATTCTTGATCACATGTGGGTGAAATACCTGCCAGTTGAACCTTGAGGTTTGCCTAATGAGTCATCAAAGGTATCATCAACATCTCATTGGCTTCTGTTGTCATTCTGAATGTCTTGAGACATTACATATCATACCTATTATAAAGAATCAAGACTCAAAATGTCTCATATGATATAATGATACAGTCTGTAAATAGGAATATGTTCAATGAAGACAGATTTATGACCAATATTTATGTTTTCTACAACCTACGAAACACATCAGATCCATATACAATAAGGAAGATCCCTACCCAATGACCATGCATCACAACACCGCGTACTATTCCCTAGGTGACATTTCAATTTAATTTCACTCATTTGACTCAATCAAAGTGTGTCCCAGAGAAGGCACAATATTTCTGGCACTACGCAAACAAATGAAGCTAGATGGCTCATTAAGCTAGGGTCCATGGATATGGGTCTCAACCAGGGTTGTGAACTACATCATTTCTTGTTTCGCAATAGACTGGTTTATCTACTTTTACTTCTGGATCTAGCAATTATATTATATCAATCACTGCATCTTACAGCTACAACACAAATTGTATACTACATCTTGATAAAGGAAATGCAAACGTATTGATGATTGTTCCTTACCTCTGTAATGTAGGTTATGGTGTTATCATGTTAAAAGGCCACCATTTGCAGTTTGTAGCATGATTAAGCAACTTCAAAAGTATCAATGACTGTTCCAGTAATATCAATTATGACATTTATCTTTCTAAAATGCTTTGCTCCACCTTTTTTGCATTGTATATAATATCAACCTAGGAATTCCATTTTCATTAACAACACTTATAGGCAAGGTCAGAGGCACAGTAAAAGGAAGAGATGCTGAAAGGTATGGGGGAATGTCTGTCAAGGGTGATTATTGGTGATGTATGCATATCTACGCAGTATGACCTCCATCAAGAGCCAAAGCTTTACAGGCCTCAGGGGCTACCATTGTCCACTGTCGATGGGTGCAAACGGGCTGGACATTCCTGTGGTAAGTCTGATGTGCATGCCTGCTCATCATGTGTCATAATGCCACTGATTATTGGGCAGCACTTGCTTCAGGCAGTTGATTGAATGTTTACAAGCCTGATTTGCCACATCATGCAGGCTGAAGAAGGACTGCTAACAGTGAGATGCTGTACAGCAAATGTCAGACTGACAATACAAAATGTGTCTAAACAACGCCTTTGATGGTTCAACTTCAGAAGATGTCAGGGCAGAGAAAAAGTATGCCCTGCAAATAGAGCAATATACTAATAGCAGCAAATCAAATGCAAAATAACCTTTAAGTGATACTTCCTCAGCCTAGTTTGAAGATATATTTGATTTTCATCATAACATGACATGTACATGCAACCCTTGCTCTGGGTAATATTTATAAAGGCAACCTTTGCTGTCACCTTTGGCCAAATAGATAGAAGACATTCTTAGGCCCCATAGGGCATGGATTAAGAGGTCGAGCTCAACAAGCAGTACACTGCTTCCTTTATGGTAAAAGAGAACAAATATCAGCATGACAGTAAAAAAGCTATTAACACGGTCGTTTTTCAGGGGTATGCTCTATTATCTCAGATATTTATACCATTGCACAAGTTAATCAAAACAAAACTGAATCATAATTGTAAGAACGTGGATACTTATTTGGGTAGGTGGTCACAGAGCCCATGAAATAATAAATTAACGCCCCAAAGTCACTAAATTATCCTAATCTCGAACCCCTGGTAGCTATGGTACAGAAAAGACAGGCTTAATTTAGTTCAATGTGTGTAGTATTTATGCAGCTCCAAACCGGTAATAACTTCAAAACACCAAACACTAAAATCCAACTCCAATTGGGAAAATGAGAGTAAAAAATTGTAAAACAAAATGACACCACAAAAAAAAACCTCCAATAATGAGAGCCAGAGATATGACATTGTAAAAGTAATATTTTAATTGAAAACAGGTCAAAAAGCACTAACCACCAATGATAGTCTAAAGTTGCGGTAGACCGGGACCAAGGCGCACTTTAAGGCAGACAGCAATTGATTCCTAGGTTGGATACACCAAACTGGATGGCCCAATCAAGGATTTTACCTTCGGATTTTGTCGGCAAAATGTAGTAAAAAGTCTTCCAGCAGGGCATAGCAGGACAGTGCGTTCATTGAAGTCAATTTGAAGTCAGAGTGCCATTGGGCGAGGTCACGCTGTAGCCATTTGTTTATCAAAAGACACACAAATGATGGACAGAATGTGGTACAAATCCAGATATTCACCCCTAGTCAAGAGATCTGGGTTAAATCCATTGATATTTTGCTCACCATGCCACCCCAGTTTAGAGCAAGCCATACGCAAATTAGTCTTGACCCTGCTTCTCATGGGAACAGTCCAGCATGAACTATCAAGCCAGGTCCTCTGTAGACCAGAAACAAGCATCCTGGGACAGGGTTCGGAGCATCCTCCCTCATCAGCCAAACTAGCTTCAATCCAGTGGCACAGGGAGCCCGGTAGCCTAATCTGGGCCTTCCCGGCACACTTAAGGCAAGAAAGAAAAAGACACACAAATGATTGACGGAATGCGGGACAAATCAAAACATTCCCCCCCCAGTCAAGCAATCTGGGTTAAATCCATAGTTTTTTTGCTCACCATGCCACCATGAGACCCAGCCATATGCAAATCAGTCTTGACTCTGCTCCTCCTGGGAAAAGTCCAGCCCAAACTCCCAAGCCAAGCCCTCCCTGGACCAGAAACAAGCATCCTGGGACTCATTTTGGGGTATCACCCCTCATCAGCCAGGCTAGCTTGAATGCAGAGGCACAGTGAGCCCGGGACCAAGGTCTGAGCATACCCATCCCATGTTTCTGCTCCAGGGTGAACTGGGGTATACAGGATGGTTATGCCCAGACGTGAACCCATTGCTCGCTGTGCAAATGGATTCAAGCTAGCTAATGTTAAATGTAAATGCTTCACTGTGCTTCACCTTCAGCCTAGATTGCAGTCAAGGGGTTAAAGCTGTTAACATGATAGTGAGAGGCAGGTAGGATGTGCAAGTATGAAAAGTGAGTGAGTGCTACAACCAGAGGTGTAGCCATATCGGGGCCTGCTGACCTGCAGGCCTCCCTTGTTCCACCACACTAGATAGTGGCATTATCCCCTGAGGCATTGTAAAAGTAAAAGAAACATAGAGTTTCTTAAGACAGTGTTTACCAAACTGTGGTCCGCGGACCCCAGGGGTCCGTGACACATTACCAGGGGGTCCGCAGGCAGCAGTTTTAAAAGCACTTGAAAGTATCTTGTATAATTAGCAGTTTTCAAACAACAATAAACGTGTCAAGATAACACCAGTGATTAATGTACCTGCTGGAGAGAGGTTTGTCCAGTGGCAGTTTTGAATTATCTATTGTAGCACAGAGAGTTAATATGTCTACTGCAAAGAACGTGTATAATGCATTTTAAAAAACAGATTATTTTGTTACTGTGCAGTTCATAGGTGGCAATCGTAATCTAGCACAGTGACCTATAAACTGTCATCAAAGTGCTGCTTGCAAACTACAAGGTACAACTTAGTGACATGTTTCACAGTCTTTCAATATCCTGATACTGTTGAAAGTTGGACTGAGACCGTCAACATTATCGGCGCCCTCTTGCTCTCCTTAACCTTTTTGTGCGCGTAAAACAGCCGCCATTTTGAACACCATGGCTTCCCTGCTCCCGCCGAGAGCCAGCGCGCCTCTCTCCCACTCCTAGCTTCGCCGGCATCCCCCCGCATACTGACAACCCCTCTGCCTGCACCTGCCGCGAATCATAAAACCCCTCTTCAGCGCTGCTCTGCCCCAGGCCCTCTTCCTCGTTCCCAGCGCGACACCTCCCTTCTTCCCATTTATGATCCCCGGCCCTTTGATGCAAACCCCTTTTCCCCATGTGCCCGTTCGTCTTCCTCGTTCCCAGCGCGACACCTCCCTTCTTCCCATTTATGATCCCCGGCCCTTTGATGCAAACCCCTTTTCCCCATGTGCCCGTTCGTCTTCCTCGTTCCCAGGCCGACACCCAGCTCTGCCGATACTGTTCCTTGCCCCTCCCCGTACAATAGAAAGTTCCCCCCCCAGCAAGGGATCCCCGGGTTGATCAAAGCCCCCCCCGCCCTACGAGACCCGATCAAACCCCACACACTCCGTGAATCGGCGGAATATCCAGCTGCGCGATAATCATCACCTGTTGTGACCGGGGCGGGGACTTCCACTGTAACCTTGCGTGGGAACGGGCTGGGAAAGGGGGGGATTCTGAGGATGTCTTTTCCGTACATCAAAGTATCGACGAGAATGTGTTACATGCAATAAACAGATAAACATGTGTATAAGAGGCCAGGCCTCAGGGATGCAGTTAGAGCACCTCAGAAAGATACCTTCTGTCCGTTTCGTTGTGTTCTCCTCCGGAGAGAATAAAAACCTTGTTTCCTGCCTTCCAGTCTCCAGCGCCTGCCTCTTCAATAGTTTAACTTCTTTGTGGGTTCAAGAGGCGACACCGCCGGGCAATACTTAAGGATCTTATATTCTGGTTGGTAGCGCCCCCCAATTATTTTCTACAATTGGCGTCCCAAGCGTGGGGCCCATCAGCGACCCATGGATCCAGTGGGAGAGGTCCTGACGACAAAGTGAACGACTGCAACGATCGGGAACGCGTCTGTCCGATAGACCCTCGTCTGACAGCCGATCATCCGAACTTCACTGGTTCCGAACAGACCTCTCTCGAGTGATCTACGGTCCTGACTGGGAACCATCAGGAGTGCCGCGAGGATAACGAAGAAGAGAGGACGATCGGGCGCTGGATTCGGAAGACAGGAAACTGTCCATGCGGTCCGGGTAAGGTCGTGTAACCACGACAAGTCGCGAAATATTTGCTTGATTGCTTGTTTGTTTAAAAATACTAGTATTGCTCTTTTTATTTATTTGGAGATTCACTGTCTGCAAACGGAGAAACAACGGGCTCTCTCTTTGCAAACAGTGGAGGATAGGTAGGGCAGCAGCCGTGCTTATTTTTTCTCCCCCACTCAATAATCACTTGAAACTGAACTGTTGTTCGCAAAACTATTGTTTCCTGGAGATTCCCTATCTGCAAACAGGGAAGAGACCACCCTTTTTGCAGATAGTGAAAAGGGTAGGTAACGCAGATCTTTGCGGACCTGCTCATTCTCCCCATTGTTATTTATTGGTCTTTTGTTATTTTGATCCATGAGGTATTCACTGCCTGCAAACAACGTAGAATAGAAATATTCTGTCCAGTCTTTGCACCTAGTGATAAGATAGGCAGTGCTGACTTTTTAGTCCCTCGTTACGAGCCGTCATGTCTGTCTTCTCCCCACTGATTAGTAGCCTGTTTAGCCCGGACCGCCTATTAGAGATGGACCATCCAGCCCCACTGGAAGGCACCCCTAATAAGGACATGTTCATGAAGCATGGATTGACCGCTATAGCCTATAGTAAACTATGGCATAAATATACAAAAAAGGGTCAAGAAAGTCAATGGCCCCTGATAGGATCCTTCGATGATGATAAAATAAAAACGCTAGAAACTGCCCTGGGTAAAAACAAGACAACACCTACTATGCTTGACAGCTTCGGCATGTGGCGAAAAGAAACTGAACAACGTAAAAAGAAAACTGAGAGTAGGTTGGAAAAAGAGCTGCGAAAAGCAGCCCACCTAGCTGCTCAGAAACTAGAAAAAGAGATAAAAGAAAGAGAGAAAGCTAAACAGAAACTAGAAATGGAAACGCCAAGCCAGTGTCCGGTTAGAACCCCCTCCATGCTCTACCCTGATTTACCCTCGAAACGACAAGCCAATGAGGACCTGCTGTTAGGTCCTCCTATCATCTACATGCCCCCTCCATATGCCCCTTCTCAACCCGTGGCGCAGCACGCGCCACCCCCAGGTACAAACGAAGGTACCGCCACAGCGTCGGCCCCAATGGCCTCTGTGCCAGCCGAACCCCTTGTATTAAAACCCGCATCAACAACGACGTTAGACGACCATGAGACTCGAGGGGCTGGCCCTGCAAGAACAAACAGACTAGACAAAGATGAGCGAGCGGGGATCGACAAAATAGCAAGGACACTGGTAGAAAGGAAGGATGATGAAGAGTACATCACAGATATGTTCAGCTCGTATACAGGGAGTCACAGACGACATTTTACCGTACGACTGTGTTATCATGTCTTGAATGCATACGAGGACCGATATCGAGACAAAGGTCCCGAGAGCCTAAGGACTCTGTACCGGAAGGTCGATATCGGGGATGAGGGCGAGTGTGATGTGTCGGACCTCCTTACGCGTACGCTTGAGGTTTTCCGCCACCTCACTGAACGAAAGCCGGGAGCTAAATCCGCAGCCCCCGTAGTGACCGAACCACCAACCGAGCAATCTAACACCATGATGCCGATACGTGAGGCTGCCCCTTACTGGGTTCCTCCTCGGGGTACAGGGACTCACGATGATGCGAACAACCAAGATGCGAAGGGAAGGGTAGTGTACAACTGGGTCTACCAGCCATGGGACCGGCAAGAGATACTGACATTCCGGAAATCTCTACCCGACCTACGTAAAAACCCCACTGCCTTCTATACTGAATTGGGTACAGCCCTGGGTTCAACGATCATGACCCTGGCTGACATCGACTTGTTCTTCGGGTTATGTCTACCAGCTGATGTGTGGAAGCAAATCCGGAAAGTCGACCACCTTGAGCTGTTTGGACATACCTGGTCACAACTCGATGACCTGGACAAACAACGGGGACCAGGACAAAAGCCGTTGAAATCCATTCTAGACCTCCCAGATAAAATCGTAGAGAAATTAAAAACCCTAATCCCAGAAAAGAAAGTGGACTGGTCGATAGTAACAGCCTGTCGCCAAAAACCCCAGGAGGATGTATCGGAATACTTCTCCCGGTTTGAAACGGTGTTCTCCGATTACAGCGGCCAGGACATGACCACTGCAACCGGACACCATCTGTTTGTCCAGAATTATGTTAAGGGCCTATCATCGGAAATCTCCCAGAAACTACAGGCCAGCGAGAGTAGTTGGGCAGCCTCCAAACCTACAGCGATTCTCCAAATGGCCCAATATTATGAGCATCAGAAAAATGAAAACGATAGGGCGACAGAGAAAAAGAAGAAGGACTTAAAAGAGAGGGTGATGATTGCCAAACTGCAAGGGGTGACTATAGGACGAGACCAATACCGGGGAAACTACCAGACAAACGTCCCTAAGACTACATTTCCCCAGGACCGCACTGTGACTTCCTACAGTGGACGCACAGACCTTAGAGAAGACCAGTGCGCTTTCTGCAAAGGGACTGGCCATTGGAAATCCCAGTGCCCAGTTCTTCTGGAAATGATCAGAAACAAAGACCCCAGGGATGTAGCAAACGGACCGAGACCTAAGGGACAACAACGAGGGCCCCCAAATGACGCAACTAATGACAGATCAAGCAGACCAAATACGTTCGATCGACCCCGACAGAACCAATATCAACAATCTGACTATGACGACGCTCACACCTTCGCATAGGACAGCCAAGGGCGAGGGAGGGATCCAGTCGAGCTCTATGTTGACCAGCAGGGCCCTTACGTCACTGCTAAGGTCCTGGGTACCAAGTCTCCATTTCTGGTAGACACTGGCGCAACACGTAGTGCGTTATCTAAACGACTGATTCCAAGGGCACCCTTGTCTGGCTCACTCATAACATCGACAGGTTTCGATGGAACGCCCTCCACCAACCCTTTGTCTGCCCCGATTCTCTTTGACGTAGAAAACAACACCACCGACACCACGTTCTTGCTTTCCTCCAATAGCCCTGACGCCATTATGGGACTTGACTTACTGAAACACTTCCGAGCGACGATTAGGTGTTCTCAAGATGGAGTTCGAGTGTTTCTTTACGACAACCCCGTTCTGCTTAGACATTGTTCCCCCCGACACATGTTTTCCATCACCGACGTTGACGCGTCCCTGCTTGACACTCTACCTCCGTATCTGTGGGCCAAAGCGGATTCGGACGTAGGGCGTATGTTAATTGACCCAGTGCACATTACTGTCCGACCAGACGCAACACTCCCAAAACTCCCACAATATCGGATATCGCCAGAGGGCGAGAAGGCATTGGTAATGATTATCCAGTCACTGATAGACGCAGGAGTGGTAGAGGAAGTGGTTAGCAACGTTTGCAACAGCCCTATCTTGCCCATTATCAAGAAGCAGGGAGAGGGAGATGAGAGAGCATACCGTTTCATCATCGACCTCCGAGAGATCAACAAAGTGGTGGTACCCCAGTACCCTGTGGTCTCAGACATCACCACCATCCTGACCTTGATTCCATCCACTGCCACCACCTTTTCCGTCATCGACCTCAAGAACGCATTCTTCTCCATCCCCATCCACCCAGACAGCCGATATCTCTTCGGCTTTACCCTAAAAGCCCGCTCATATAGGTTTTGCCGAGCGCCTCAAGGCTACACGGAAAGCCCTAGCATCTACAGCCAGGCCCTCAAAAGACAACTAGACCAAGTCCAGTTACCCGACGGGGTGGTGTTGGTACAATATGTCGATGACATCCTTTTGGCAGCCGACACCACCCCTCTAGCGGTTACCGCCACCATTCAACTCTTGCACTTCCTTGCGGAAAATGGCCACAAGGTCTCCAAGAAGAAGTTGCAATTCTGCCTACCCCAGGTCACTTACCTAGGCCACCTTTTGTCCAAAGATGGAAGAAAACTCACCCCTGATCGAATCCAAACCATTCTAGATACCCCTGTCCCTAAAACCCAGAAGCAGGTTCGCTCCCTATTAGGCCTCACCTCCTTCTGCCGACAATGGTTACCAAACTTCAGCCTCGTTGTAAAACCACTGCTTTCTCTGCTAAACAAAGACGTCCCTTTCCCACTCCCTTGGACTCCTGAGTGTCAAACTTCCTTCACAGAACTGCGAGATGCTCTTTGCTCAGCCCCTGTCCTGGGTACCCCTGATTACAGAAAGCCCTTCTCCCTTTACACTCACGAAAGGGAGGGGTGCGCTTTATCTGTCCTGACTCAGGCCATCGGCCCTAAGCAACGACCGTGCGCTTACTTCTCTGCCACTCTTGACCCTGTCGCCAGAGCCTTGCCTGCCTGCCTTCGAGCTGTAGCTGCTGCTGCAGTCTCTATCCGACAGAGTGAGGGGATTGTACTCTCGAATTCCCTCACGGTACTGGTACCCCATGCAGTCGACACCCTCCTGAACCAAACCAAGACACAACATCTGACGAGTGCACGACTGACTGGATACGAACTGACCTTGCTTGCCCCCCATATCACCCTGAAAAGATGCACCACACTGAACCCAGCAACTCTGTTACCCTTGCCAGAGAACGATCCCAATGTGCACCCCGTACATGACTGCGTGACTCTTACGGACGAACAGACCAGGAGTAGGGTCGATCTCAGAGACACAGCTTTCCCTGACCCCGACGGGGAGTTGTGGGTGGACGGTTCTTGCATCAAACTCTCCGACGGTACCACTTCCGCTGCCTATGCAGTCACCACGGCTCGAACTGTAGTAGAAACAGCCCGCATCACCCAGCGATCTGCCCAGGCAGCGGAACTGATTGCTTTGACGCGAGCCTGCATCCTGGCAACAGGAACCACAGCAAACGTTTACACTGACAGCCAGTATGCCTTCGGGGTGGTTCACCATTTTGGGCTCCTCTGGAGGGAGAGAGGATACTTGACCTCACACGGCACACCCATTTTGCACGGGGATTTAGTCTCCGCCTTAATCGAAGCTGTCCTCCTCCCCAACAAACTTGCCGTTATCAAATGCCAGGCACACAAGAAAGTGACAGACATTATTGGACAGGGAAATGCACTAGCCGACATCACCGCCCGAACGACAGCTGAAAATAGAACGACAACACATATGTACGTGACCAGGTCACAAGCAGAAAACTGGACTGACGCCAAGGACACAATTAGAGACATACAAACGGCTAGCACACAACACGAATTGACTGAATGGACACGGGTGGGATTGAAAGACGATGAAGGCTGCTGGCGGACAAAAGACACGAACAGATGGTTGCTACCTGATTCGTACTTGATTCCCATATTAACCATGGCACACTCCCCTGCCCACATAGGATCAGCCCCCATGATCGAACTTGTCTCCAGGGTTTGGCACAATGACAAGATCCCAGATTCCGCCAAACGCCTGGTCCAACAATGCTTAATATGCCTGCAACACAACCCCGGGAAAGGAACTGTAGTACCCCGGGGGGGATTTGGGGTCCCAAACCACCCATTTGAAGTCCTGCAGATGGACTACATCCAGCTAGACAGATGCCAAGGCCTGAAATATGTACTCGTCGTGGTGTGCGCATTTAGCAAGTGGGTGGAAGCATATCCAACCCGTGACAACACCGCTATGGCCACTGCAAAGGTTCTGTTAAAGGAGTTTTTCCCCCGTTATGGCCTCTGTCGTGTTTTATGGAGTGATAATGGCCCCCACTTTGTAGCCAAAGTTATCCAGCTCATCCTAAATGGGCTGGGTATTAAACAGAAATTCCACGCAGTCTTCCACCCTCAATCTGCTGGGCTTGTCGAACGACACAATGCCACACTAAAGCTTAAACTGGCCAAAATAGTGGCTACGACGGGCCTGAAATGGCCAGACGCCCTCCCATTGGCATTGCTATCGATGCGCTCTACCCCTACCCGACATCACTTAACCCCTTATGAAGTTGTCTTCGGTCGACCCATGAGCGTCTGGTCTGCCCCGAAACCAACTTCCATTCATGACGTTCCGGATGTCCTAATGTCTGATTATCTGTACAAATTGACTGAAACTTTGTCTGTCCTTCATCAGCAGGTGCAGCAGGCCATCCCCGATGCTTCCAGGGGTCCGGGTCACGCCATCCAGCCGGGGGATTTCGTGCTGATCCGAAATTTTCAGCGATCAAAGAGTTTGGAACCCCGGTGGACGGGCCCCTGGCAAGTACTGATCACCACTCGGACCGCACTTCGAGTGGAGGGGAAGAAACACTGGCTGCACGCTCATCACTGCAAAAAGGTCTCTCCAGCCCTGGCCACGACAGACACCGTCAACACCCAAGAAGAGCTCCTGAACCAGGACCGACCATCGTTGAACTGCTACCCTGATACTGAGACACTTGAACTTTCAAAACATCCTGACCCCACTGTGCCATCTCGAGAAGGGTATTTCCTGCGTCGAAAAGAGGGAGCTTCGGCTAAGTAGGCCACGGACTAGGTTAAAGGATCTCAGAACGGTGACCCAAACTACCAAGGGTTACCCGGAGAGAAGCTAAAACTAAGTCTGTGGTCCTGCCCACTACCGAGCACCTTGAAGACGAAGATGATGGAAGCGCCAGATAAGAAGATGATGGAAGCGCCAAATAAGAAGCCGACGGAGACAGCAGGAAATACCCACTACAGAAATCCGAGAATAGACAGACTCCATAGCTCAAAGACAATTGCACTCTTCATCGTAATCCTCCTCTGTTTTCTCCTCATGACTACGCTCTGGATTATGGAAGAACACGCACCTGCTCACGAAACATTCCTAACCACTGCTCAGCCTACCACCATGAAGGAACATTATCTAATTTCGCTCTCTCCTCAACTAAGAGAGAGGCGAAAGGAGTTTTGGAACAACTCTTTCGTGCAGCTACTTCACCAGCACAATCTTGCCACCAATACCACCAACTGCTGGATCTGTGGGTTGCTACCCCATGCCACTGGACATTCAATACCATTCATCCCTTCACCCTTCTCTGTCCACGGCTCCTGCCTTGCCTGGCTGATCCTCCTGCAAGAGAGCTATACGGGCAATGCCACCTCCAGCAGAACTGCAGCACATTCTTCTCATGGGGCCGGGCGAAACAAGACAAAGACACACTTCTGCCCGCTGACCCCCAGCGACTCGAACCAAATGGACATCCCGGCTAAAGAACGAATTGAAATGCAGGTGTTCAACAATCCAACCAGACCCACCTCCTCCTATCTGCGGAAACGAACGGCTGCCACTCTGACTGTGGCCCTGACGGTCATCAACGTCACAGGCCACATGTGTGTAGAAGGACTTGGGACACAACTGGTGGGTCGCAGCGCTTGCCGCTTTACCAGAACTCTGGATTCCACGGATCCACCTTCCTTTGTGTCATCCCCAAACATGTATTTCATCTGCGGCACGAAGGCCTACACCTGGCTCCCCAAAGGCTGGGGGGGCACTTGCTACATCTCCTTCGTCCTTCCTCCAACTTATGTGGCCCCAGCGAATCACCACAGGCAAAAACGAGCCAAAGACGTTGAGCAAGCCGACTCAACAGGGGCGCAGTTCCTCGATGCTATGAAAGGACTCGTCCCCCTCTGGGGCCCGATGGCAAACAGCCGTGCCATCCGACATTTGACTCAGGCAGTCGAGACAACCATGAACATCACAGCGGGCATCTTTGCCAACAACACTGCCGAGCTCCAAGCGGTCCGTTTGGTGGCTCTTCAGAACCGCCTCGTTCTAGATGTGGTTCTGGCGGACCGTGGAGGAGCATGCCGCATTATTGGGTCCAGCTGTTGTACATACATACCGGACAACTCGCCCTCAGTGTACAAAGCCATCGAACATCTTCACAGACTCTCTTCGGAAGTTCACCAAGAGCAAGAAGAATGGTCGCTTGGTGGTTGGTTCTGGGACACCGTCAAAAGCTGGGGCTGGAGACTGCTCACCATTATCCTGATTCCCGTAGTTATAATATGTGGCCTATGCTTAGGAATTCGATGTTTGCCACCTATGTGTTCTTTATGTGCGAGTTGTATTTTTCCCAAAACTGTGGACATTGGAAGCGAACATATGAGAGCATTGTATGATACCGAAGTTAGGAATTTGATGAAAATTGACATTGAGTAAAGCAAGGTGGCTAGATATGTTGAAAAGGGGGGACTGTTGAAAGTTGGACTGAGACCGTCAACATTATCGGCGCCCTCTTGCTCTCCTTAACCTTTTTGTGCGCGTAAAACAGCCGCCATTTTGAACACCATGGCTTCCCTGCTCCCGCCGAGAGCCAGCGCGCCTCTCTCCCACTCCTAGCTTCGCCGGCATCCCCCCGCATACTGACAACCCCCCTGCCTGCACCTGCCGCGAATCATAAAACCCCTCTTCAGCGCTGCTCTGCCCCAGGCCCTCTTCCTCGTTCCCAGCGCGACACCTCCCTTCTTCCCATTTATGATCCCCGGCCCTTTGATGCAAACCCCTTTTCCCCATGTGCCCGTTCGTCTTCCTCGTTCCCAGCGCGACACCTCCCTTCTTCCCATTTATGATCCCCGGCCCTTTGATGCAAACCCCTTTTCCCCATGTGCCCGTTCGTCTTCCTCATTCCCAGGCCGACACCCAGCTCTGCCGATACTGTTCCTTGCCCCTCCCCGTACAATAGAAAGTTCCCCCCCCAGCAAGGGATCCCCGGGTTGATCAAAGCCCCCCCCGCCCTACGAGACCCGATCAAACCCCACACACTCCGTGAATCGGCGGAATATCCAGCTGCGCGATGATCATCACCTGTTGTGACCGGGGCGGGGACTTCCACTGTAACCTTGCGTGGGAACGGGCTGGGAAAGGGGGGGATTCTGAGGATGTCTTTTCCGTACATCAAAGTATCGACGAGAATGTGTTACATGCAATAAACAGATAAACATGTGTATAAGAGGCCAGGCCTCAGGGATGCAGTTAGAGCACCTCAGAACGATACCTTCTGTCCGTTTCGTTGTGTTCTCCTCCGGAGAGAATAAAAACCTTGTTTCCTGCCTTCCAGTCTCCAGCGCCTGCCTCTTCAATAGTTTAACTTCTTTGTGGGTTCAAGAGGCGACACCGCCGGGCAATACTTAAGGATCTTATATTCTGGTTGGTAGCGCCCCCCAATTATTTTCTACAATACTGCTAAAAAGGTTTATTTGGGTGGAAATACATTTTTATTGTTAAAGTCAGACCCCCCAGGATATAGCGGCATGGATTAACAAATATGGAAATTTAGCGGCACAAATATGGAAATTTTGCGGCATTTTTGTGGCACTTTTTTTTCCTTATAATCATTCATATTCAGCCTTAAATCAATGAAAACTGTTTTAGCAGAGTACTCCACTTTGAAATAGGCATGTTTAGAGCTCCTTCAGCTCATTGGAAGCATAGCTCCAATCCTAACCTCATGAAAGGGGGGACTAGAGACAGAAGCTAGTAGGGAGGGAGATGTATGGGTTTGGGGGTCTGGAGGGTGGAGGGACAGGGTGCAGAGATGCCGGGTTGGGCAGTGATTCTAAGAGGCTTGAGGCACAGAGATATGAGAATGAGAGCTGGGGGGGGGGGGCAGAGGCCGTCAGAGCATTTTAGGGCAAAATGTGTGTCGAGGAAGGAGGCAGAGAAACTCAGGGAGGGGGCTGCACAGAGGAGCAGCACAGAAAGCTGAGAGAGGAGCAACATACAGGTAGGGTTGCACACCACGGAAATGGCAGGAATGTATCTTATGTAGTCAAGCCACACCCTTAATTACATAGGCCACGACTCATTAAAAGAGAACTTTGTTCATCCCACTTAAAGCCCTGCTTTTAGTATATGGAGATAATAAAGTTTCTCACGAATGCTGTATCGAAAATCTTTAAAAAAAGAATACAGTACATACTGACTGTGTGTACATAATTAGCCTGCTCCACTCGTTCTCTTATTTCCTCGAAAGACAGCGCAACAAACGGAAATACTCAGACATAATATGGTGATGAACGCTTTAACTTTTTGCACATTAAAAATACAGCGGCTATTGCCGATTCTTTATCTGCTTTGCGAGGCACCAAAAATATTAACATGGAACCTTTTCAATCAAGGTTCGGGAAACGTAACGTTACCATTTCTTTTACAATTGCTCTATACTATAGGAAATGGAGTTCCCCTTACTTCATCTATGCGCATCTGTTAAAGGCACTCCTGTTTGCTCTGAGTTTCTAATCTTGCTGCAAAGGTCAGAAGCTTGACTCGCTACGAACTTCACAGGCATGCATCGTACACTCTGCCGGTGGCCCCCGCCCTCTCCAGTCCAGGCCGTGTTTTCATGACCCTCAGAAAGGGAGCAGATGTCGAGAGGCGCCTGGGATTTTAAAGGGCACTTAAACGACGTGCCTAAAACATACATCACCAACATGCTAATTGATGAGCAGGCTTCCCCATGCACAGCCAGAGTTCTGTTCAGTTGCTTTGACTCTGCTTGTCACAGTGTGGCTAGAGGAAACTGCTATTGTAGGGCTCAGCTGTACGGAGACACGTAGTGACGTGTTTGCGTACAGCCAATAAGAAGCCATCCTTTTTCATGCTTGCCAGGAGTCCCTTATTTTGCGGCCGAAATAGGAAATATCGCGAAATCGCGAAATGCTGGAGGGTCTGTAAAGTCAATGCTAACCACTGTGTTATGTTCTGAATCCTTAGTTTGTGCTTTGCCAGACCAAGCACTATTTAAAATTGCCTACCAGTATGAATGACCTGAATTCTACACCTTGTAGTCCCCTTTGCCTTATGTGACATTTTTTATAAACTGATTTACATCTATGGTTCACTGTCTCTATATGTGTGATGTAAAGTGCTCTCTCTCATACAATGGTATGAGAGATGCGATAAAAAACTGTAATACATGTGACAGAGGGGCTATGGAGAGATGAGAAAGACTGTTGGAGGGTGATAGTGGGGCAATCATTGAAGAACCCCAAAAAAGATTGTCGTATTCTGGTGCATAGTGAGGACTTAATTTACTATTCTTTAAAAGCTAATACAATTCAATATGTAACAATAACTGTGTTGTAGACTCCACCATTGTTTCCTAAATGTTTTGGGTGGCATCCCAAAGTCGCCTTTGTAGTGGTCAGGCTTACTCACTGCACTTGGTGTGTACAGTATGGGGACTGGTCTGAAAACATTTGCCACAGCTGCTTTGGGTTTCCAGTCTGGCCCTGGCAGGAGCAGGAACCTCATACTGCGAAATAAAACCAACCATTTAAAAGTTAGTCACAGAGATGCAGCACCAACCTTCCCATTAATTTTCTTCCTTTTTTCCAAATTCTTTTAATATAAAATACAACAGAAGTGGCAGTGTTAGCCTCCTTGGCGTAACGACACGCTCCACCACTTCGGAAATACAGTGCTGCGCGTATATTTACAAGAATATGATGCATCCCTGTGTTTCCCCCTGCGCCTACGCTAAACTTAACTTTGCACCATAGTGCAAGGGTGTCTGCCTTCCTGAACATAAACAATCGAAGGCTTTTCGCAAAAACAAGGAGAATTAAAGCATTTCTCCTTGTTTCGCCAAGTTAAGATCAGGTTTTCCCTGGTCTTAATGTTGGCGCTTTCGCCCATTTACGCTGCACTTGGTAATAGTGGGCAATGTCAAAATCAATGGGTGTTGCGGTGGAACGCCCATCGCAACACCCACTGCCCACCCCTTTCACGCTAAGCATTGGGTGAAAGGGGGTGTGTTTTAAAAGGCAGCGATAAGCCATGTTAAGTGGCTTAACGTTGCCTTGTAAATAAAGCGAAGCCGCTATCGCCACAGGAACGTCACAAAAGTGACTTCTCATGGTGATAGGGGCTTGTACATATGCCTCTAAAATACTTACTAATTTGAGTATTTATTTTATGTGAACACATGTAATATTTTTTTCGAACTACTGTTTTAATGTTGGATTGTTTAATCCTACAAATTGCTTGGGGTTCCCGGCTTCCAGTGGTGACTCAATGGGGGTCCACAGGAGTCAAAAGTTAGGGAACCACTGCCTTAAGACCTTAATTCTTGTTGACTTTGCCAAGCCTGACGCTGCTCCAGAGGAGGAGCCTAGAAAAGTGAGTATGGGATTGTACATTCACACCCTCTAATGGACCACTCTAAGATCTGCCACAGTACCACACTTGCAAGGCCTATCAAATGATGACAAACTGGGAGTTTCTAGGCAGGAACTGTCGTATCGGGGTAAAATAGGCAGTACCCTATAGCACAGGTTCTTCACACTAGCTTTGTCTGCCCATTCTGTATTTGTTCCCGTCAGCAATTAGGGAGAACTTTCTGCATCTGCAGACAGATTACAGAGGACTTTGCAAACGCTGTTGATTTTATTTTACTTAGCAACCTCAATGCTTACTAATTTATGAAGTGGTTTGATGGTTAGTGGTGCTGGTCAGTTCTCTGCTCAGTGATGGGGGGAAGACCTCTTCGTATCCATAGGTAGTCATGTGCTTTGAATGTTCAGCCTGCAGGTCAATCTGGAATGTGTGCATGTGGCTGGTCCAGTGCACACATTAGGCCCAGGTTCTGTGACTAGGAATGCAAATGAATGAATGGGTGAAGCATTTCCTCAAAGTACATCATGGCTTACCTTAAGAAACTAGACAGGGAATTTTAAGTGAAATTAATTGATCACCACTGAAATGAATAAAATGAATACATAGACCTCTGGTACTATGGGGCTTCATTAGCAGGACTTTGAGCACTAGTGCAAAGTAACGCAAAGTGGCACAAACTTTCCATTGCAAACGGTAGTTTACAATGGAAAGGTGTTCTCTTTTCAGCACAAATAGTGTTTTGCACTGTTTCGCACCACTTTGCTTCAAAGGGGGGATTGCTTGGGTGGATCAGAGCAACAACCCATAGTTTTGGACAGAAACCCCGATCAAGATAGGTAGACCGGGCTTTGCATAAATAAATAATGCCTACTTGAAGCAGGAATAAAGTTGGACAAATGTTTTAATTTCCCCAAACTTTCCACACATTCCATGTGTGCTGCACTATACAGCATGCGACTAATGTGTGGAGAGGTGTAGAAAGTGTCTAGGCAGCGGATTTTGTACTGGAAGCGTAAAATTCCAGTACAAAATATATGTTAAACATCATGCTCACATCTTTGCACCATAGTGTGGTGTTAGACAGCTGGTTTGTGCGCCAGCACCAGGCATGAGAACAGCAGCTTTTTTCCAACTTGTCCTCTTTTCCCTTGTGCAACACAGCACATCACCCCTGGCTGCAGTGCTGCGTCTCATTAAATGTTAGTAAATATGCCCCTATGCGTGAACAATCAGATTTTTATTTACATTGCCCAGTTTTTAAACTCTTTTTATTGAACTTTGCTCATCACAGGATAGGCACTTCAGAAGGAATTTACCAGGATTAAAGCCAGACACTAGATAGGGATTTGTGGTTGGCACACGCACTGTGGCAGTGACACCCACGGGAGAGAACGCGATCCACATTTCTCCAAATAACTCAGGCACACTACCTTTATAAAATGGAACTTTCTCTGTATGGCTGTAAGCAAGTAGTGCTCTTTCACACGAAAGAATAGTACGTCCAGCCCGCAGACAGCGATCCGTCAGGTGATACTGAAAAGCCACAGTTGGTTTCAGAAAAATTCGCCACATTATTTTTACCTATAAGTAACAGCCAGGATCCTGTACGAATAAAGCAGAGCCTGAATAAGAAAAAATCTAAATATACTACATAGGATCTACCGTTACTGGCAATAAATTGACGTAGGAAAGGGGAAACCTTCAAGTTTAATCTGTTCCTACGTGGACAGCTTGCATGATCATCACTGTATTTATCTATTTCTCCGTGGGTCGCTTCCTTCATCTGCCAAAACGGACAGTGCTTAGAAATTTAACAAACATACAAGCGCTTTATATAAACTGCACATTTTCATTCATTTGGTACGGGATATGCCAAGGAATCAGGTCAGAACCAAATGGGTTTACATATAGGTTTAATCAGATCATCGATAAAGCCTAGGTAAAATACCCTTTGGTATTTTTTATTTTTCAAATATATCTTCACGGGGAAATAATGGCAATAATATTGTATCTCGTCTTTCCCCGTTCAAAAAATCCTTCAACCCTTTTCCTGAGCCCTATTTATTTACCTGCTATTGGTCCATCCCTTTCTGCCGCGTTTACTAAGGAGTGACGTGAACGAAGTGGCAGGCGACCCCGTGGTAATTATGTCGCAGAACCACGATCAATGCTGCTCTGCATTTCTACGCACTACCACATTATCACCCGAATCATCGTGTACGCAATTACGGGGAGATTAAAAGAAAGAACTGCCCTGGATGCGAGACCAGAACCCTCTCTCCATCACTCTCATCGGGCAGGGAGAGATACGGCCTGAGTGCTGCTAAGTGCCTCCCGCTATTAGGCCAGTCATTTTCCACCATATTATTCTTCCAGGCTAAAAATGTTCAATAAAAAAGAAAGCTGCTGCGGGAAATAAAACACTCTTCATTTAGAAATCTTTTCACTGGGGTCGCCGTGCTTCCCACAATACTCAGATGCTTCTAGAAAGATAGGTTTTATTTCCTGTTCTATTAACCTTTATCACTTTCCCCCCAATTAAACATCCACTTTCTTTCTATTCTGCTGGCCCAAATGAATGATGTGCTCAGAGGCTGCTTTTGCTGAAATTGGGCACTTAGCAACACTGGTACCAGATGCTTGTGGAAAAGACTGCCAACGAAAGGCGCAGGGATACTGGTTTGGAAAGAAATTGCTCATCACTGTGATGGGTACAAAAGAACTGGCTTGCTGGAAGCAGGTGCGCCTCGTCTACTATGGATTCCTTTGAATTGTGTTGCCATACAGTTTGCAGGTCGCTGCTTTGCCAAAACTCTTTTGTGGAGTTTCAAAATGGCTTCCTGGGCCCATTAGCGATCAGTTGGGCAAAGTTACAAATGGCCACTGTTTAATGGCGCAACAAACGCATTGTGGCTGAAATATTTAGCTGCTTAACCCATTCAGACAATTGGCTTGCTCAAAGCAGTCCGTAAGCTTCACAGTAACTAAAGATATTTCTTTATATTTTAGTGAATACCATATCCACTTTATTATCCCTCTTTTTATGATGCCCACTGCCTCGAAATTTGTTTTGAAGTCCTAGACCTGCAACACGGCACTGCCATGCAGAAGTCCACCTGGAATTATGTTTCAAATGTACGAAACAATTTTGTGGTGACAAACTCTCTGATTTGTAGTTACTGACTGTAAAAATGTTTTTTGCCATGTGCTGGACCCATTTCAGGAGTCTTTAGCTGTTTTGCCGCGCCTACAATTGGTTTAGAAATGGATAAGGAAGTCCCTTTTAGAATGGGCGTGTTGTAGGCGTCCTTTCCAAATAGCAATATCTAGCTATATGTGCCAATGGTTTATGACTGAAATATCAGTGCACAACCTTTGAAAAATTACTTACCCCCAAGTTGTGGTGGTAACTCATCCGTGAAAAGAAAGGGCCCATTCAAACTCCTTCCCCTTCTCAATGTAAAAAAAAGTTTGTTGGGAAGTAGGCTTCATAGCCTCTGCCAATTCTCAGACGAACTTTTTTTTTTTTTTTTTTAAATGAGTCCCTTTTCCTTAAAGGAAAAGAGGCCGCATTTAACAATAAATGATTGTTTTTTGAAAGGCAATCTCAGTCTGGGCAGTCTGCTGACCCCTGCAGGGCATCATCCAGGAGATGGCCTCCAATCTAAATGCGTTGCAATTTATGAACTGCCTCATGAATATTTCTGAGGTTTTCTGGATCAATACTCCCCTCAGATTTATAAGTTTCAGAACCAACCTTAATTAGTTAGTTATACCTTTATTCCGTTTTCTTTCAAATCATGAAAGTACAAAGAAAAAACATCATTCAATGTAAAAAATAGGAATCCCAAATCTCCCAACATTCAGTACAATATATACATAAAATCAACTTAAAGATAAAAATACATAGAATACATATAGCTCATCTCATCAATTAAAAGAGCAACTGTCCTATTAAAACCAGCTGTCTATAATTCTTTTTCAGTGGCCATTAACAACCCCTGATAAAAAACAGGCTAAATAATAACAAATAGTGACGACCCTTGACCCTGTTTCCAGGCAGGTCGCTCCCCACGCCGCGCAGCACCAGCTGACTACACCCTTGCTCCTGTGACCAGCCGCTGCTTCTGAGGGTGCTCGAGGCCCGCCTCCACCCGCAGGCTACCACCTGCGCCTCATCCCTGGTGGCCAGAGGTAGGCCATAGGTTTGCTCTGTGCCCGCTCGCTTTTTCCTGTGTTCGCTGTTCTTGTATTGCTTTTGCTTTGTGACTGTTTTTGCCGTGTGCCGCTTGTTTCCTCCCCTGTGCCCGTTCCCTCGCCGACCCCGCTCTCCACCGCTGCGTCCCCTGTGGCCCCACCCACACCGACCCCAACACCACCCTCAGAGGAACACTCGTCTACAGACCACTCGGACCCCGACCACAGTTCAGCGACTCCATCGCCGACCTCATCAGCTCCCAAGCCCTCACCTCTACGGACTACATCCTCCTCGGGGACCTGAACTTCCACCTCGAGGACAACAACGATGCCAACATCACCGCCCTAATCGACAACCTCGCCAACCTCGGACTCAGACAGCTCGTAACAACACCCACCCACACCTCTGGACACACGCTTGACCCCATCTTCTCTGCAAGTCCCCACATCTCCTTCAACCACACCACCGAACCCCACTGGACCGACCACAGATGCATCCACTTCACCTTCAGGAAACCCACCACGCACCACCGCACCAAACAGATACCACGCCGCTTCTGGGGCAAGGTCACTAAAGACCAACTAACCATAACCCTCACCCTGAGACCATCCCCTAACCCCACCGACCCCGACACCGCCGCCCTCAACCTCAAACAGTGGATCAACGACTGCGCCGACATCCTCGCTCCACTCAGGACCCCCGCCGCCAACACCCCAGCAAGAAAGCAACATGGTTTACCAAAGACCTCCAAGCCTCCAAGCACACCTGTCGAAAACTGGAAAAGAACTGGCTCCGTGAACGAACACCAAACAGCTACACGGCCCACAAGAACGCCACCCGCAGACACCACCAACTCATCAGGACCGCCAAGAGGACCGCATTCAAGGACCGCCTTGACAGCAACGCACACAACAGCAAAGAGCTCTTCAACATCGTGAAAGAACTCTCCAACCCCAGCTCCAACACTAACGACATTCTCCCCTCTCAAGACCTGTGCATCTTGCTGGCCAACTTCTTCCACCACAAGATCGCCGACATCCACAATAGCTTTAATGCCACAACCCACACATCCAGCGCCGAGCCCACCACCCCTGCGACCACCATGCGCACCAGCCACCTGATCGCCTGGTCCAACGTCAGCGACTAAGACACCATCAAGACCATGAACTCCATCCACTCCGGATCCCTGTCTGACCCATGTCCACACCACATTTTCAACAAAGCAAGCACAGCCATCGCCCCCCATCTCTGGAAAACGATCAACATCTCCTTCCAGACAGCAACCTTCCCGGAAAGCTGGAAGCACGCCGAGATCAACGCTTACTGAAGAAACCTAAGGCGGACCCCAAGGACCGTAAGAATTTCCGGCCCATCTCCCTGCTCCCGTTCCCGGCAAAAGTCATAGAGAAAATTGTCAACAGACAACTGACCCGATACCCCGAAGACAACAACATCCTGGACCGATCCCAGTCTAGCTTCTGCAGCAACCACAGCACCAAAACCGCCCGCATCGCCGCCACCGACGACATCAAGACCCTACTGGACAAAGGAGAAACAGCCGCCCTCATCCTTCTGGACCTTTCTGCCGCCTTGGACACGGTCTGCCACCGTACCCTAACAGCGCGCCTCCACGATGCCGGATTCCAAGAGGAGGCCCTGGCCTGGACCACATCCTTCCTCTCCAGCAGAACCCAGAGCGTCCGCCTCCCACCCTTCCGCTCCAAGACCACCAAGATCATCTGCGGTGTACTGCAAGGATCCTCTCTCAGCCCAACGCTGTTCAATATCTACATGGCTCCACTCGCCCACGTCGCCCGCCAGCACAGCCTCAACATCATCTCCTACGCCGACGAAACCCAGCTGATCATCTCACTCACAAAAGACCCTCTCACCGCCAATGCCAACCTCCACAGGGGAATGAAGGCCGTCGCCGAATGGATGAAGGACAGCAGGCTGAAGCTGAATTCTGACAAGACGGAGGTCCTCATCCTCGGCTCCACCCTCTCAGCCTGGAACGACTCCTGGTGGCCTACCTCTCTGGGATCTGCCCCAGCACCCACCAACCACGCACACAACCTGGGGGTCATCCTCGACTCCACCCTCTCCATGACCAAGCAGGTCAATGCCGTCTCTGCATCCTGCTTCAACACCCTCCGAATTCTCCGCAGGATCTTCAAGTGGATCCCCTCCGAAACTAGAAAAACCATCACTCAGGCCCTCATCACCAGCAGGCTGGACTACGGAAAGGCCCTCTACGCAGGAACAACAACCATGCTCCTGAGACGGCTGCAACGCATTCAGAACGCCTCGGCACGACTGGTCTTCGACATCCCCCAACGCAGCCACATTACCCCTCACCTGAGAGACCTACACTGGCTCCCCATCAACAAGAGGATAACCTTGAAACTCCTCATCCACGCACACAAAGCCCTACACAACGCTGGACCAGCATACCTCAACGGACGACTCAGCTTCTACACCCCCACCCACAGCCTCCGCTCAGCCAGCCTCGCCCTTGCCACGGTCCCACGCATCTGGAAAACGACCACCGGCGGCAGATCCTTCTCCCACCTCGCCGCCAAGACCTGGAACACCCTCCCCACCAACCTTCGACAGACCCAAGACCTGCTGACCTTCAGAAGACTTCTCAAGACCTGGCTCTTCGATCAGTAGCGCCCCCCCCAGCACCTTGAGACCCTCATGTAAATTCCTTGATTGATTGATTGATTTTTAACATCTGAAGGAAGTAAAAAGCTGGCTGCACTTGAATAAAATTCTGATACAACAGAAGAGGCAGGGCTAAAGTGTGGCACAACCGATTAAATCTAGGACATATAACAATATGGAAAGTATCAGGAAGGGACACTTGATCGCAAGAGCAAGGAGGGAGATCCGAGAATGTAACCAACCAATTTGTACAAAGGTAGTTCCGGAAATTATTTAGTGGTCAGAAAAATTATGTTTTCAAATTGGGCAAAATATTTTGCAAGCATCAAATAGCACGTTTAGTCCTGCACGTTGTGATGAAGAGTGAAGACACATTAGTTATGCCATAACAGATCTGGATTTAGTTCTAATGGACGCAAAGTCTTGTAAAAATGGGGCTCCTGGAATCACAATCTGCTTTCTTCTATAAGTGGAAACAAACAGTTCTATGTGGAGATATGGGCTACCTCTCATAAACTCCCCACCTTTTAATTAGTCATCCTCTACTGATGTTTCTATTTATCTGAAGAGGCAAGGCCCGACTCTCTAGGTAACACTAGCTATAGCCTCCAATGCATAATTCATCAACTGGGACGAAATGAATTGCAATTATTGTGACAGAGTCCTTGATCAAGTCTAATCAACTCTGGTCAATATTTCTTTTTATCAATTAAAACCGATAACAAACATATAACACTTACACTACAAATGCAATAATACTCAAAAGAGTAAAAGTGCATCAATCTAATGCAGCACCTGGATACCCTCAAGGGTGATTAGTCTTGCTATACAAATCCCTGACTTGATTGATTGATTGACAATCATGACGCAAACATAAATGTACAATTGAGTCTAAACAACTCCATGTAAAATAAATTCTAAAAGACACTATTAAACACCTGTTAAAATATTTAAAACGGTATCTTTTTACTAAAAACAAGCCTACCAACTACACCCTGCAACCCTCAGAAAGTACCTGGCTGAATACTTTACACAGTACACATACAACTAACATTCCTGTACAAAGTGCTATTGAGAACAAATTGTTATTTTCACCTGGCAATTATCTTCCAAGCTGACCAATATATAACGCTTCAGAGTGAAATATCAGTACCACGGCAGTCCCATATAGAGAAGGTGTGAGAAAGTCATCCTTTTTGCCGTGATCACCTCATTTTTTGACTGATACTGGTGGTAACAGACTTTGACTGCACCCTAGGCCCTGCTAACCAGACCCCTGCCAGTGCTTTGATTAACAATCATTGGCATAGTCTATAGGTTTTGACTTTGGGACCTTATGAATATTTAACCAGGCAGCACATTATCCTGGGTGCTACAGCATCTACTCTTCTTTAACATGGAAGCTTGGACTAGGCCAGGGCAGAGTTTGGGAACTTGAGCTATGCGGAATCAGTGAAGTGCCCAAAAAACTCCGCAACAATACGTGGACTTCTGCAAGCGGGTGGAGTTGGTCGCCGCACAAATTCATGTGACATAAGAAACTCGAAGTCTGTTCTCATGCCGGAAATCACGCCCGAATGACACCACTCTGTTTGCATGGGTGGGGCCATCTTGTTTTTTGCTCTGTTTAGGGTGCTGGGGCCTACTTTTGAGTTTCTCCTTAATCTGTTCAATCTTATCCCTCTCTAACTCATCTACCCCTCATTTTTATGTACTATCTTACCGTGGGTCTTGGTGTTTGTATATTTTATATTTTTTCGATTTTGTTTGAATGTTTTTGTGTGATTTTCTTTATTTCTTTTCCTTCCTTCCTTCTTTCTTTTTCCCTCCTGTTTCTTCTCTTACTCCACCAAGCGCCATGGCTGTGCTAGGCCCCCCGAACCACCTGTAGCACCAGCCCCCACCTTGTGGTCAGCAGCACCATGAAAGGGCGCAGCCACGTGACATTTTTTCTGAGGTGGATGTCACTGCGCTCGTTTTTTTGTGTAGTGCTACCTACCCTTCAGCCTGGCAGCAAGCGGCAGGCCAGGTTTCGGATATGGTCCCTGGGAGCTTCAGCAGTGATGGAATAGGGTGCGACAGGCTGTGCACCTCAGCTCTGGGTTTTGGGGCACCCAACAGCAACTTACGCACTGGTGGGCCAACATGCTGGATAGGGGCCCGACATGCTTGACCTGCTGAGGGCGGAGGTTGAGGGGCTCAGTGAGTAATAATTATTTATTTGTTGTGTTTTATTCATGCTAATATTTTGCATGGGTGTGGCCATCTTGTTTTTCGCTCTGTTTATGGTGCTGGGCCTACTTTTGAGTTTCTCCTTAATCTGTTTAATCTTATCCCTCTCTAACTTATCTACCCTTCATTTTTATGTATTATCATACCTTGTGTCTTGGTGTTTGTATATTTTATGTTTTTTTAATTTTGTTTGTGTTTTTGTGTGATTTTTTTTATTTCTTTTCCTTCCTTCTTTCTTTTTCCCTCCTGTTTCTTGTCTTACTCCACCCAGCACCATGGCAGTGCTTAGCCCCCGCAGCACATGTAGCACCAGCCCCCACCTTGTGGTCGGCAGCTCCATGAAGGGGTGCAGCCATGTGACATTTTTTCTGAGGTGGAGGTCACTACGCTCGTTTTTTTTGTGTAGTGCCACCTGTGGTAAATAAATAAATAATACCTCTCTTTTTGACTAGACATATATCATAACAGATAGCTCAATAAATAAGAGTCAAGATTCGAGGTAGTAGGAGTTTCTTGCAGGTTTAATACGGCATAAGGACAGGAACAGGACAACCTGCACAGGAATAGGATGGCAGCGCTGCCGGGGGCAGGATCAGGATCGGCGTAACCTTTTAATAACAGTACATGAGCATATATACATAGCGTAAACACATAGCATTACATTGCAGTAGGCGTAACAGTGGGTGGAGCAAGAGGCGTGACGCACAGCAGTCGCGAAAGATAAGGGCGAAAGTAGGTGTAACTGGGTGTAACAGGGCGTATACATAGACATGTGATGCAAACGTAACAGAATATGTCATGAATGGGCGGAAACATTGGAGGGGGCTACCTAAGGAGCCGGGACCTCTAACCTGGTGGTGCGCGCAAACTGACAATGACGCGTTACTAGGAGAAGCTGGGGGCTATGAACTCTGTGCTAGGAGCAGAGACTAAAGTCTGGAGAGTCAGGGCGACATGTACCTAAGCAGTATCTGATATCTGATGTTTAGGGAACATGTTGATATAAACTAGAAGTCAGGAGGGGAAAGGCTAACGGACTCTAAGACTGGAGCATGCATTATTCTACATATAGTGCGTGATGAAGAATATTAAATGACCATTAAATACAGTAAATTAAATACAGTATTTCTCTTACATGGAGCCGCATAGGCTAGACAATGACGGAAGCTATTGATGCAGTTCAGTAGCTTAGGAATGCAGAGAAGGAGGACTGAACTGATAACTGGACTCATAACATAGTCTTGGCAGACTCAGAGGCAGAGCCAGGCTGCACCGGGCACTGTGAGGCAGGAAGTAAGTGAAGGGTCGAGGATACAGGTGGGGGCCGTGTTGCTCCTCAGCGAGGGTTCAGGAGACAGGAGCTGAATCTGATGTCCGGGCCCTTTTGAGGCCTAGAAACGGGGACTTTTCAATGAATTAACGTGCACACTGAGAAACGTGGCAGCATAACTTTACATAGGCCTGATACTCGTATTATTCACGAGGACTGGAAACTGACATACCAGAGGTGGACACAACTGTAATTGCGTCATTAATCGAACATGGGGAATAACATATGCATATTAATCATGCACACATAACATATGATGGATGACACGTAGGGACACAGAACATGACAAAATTTACTTTTCCACATTCCCTCCTTGTCACTACGTTTCCATCAGGAAACATCAATATTCATGATACCATCTATCATTTCATACAGTATCATTTGCTCGTCTCGAATTCTCTTGGAACGGGATTTAGAACGTGACTTGGGACTAGGAGTTATACTAGAAATACAGAATGTAGCACACATGCCGCAAATCGCAGGGCCACATTGTATACAGAGGCAGCAGCTGAATATGATCGCTACTGCTATACCTAGAAAGGACAAGACTTTCCATCCCCAGGCGGAAATTATACCCCAGAGCCAACCGGACCATGTCCAGGTGCCTGGATTTTGGTGGATCAGATGGGCAATTTTATGGAGTCTGGTTATAGCGGAATAGACAGACGGTGCGTTATTTGGAATGAAAATGCAGCAACTGGATCCGATGACTCTACAGGCCCCGCCCCTATCGGCCAGTATGACGTCAAGGACGAGACGATTTTGCAAAACTACAAATCTCATAGCAGATTGCTCTTCGGTTAGGTTACCTAGAGCAGAGGCAGTCTCATTTACTACAGCTTCAAGGGTTCTTGTTAATCTACGGATTAACTTACTATTCTGGACAGGGCCTATAAAGAAGAAGAAACCTTTATTGAAATCTGTATACTGTTCTAGAGTAGTTTCAGTATAATCGACAATTGGGGACTCGACCTCCCTTCTATGTCTAATGTGTACTAGATGTGTGTTTCTATGATAATCAGATGGGGCTAGAAAAACAGGTGGCAGTAGGAAGGCAATGTAACAGGTTCCCTCCCAATCGAGGGGCAGACGGACATATGCAGTTTGACCACAAACAAAATAAGAATGACGTGAAGCTTTGAAAATAGATTTCCCACTGTCACTATACTTGATAATAGTATTACAATCACTATGTCCTACATGTACAGAACCATAATTTCGGACACATAATTCACCTTTGACTGGTAATACTGAAATAGCAGGTAAGTCTGGAGTAGTGTCAGACTGAACATTCAGGACCATAAAATTCGAAGAATAATTACCTAAATTGTACACTTCATTTTCTAGATCTAAACCTGTTCTGTGGGGGAGACCTTGTTTGTCTGGGAAACATGTATTGTTAAGAAAAGACATATCTGTTGAGGATGACGTCAACGTGGACCATGCTCCACACGAACCATTATGTGAAAAAGGATAAGGAAAGAGTGGCAGAACTCCCTTCGGTGTCTGGAAAGGGGGGAGTCGACCACACACCCAACAATTAGTGGCATTGCTGGTCTGGTGTGAATAATGTAACATGCGGATAAAAGTATTATTTCGCATAGCGAGGCGGTATGAGTATTCATAAGGAGGCAGATCACTAAACGTGTGCTCTACTGTAACATTAGCAGACTTATTCACATGAGGAACTGGAAGATACAGATAGAACGCATAACTGGTGCAGGAAATCATAATGCTGAGAAATAATATGAAACTTAGAAAAATGATACATCGGATTGAGTTTTGACTAACTCTCTCACTATGGGGGTCTATTTTATACATGTCAGAAACAGTCTAACCGTTTCACCTAGGGGAGGACTTATACAATCAAACTGACTGACTTATTTTACTAGACCGTAGCTTCTGTTTATACTCCTGCTGCGGAGTTTTCTCTAACAGGGGAGGGGTTGTAACAATGTCTTTTGCGGGACAGTCCTTGAGAACAATATTTTGGCAATCCTTTAAATCCTGGGAAATGTTCTTTAAGGCGGGTTTCAGTCCATTAAAAAGTTTGACATGAGAAAGGTGAACCCAGCCTTTGCGTCCTTCCAACTTCACGGCTGTACGGGTAGTGAGGAGGACCTGTCGGGGCTCTTTCCAGCGGGGCTCCAGCGGACTTGATCTGTCAAAGTTGCGGACCATCACCATGGATCCTGGAACGATTTCATGCGGTGCCACCTCGGTATTGTCTGGAAATGCGGCGGCAACCTGTGAACGACATGAGTTGAGGGCAGACATCAAGGAAGCTAGGTAATCTGTCAGCATATTACTTGAAACATCGGTAATACTTCGGGGTCTAGGAGTACCCCACATATTTGGGGGGCGGCCGAATACGACCTCGTACGGGGACAGACCTGATCTGGAATGTGCGACCATGCGCATATAAAACAAAGCAACTGGCAGAGCTACTAGCCAGTCCACACCTTTTTCTTTACACACTTTAGCGATGCGGATTTTCAGAGTCTGGTTATGTCTCTCGACGAGACCGGCTGCTTCAGGATGGCGTACACAATGAAACTTCCACTGGTACCCTAACAACAGGGAAACGTGCTTCATCAACTCAGATGAGAATGGCTGGCCGTTATCAGAATATACGACTCTAGGGAGTCCATAACGAGGGAAAAACTCACGAACCAACTGCTTGGCAGTGGTCGCGGCTGTGTAATCTGGGACTGGATATGCTTCTGTCCACCTGGACAAAGCGCATACAACTACAAGGACGTACTTGAAACCTCGACATCGCTCCATCTGAATATAATCCATCTGGAGGACCTCAAAAGGGTGGTCAGGAGGCTGGAATCCACCTTGTTCCACCAGGACACTTTTACCTGGATTAAACTGACAACATATCATACAGGTACGGACTTTCTGCTTGGCTGCAGCTCGTAAATGCTTGTTGAACCAAATGTTCTGGATACTGTCTAACATTGCTTTTTCTCCTAAATGTGCTGGACTATGTGCGGTATTAATAATGACTTGAACCATAGAGTCGGGGAGAAACCATGCGGTTCTTCCCTTCGTCACCCATCCTTGATCTGTCTGGCCCCTCCTTGTTCGGACCATTTCTTAATTTCATCGGGAGTAGCATGTAACTGTATGTCTATGACATCTTGTGTAGGGTCCTTAACGGTCATACATGTAGTCGGATCTGGAGTATGTGTCTGTGTCGGATTAACTTGAATGTCTGGAGTCTGTGCTGTAAGCTTGGCTGTGCGATCTGCTAGATCATTACCTTGGGAAATAATGTCAGTAACTTTCGTATGTGCTTTGCATTTCATGATAGCAATGGATGTCGGTAAATGTATTGCATCTAACAGAGCTTGAATAAGGAGACCATGCTGAATCTTGGTTCCATGAGAAGTCATGAAACCTCTCTCCTGCCAGAGCACTCCGAAGTCGTGGACGACTCCAAATGCGTAACGTGAATCTGTGTAAATATTAACTTTCTTTTCCTTGGCGTGTATGCAGGCTTGTGTCAGAGCAACTAGCTCTGCTGCTTGAGCGGACAGAGTGTCAATGCGGTGTGTCTCAATAACTTCAGTGTCAGTAGTCACTGCATACGCGGCGACTAGATCTCCTGTACTAGTTCTCATACATGACCCATCCACATAAAGTGTCAGGTCGGGATCTGGTAATGGAATATCTGTAAGATCTTGTCTTGGCTTTGTCGTAATGTTAACTACTTCCACACAGTCGTGTGCGGCAGAAATTGAATTAACTGATGGCAACAGTGTAGCAGGATTAAGGATGTTGCAGCGTCTGATTTCTATGTGTGGCTGGAACAGTGTCAGTTCATAACCTGTTAAACGTGCAATTGTCAAGTGCTGAGTTTGTGTTCGATTTAAAAGAACTTCCACGGAGTGTGGAACTTGTACTGTCAGGGAGTGTCCTAAAACTATGGAATCACTTTGTCTGATAGCTAGTGCTGTGGCTGCAACTGACTTGAGGCACGCAGGCAAAGCCTGGGCGACTGGATCTAATGTGCTAGAAAAATAAGCACACGGCTTGTATTGTCCTGCTTGATCTTGTGTAAGAACAGATAATGCTGTACCTTCGCGTTCAGTGACGAAAAGTGTAAAAGGCTTACTGTAGTTCGGTGTGGCTAGAACTGGAGCTTGGCATAAAGCTTTCTTTAACTCGTTGAAACTAAGTGTATGTTCAGATGTCCAAGGGAGGACAGTCGATACGGCTGCCTCCTGTGTCGTTAACTGTATCAGTGGTTTGGCTAGAAATGCATACTGCGGAATCCATTGTCTGCAATAAGAAGTAAGGCCAATAAAGGCACGTACCTCCTTCTGGGTCTTGGGCTGAGGAAGACTCGCTATCAACTGGATACGGTCAGGTGTCAACTGCCTACCCCTCTTGGACAGTAAGTGTCCTAAGTATACCACTTGCTGGACACAGAATTGAAGCTTAGAAGGGGACACCTTGTGCCCCATCTCGGCTAGGAAATACAAGACTGTAAGGGATGCTTGCTCGCAAGTACGTTCAGAACGGGCTGTGATCAGTAGATCATCGACATACTGGAGCAGGGCAGTATCAGTTGGCATGTGAATGTTGTCTAGTTGTCTCTTAAGTGCTTGACTGTAAATACTAGGACTTTCTGTGAAACCTTAAGGAGCTCGTGTAAACATATAGCTCCTTCCATTTAAACAGAATCCGAAAAGAAACTGGCTGTCTGGATGAATGGGAACACTAAAAAATGCATTCTTAAGATCGATTACAGTAAAGAACATGGCTTCGGAATCAATGGTTGTCAATAGGGAAGAGATATCTGGAACAACTGGGTATTGAGGAATAATACATTTGTCAAGTTCTCGTAGGTCAATTACTAATCGATATACTGGGGGTGCATTTGGATCAGTACGTTTCATGACTGGAATGATCGGAGAGTTACATACATTGGAGTCGGTTTCTACAACTACTCCTTGAGCCATGAGCTCGTCAATAATTTTGGATAAGGCTGCTACAGCCTCAGGTGGCAATCTATACTGCCTGATTCGTGGTAATACTACACCTGGTTTGAGAGTCACACGATGGGGTGTGATTTGCATGTACCCTACATCAGTTGGACCTTGCGCCCATAAATGCTGCGGAACATTAGACAATCTGGGATCAAAATCACGTAAAACATAGTGACCCTTAAAGTCACGTAGGAACAATCGTATTCCCTCTGGGGAACAGCATATAACTGCACCTAACTCTTTCAGTGTTTTAATGCCTAATAGATTTTCTGGACATGACTTAGTAAGTAACAGATCAGTAGTGCGGGACAATGGACCTACTTCTAGAGTGACTGGCTTTGAAATCTCATTTACGATAGGCTTTCCTGAAAATCCAAGGGAAACATTTCTTGAGCCTGAGAGCGGAGCCCCTGGAACTTCGGCGTGACTAATTGTGGTCCTACTTGCCCCTGTATCAATCAAAAATTTTCTGTCTTTCCCTAATACTTGACTGTGAACATAGGGACCTTCTTGATCTACAGGTATCTCGATGAGAGGCAAGCCTACCTCCCTCTCTAGGCTGTTTCATGAATACTGCTGGTACTCTGGATACTCAGACTGTGCATACTGGTACATCTGCGATGTAACATGCTGTGTTGCAGCTATAGGCTGCAGTGCTGTAACTGTCTGTAGTGCATTCTGTGACTGAGGAGTCTGCGAAACTTGTTCTTGTCTCGGCGGACGTGGTCTTTCTTTAGTCTTACCGGTAGCTATGTTATGTTTCAGAACTGCACATTCGTTTATAAAATGACCTGGCTGTTTACAATAATTGCAGTTCCCTTTAACGGGAGCTGCAGGATGACTAGCTTGATTTGGACCCTTCTTCTGACTGTCTTGGGGAACAGATTGTGCAACTAGTACTTTCATTTTCGTATCTTTCATACGTTTTCTCTCGTGTTCTTGCTCTTCCCTGATTCTATTCTGGTGATACTGGAGCATCTGTAACATTTGGGACGGGGTATTAGCTTGCCAGGTACTTTCGACTTTCAGAACTCGGTTTTTAATTGGTGGACTTGAATTCTCGACTAACTTAGTAACAAAAAGGTGAGGGTATGACTCACTACTCGTCTTGAGACCACTGTTAATACTAAAGCACTTTTCAAACCTAGAATAAAAATCACTAATGTCTTCTTCTTGTTTCTGTTTACAGGCTGAGATTGCATCCCAGTCTTCCTTTTTCGTTGTTAATAATCTAGGTAAAACTTGAATCAATAATTCTGGTAATTCTTTACATTTCTCTCCTAGACCGGTACCTGGTACTCGTATCTTATCTTCAGCTTCTAGGACTGCCCAATCTATCTTTTTCTCTCCCACCTCCCATTCTTTTTCCTTGAGCTTTTCATACACCCCTGCGGGCAGCAGAACTTTTAACATTTTAATTATATCTGGGTATGTGTATTCTCCCATACGGAGCATGTCCTTTAATTCTCTATGGAACCCTGCTGGATCTTTGTCATGACAGGGAATTAATTTCTTCATCTCTAGAAGTTCCATCTTTGTGATCGGAGTGTATACAAACACTCGCTGCATTTCGCCACCCGTTCCTCTGACTGGGTGGACTTCTCGTAACGGATTCTGTCTGTCTATGTAAAATGGTTTACTTTCTGGGGGTGAGACATGAACAAAATGCGGGTTCAGAAACGTTCTATATTTGTGGCGCTGTTCTAGAATGACACTAATTAAATCGGTACCTAGAACTCTCCATCTATACTGGAGTAACTCGTTCAAGATATCATGTAACGGACCTGGATCAGAGTGCAGACCCTCATACAGAGTAATGAGGTGCTGGATCATATACATACCCACCAGTCGTTGCTCGGCTGGGGGCAATTTCAGAAACATTTGTGCCACTATTTCGTCTGGAAAAGTGGTAGAATCAGTAATCCATCGGACTGCTGATCGGGCTAGTTCCTGTTCATGCATGGTACTTAATTCACTGTAACCGATTCGTGATTTTAGAATGTGATCGGTAGTTTGAAATACTTGTTCTAGGGAGCCTTGTTCTGGTGCTGAATGATGGAAAATAGACTTGTGTTCTAGGCGTAAATGGCGATCTGGAAATCTAGATTTTCCTACATACGCTATTCTGGCGGTATTCTCGTCGTCTTCCTCTTCAGGATCAGAGTTACTTTCTTTCTCACTTACTTGTGCTGCTTTACGTTGTTCGTGGATCTTTATTATTTCTCTACGGATTTTCTTGTACATATTTTCCATGGCATTGATGGTATTGTGCTTACCCTCGGCTATATTATCACTCCACTTTGTTAGAGTTTTCATTTCTTCCGGGTCTTTAGACGGGTGATCTTGTTCTCTTATTAGACAGTTAATTAAAAACTTTAATATCATGCGCTGGATCTCGGCTTTCCTTTGAGACATGGCATCACTAATACTTTCTGGGTCATCCCCTGTACGGATGAAACGATATATCCTGTCTAGATCTTCTTTCATATTCGGCAGAGTGACTAGATACTCGGTCACCCTCCTTACGCGTACTGAATATAAAACCATATTAAACTCGCCTGGAACTGGGTCATAGGCACATTCGCCAAGGGTTTGCCTGATCTCTGCAACAGACTTATTACTCTTGGGAGTAAGCTGTGATGCTTGAGCATGTAATTCGAGTGCTGATAAGCGCTTGTGTGGTGGCGGGGTTTGAGGAAGACCTCCTCCTGCGGCCCCTAAACTAGAATCGTCGACTGACATTCTTCGTGGCGGAGCGGGAAATTGAAATGCTGGCTGGACCGGGGGTACCGTAGCGGGGACTGCATGGGGTGCCCCGGTGTCTGGAAGAACAGGATGTGCCTGGTTTACAGGGACTGGCGGAGCGCGAACAGGATTTGCATATTCAGGGACTGTGTCGTCCAAATAGGACGAAATAAAAATATCAGCTACCGTCGGTTTGTGACGTAGCTTGGTCGGAACTAATGGTGGCGGGAAATTACTGGATGCCTCCGGGGTCGCTTTTAGCAAGCCCTCGGCAAGAAGAGGATACATACCCTTAATGAAGGCATTCCTCTGTCTGTCTGATTGTTCAGTTCTAACTCGTTCACCTATCTCGATTAATTCTTTTTCTTGTGCTCGTTCTGAGGATTCTCTACTTAATTCTGACTTTCTGATTTCTTTTTCGGTTCTTTTATGAGCTTCTTTGCGCCATAACTCGATGGCATCTTTCTGTGATTGTCTGGCTTTCTTTTTCCATAATGCCTCTTCTACTCTCATGATGCACTCGGCATCCCACGTACCTGATACGGGCCATCTATACTTTTCTTCCAGCTCCTTGGTATACTCTACCCATAAATCTAGATATAATATGGCGCTTATGCCATGCTTCTGATACATAAAGTGACCTGGACTGTCCCTAGGCGGGACAGGAACTGCTGCTTCCAGCAGACCTTTTCTGGTTTTTAACTGACGTAATTTTGAGAAGAGCGGCATGGCTGAACTATAATCTGGACAATAATACAATACACAATAAAACACGAAATCACGTCGCACTCATACCACAACATCAAGATACATGAAGAACATTATAAATAACAGTTCGAACAGAATACCACCTGGAAGACTGACTACAGGAAAACAGAATGCATGAATTTTTCCCGAGAACTGAACTGACTAAAACAGAAACTAGATGCACTGCTGGAACAGTACGAAACTTACCGGTCTCTTAAAGAGACACGTCAGGACCCGCATCCACCGAAGTGGACACTTCGTTTGTGGGACTGTGTACCACCAACCCACAGACCAGAGTCAATTAAATTGACCCTGTCTAGATACCACCCCAGTAACGGTACTCACCGGGCAGCAAGAACGGAAGGCCTCGGACTGAACTGGACTGCTTCGACGACGACGACGAACTTCGGACTTCAGTTACGGGTGGACCTCCGGATACCTCGGACCTTGGACTCTCGGCTTGGGCTCTGGTCGGGACTCGCCGCGTTCCTCCACCGTCTCGTTTGGATGCTGGACCGCCTCCTCCGTCTCCTCCGTGGGCCTGAGGGATACTTGAGCAGAAATATCTGCCACTGCGCAGAAGAGTTCCGTCACGACTGCAGAGGGTCAGGGGGTCGGCGTGGCTTCACCGACGCGTGGGGAAAGGGCAAGTCCCTATTCGGGCGCCATTATGTGGTAAATAAATAAATAATACCTCTCTTTTTGACTAGACATATATCATAACAGATAGCTCAATAAATAAGAGTCAAGATTCGAGGTAGTAGGAGTTTCTTGCAGGTTTAATACGGCATAAGGACAGGAACAGGACAACCTGCACAGGAATAGGATGGCAGCGCTGCCGGGGGCAGGATCAGGATCGGCGTAACCTTTTAATAACAGTACATGAGCATATATACATAGCGTAAACACATAGCATTACATTGCAGTAGGCGTAACAGTGGGTGGAGCAAGAGGCGTGACGCACAGCAGTCGCGAAAGATAAGGGCGAAAGTAGGTGTAACTGGGTGTAACAGGGCGTATACATAGACATGTGATGCAAACGTAACAGAATATGTCATGAATGGGCGGAAACATTGGAGGGGGCTACCTAAGGAGCCGGGACCTCTAACCTGGTGGTGCGCGCAAACTGACAATGACGCGTTACTAGGAGAAGCTGGGGGCTATGAACTCTGTGCTAGGAGCAGAGACTAAAGTCTGGAGAGTCAGGGCGACATGTACCTAAGCAGTATCTGATATCTGATGTTTAGGGAACATGTTGATATAAACTAGAAGTCAGGAGGGGAAAGGCTAACGGACTCTAAGACTGGAGCATGCATTATTCTACATATAGTGCGTGATGAAGAATATTAAATGACCATTAAATACAGTAAATTAAATACAGTATTTCTCTTACATGGAGCCGCATAGGCTAGACAATGACGGAAGCTATTGATGCAGTTCAGTAGCTTAGGAATGCAGAGAAGGAGGACTGAACTGATAACTGGACTCATAACATAGTCTTGGCAGACTCAGAGGCAGAGCCAGGCTGCACCGGGCACTGTGAGGCAGGAAGTAAGTGAAGGGTCGAGGATACAGGTGGGGGCCGTGTTGCTCCTCAGCGAGGGTTCAGGAGACAGGAGCTGAATCTGATGTCCGGGCCCTTTTGAGGCCTAGAAACGGGGACTTTTCAATGAATTAACGTGCACACTGAGAAACGTGGCAACATAACTTTACATAGGCCTGATACTCGTATTATTCACGAGGACTGGAAACTGACATACCAGAGGTGGACACAACTGTAATTGCGTCATTAATCGAACATGGGGAATAACATATGCATATTAATCATGCACACATAACATATGATGGATGACACGTAGGGACACAGAACATGACAAAATTTACTTTTCCACACACCTACCTTACAGCCTGGCAGCAAGCAGCAGGCCTGGTAGCTGATATAGCCCCTGGGAGCTTGAGCAGTGATGGAATAGGGTGCGCCAGGCTGTGCTTCTCAGCTGTGGGTTTTGGGGCACCCAACAGCAACTTAAGCACTGGTGGGCCGACATGCTGGATAGGGACCCAGACATGCTTAACTTGCCTGGGGCTGAGGTTGTAGGGCTCAGTGAGTAATCATTATTTATTTGTTGTGTTTTATTTATGCTAATATTTTTTCCCAATTAGCAAGCATGCTGCTCACACTCAGGTAAGTTAAGTATATGTTAAAAACATTATGTTGTAAAAAGCCTGAAGAACACCCGTATTTTAAACAGTACAAGTTCCTGTTGCCTTTTTATCAAATTTTGCGTACAGCACTCAGATGTCGCAGGCACTAGGCAGATCCAGGCAAGTGAGGTACCATTTTTTTCGGGAGACCTGGGGAAACGCTGGGTGGGTGGAAATTTGTTGATCCACGCAGATTCCAGAACTTTCCACCACAGAAATGTCAGGAAAATGCGTTTTCTTTGTCAATTTCTTGGCTTTGCAAGGGATTCTTGGTAACAGAACCTGGTGGTAGGCAGTCGAGTCACCCCATCCTGAATTCCCCTGGGTGTCTAGTTTTAAAAAATGTATAGGTTTGCTAGGTTTCCTTAGGTGCCGGCAGAGCTAAAGTTCAAAAACAAAAGGTAGGCTCTTTGCCAAAAAAAGGGCACGATTTTACTGCGAAATTGAGGTGCAAACATGTTACGTTTTGTGCTGTTTCCTGTCGCAGGCACTAGGCAGACCCAGGCAAGTGAGGTACCATTTTTTTTGGGAGACCTGGGGGAACGCTGGGTGGTTGGAAATTTGTTGATCCACGCAGATTCCAGAACTTTGCAACAAAGAAATGTGAGGAAAATGCTTTTTTTCTGTCAATTTGTTAACTTTGCAAGGAATTCTGGGTAACAGAACCAGGTGGGAGGCAGTCGAGTCACCCCATCCTGAATTCCCCTGGGTGTCTAGTTTTCAAAAATGTATAGGTTTGCTAGGTTTTCCTAGGTGCCGGCAGAGCTAGGGTTCAAAAACAAAAGGTAGGCTCTTTGCCAAAAAAGGGCACAATTTCACAGCGAAATTGAGGTGCGACCACGTGGCGTTTTGCACTGTTTCCTGTTGCAGCCACTAGGCAGACCCAGGCAAGTGAAGTACCATTTTTTTTGGAAGACCTGGGGGAACGCTGGGTGGTTGGAAATGTGTTGATCCACGCAGATTCCAGAACTTTCCACCACAGAAATGTGAGGAAAATGCGTTTTTTTGTCAAATTCTTAGCTTTGCAAGGGATTCTGGGTAACAGAACCTGGTGGTAGACAGTCGAGTCACCCCATCCTGAATTTCCCAGGGTGTCTACTTTTCAAAAATGTATAGGTTTTCTAGGTTTCCCTAGGTGCCGGCAGAGCTAGGGTGCAAAAACTACAGCTTGGCACATTGCCATAAAAGGGTCAATTTTTAACTGCAAAATTGAGGTGTGACCACATTACATTTTGCGCCGTTTCCTGTCGCAGGCACAAGGCCGACCCACACAAGTGAGGTACCGCTTTCATCGGGAGACTTAGGGTAATTCAGATTTGTAAATCAACTGTTATTACCAATTGAGTTTTCATGCATTTCTCCCTTCCCAATGAAAGACATTATGTAAAAAAAAAAAACTTTTTCAAAAATGACCAATAATTCTAATGCTAGTATGAGTATTCCCAATTTTGAAAATGTGCAAATATATACTGTTTCTAAACTCTCTAATTTGTACCAAATTCAGAAATACATAGGTGTCTTTCATACAGATTTTTCCATGTATACATTTTCCAAGAATAAGTGCTCTATACCCAGAAAATAATAAAATACCATTGCAAGTTGCTGCTCAGTTTTTGGATCTGGGTTCGTCGGGTTCTTGGTGAAACTACAAGTCCTATATATCTCCACAACCAGGAAGGTCTAACGGATGTAACGGTATATTGCTTTCCAAGAGCTGTCAAAATTACAAGAAGTTATAGGTGAAAACGTTGAGACAAACGGCTGTTTTTTTCAACAAATGTTCAATTATTCCAATATTTAACTGTTAGTTTCTATAAAGAAACCTTCATGAATTTAGACAAATGATACCTTTCCAAATTCAGAATTTTGTCTACGTTTCGGAAATGTATAGATTTCCAGGATCCATTATTGCTTTCAAACTCATTTCTACCATTAACTGGAAGGAGGTTGAAAGCTCTAAAAATAGCAAAAATAGGCTATGTCCCAGAAAAATTCCAAAACTGTGTGAAAAATGTTCCTTCTCTGACAAAAGACTGTCATTACCTAAAAGCTGAGAAAATGGAGATTTCATCCCCACAAACCATTTTTTGATAACATTTGCAGGGAAAAACCCAGAGGCTTTCATTTGCAGCCCATTTTTCCCATTTTTCTGAAAAAAACAAAAATTTCACTGTATTTTGGTTAATTTCTGGGACCCCTCCAAGGGAATCCACAAACTCTGGGCACCTTCAGAATCCACATGATGTTGGAAGAAACGGACGCAAATTTGGCGTGGATACCTTATGTGGTCAAAACGTTACAGGGGGGCCAAGCGCGCACTACCTCAAATCACCAAAAAAAGGCTTAGCACAGGAGGGGAGAAGGCCTAGCAGCGAAGGGGTTAATGACCAGCAGAGCCATTCTCCACCCCCGGTACATGGACTCTTGGATGTAGACCCCTAGGATTTTCTGGACGATGAGCTTGAGGACGGCCCATCTGGTGTGCCAGGGAGCACCAGGTCCCAGGACCCCATTCTCCCACCACCACGTCTGCTGCAACAACAACAGCACAGCAGGGCCCTGCTGTTACGGCCTGTGCGTCCACCGCTACCGCCACCACCACCAGTGTCACCTGCAGCACCCTCCCTGTGCCAGGGGATGACCAGCCCACACCAACAACTGTGGACGGCAGGCAGAGTGTGCCGGGACCCACAGTGGTGAGGCAACAGGTCAGTAGCAGCAGCGCAGGTGGGAGGGCCAGGGTCACCCCAGATATCAGGAGACTGGGACCCCATCCCTGGACCACTTCACCAGAGTCATCGGGCCTACGAATAGCTCCAGGGAAAAAGTGGCTGGTCTGATGAACTATTACGCGAGATCATCCTGCTGATGAGGTCCATCGACACACGCCTTGGACAAATGGTGGACCTCATAGGCCAGCAAGTGGTGTTACTGAGGGGCAGGCCTGCGTCCCAAACATTACCTCCGCCCCCTTCTGTTGTGCTGCAGGACAGTGCATCATCCTCCCCTGCGGCCACAGAGAGGGGTGAGTCCTCAGACGCCGCTGGCCAAGCAGCAGGGTCCCCCCCCCTGGCCAAGCGAGCCAGGGGGCGTCCAAAGAAGAGCCTGGGAGTCTCTGGAGGCAAAGCACTAGCCAAAAACCAGTCACTGGGCCAGCCCTGATGGCAACCCCATATCGATGTGGTGTCTGCTCTTTCATCTAATTTACCATGACTGTCAACTCGCTGCTCCATCACCACCTTCATGTAAATCTGCCTGCACCCCTCACATGTCAACTCTGCAAATAAAATTCCTTACACACTTTAATTGTGTCAGCTTTGTCCTTAGTGCATTATTTACAGTCTTTCAAATGTCCATAATGTATCCAAAAGATGTACAGTATGTCGGCATGTCGGCATGGATAATTTTGAGGCACCTAGGGAAACACAACAGAACAACATTCACGGGTGTGAGTGTGGCATCACAGACATTACACTACACCAACTATGTACATAAGCCAACATGCAGACAACACAATGGGCAACAAGTGTCAACAAACACGTCACGTATACATTCACAGACGACATGTCACTGTCACATTTCCACACACAGGTGACTTGACATCTGGCAGTCTGTACCATTCACACACAGACCTTCATGACAACAGCAATCTCGCTAGGCAATGTACATGTACTTCGTCACCCACCGTCAAGTGAAGTAGCGGGTGACGAGCTGTTGACGCATGTCACTACCTTCCTCATCCCCTCTGTCCTCATTACTGGACTCAGGTTCTTGTGCAGACGGGGGCCTTGGGTCCTCATCATTATCCATGATCAGGGGAATATCCTTGCGAATGGCCAGGTTGTGGAGCATGCAGCATGCCACTACGATCTTACACACCTTCCCAGGCGAGTATGACTGTGCACCTCCGGTTCTGTCAAGGTAGCGGAAAAGTGACTTGAGCAGGCCAAAAGTCCGCTCCACCACATGACGTGTCCTGCCATGGGCCTCATTGTATCGGATTTCAGCCGGGGTCCTGGGATTCCGCAGTGGGCTCAGCAGCCATGGACGGCTGGGATATGCAGAGTAATGTGATGTGATGTGAAGAAACATTTCTATAGCGCATCTATCACTCCAAGGAGTATCTTGGCGCTAAAAACCAGAGACAGATGTAAAAGCTGGTCAAAACTGCTCTTATCCGTAGGGTCTACCACTCAAACTAACGCTCTGCACGCTGTGTCCGCAAGGCTATATATCCAGGTCTTAAGTGATTTTCTGAACCGTGTTTCAGAGGGAATTTGTAAGTAATTGAGATGGAAGTTTGTTCCATGCCCTGGACCCGAGCACTGCCATTGATTTCCCTCCCTTGGTCGCAAGCCTAAACTGGGGGATGATTAGCAGATTCGCGTTTGAGGATCTAAGGTTACGCGATGGACAGTGGCGACTGAAAGCTTTGTGGAGGTATTTAGGTCCTTGAGAATGAAAGGCCCTAAAAGTGATGACTAGTATTTTAAACAAGATGCGTTTGTGCATAGGAAGTCTCGGAATGACAAACACACATTGCAATGTTGCACAGGCAGACGGCAGCAAGTCACACCCCCAGCACCCCATCCGACTAGGCATGCTCACCCACAATCCAAGCACGCTCGGGAAGCAGATTAGCCATCAGCCTGGGCACAATGCTGTTCCTCAGGATGTAGGAGTCATGGGCTGAGCCGGGGAATCTGGCACACACATGCTAGATGGTCATATTGGCCAGGCACACCACCTGCACATTGATCGAGTGATAATGTTTTCCATCACGGAAAATGTGCTCACTCGCCTGTGGTGGCCCAAGACCGATATGTGTGCAATCAATAGCCCCAACAACATGGGGGATGTGCCCAAGGGGATAGAAGTCTACCTTCACAACTGCCAATTCTGCTCCCCAGGGGAAATGTATGTATCTGTCCCTGTAGATCATCATGGCTGCAAGAACATCCCGCAGCACCATGCTGAACATGGGTTGAGACATCCCAGCAGCGCTGGCCACGGTCTCCTGGAAGGATCCAGTGGCAAGAAAATGGAGGGCTGCCATCCCCTTGTAAGTTGGTGTGAAAGCTGTTGGGTAGTGGCAACGAGGCTGCAGGTGGGGCTCCAACAGATCACAAAGGGTCTTCAGGGTGGCTCTGTCGAGATGGAACTTGCGAATGATCGCTATATCCTCCATGTCCTCCAGCAGTGTCAAGTGACGTATCGGATTCGGCCTCCTTCTAGTTGAGATGAAATTGGACACATGTCAATGACATCCATCATGAGATGGCCACAGCATAACACGTTCAGGATGAAACAGAATGAACAAACACTGACTTGAGGGATTTGTGACGCACCATGTTACATGGGTGTAAGTTTGAGCCACACAGAGGGCACACCTCTCCATTTACAATACACCAGTGCGTAAAACACCACATAGGTCAATGTGAATGCACATATTTTGCCAAGGTCACATTCCACATGTGCACGCCTGGGAGCGTGTCATCCAGCCATTGTGCAACAAATCAACACGACTGTCTCATACTTATCTGCTGTACCTGTCACACCTCAATGCATCATTCAAACTTGACACACATCCGCAACACAATGATCACAGTTGGCGGTGAATTGACAATTGCGTGTATGAGCACACAGATAAGCAGAAGTAAATAACAATATCATACAGTGAGCCAAAACTTGCCGAGGTCATCACTGCCCCAGAACACATTCATATGTGTACATATTGTAGAGTCCTCTACAACACTGTCCTACGTCATGAACCATCTAATGCATTGGTGAAATGTTAGGGACTACAGACCAATGTATGTCACACATACACAACCATGGCCCATGTAGGCACCTGTGGAGTCAATGGAACATTGACATAGTGTGCAAGATGATGTGCACTTCACCATGTGGCCACTGTGCACTGTTGAAGTGTTCCGGATGGACATTGACATTGTATGTGACACAAATTGCGGTCGCTTCCGCCTGGCCTTGGCTGTGTGTCACCAGCACCACCCCTAACACAAGTGCAGTAGTGCTAGCCATAGAGACATGCCCGAATGGCGGTTGGCATGCTTCGCCACCTTTCTCGCCGTATCTACTGCCTGGCCCCGGCAGTGTGTCACCAGCACCACCCCTTACACGAGTGCAGTAGTTCTAACCATAAAGACATGCCCAAATGGTGGTTGGCATGCTCCGCAAACTCTACTCGCGGTAGCTACCGCCTGGCCCCGGCGGTGTGTCACCAGCACCACCCCTTACACCAGTGCGGTAGTGCTAGCCATAGAGACATGGGTAGATGGCGGTTGGCATACTTCGCCACCCGACTCGCGGTAGCTACCACCTGGCCCTGTCGGTGTGTCACCAGCACCTCCCCTTACACGAGTGCGGTAGTGCTAGCCATAAAGACATGCCCAAATGGCGGTTGGAATGCTCTGCAAACCCTACTCGTGGTAGCTACCGCCTGGCCCCGGTGGTGTGTCCCCAGTACCAACCCTTAACCAGTGCGGTTGTGCTAGCCATAGGGACATGGGAAGATGGTGGTTGGCCTGCTCTGCCACCCTACTTGCGGTAGCTACCACCTGGCCCCTGCGGTGTGTCACCAGCATCACCCCTTCACACAAGTGCAGTAGTCATTGGCATGGAGACATGGGAAGATGGCGGTTGGCATGCTCCGTCACCCTACTCGCGGTAGCTACCGCCTGGCCCCGGCGGTGTGTCACCAGCACGAGTGTTGTAGTGCTAGCCATAGAGACATGCCCAAATGGCAGTTGGCATGTTCCGCCACCCTACTAGCGGTAGCTACCACCTGGTCCCAGCGGTGTGTCACCAGCACCACCCCTTCACACAAGTGCAGTAGGCATTGGCATGGAGACATGGGAAGATGGCGGTTGGCATGCTCTGCCACCCTACTCGCAGTAGCTACCGCCTGGCCCCGGCGGTGTGTCACCAGCACCACCACTTACATGAGTCCAGTAGTGCTAGCAGTAGAGACATGCCTAAATGGCGGTTGGCATGCTCCACCAACCTATTTGCGGTAGCTACCACCTGGCCCCAGAGGTGTGTCACCAGCACCACCCCTTCACACAAGTGCAGTAGTCATTGGCATGGAGACATGGGAGGATGGCGGTTGGCATGCTCCGCCACCCTACTCGCAGTAGCTACTGCCTGGCCCCGGCGGTGTGTCACCAGCACCACCCCTTACACGAGTGCGGTAGTGCTAGCCATAGAGACATGCCCAAATGGCAGTTGGCATGCTCCCCCACCCTACTCGTGGTAGCTACCGCCTGGCCCCGGCGGTGTGTCACCAGCACCACACCTTACACGAGTGCGGTAGTGCTAGCCAAAGAGACATGCCCAAATGGCGGTTGGCATGCTCCGCCACCCTACTCGCCGTAGCTACCGCCTGGCCCCGGCAGTGTGTCACCAGCACCACCCCTTCACACAAGTGCAGTAGTCATTGGCATGGAGACATGGGAAGATGGCGGTTGGCATGCTCCGTCACCCTACTCGCGGTAGCTACCGCCTGGCCCCGGCGGTGTGTCACCAGCATGAGTGTTGTAGTGCTAGCCATAGAGACATGCCCAAATGGCAGTTGGCATGCTCCGCCACCCTACTAGCGGTAGGTGCCACCTGGCCCCAGCGGTGTGTCACCAGCACCACCCCTTCACACAAGTGCAGTAGTCATTGGCATGGAGACATGGGAAGATGGCGGTTGGCATGCTCTGCCACCCTACTCGCAGTAGCTACCGCCTGGCCCCGGTGGTGTGTCACCAGCACCACCACTTACATGAGTCCAGTAGTGCTAGCCATAGAGACATGCCTAAATGTCGGTTGGCATGCTCCACCAACCTATTTGCGGTAGCTACCACCTGGCCCCAGCGGTGTGTCACCAGCACCACCCCTTCACACAAGTGCAGTAGTCATTGGCATGGAGATATGGGAGGATGGCGGTTGGCATGCTCCGCCACCCTACTCGCAGTAGCTACCGCCTGGCCCCGGCGGTGTGTCACCAGCACCCCCCTTACACGAGTGCGGTAGTGCTAGCCATAGAGACATGCCCAAATGGCAGTTGGCATGCTCCCCCACCCTACTCGTGGTAGCTACCGCCTGGCCCCGGCGGTGTGTCACCAGCACCACACCTTACACGAGTGTGGTAGTGCTAGCCATAGAGACATGCCCAAATGGCGGTTGTCATTCTCTGCCACCCTACTCGCTGTAGCTACCACCTGGCCCCAGCGTTGTCTCACCGCCATGGGGCATTGCCTACAGACAATGGGAGTGATGATTGCGGTGGCATGATGCAATTTTGAAGATCGCAGTAGGCATGCTCCGCCTCCGCGGAGGCGGGCTTTGGATGCTTTTGAAAGAGGCAGACCTGGACAACCAATTGTTGCAGCTTAGCACCTTAGAAACGACCGCAGGGGGCTATAAATGTGTGGGAGTGAGCCTCACATTTCCACTGCTCACAGAGCCTGCTACCAGGGACCCTCACCTGCTGCTGCCTATAGAGCCTGCTGCCAGAGACTCTCATCTGCTGCTCACTCCAGAGCCTGCTGCCTGGGACCCTTATCCGCTGCTGCCTCCAGAGCCTGCTGCCTGAGACCCTCATCTGCTGCTTCCTCCAGAGCCTGCTGCCTGGGACCCTCATCTGCTGCTGCCTCCAGAGCCTGGTGCCTGGGACCCCTCACCACCCAATTTCACCACAGGTGTTCCTTGTCCACAGGGATAGCAAGGACATAGAAGATCCGTGCCAGTCAATTAACAAGCGAGGAGCTGGAGGTCCTGGTGGACGAGGTTCTCACACAGTACCCAAGGCTGTATGGTGCCCTAAATGTCGTGGTAAGTCATTGTAAAGGGAGGTGTAGGGCAGGGGGGCAGACATGTAGTAGTACTGCTGCAGTGTATGCCTGAGTGTGTGTCCCAATGTTTGTGTCCCAATGTCACGGTTTTCCCTGCCTGCAGTTGTATGTCTGAGTGGAGTATGTTACACTGTCAGCCATACAGAGCTACAGGATGTTGTACATGCAGGTGTCAGGACAGTAATTGCTTGACTGATTGTCTATGTGTGGCCCTGTTGTCCCACTCAGTGTGAACCCATATGCTCTGCACAGTGCCCGCCCACCAAGACGAGATCACATCACTGCACTTACTGTGTCCTTACTCTTGTTCATTCACACTGAAATCCAAATATGCACCCTCTCAGCCCTGTATAATTGCACACGACCACACTTGTGTTGATGTATATTTTGTTGGTGAGTCCATGTACCCCAATGCCACACACATGACATACAGATATGTTCACATGACATGCTCATTGAATGCTGCCCAGTCATGCACACAGTGAGTCTACACACAGACACAGGTGGATATGTGATGTATGTAGTGGCCAGACATGCATTAGACTGGAGATGTGTGCAAGCAACAGAGGGGGTTCAGTGCAGTCATCCTGCATGAGTGTGAGATTATCAGGGACCCTGTACGCCCTCATAAATGCATGCAATTACATCCACTTAGCCCATGCAGAGTGCCCATGTGAGTTGTACCCCAGGATGGGATGGACAGAGATTACATTTGGTAATGTGTCTGTGTCTTGCTACTGTACTGATAGATGTTGGTGCATGACACTGTGTCACTGATCATTTCCCCCTCTTTTCTCCCATGCCTGCAGCTCAAGGTACACCAGCCTAAGGCCGTGTGGAGGGCCATTGCAGCAAAGGTGCGAGCCCTGGGGGTATCTAACTGATGATGCACCCACTGCCACAAGAGGTGGGACGGCATCAGCCGGCTGGCAAAGAACGTGGCAGAGATGACATTGGGGCTGCTACCACGCACTGGGCGTTTGGCACAACGCAGTATGACACCACTGATGGGCTGCATCTTGGCAGTGACTCATCCTGAGCTGGATACATGTCTGAAGGAGCATCAGCAGCAAGGCAGGTGTGAGTATTTGGGGAGGGCGACTTTGCCAGGGAGCGGATGCAAGTGTACAGGGCCTGTGTCAGCGGTGGCCGATGTCATGTTCGTGGGGTGGTGCTGTGCTATGTCATGTGAGTGGCTGCTGGGATGTGTGCCAGTGTCATGCATTGGCCCAAACTGGCCTTACAAAGGTGATGTTCCCTGCTGTGCATTCCCATAGCTGGATGTGTTAGGATCTACATGGTCATTCAGCATTGGAATAGTGTGGGGAATCTATTTGGGGGTGAACAGCAGTGTCCACCATCTGACTTCATGTATGCGTACTTTGCATGCACCTTGATCGTTGAGGCCCACACATCCAACAACAACGTGCCCCAGAGTACAACATGGTGTTCGGCATGGGCTACTTGCCATTGTGGACTGTCTTGTCCTAATAGGTGTCTGTGTTGTCCCCTCCTGTTCCCTCAAGGTCTGTCAGTGGCAATAAGTGGTGTGCCCACATCATGTCCTTAGGTGTGGGCAGAGCAAGTTGTGTGTCTGGTAGACTTCATCCATGGTAAGGGTGTTGTGCTGTGTGGCCTAAACATGGCTCAGTCATGGCAGATATTCAGGGTTACAGGCACTGTTGTTGTCTATGTAGTGAGTTGCTGCAGTGTGATTGCAGAGTGTGGTGGTCAGCATGTAGATTTGGTCATCTTCTGTACTGCATTGATTGAATTGCTTTATCCTGTTGATGACACTAACCTAACCCTGCATCTCTCTCTCATGTAGATTCGCCAGTACATGGAGGGACAGGAGACGGAAACCAGTGGTGGCGAGAGTAGCACCACAGCTGCACAGGAGCCCAGTGACACAGAGGTCACCAGCGCATCAGAGGGGGACCCTAGTATGCAGGAGGAATCCCAGCCTGAGATACAAAGTACAACATCATCTGATGCTAGCAGGGATGCATCGATGTTGGCAGGCACAGGGAATGGGGATTCTGCGTCATCTTCTACCACACAGCGGCCAGTGCCCACCCTCCCATCCACTTCCTTTGGTGCTGCCTGTGTCTGTGTCAGTAAGAGGGGACAAGTTACATTCACACCTGGCACTGCTGAGCCTGCACCTGTCCCCCCCGCTTCCCTCAGTGCGGGTCTGTTGAGCTTCTGTGCCAGCTTTGTGTGGGCCAGACAGCCCTGCTCAATGCCTTCAGTGACCATGACAGAAAATTAGGCCAGGTGGTTGCCTACATTGAGGGCATACACTCTGCCGTGGGTGGGCTACACCGTCCTGTCCAGACTTTGTCGTCCACAGTGATGTCTGCCCTTCAACAGGCACATACTCCCATTCCTGCTCCAGTGCCTTTTTCCACCCCCCAGTCAGTGGTCAGTGGATGATAGTGACCACAGTTCCTATGCATCACAGTCACGATACAGCACAAGAAGCACCCAGCAGAAACAACCCAAGCGGGCCCGCCCACAGACACCATCCCCACAGAAGAGCAGAGCCACCCCAGAATGCAAGGACAAGAGCCCGTCAGGGAAGAGCAAGGCCGAAAAAGCATTGAAGCAGACATCAGGCTCACATGCCTCAGAGGCATCACCAGCGAAGGACTCTCCTGTCCCTAAAACTTCACGCAGAGCTAGGCGTGCAGTGTCTATGCCCTCTGAGGAGGTGTTGTATGGCAAGAGTACACCTAGGAAGGGCTCAGGGCCACATTCCCCTACCACATCAACTCCAATTCCAAGCCCAGTGAAGCAGGTGAAGGAGGGCACTGTAGGGGCTACCCCTGGCAAACAGGCGAAGGAGGGCACTGTAGGGGCTACCCCATGCAAACAAGTGAAGGAGGGTACTGTAGGGGCTACCCCTGACAAACAGGTGAAGGAGGGCACTGTAGGGGTAACACCTGGCAAATAGGGGAAGGAGGGCACTGTAGGGGGTACACCTGGCAAACAGGGAAAGGAGGTCCAGAGGCGTTCCCAGACAAAGCGTTCTGCAGGATCCAGCACGTCACCAGAGGGAGTGCCAGTGTCTGCACCTGATGCAGCTCTGTTGGTGTATGTGACTGTTGTGTCATCACCAGTTCCCATTGACCCCAGTACAGGGTAGGCATTTCGAAATCCCAAGAAGTGGAAAGGCACCCTTCAAACATCTCCCACCCACACTGTGTCACAGGTCTGCATGACTCCACCTCCACGTGCCACTACACCACCTGGTCCAAACAGCCCTCCAGCTTGCCAAGCCACTGATAGCCCTACATCACCTGGGCCTCTCTCTCCCCAGTCAAGTGGTCCTGCTGTCCCCGACACACAGCCAGCTCCAAGTCCACCTGACAGCCAAGAGTGAGTGGTAGTCCCCCTCACACACCTGTCTCTCTTACAGGTGTGCTAGTCCTGCCCATTGTTTACATCCTGGGTGTCTTGCTGGCCATGGAAGGGTACAGTCAAACACACTCACTGTGCAGCTTCTCATGTCCTGACTGTGCACTTTGCCATGCCCACTGGCCTTGTCATTCACTGCTGCTCTGACATTGCCTGTGCAGCTTCTCGTGTACTCACTATGCACTTTGCCATGCCCACTGGCCTTGTAATTCACTGTGTTTCTGCTTTTGCCTGTGCAGCTTCTCATGTCCTGACTCTGCACTTTGCCATGCACACTGGCCTTTCTGTTCTGCCCTTGACTGCACAGCTTGTCATGTCCAGACTCTGCACTTTGCCATGCCCACTGGCCTTGTCATTCACTGCTGCTCTGCCATTGCCTGTGTAGCTTCTCGTGTACTCACTCTGTACTTTCCCATGCCAACTTGCCTTGTAATTCACTGCTGTTCTGCCCTTGACTGTGCAGCTTCTCATGTCCTGGCTCTGCAATTTGCCAAGCCCACTGTCCTTCCTGTTCTGCCCTTGCCTGGGCAGCTTCTCATGTCCTGACTCTGCACTTTGCCATGCCCACTGGCCTTGTCATTCACTGCTGTTCTGCCCTTGCCTGTGCAGCTTCTCATGTCCTGACTCTGCAATTTGCCAAGCCCACTGTCCTTCCTGTTCTGCCCTTGCCTGGGCAGCTTCTCGTGTCCTGACTCTGCACTTTGCCATGCCCACTGGCCTTGTCATTCAGTGCTGTTCTGCCCTTGCCTGTGCAGCTTCTCATGTCCTGACTCTGCGCTTTGCCATGCCCACTGGCCTTATCATTCACTGCTGTTCTGCCCTTGCCTGTGCAGCTTCTCATGTCCTGGCTCTGCAATTTGCCAAGCCCACTGTCCTTCCTGTTCTGCCCTTGCCTGGGCAGCTTCTCATGTCCTGACTCTGCACTTTGCCATGCCCACTGGCCTTGTCATTCAGTGCTGTTCTGCCCTTGCCTGTGCAGCTTCTCATGTCCTGACTCTGCGCTTTGCCATGCCCACTAGCCTTGTCATTCACTGCTGTTCTGCCCTTGCCTGTGCAGCCTCTCATGTACTTGCTGTGCCCCCTGCCATGGACACTGGCCCTGTTGTTCTGCTGTGTTGGATTCTCCCCTGTGCAGCCTCTCATGTGCGTGCTGTGTCCCCTGCCATTGACACTGGCCCTGTAGCTCTGCTGTGTTGGACTCTCCCCTGTGCATACTCTCATGTACTTGCTGTGCCACTTGCCATGGAAACTGGCCCTGTTGCTCTGCTGTGTTGGACTCTCCCCTGTGCAGCCTCTCATGTACTTGCTGTGCCACCTGCCATGGACACTGGCCCTGTTGCTCTGCTGTGTTGGACTCTCCCCTGTGCAGCCTCTCATGCACTTGCTGTGCCACCTGCCATGGACACTGGCCCTGTTGCTCTGCTGTGTTGGACTCTCCCCTGTGCAGCCTCTCATGTACTTGCTGTGCCACCTGTCATGGACACTGGCCCTGTTGCTCTGCTGTGTTGGACTCTCCCTGTGCAGCCTCTCATGTACTTGCTGTGCCACCTGTCATGGACACTGGCCCTGTTGCTCTGCTGTGTTGGACTCTCCCCTGTGCAGCCTCTCATGTACTTGCTGTGCCACCTGTCATGGACACTGGCCCTGTTGTTCTGCTGTGTTGGACTCTCCCCTGTGCAGCCTCTCATGTACTTGCTGTGCCACCTGTCATGGACACTGGCCCTGTTGTTCTGCTGTGTTGGACTCTCCCCTGTGCAGCCTCTCATGTACTCGCTCTGCCCCCTGCCATGGACACTGGCCCTGTTGCTCTGCTGTGTTGGACTCTCCCCTGTGCAGCCTCTCATGTACTTGCTGTGCCACCTGTCATGGACACTGGCCCTGTTGTTCTGCTGTGTTGGACTCTCCCTTGTGCAGCCTCTCATGTACTCGCTCTGCCCCCTGCCATGGACACTGGCCCTGTTGCTCTGCTGTGTTGGACTCTCCCCTGTGCAGCCTCTCATGTACTTGCTGTGCCACCTGCCATGGACACTGGCCTTCCTGTTTGGAGTTTGCCTGTGCAGATTATCTTGCATATGATCAGCATTATGGGCTAGATGTAGGTAATTCTAATTTACCGACTCATAAATACCGAATTTTACCGATTCGGTATTTATGAATTGGTAAATTAGAAGGAGGGAGATGTAGGTGAATTTATTTTTTGAAATACCGAATCTGTAAAAATCGGTATTTACCGAATCGGTAAATACCGATTCGATATTGCCCATTGATTCCTATGGGCCTTGAAGCCCATAGGATTCAATGGGCAATACCGATTCGGTATTTACCGATTCGGTAAATACCGAATCCTGCAAGGGTGCAGGGGGTGTCACTTTGACACCCTCTAGCACCCCGAATACAGGCATGTGTAACATGTGGCACACATACATGCCCTAAGGGCATGTCTGTGTGTCACATTGCACAGGTGTGCATGCACAGATGTGCATGCACACCTGTATTCGGTATTTTACCACCCAATAGGATTGGGTGGTAAAATACCGACTCTTAAGGGCCTGTGGCACTCTTTGAAGTGCCACCTACATCTCATTTACAGAATCGGTAAATTTACCGAATCGGTATTTTACCGATTCTGTATATTTACCGAATCGGTAAATTTACCGATTCTGTAAATGACATGCCCCCTACATGCGAAATCCTAAAAACCGGTCGGTAACGGCCGAAATCGGCCGTTACCGACCGGTATTTGGGCTCCTACATCTGGCCCTTTGTGCCTTGCTCTTGTCTACTGTTGTTCTACTGTCACATCTGTGCAATATGTGAATAAAGACATTTACTTATGTTGTCTGTTTTGTCAGTGTCCTTGCTGATTACAGTTATTTTGGTGTATGCATTTGGTTGACTGTGCTTCATGCTCTATATGTCGCTTCAACATTGCCAAGCTCTTTGCCCTCATCACATGTTTTAACAGGGATGACAGGGTCTTCAGTCCATTCAGACACCTATACTTGTGTTATCTGTGATGTCTATTTTACCTGTCATGCAGTTCTCTTTTTCGTGGTTTGCTATTGTTGGCTACATTTTTCAGATGTCAGGTTGGGGTACACTGCCAGCACAGGGTGTGATGCTGTGCGCAGGTTTGCATGCAGGCTGGGCAATGTCAACATGTATGTGTGTTATTCCTTTATGTGTTCCCAGCTGTGTATGTGTATGGTCATCTTGTGTTGGCCCTTAATCCTGGTCCCATGGCCTACATGAGATGTGTGCTCTTGGGTAGTCAAGAGGTGTGCAGTGTGAAGGGTGTGACTTTGTAGGGGGTGTGGATGTGTGTGTGCCCCTGAATTGTTAAAGACACACATGTGTCACCCAGGAGTTGTGTGCCTTTTGTTTGGGTTGTTCTGCCCTGTGGATATGGTTGTATGCACATGTGTGAGTTGTCTGTTGTGCACTGTGCAGTGTGTTGGTGTGTCCGTGATGTTCTGTCTGACTCCTACTTGTTGTTTTTGTCATTTATGAGTGTGCAGAGTGTGTGACTTGCACATCAGTGTTGTGTTTGTTTGATCATCCATGCGTCTTGATAGTGTTTGTGTAGACTGTGCAGCCCTGCTGCTCCACACTGCCATTGCAGTTGTGTTTCTCATGCATTGCAGGCACATGGTGCCTTTTATCCTACTGTATGGCATGGTGTGTGTGGTGTAATGCCATCCCCTATGTGTGCCACTTATGCCTGCCCATTGTGAGTCTGCACTCCCCTTATTTGAGAATGGTACACCCCTTACATGTCGACTACTGACATGCAAGACAGTTCACTTCGATGTCAGCTGTCCCCTTGGTTTACATGTGTGTGTGCCTCCCCATCACTTCATTTGTGACACTGTGCTTTGTGGTGCAGTTCTTGGGCCAAATGTGATGTTCCACTATGGACACTGCCCCAATGGTTTATGTGTGATGTTCTTGTGCTATTAATCAGTGAGGATTGCTCATGTGCACTTCAGCTGTGTGTGCTGCCCAGTGCTCTGGTCAAGATGGTTCTGCTCGTGTATCCCAGAGTGGTGCATCTGTTGTTGTTGTGTTGGATGTATGTGTGGTGGCTGCGGTATTCCCACACTTCCTGGGTGTGCTGTTGTGTTTGTTCTGTGCTGATTTGTGTTGTGTGTGTTGATGTTGTGTCAGTCATGTCTTTGTGTGACTGTTCTGCTTGGTGTGCACACACTGCTTGTTGTGCATACAGTGCTGTGTGTATGTGGCCTTGGCATTGCCTGATGTCCATCCCCTGATGTTCTGTAGTGTTTGTTCATTTTTTATTTCATGTGCATCTGTGGTTGGTTTCATGTGGCAGTGTAGTTCTGTGATGGTGCACTTCTTGTGTGATTTGTGGTATGTTGTGTGTATTTTGATCCTGAATGATGAGGTTGTTCACTCCTGTTGTGTCTGTGCTCCCATTGCCTTTCAACAGTTTTCCTGACAGGGTATGTCTGTCTCTGATGGGGTTATGTGTGTGTTTCTGTAGTGTTTTGTGTTTGTGTGTTGTTTTTGGGCAGACATCTGTTCAGGAATCCCTGTGTGTGTGTTTTGTTTGTAGCTACAATCAGGGTGTGTGTTTATTTGTGTGTGTTTGTACTGGCAAATATTGGCAGCCTTCAGTGTGTGTGGCACTGGTGTTGTGTGTTGTGTGTTCCTGTGCAGCCACTCCTGTAGTGGCTGTCTCCCTGGTTGTTTGTTGTGTGGTGCAGGGTGTGGATTGAGCTTGCTTGTTGCCGTGCTTGTTGCTTGTTGCTGTGCATGGGTGTGCACAGGATGGGAACCTGGCCTGTGCCTTCATGGGGTGTGTTAATGTGTGGTGGGGGAAGGTGTGTCCCTGTGGTCTTTGTGCCCTTCCCATGCCTTGGACTGGCCCTACCTTCTGAATAGTGCGCATGTTTTGACCGCAGCGGTGACGTGACCGGGACGTTGCTGCAAGTTCACGGTTGATGTGTGTCCAGGATGCAGTGGGCTGACTTGGTGGCAGGTGGGTCATGTGTGGGTGCCCTTGTGGATGTGTTGATGCCCCCAGCAGGATGTCTGTGACCCTTTGTCAGCCCATGTGTTGCGTGTTGTATTTGTGTAATTGCGTACCTGCGGCGGCGTCCGTGCGGCCCATGAGAGATAGTGCTGTAGCAGGTACAGCACCGGGAAAACATGTAGGGCAGGGTCCATGGCGGGCGTGACCAGGTGGAGAGGACCGGGAGTGTGGTATCGCGCTCCGCTGTCGAGTTTCCGCCCACTCGGGTTGGGCGGTGTCTCCGCTGAGGTGCGTCTGCTTGTTTGGGCCATCCTAATTTGTGGAGCGGGGCTGACGTCAATCCGCATGGCGGAGAGTCTCCATTGGCTCCCACCGCCGCGGTGGCGGGCGCACTTTGATGGTGCATGTTGCTCCGCGGCGGACGGGAATTGACCTATGTTTTGCAGTACTAATATGGCGGACGTGTTTCCTGCTGCTAGCGGGCGGAAAAAGGCATTGTACCACGCCGCCAGCACCGCGTTGGTGCCACCGCCCGACATCCTAATGGACCCCTATATGTTTGTAAGCACTATAAAGTGTTTATTCTTTAAAAAATCATCTCTCCTATTCCCTATATTAGATTTTTGTAATTTTTATGTTATTTTAATCATAACAATATTAGCTATTTTCATAAATTGGTTGTGGATTTTTAATGTGGGTTGGGTTTTACCTAATTAATGTATTGGTGTTTTTTAAATGCTTCACACACCTGTTTCCTAAGTTAGGCCTGCCTGCTTGCAGCCAGCTATAGAGGTTTGAGCCAGGGGGTAATGTATTGAGGCCTTGACTGGACCTTATATTGTATTGGTGGCCTTAATGCTAGTGGGTGCATACTTACCCCTACTAATAATCCACCTTCCAACAGAAGGGCTGGGGCACATTTTTATACGATGCTTGTTGTGGGATTTACATGTCATTAATAGTCATAGCTCGGCTTGCGCACAGGCTCCTAGAGCCAAGCCGGACCTCTGGCTCGACTCTGGCTTGGTTCTCCTTATTCATTTCTTCACTACCCTACTTCAACTTCTGTAGGATCTTGGGCATTGAGGCTGCTTGAAATGCCAACATTATACTTCTGGAATCGAAATTTGTTTCCGAACAATATCTTATCTATGACATTTGAATTTGTTTTAATTGGTGTATCCAAAAAAAGAAATCTAGTCTTCACAACAATCAATCAAGTCATGCAGTGAATTGCTGTCTCAATCTTCAAAGTCTAATAGTAACCCATTAAAATAATATATGGCATGGATTGTTTGCTACATGCATCGATATGCAAACATTTTCTATTAAAATGTTTCAAAGGGGCAGAGTACACAAACATAAGTGGAAATGGTATGTATAACACATTTTTGTTTTGAATGCAGGGCACCGCTATGCTGGGAAGCCCATTAAACGAACCGTCCAGGATTTTGCAGCACTGTAATTCGCAAAAAACGTAGGCAAGATGGACTTTTGTAAAAATCAAAAGCCTCAGAAGACACTTGAAAGCTTATTTGACCTTCTTTTTATTGACCTAGCACATGTGGGTGGGCAGAAGAGAGGTGTTTTCAGTCTTTCTCTCCTGCTCTGCAATGCCTGGAGGCAGAATGTCCCTCCAAGAATCTGAAAGCAAGCTGCACCACACCTGCACAAACCGGAGACAAAGACTGCTTGAGACGAGGACACTGCAGGTATGTGAGCATCCTGGCCTTCTGGTATAGTCTTTATTAATTCAGTTCCCTACTCCTGTCCAATTTATTTCACACCCTCACTCCCCCTACACAGCAGTTTAGTTGTCCTGACTCCCAACCATCCACTTGCACCAAGCAGCGTGAAATTCATGCTGCTGAATGGTGCTGGTACAGTGGGCTCCTCCCACCTTATATTGAAATTAAACAATGGTGTAGGGGACGCATTAATAGCCCCTCCAGAACCATATAGGTCACACTAGGAACCAATGTGTCAGGATGGTGTCAGAGAGAGCACACATTTTAAACTGCATTCGGCACTCTCTCTGGCATCAGACATCCTATTCCACTTGTAGTCTTGCGATTCGCACGACTACAAGCTACATGAGATTCATTCTCCAAAAAGCATCGATCACATTTGGATCGGCTTTGTCAAAATCTTCGTACCTGACTACCCACGAGGTACCTGCAATTTTTCCAGCCTTCGCGGATCAGCTCCGCCCCCTGGACCCCCCGAACCTCTAGACTGATCGTGTAATTAGCACGACCTTCATTAACAATACTTCTGAATTATCCTGACGTATCCTGAAGGGAGAGGTGTGGCACCGCGGCCAGGGCGACTGACGCTGGAATCTGGGGATCAGGGTTCGATCCCCGGCTCCGGCGGCAGGTTAGCCCAGCACCATGTGACTCTGGGCAATAGCTCGCTTAATCTTCCCGACGGCCCCCAGCGCCTAGAGACCTTTACGGGTAATTGTGCGCTTAACAAATGTGGATTATTATTATTCCAGACGCCGACCAAGATGTCGACACCAGCGGACCCAGCACTGCTATCAACCCACCTAGTCCTGATGATAATCCCAATTAAAGTGGATCGAAACGCCGTCGACTACTCAGCAACTATAGGCGCCCCCCGCAAAGTGGTTCACGAAGAAAAAAACAACATCAGAATAATGATTTAAAACCATATGGAATCACTCTGGCTTTTATGCACTGTACATATCCATGCACAAGTCACTTCGCGCCGTCCACGCTGACCACATTGTCACCTGCGTTGCCTCCGTGTTTTTCACTCACACACTTGAGCACCTAGTACAATTTGGGTTGTTTTCGATTTTGTATACCTGCAGTGCTGATACAACTGCTAATTGTTTTGACCCCTAATCTGAATTGTTTATATAAATGATGCCATGAGCACATGCTACAATCAAATAGCGTCTCCTTGTCTCACTTCGGATAATGGTGTATTCATATCCTTACTAATTGTCTTCAAAATTATACCAGTTGGGACACCATGTGTTATATATAATTCTCTACCCCAATCCCAACACAGTTGACAGGTTTATACTCCTGTGTTACAATACAATGATTTAGAGTTTGGCAGATGGGATACTCTCAAATCAAGTGCTGCAGTGCACACCTTAATTTTCCTTTTTTGTTCCATATACTCACAACTAGTCTGTTGAGCGTGCAGCCCGGGCTGCGTGATCCGCCCAAGTTCACGCTTCAAGTAATTAACAGAATCGGAGCGTGTTTGCGTTCCTTGCACGGGCGCACAGCGTTGCTTTGATTTAGCACTTATTCACCATATTTTCAAACATTAGTCCATGTACTCATAATTTTTTCGAAAGTTTCATTTATTTCCGATGGTAAATCACACGTAAGACAAAAATGCGTTCAACTGCTTCTCATGCCGCAGATAAGCTAATCCAAGCTTTTTTCTCGACACGCCGGAAAACATTTAACATCCTCAGAAGTGACTCATCTTATACCCAATGCATTTCAAGCTTTCTTTAGCTCTTCTTCAGGGGTTTCACTATAATTAAAAAAACATAAGTCTATAAATTGTTTTTCCAGACCGTTGAAACATACACAGTGCATCTTTTCAAAAACGATGTTTATATATGTAGGATCCATGCCGAGTATTGCAACTGACCCTCATGCAGTGTTTTCCCTCTAACTATTACTGAACAACATTGCTTTGAAGCCCTTCGCATACCTACCCCTTAACCTATCCACGTAGTTGGAGAAACCCTTATCAATAACTTCCCATGGTCTTTTTTTAACCCAATGCTACGGTTCACCGCCTCTAGGTCACATACCTTCGTGTTACTGTGTATCTGTGCTTCATACTGCTTCTTGCTAAATTACGGCACCTGCCTTCCTCATTTCCGTTTCCTTTTTAACTTGTTAAAGTGACGTGACCCCTCCTCTCTCATTAAACCAATAGTCATCAATGATCCCTAGGGCTGCTGTCAAACTAACTACATCTCCCACAAACCTGTGTTGTCAAACCCACTCTTCTACTACAACTGATCCTAAACCTTCACATCACGGTCACAATTACCGTTTCTAACTCCCCGATTCCCCCAAGCAATGAGAAAATTACCCCGCCCTCCCCTTCGATGTTAAATAGTACACTGCACATTGTATTACATAAATGTGGGTTGAAATGAGATGTCTATCAAAACCTGCAAAGTCTTCTAACACAGATACAATTTATACATTTTATAAAAGTACAGCATGTACACGTCCATAATCTGAAATGAACATCCAATTTACGACAAAGTTCCTGCAATTACTGAGATGAATATCTCACATGTCTGTTCTGTCCAATTTTTAGCGTTGTCGAATTTTCTTTCTTTTCTGGATGCAACTCCTAGTTAGGGCAGAGTCCAAACAAAGTTTCAAATCAAGTGCTGCAGTGCACACCTTAATTTTCCTTTTTTGTTCCATGTACTCACAACTAGTCTGTTGAGCGTGCAGCCTGGGCTGCGTGATCCGCCCAAGTTCACGCTTCAAGTAATTAACAGAATCGGAGCGTGTTTGCGTTCCTTGCACGGGCGCACAGCGTTGCTTTTTATTTAGCACTTATTCCTTGGAAAGGTAATAGCACGCACGCGCGCTATGCTGCTGTAATTCTTGTGCACAGCGCTGCTCATTTTAAAAAATACCGTTTCTGTATTTTATTTTGCCTAAATTGCATTTTGCCTTGTTTTTAATCGATCTTGATGTGTCCCCACACTTGCACTATAATTGGGCCCCCCACCGCGTTTTGAGCGGATTTGTTCGCTTCCTACCTTCGTGTTTGGCGCCTGGTCGCCATCTTGGGGGTGGCTAGTGTGGAGTGTGCCACTTGTTTGAGCGCTCTAGCGCTTCTTAGGAGCACAGGTGAGCCACTACTTAAGGCGAGCATTTCATTAGCTCGACCTTGGAAAGGTAATAGCACGCACGCGCGCTATGCTGCTGTAATTCTTGTGCACAGCGCTGCTCATTTTTAAAAATACCGTTTCTGTATTTTATTTTGCCTAAATTGCATTTTGCCTTGTTTTTAATCGATCTTGATGTGTCCCCACACTTGCACTATAATTGGGCCCCCCACCGCGTTTTGAGCGGATTTGTTCTCTTCCTACCTTCGTGTTTGGCGCCTGGTCGCCATCTTGGGGGTGGCTAGTGTGGAGTGTGCCACTTGTTTGAGCGCTCTAGCGCTTCTTAGGAGCACAGGTGAGCCACTACTTAATGCTCGCTCTACTCGCGCAGCGGTGACGCGCAGCGGTAGCGCCTGACTCGCGCCGGAGTCAAGCCAGAGTCCTGCCCGTCTGCGCCCGTCTGCGCTAAGGACCCGCGGACCGCGGCAGGACCCTGTGTTTTGTTATCATGAGTATTCAGTACTCTAGTCAGGCCCTCCTCCGGATCAGACATTGTCTGCCCCCTTGCCCACGATCAGCTCAGCATCCCTTGTGTGGTCCCCACACCTGCCCATGTGGTCGGTGGGAATTATCAACGCCGCTGCTAGCCCCCAGCCAGGTACTACTACATCGGAAGAAGACACCGTCTCCTCCCAGTACCTTCAAAATCCTGCACCATAATGTCAGGTCCCTGCCGAAGCACCATCGAGACATATACGAGCTGATCTCGTTAGAAGGCCCAGATGCCTTCTTTATGACGGAGACCTGGCTAGGTGATGAGGACGTGGCTATTATCAACTTGGCCCTTCCTCCGGGCTATGCAATCCACACCTTAAATCGGAAGGCAAGAGGAGGTGGCATAGCTGTGGCTTTTAAAAACTGCCATACCTGTGCCTGGAAGCCCATGGACTTGATCGGGGCTGAATGCGCTCATTTTTCCATCAGCGTCGGGCAAACACAAACATTATCAGGCCTTCTGATATACCGCCCCCCAGGAAGTGACTGTGCCTTTAGGAAAGCTCTTCCAGAGCTGGTCAGCTCTTTGTCTCTGTCCTCCTCCAATATAACCATCATCGGCGACCTTAATATACATTTTGATGCCACGGAGTTACCAGCGATTAGTAGTTTGCTGGACGATCTCGAAGCAGTGCAGTTATCTCAACTGGTCCGTCTTCCGACCCATGAGGGTGGCCATATCCTTGACCCGGTGTTCACTAACCTCCAATTGGTCGAGGTCTCTCCTCCCAGACCCATGGGTTGGAGTGATCACCATCTTATCGAGCTTTGTGTTACTATGGTAACACGCTTTACAGGGAAGCCTGATAAAACATCTTTCAGGCGCCCCTGGAAAAAGCTCAAACTAGAGGACCTCCACCGTCTTTTGGCCACCACTCCTCCGGTTCTTAAAGATGACGTTGCAACTGGTTACAACATCTTCTGCGCCTGGATTGTTCAAGCGCTTGATGCACTCATTCCGTCCAAATGGAGCAGAAATCGCTCTTCTCAACCTAACCCCTGGTACTCGGAGGCACTTAGGCGGATTAAAGCCACCTGCCGTCAAGCCGAAAGAGCGTGGAGGAAAAACTATGACAGAGATCTAAAGGCACATTACCTGGCTAGGGTTAAGACGTATCATAGAGCTGTCTGCCGGGCCCGGGCTGACTACTATGCTGGAGAGTTCCAGGCTAGCTCCAATCCGTCCAAACTGGTCTTCAAGGTCTTGAAGGAGCTCACAGCGAACAGACTTCCTACTACGGAGATTTGCTCCCTTGCTCACTGTGAGTTGTTAGCTAGCTTCTTTGTGGAGAAGGTAAACACCATCTATCGCTCTTTTCCTAAAGCTGATTCTGACAGTACGACCGTTACATTGCGTACATCACAGTGCTTGGCTACGCTTCCCATCCCATCGGAACTGGAGTTTAATCTCCTAGCGGCCAAGGTTAAGTCTGATTCGCCGGATGACCCTTTGAGACCGGCCCAGTTTCTGGACTCGGCGTCTATTTGCCTCCCACCGATCCGACAACTGGTGGATCAATCCCTTACCACCGGATCAGTGCCACCTAGTTGGAAGGCGGCCTGTGTAATGCCCATCATAAAGAAGCCGGGACTGGATCCAGTGAAGCCGGAGAGTTATCGACCTTTCTCCCTTCTTCCATGGGTGACAAAGATCACAGAGGCCCATGTGAATAACATCTTAACGAAACATCTGACCTCTGCACACCTACTGGATCCCACACAGAATGGTTTTAGATCTGGCCATAGTACAGAGACGGCACTCCTATATATGGTTGAACATCTCCGCTCTGTACTAGATGCAGGTCAAACGGCGGCACTGGTCTTATTAGACCTTAGTGCCGCCTTCGACACTGTATCCCATACCATTCTTGTCCGCAGGCTTGGTGAGGCTGGCATATCTGGCAAGGCGCTGGATTGGTTCCAATCGTTTCTTTCGGAACGATCCTTTCAGGTAGTAGTGCCACCGTTCAGATCAAAACCTCACGCCATTACTCAAGGAATTCCGCAAGGTTCGGCGTTGAGCCCCACTCTTTTCAACTTATACGGCCAACCTTTTGCGGCGGTTGCGAAGAGTTGGGGTCTCACAATGGTATCTTACGCCGATGATGCCCAGCTGGCAGTGGTTCTCAATGGGGACTCTGACCAATCGGCATCAAACTTTGCGGATGGTTTGAGGGCTGTTGCTGGCTGGCTCACCACCAACTCTTTACAGCTCAACGCCCTCAAAACCGAGGTGATGATGTTAGGGAAACATCCAGATCTGTGGGGCGCGAGCTGGTGGCCTAACGAGTTGGGACCCCCCCTAAACCGGCCGCCGAACTTAAAAATCTTGGCGTGTGGCTGGACTCCAAACTCACCTTCTCGTGTCATACTAAGAAGGTGACATCTACATGCTTCGGCATCTTGCGTGGTTTGAGGCCTATCCTCAAATTTTTTGATGCCCCCACTCGCCAGTTGGTGATTCAAGCCAGCATTGCATCAAGGCTCGACTACGCAAGTTCACTGTTTTTGGGTGCCAATCAGGCGGAGGTCCTGCGACTCCAACGGGTGCAGAACGCGGCTGCCAGGGCTCTGGTAGGCCTGCCACGGTTCTGTTCAGCCCGCAGTACAATTTGTAAATTACATTGGCTGCCAGTAATCAGGCGCATAGAGTTTAAGACTCTGTGTTTCGCGTTCAAAATCCTCAAAACCGACACCCCTACCATTCTCCAGCATCTTTTGACCTTGTATACGCCATCTCGTAGCCTTCGCTCTGCGGGTCAAAATTTAGCACTTGTTCCGCGTTTTAAAAAAAGTAGACTAGGTGGTCGTTCTTTTACTGTGTTGGCCGCCAGGCTATGGAATGCGCTTCCTGCGCACATTCGAGCCTTAGAAGATCTTTTAGTTTTCAGGAAGGCTGTTAAAACGTATCTCTTTCCCATGTCTTATTAATATTCTCTGACCTTTTTTACTCTGTTAGTTGTGTTGCCTTTTCAGCTATAGCGCCGGGACGCCCCTTCGCTGGGGCAGCTGTGCGCTCAAAAAAACTAAGTAACATAACATAACATAACATATTTTCAAACATTAGTCCATGTACTCATATTTTTTTGAAAGTTTCATTTATTTCCGATGGTAAATCACACGTAAGACAAAAATGCGTTAAACTGCTTCTCATGCCGCAGATAAGCTAATCCAAGCTGGGATACTCTGTCACAAATGTGACGGATATCCCGTCCACTTGTAATAAGGAGGACTGGATATCCGTCACGTTTGTGACTTAGGGGGTCATTACGATAGCGGTGAATCTGCCACCTCCAGCCAGGGAATGACGGATTCACCGCCATTGTGCGGCTATTCTCCACCCACCAGATAAGGATCGCGGGTGGATTGCTGGCGGACGGGAAGTCCGTTCGCCACGGGTCCTACACAGGCAATCGTTACGATTGCCAGTCGGACCCACCCCACATCCACAAAATGTCGGTGGAGCCTAGCAGGCACCGCCCGCCAGATTAGAATGCTGCATCCCCGCCAGCCTGTGTACGCAGCTGGTTCGAATCCCTGCCACGAGTCCATCTGCCATGGTAATGACCCCCTTAGGATCCCCTTCACCAAACTCGAAATCAGGTCCCCAAGTTTTATTAACAGGCTGATGCAAAAAGAACAATTGATAGACAGAATGCAGAACAACGTCATACATTCACCCCAGTACAGAGATCTGGGCCTAAATCCATTGTTTTTTTGCTCACCATGCATTCCAGTTTGGGCCCAGCCATATGCAAATCAGTCTTGGCACTGCTCCCAAGGCTGAGCGGAGGGCAGCAGTTAACAGGTCTCTGTTCATGTTAAAATGTCTTTCTGTGCAGATGCAGGCAAATTCTTCTTCCCAAAGTGAAATGCAAACACAAACTTCTAGCTCCTCTTTCTCTCTATCGCTGTCTCATGGTCTTCCTTTCTTTATCATTATTTCCATGCTTCTATCTATATCTGTTTGACATTATCTTCCTTTCACTCTCGTCCTTCACTACTGCTGCCTTATGGTTATTTTCATTTCTTTCACAGTCTCCCCATCTCGCTCATTTTCATCACCAATGAGTCCCAGTCACTTTATTCAAGTATATTATTGCCTTCTGTTCATTCTCTTCCTCTCTCTTTTTTTCACTTCTTCCTGCTGTCTCATTCTATTCTTCTCGGACAATAATTTTTCCTGATATTGTTCCTTCCTCTCTTACAGTCCCTATTTCTTTATTTCTGCACCCTCTCTTTTCCTCACTGCCTTTATCTCTTATCACTTTTCTCTTTTTCACCACCAACCCCATTATTTATCTTCACAGTCACTATCTATTTGCTTGGTTCTCGTCATCCCTTTCAATAATTTTGCTTTTTTAAAAGGAGCTTAGTTAACGCACATGGACCCAGAAGAGACGTGGCTGAACCATGGACTGAGATGGCCGCGTAGTTTCGGAGCTCAGTCGAGTCCCTGGAACCAACGGCCACCCCGGAGTCCACAAGCTGCCACACAACACAGTGATGATGCGGCTGAGATCTGCATGGCGTCCGGACCTGTAACAGTGCTTTTAGGCAGTCTATAGCAGAACGGACATGTCTGCTACGGCAAGGTGAGCACTGAGGCATCAACAAGCCATGGCCTCAATTCCGGCCCATACGCCAGCGCAAGCGGTGGGCGTGGCCTCCAGAACTTAGACAAGGTGGCGACAGGGCGAAGAAGTGAGGTAATGGAGGGCGCGTACTGACATGGTGCTCTCTGCTGTTGGCGGACATCGCGGGAGCCCCAGTTTCACCGCGATGCCCTGAAGTTACCCAGAGATCGGCCCGTTTCTGCATCCTGGCACACAGACTCCAGTGCTGCCTAACATCACAGCCTGAGGTTTCCTTGGCAGCCCACTGTTGGACTTGGCCCTTTCCCCCCAAAATGTTTCACTTTTCGCCCCCCTAATTTGAGATGTCTCCCCCATGGTGAAGGTTACCTGTATAGGCCATGTGTGGTGTGAGACTCCTTGTTAATATGTAATGTCATGCAATAGTGTGAGCACTTGTCAATTTCCCCCATTGTAAAATGTACCCTGGTGAAATGTTGTGTTTTTAAAATGGCTGCCATGTCTGTGCGTTGTGCCACCTGACTGCAGGAGGTTAGCAGTCTAGTTGTTAGGTACCCAGCCACCCCTGCATTTGGAGGGAAAGCCTGGCACCCAGGGTGCTCTACTCCTCCCCCTGAGCCAGTTAGAACTAGTTCGCCTGTCTGAGGTGGGTTAGCGGTCTACTTGTCTGGTACCCAGCAATTCCAGCATTTGGAGGGACCTTCTAGAAGCTTCCAGCCTTTCTGGTATAGGGAGAGCAGTAGAGATGTGATGAGCAGAGACAGAGCTGGGACAGGAATGTGAGGGGACCTGCTGCCAGGGGATACCGCCACTTGGGCCTGTGTGCTGGACCCTGCCCCCATCTAGGACCCCCCTACTGTCCCCAGGGCTAGTAAAGCCCCACTTCAGGAGTTCAGGCTGCTTTGTAGGAGGAGGGCCATGCTGCAGTGGGGATGGTGAAAGCCTACCACCCTGTTTTGATGATGCCCCCACTACCTGCTGACCGGGCCCCTGAAGAAGGAGGGCCACCCCAGGTCCCTGGAGCTGCCGGGACCCTGCGCTACGCAAGCGCTGTGCCAAGAAGCGCCGAGAAGGGAAGGAGTGTTGTGGACTGGACCCTCCAGGAGGTGAGAAGAGTTACCCGGGGACCCCTGGGCGTGTTACTGGGACTGTCCGTCCCCCCTTGAGCTGAGAGTGGAAGCGCTGGCCTGCAGAAGACTGCTTGTGTCCCCAGAGTGCTATGACCAAGACTGCCCTGCTGATTGCCTGCCAAGCGCTATAATCTGGAAAGCGCTGTGCTGCAGAAGCGCTGTATGGGGAGGATTGCACCCCCAAGGAGCTGTGCTGTGAGGAGCTGACTGTTAAGCGCTATAACTTCAAAGCGCTGGAGAAGTGCTGCTGGCCCTTTGAGCCCCAGGGCCCTGAAAGCTGTGTGGCCCGAGAGAGGAGCTGAGCGCTGTGAATAGCGCTGTGGGTGCCTACCCCATGTGTTCGCGCCCTTTTGTGGAGTGAATAGCACCGCGGGAGCCCACCCCGCGTGTAGGTGCGCTTATGGCGTGTTTAAAATAATTACCAGAAGGGTGCCTGCCACTACCGCCAAGGGGAACCCCGCAAGGACAGCAGGAGCCCGGTGAGTGAGGGCTCGACTGAGTGGGTTGAGGTTGTGCCGGGGCACAGGGTCGGTTCCCGCCCCCAGGACTGGTGTTTTGGGTCGACGGGCGGAGGGACTGAGATCGCCCCCCCCTGGAAAAACTCTGACTGGACCCTATTGGCCACTCGCAAGGCTTGTGCTGACTTGGTAAATAACGCCCCCACGTTGAGGAGAAGGCCCTATGCCCCAAGCTAAGTCTAGTGGTTAATGCCCAGAGGTCCCTCTACTGAAGTGCCAGGCCTGATATTAAAATTGTGTGGCTGGTATTCCATTTTCTTGCAGTAGGTGCTTGTGAATTCCTGCCTGATGTTCTAGGCCAGATTTTGAAGTTGTGCCTATGCAAATGCCATGCCCCTTGTGAATGCTAAGGTTAGGCTTCTGTGTTCTTTCTATGTGATGGAGCCTGATGTTAAAGTCTTGCACCTAACGTTGATCTGATGGTGTACTCACTTGCCCCAGGATGCCCCAAAGAGTTATTGGTGGCCATGGTAAATGCGAATATGCCTTTCTAGGTCTGACGTCATGTTGTGTGCTCGATGTTCCTTTCGTTACAGTGGATGCAGATGCCATGCAGGAGTTACCTTCATACCTAATGTGTATCTTATGCGTAATGCCTGAGTTTACGCCTACAGCTTACTTCTAGGTTGGGCCAAGGATGAAGGTCTGAGTTTGCCCTGCAATATCAATCATATGTTTATGCATTTGCTAACATCCTTTTCATTTCAGCCATGGACTCAAGGACTTAATCTTTTATTCTTGTCCCATTTCCCATGTAAATAATCCCCCCTTGCATGCATTGCCCTGGCGCCAGTTAGCACCTTTTTTGTGATTACTGCTATTATTGTGTTTACCTTTGCAGGTTGGAGATAATACAAACCGTATTCTATTTCCAACCAGAAGCAGTGTCGTGTCTCTTTTGTGGTGTGCCTGGTGTGTCGTCTGTGGGTACTTTGTGGATGCTTCACACATGTCCTCAGGAGTTTGGCCTGCCCGCTCTGTTCCATGCTACCCCCTGTAGAATTGGTAACCCCATTTCTAACATTGGTGGCAGCGGTGGGATAGGACTTGTGTTGCGCAGTACCACAGCGGCCACAGGTTACATTGCAAATAGAGCACTGAGAAGTAATCACAGTTTTTGGGGATATTGTTTGGCTGAATATTGTGTTTTCTTTAGCATTATTGCTTCCTCCTAAAAAGTGTTTTGAATCGTGTCCCCCTTGTTCCACTGTAGGTGTGTCCCGGGTGTACCTTGCCATGATGGGGATGGTTTATGATGAGGATGAACTCATGGAGTACACCGAGCAGGAAGTGGTAGATTTCTGCAAGGAAAGAGGGATACCCCCAGTAGGAAACATTAGAAGAAAGTTGTTTCTCTATGAGGCCCTCAGAGGGGGAGCCCTTAGAGATCGATGGGGACCTGTCTGATTACCCCCCAGAGTATTTGAAGGGTGGATTTGGTAGAGGCCAGAGGGAGGGCTCCCAATCCATAACCCTGGAGGGTAATTACCCCGATTAAGAGGTGGAAGAGTTTGACAGGGCAGAGACGCCAGTAGATGATGAGGACACCATAAATAGGGAGTCTCGCACTGGGTCCAGTCCCGGGGGCACTGCCCCATCCCTTTCCCGGTCCCCAGAAGAGTGGGTAGACAGGAGAGAAGAAAGGGAGCATCGGCTGGCGCTGGCAAAGCTCATGCATTCCAAGGAGTTAGCGCAGCTGAGGGTGGAAGAGTAGAGGCTAGAGACGGAAATGGTTCTAGCGCAAGAGAGGATGGCGGAGGCAGAGAGGGCCTTTGCCAGAGAGAGAGTAGCTCAGGTGGGTAGGTTGTCCTCTGAGAGTGGTTGTTTTTTTGGTCTGGATTCACCGGTGAGGGTGGGATCCAGTGGTGGCAGCGAGAGTGGTTCCAGTGCAGGGAGTCCCACTCCCAAACCCCAGGAGACCGTGCCTGATTCCCAGGAGGAGGGGGACGGGTTAGTGTTTAGGGGCAGGGGAAAACTGTCCCACCAGTCCTGGGGAGAGTTTGAGGAGGAGTGTTGGACTGCATTGGAGGATTGGGTGGTGAGTAGAGCAGTGGAGGATTGTGAAGGGCTGTGCCATGCAGTCATCAGAGAGCACATGCTGAGGAGTTGTTTCCCACGTCTGCGTCACCATCTGTTGCAGTGTGGGTTCTCAGACCCCAGGGAACTTGCACAGGAGGCAGACCTTTGGGTACGTGCCAGAGAGTCTGAGAGGACATTGGGGAGTGATCCTAAAGGGACTGGTGCAGTGATCATCCGACCCAGCGAGGTGGGAGAGGTGAGGAAAAGCCCAGCTAGGTACCAGGATAGTGAGAGGGTTGTAGGGCCTCACATCCCATCTACAGGAGGGGGTGAGACAGGGTGGTGTCCCGAGGTGCCCCAACCACAGTAACAGGGCCTGGAGAGTTTAGTAAGTGAACCCCAGGTTGGGAGCCTGACCTGTCCTGATGTGCCTTCCAGTGAAGGGGATCCCCTCGTGTCAGGAGAACCCAGAGCATCAGTAATCGGAGCTCCAGTGGTTTGGGGGTCTGACCAGTCACAGGGTTTAGATCCTGGACTGGGGTTCCAGGTTCAGGGGTTGCCTGACCTGGAGGATGGGGTACCTGTAATTAAGGTCCCTACCAGTTTGACTCCCAGGGGTACTTCTCCCGGTGGGAGGGTGCGGAACTCTGGGAGGGGGTGCAGAGGGATGAAGGTCTCTCCTCTGTCACCGGCTCAGCCACAGGGCGCAGATCCCGGGTTGGGTGGCCAGGTTGAGGGTTTGCCGGATCTGGCGGGTGGGACATCTGTAATCAGAGTCCCCCCGGATTTGACTCTCAGGGGTACTACTCCAGTTAGGAGGGTGCGGAACTCTGGGAGTGGGTGCATGGGGGAGGGAGGACTCGCCTCTGTCACCGGTTCAACCTGAGGGTTTCGACTCCAGGTTGGGGAGAGAGAGGTGTTCTGAGGGTGACCCGCTTAGGAGAAGAGGGCGGAACCCCAGAAGGAGAGGTAAGGGGAGGAGAGCCTCGCCCCTGGTGGCTGGTCAGCCTGAGGGTTCGGACCCCAGGTGGGGAGACCAGTGGCAGTTTGGTAGGAGGAGGTGGTCCAAAGGTACTACGGGCCTGAGGCTAAAGCCTCCCACTCTGTAAGAGGGCAAGGGCCAGAGACTTCTGGATGGCCTAGAGGCCAGTCCTGGCCACATCCCACTAGAGAACACCAGTGGGGTGGTTTGGTTGGTGAAGGGAGGGTTGCGAGAGTGAACCATCGGGTTCCAGAGTGGAGAAGAAACTGCAGGTGCTCCTGTAGTTGCGGGCCTGCATCCACCTTTTTCCGCCCCAAGCAGGGAAGCCCATCAAGGCAATGATTGGTCTACCCTGGCTTTTGGCTGAGGGGGAGTTGTGTTGGACTTGGCCCTTTCCCCCCAAAATATTTCGCTTTTCGCCCCCCTAATTTGAGATGTCTCCCCCATGGTGAAGGTTACCTGTATAAGCCATGTGTGGTGTGAGACACCTTGTTAATATGTAATGTCATGCAATGGTGTGAGAACTTGTCAATTTCCCCCATTGTAAAATGTACCCCGGTGAAATGTTGTGTTTTTAAAATGGCTGCCATGGCTGTGCGTTGTGCCACCTGACTGCAGGAGGTTAGCAGTCTAGTTGTTGGGTACCCAGCCACCCCTGCATTTGGAGGGAAAGCCTGGCACCCAGGGTGCTCTACTCCTCCCCCTGAGCCAGTTAGAACTAGTTTGCCTGTCTGAGGTGGGTTAGCAGTCTAGTTGTCTGGTACCCAGCAATCCCAGCATTTGGAGGGACCTTCTAGAAGCTTCCAGCCTTTCTGGTATAGGGAGAGCAGTAGAGATGTGATGAGCAGAGACAGAGCTGGGACAGGAATGTGAGGGGACCTGCTGCCAGGGGATACCGCCACTTGGGCCTGTGTGCTCAACCCTGCACCCATCTAGGACCCCCCTACTGTCCCCAGGGCTAGTGAAGCCCCACTTCAGGAGTTCAGGCTGCTGTGTAGGAGGAGGGCCACGCTGCAGTGGGGATGGTGAAAGCCTACCACCCTGTTTTGATGATGCTCCCACTACCTGCTAACCGGGCCCAGTAGTGCCTACTGCTCTGTCCCCGGGCCCCTGAAGAAGGAGGGCCCCCCCAGGTCCCTGGAGCTGCCGGGACCCTGCGCTACACAAGCGCTGCACCAAGAAGCGCCGAGAAGGGAAGGAGTGTTGTGGACTGGACCACCCAGGAGGTGAGAAGAGTTACCCGGGGACCCCTGGGCATGTTACTGGGACTGTCCGCCCCCCCTTGAGCTGAGAGTGGAAGCGCTGGCCTGCAGAAGACTGCTTGTGTCCCCAGAGTGCTGTGACCAAGACTGCCCTGCTGATTGCCTGCCAAGCTCTATAATCTGGAAAGCGCTGTGCTGCAGAAGCGCTGTATGGGGAGGATTGTACCCCCAAGGAGCTGTGCTGTGAAGAGCTGCCTGTTAAGCGCTATAACTTCAAAGCGCTGGAGAAGTGCTGCTGGCCCTTTGAGCCCCAGGGCCCTGAAAGCTGTGTGGCCCGAGAGAGGAACTGAGTGATGTGAATAGCGCTGTGGGTGCCTACCCCACGTGTTTGCGCCCTTTTGTGAAGTGAATAGCGCCGTGGGAGCCTACCCCGCGTGTAGGCACGCTTATGGCGTGTTTAAAATAATTACCAGAAGGGTGCCTGCACCTACCGCCAAGGGGAACCCCGGAAGGACATCAGGAGCCCGGTGAGTGAGGGCTCGACTGAGTGGGTTGGGGGCGTGCCGGGGCACAGGGTCGGTGCCCGGCCCCAGGACTGGTGTTTTGGGTCGACGGGCGGAGGGACTGAGATCGCCCACCCTGGAAAAACTGTGACTGGGCCCTATTGGCCACTCGCAAGGCTTGTGCTGACTTGGTAAATAATGCCCCCACGTTGAGGAGAAGGTCCTATGCCCCAAGCTAAGTCTAGTGGTTAATGCCCGGAGGTCCCTCTACTGAAGTCCCAGGCCTGATATTAAAATTGTGTGGCTGGTATTCCATTTTCTTGCAGGGGGTGCTCGTAAATTCCTGCCTGATGTTCTAGGCCTGATTTTGAAGTTGTGCCTATGCAAATGCCATGCCCCATGTGAATGCTAAGGTTAGGCTTCTGAGTTCTTTCTATGTGATGGAGCCTGATGTTAAGGTCTTGCACCTAAGGTTGATTTGATGGTTTACTCACTTGCCCCAGGATGCCCCAAAGAGTTATTGGTGGCCATGGTAAATGCAAATATGCCTTTCTAGGCCTGACGTAATGTTGTGTGCTCCATGTTCCTTTCGTTACAGTGGATGCAGATGCCATGCAGGAGTCACCTTCATACCTAATGTGTATCTTATGCCTAATGCCTGAGTTTACGCCTACAGCTTACTTCTAGGTTGGGCCAAGGATGAAGGTCTTAGTTTGCCCTACAATATCAATCATATGTTTATGCATTTGCTAACATCCTTTTCATTTCAGCCATGGACTCAAGGACTTAGGGCCAGATGTAGGTAAATCCAATTTACCGACTCATAAATACCGAATTTTACCGATTCGGTATTTATGAATCGGTAAATTAGAAGGAGGCAGATGTAGGTAATTCTTAATTTACAATTGCCGAATCTGTAAGATTCGGTAATTACAGATTCTGTAATTACAGAATCGGTATTTGCCATTGATTCCTATGGGCCTTGAAGCCCAAAGGATTCACTAGCAGATACCGATTCGGTATTTACAGAATCTGTAAAATTACCGAATTTACAAGGGGAACAGGGTGTCACTTTGACACCCTGTTGCACCCCTGTTTCAGGCTTGTGTGCCATGTGACACACAGACATGCCCTTATGGCATGTCTCTGTGCCACATGGCACAGGTGTACATGCACAGATCTGCATATACACTAGAATTCGTTATTTACCATGGAATAGTATTCCATGGTAAATAACGATTCGGTAAGGGCCTGTGGCACTGTTTGAGTTGCCACCTACATCTGGATTTACCGATTCGGTAAATTTACCGATTCTGTATTTTACAGAATTGGTAAATTTACCGAATCGGTAAATATACTGATTCTGTAACTTACAGTCCCCCTACATGTCAAATCCCAAATACCGGTTGGTAACGGCCGAAATCGGCCGTTATCGACCAGTATTTGGCGACCTACATCTGTCCCGTAATCTTTTATTCTTGTCCCATTTCCCATGTAAATAATCCCCCCTTGCATTCATTGTCCTGGCGCCAGTTAGCGCCTTTTTTGTGATTACTGCTATTATTGTGTTTACCTTTGCAGGTTGGAGATAATACAAACCTTATTCTATTTCCAACCAGAAGCAGTGTTGTGTCTCTTTTGTGGTGTGCCTGGTGTGTCGTCTGTGGGTACTGTGTGGATGCTTCACACATGTCCTCAGGAGTTTGGCCTGCCCGCTCTGTTCCATGCTACCCCCTGTAGAATTGGTAACCCCATTTCTAACACCCACGTTGTACAGTGCCAGGGCACAAGTCCTAAAAAATAAGTGAGGGGACGCTGGCACCGGAAGTGACATCACGAAAGGTGGCTTGCACCATCGGGCTCATTGCCTCCCCTCGCTCACCCCTTAGATGCGATTGCATCTGAGGAGTCAGCGCGTGAGCAGCATGCTGTGAGCTCCAAGCTCTTCGTCCCTGAGAGGCCAAGGAGTGAAGTCCAGCTGTTTGGCAGGGGGGATGGCATCCACCCGGTAAAATAAGTGGGGGGACGCCGTCCACCCGCGTGGTACCCCGACTCGAGCCCTGTACAGTGGCCATTCCTTTGCTGTTTCTGCTCCCTCCACGCCCCCCATCACTGCAGTGCCCATCGTGCCCACATCAGTTGGATTGCTGAGGGCACAAACACGTCTATTGAGCCCAGAGGTGCAGCGGGTTGCTCTAAGTACATTTGAGGCCAGTATTGGGGATGGTCTTTCGATCAGTGAGGCCCAGATAGAGTTGGACCCTACTGTGGGGTGGAAGCAGCCAGGTGGACACTGTTGACGGACACTGTTGACGATGGCTGGATAGCCACATTGTAAGAGGCCATGCATAAGGGAGCTGTGAGTTCCAATTGGTGGTGCGCAACATTGAACAACACACGGCCTTTGGCGGTTTGGCCGCTGATCGTCCGAACTGCACAGGCCAAGACCACTACGCCACTGGCCTTGCTGCGACAACCCTCCCAGCTGCCCCTTCCCAAGACCATGGGTAAGGGAGCTCGGGAGCAAGGAAATTGCCATTTGAAAAGGTCAGCGGCATTACAGATACAATCACTACCACAATGGTGGAGGGGGGCGATCAGGCTACTGCTCCAATGCACACACATGTGCAGGGCAGCGATGTACTCATGGCGAACTTAAGGTGGGCTTTTGAGCCCTAGACACTCGCTTTGACGCCCTCGATAAACGGCTTGACAATATGGGGGCCCGTCTTGATCATCAGGCCAAACGTCTCGACACTGCAGAGGGTAGAATCTCAGACTTAGAGGATGGCTCGGCTCAGGCTACGAAACGATTGGAGATGATGGAAGGCCATAAAGAATGAAGACCTCAAAGCTAGGGGAGATGCAATAACATTCGCATTGTGGGAGTGCCTGAGTCCACGAATACGGGTCGTCTAGATGAGTTTGTTGAAGGTCTTCTGGTAGACATGTTTGGTCGGGAGTCTTTCACAGCTACCTTTGTTGTGGAGTGGGTGCACAGAACCCTCGGCCCGCAGCCAAGCCCCGGCTATCCGCCCGCCCCATTATGGCACTGCTTATGAACTTCAAGGACAGAGACACTGCATTGCGGATAGCCCGGGAGCGGGCATCGTTGGACTTGTAGGTTTCCGCCATCTTCCTATATCCTGACTTCACTGCGATGTTTCAGGAGGCTCACCAAAGTTTGGGATGGTCAAAGCTGCACTGCGTAAGGCCGGACTCAGGTACGGAATGTTGTACCCTGCGAGACTGAAAGTGGACGTCGATGGCTGGTCGAGAATAGACCCAGGACTACCTCAAAAATCTGTCTAACCCTGGACCACCTAGGAAATCCCCCACTCCTGAACGTTCGCCATCATTACCAAACACTGGCTCCAGCATGTAACTGTTTTCAGCGAATTGAAGGTATTAGCATTGAACCAGTTGAAAAGTATAGAGTGTTAATAGCATATTTTCCTTTATTATATTCCAAAGTTGTTTGCATGTTAGACTTCTGACTCTGGCAATATGTAGCTCACTTACAGTATATTCTAGGTTTCCAGGCACAAGGCTAGGCGTTGCCTCTCCTCCTGTGCGTTCACACTTTTTGCAATTCTCTATTTGATAATTGTGATACTTGTTTTATTTTACCTTGGGGTGTTGGGATTTCCCCTGGATTTAGGAATAGGGGATGGGTGGGTGGGTGGCGGAGGGCTGTTTTTTTTGTTCTAGGGTATCGCTTGTTCCTGACTTGACTTATTTACTATTGCGATCCATGTGCTAGAGTTGACATTGACATGCATTTTGTAGTCCTGACCACTTGTGATGATGGCGGGTAGGCTGTTTACTTTGTCTGAAATCACACAGTGCAGGGGTTGAACAATGCCAGGAAAGAAAAACATGTGGGGCCCGATGTAGGTAGCCAAATACCGGTCGGTAACGGCCGAAAATCGGTAAATTCGGCCATTACCGACCGGTATAAGTGCATCGAGATGTATGTCACCAAAAATGTACCGAATCGGTAAATACCAGTCGGTAAAACACCGAATCAGTATTACACGAATCGGAATTTACCGAATACATATTCTCCGAATCGGTAAATAAGAAATGGTAAGTTACCGAATCGGTAAATACCGGACTCATATTTACCGAGTCGGTAAATAAGAAGTGGTAAAAAAGGCCATTTGAGATGTAGCAAAGTCAGGAAATACCGAATTTCGTGAAATTCGGTATTTAAGAGTCGGTATTTAACATGGATTGGAAGCAGGTGGAAACCAGGAACAGGATATATAAGAAGCTCCCAAAATGCAACTGTAAACCCACAATGGCGGCTTTCTACGTTATTGCAAGGCGGCTACGGATACAGGCAGCAGGAGAGAGGGTCTGGCTAAGGGAGGAGCAGGGATATAGGCAGAGGATCACCCTCTTCCAACTCACTGAAGCAGAGATCCTGCAAAGGTACCGACTCCACCCCAGAACCATCCTGGACTTGATCAGGGACTTCCACCCATATCTGGAACACCCAACCCCAAGAGCACACGCCATCCCACCCCATGTACAGGTGCTGTGCTGCCTACACCTTCTTGCCTCTGGGAGCTACCAGCACGTGATAGCCTCTGTAGGTGGAGTGTCCCAGAGCTGCCTGTCACGCTTCTTCAGAAAATTCCTAAACGCAATGATGCAGAGGATGGAGCACTACATTGAGTTCCCTGAGACACCTGCAGAACTAGCAAGGACAAAAAACGAGTTCTATCAACTTGCACAGTTCCCGCACATCATCGGCTGTATCGATGGGACGCACATCCCACTATGCCCACCTGCAGCAACTGAGCACATATACAGAAACCGTAAGTCCACACATTCAATCAATGTGCAGGTGATCTGCAACGCTAGCAACATGATAACGGACATTGTAGCCAAATATCCTGGGAGTACCCACGACTCCTACATATTCACCAACAGTGGGATATACAGACGCCTTGTGGCTGGTGATTTTGGTGATGGATACCTGCTGGGTAAGTATGTGCGAGACACCCTGACAGTTCATGCAGAAGGTGCACACCTGAGTACGTGACTAATCAAATTATCCTTTCCCACCCAGGTGACAGTGCATATGCCCTGTGGTCATTTGTGCTCACCCCCTACCTGAACCCATCCACCAGGAGTGAAAGGCGTTATAACGTGGCACACAGAACAACACGTTGCGTGGTGGAACATACATTTGGACTGCTGAAAAGTAGATTTAGGTGCCTCCATAAGAGTGGAGGTGCACGTCAGTACACGCCAATTATCTGTTGCAAGATTATTGCGACCTGCACCATGCTGCACAATCTTGCCACCAAGGAGGCCACAGAGATAGAACTGACATATCATGAGGACATTGATGATGGGACAGTACAAGCAGATCACAATGCAGCAGGAGCAGCACCAGCAACAGATGGTCGACTGCGACGCGCTGAAATCACCAACAGATACTTCTAATTGAGCGATGACACACAGCCATGTCCAGTGTTTGGAACACTCACTTTAATGTACACTACTGCACCTTCCAAAAAACATATATCAAATTAAATGCACTTTGCACAATGGTTGGCCAAAGTTCACTTCACGTTGACCTGTCCTGTGTTCAATATACCTCTCAATGTTTGCGCTTACGCATGATGTTTTGCAAGCCACAGGGCTGGGGGTCTACATGCGCAGTGGTGCCGGTGTCATCAGCATGGAGTCTGCTGCTCCTACGAATGTCCTGAACAGGCGTGCTGGACCCACTCCTGCTCGTTGACTCCTCAGTGTCCCCAACGACCATGTTGCCACCTGTGGCTGTCAGCTGTGTCAGCATTGCCTCCATTGCAGAGGTCACCCTCCCCATCCCCCGGGACAAGTCACTGCAACAGTGTACAATGTCAGTCTGCAGATTAACAGAGCGGCGACACTGCAGGGTGGTAGAAGTTGCCAAGCGGTTAATCGACTGATTGAGCAGCCTGACCTCGCGCCTATACCTGCGCCTCTCTTTTTCGGTCACTTTCAAGCCTGTCACAGAGGGTGCCCATGCGCACACCCATGTCCCTCACCCCCTTCGCCATGGACTCCATCCCTTTGCCCATTGCCTCCATCCCTTTGCCCATGGCCTCCATTCCCTTTGCCATGGCACCTATCCCCCGATCGATGTCCGACATCCTGGTATTCAGGATGCGCACCTGCCGGTGCACTGCAATGATGCCTTTGGCCTGCATACGCTGGACTTTGACCATTGTGGCTTCCAGCCCAGCGAAGACCCCCTGCACATCCTGCCCCTCATCCTGCTCTCGTGCCCTACGGACACGGTCACCTGCACGGCCAGATCCCAGTGACCCAAGTTGTCCAGCCTGGCCAGCCATTGTTGGTGTACTAGGTCTGGGAGCCTCTACCACTTCCTCATCAGAGCTCTCCAGGATCCTTAAAGGTGGTACGTCCTGCCTCCTTGGCCTCACATGCACAGGGGACCCTGAGCTGGGTGTTGTGGCTTCTGCAGGTGCTGGCTGAGTCTGTGTCTCGAACAGCAGGGGCGACAGTGGCTGAGCAGTGGTGTCGATCTCCATTGCTGTGGGTGCCTGGGGTGTGGTTGTATCCTCAGGGACAGTGCTAGGTCCAGCTGTGTCTTTGACCTTCTCCCTCGCAGATGTTGTTGTGGCACTACACTCCCCTCCCAGCGCCGCTCTGCGCAATGACTCTCCTGTGAACAGACATGGACAATGATCAGCTGCGTGTTTTCCCAACACAGATTCCTAAGACACAATTTCATTTGCCTAGACTGTTTGCGTATGGGGAGTGTGGCATGGCATGCAGGGTTCGGTGTTGGCAGCTTTGATGTATGTACCTATGAATACAACTACCATGATGCTTTGCTGGGGACTACAGTCATGTGTGCTGGATTGTGAGTGATTCACCCACATTGGGGAAGGGGCCTGGGAATGGGTGGGGTACATGTCCATGCATCTTACCTTTCTTTCTTGCAGCTCTGGCTGAGCTATCAGCATCCCGGATCCCATGTATGCTCTCAGGCTCCATGGTGGATTCCACGAGCTGCTCCAGGTCGGTGAGGCTTGGGGCACGGCTCTTCCCCCCACCGGTTGCTGCTGATTCCTTCCTCTGGGTGGCTAGTTTTTTTTTGGTGGTGATCCTCAGATCATACCACCTCTTCTTCATGTCGTCAATATCGCGATGGGTCACTCCTAGGGCATTGACCTTGCTCTGTATTGCCAGCCAGGTGCTCCTCTTAACAGACTCATTTCACTACTTGCAGAGACTGTCTCCCAAACAGCTGGCTGTAGTGCTGCACAACCTCCTCCACCAGCACCTGGAGCTCTGTTGGGCTGAATTTAACCTTCCTCTTTCTGTCCCCTCCATCCTTTTGTGCCTCCTGGGACTCCATGCTGTTTCTCTGCTGGTCTCAGTGCAGCCTGCTCCTCTGTCTCCCCTCCAGCTCTCTCTGCAGTTCTGTTGCTCTGCACCTGCATGGGTGTGGCCACCTCCAGGTACTGGGGTGTGGTACTTGCATCTGATTGATTGATCTCTCAGATGCTTTGTTGTGGTGTGTGGTGGGTGTCCCTGATTGGTGCACAGGCTCACATGTCATGTATTCGAATTTTCGAGATCGGTATTTACCGAATCGGTAAATACCGATTCGGTAAATTCCGATTCGGTGTCTCCCATTCATTCCTATGGGACTGGAAGGCCATAGGGTTGTATGGGTGTTACCGACTCGGATATTACCGATTCGGTAAATACCGATTCGGTATTTACCGAGTTTGAATACCGATTGATACCGATTCGGTATTTTTTACCGGATGTTTACCTACATTTGGGTTTCCGGTTCATAAATACCGATTCGGTATGAGTCGGTATTTATGAAGCGGTAAAAAAAAATTACCTACATCGGGCCCGTGATGAATTATTTGCAATGTCATAAGTCTGACATTGTTTTTTTACATACTTATACATAAACGGCTGCTTTTCCAACTGATTCACATCCATAATGACAGAGCAGGTTGTTTTACTTTCATGACGGGTGACTTATGGGTTACTGCATCGCTTTCATGTGCATTTATGCACCGAATATTGAAGACCATTACTTTTTCCACTCACTGCATGCTTTATTGCTTCCCTTATGTGTGGACCACATATGCTAAGAGGGGGATTTCAACCTTCATCTGCAGCCTGAACTTGACAGTACATCTGGCTACCCTGCCATGAAACCCCACGCCTGTAGGGTGCCAGCTGATATATGTGAATCCATTGGCCTGGTGGACATATGGGGCGTACGCTTCCCTGAGGACTCCACCTATACAAACTATGCGGCTCCTTATGACACTTGGACACAACTGGATTTTTGGCTGATCTCCCATGCAATGGCCCCCTGGTTTCGGTCAATAACCCATTTACCTAGGACGTATTCTGACCACTCTCCGGTCATTATGCGTATTTGTCTTCCTCGACCCGAAGGTTTTGAAAGACAGTGGAGGTTTCCTGGGCAAGTTTTACAGGACATAGTTTTTTCTACTGAGATTCAGGAGTCGATTACGACTTACTTTTACTTAAGTGTAGGCTCCGTCAATACATGGGTGACAATATGAGAGGAGTTCAAGGTGTACATCAGGGGGGAATGTATAGAAAAACAACTGGGGTCCTTAAATCGTTGAGAATCGTTGAGAAGCATGCTTGCTCACTTCGAGGACAGTTTAAAAGCCCTAGACGATGACCAACTCAAGTACCCAGAACCAGCTACACAGGCCAGACGCCTGTTACTGCTGGCGGAGTTCAGGGAAGACACTGAAAGTGAAACAAAATTTCCAGGCAAATATGCCACCACCAGGCGCTATGGCAAATTGGAAAGGCGTGGCCTTACACTGGCACAGCTGTTGCGACCCTGCATGGGGAAATCATACATTATATCCATCCATACTGATGACAGGCAGATACACACTGACACGGCGGGGATTAGAGATGAGTTCTATTGTTACTACATAAATCTGTATACCACACACGCAATGCATGATGGCGAGGACTGTAGGCCCTATTTAAATGAGATTGAAATGGTTTGGTTACAGGATTTTATGCAAAAGCTTTTAGTGGAGCCATTCTCCAAGGAAGAAACTATGAGCACCTTAGATGCTTTACATGGTAATACAGCTCCAGGGCTTTCGCGGCTTAACTGGCGCATTTTTCAAACACTATAGACATGTACTCGCTCCCTATCTTCTTGAGGTTTATAATGAAGCCCTAGAAAATAAAATATTGCCTCCTATTCTCCTGGAGTAAGTCCGTGCTTCTCCCTCTAATGACTGGCACCACTGAATGGGAATGCGAGTTCCCACTGAAATGGTGTCACGAATCAGTCAGATATTTGGGTATTCAGATCCAGAGAGAGGCTCTGGTGAGACTAAACTATGGTACAGCAATACACAATCTTGAGGCTCAGGTAGAACATTGGATTAGACTCCCGTTTTCCATGTCTGGCAGAATTTCACTCATGAAGATGATTGTTCTTCCAAAGTTTCTATACATGTTTTATAATATTCCTATTCCGCTCCCAGATAGTTTCTTCAAGACCTTAAGCTCTCATCTTATCAGACTCGCTTGGGGTGCCAAAGACCTTGGGTGCGATGGGAAACCATGACCTTCCCATATGAACGAGGAGGACTGGGGGCCCCAGACTTCAAAATGTATTACCTGGTAGCACAATGCAGCTTCCCCCATTCGTGGTACCATCCAGACTCTTGCATTCCCGATAGTAAACCTTAATCAGACCTGATGCATCCGACTCCACTTCACAACAATCTTCCCCAGGGTATCCCTCAGGACCCTAGAGACATACAGGCAGTGTCCACTTCGAACTGGGCGTGGCGCAAACTATTGCGAGTGACTGAATGTGGCTACTTATATTCCTCTGAAATTCCCATAGCACACAACCTATGGCTCCTTATCACTAGAGAGAAATTAGTTTTGCGGGCGATCACATCTCATTCCATGATAAAGTTTGGCGACTTGTTCCTGAATGGACACGTATTTGATGGTGTGGGGGAGAATCATGGCGCCAAACTGACTTTTATGGATCCGTTTATTTTCAGTAGGGTGCGTAGGGTTCTGCGTGCTACTATAGCGGAATATCCACTGGAACCTCAATCCTTTGCACCATTATCTCTCTTAAACTCTAGTTCAGACGGGACTCGACTGATCTCTAGGCTATACAAGGTCAGTATGACTTTGATTCAGAGTCAGGACACTAATACTCATACGGCCTGGGAATGTGATCTTGACCATCCTATTCTGGACGACCAGTGGGGGTACTGTTGTTAGCATATCAGAGAAGTGTCCTTTAATAGTAGGCATAAACAAATTAATTTCAAATATTTATGGAGAGCGTATATGATGCCAGCTAAATTACATGGAATTGACTAATGCCCGCCTCACAACTGCTGTAAATGTGGCAGTCCCTACGCTGACTTTGCTCACTTGACAAGGGCTTGCCCCAAAATAGCAGAATTCTGGACAGTAAGTTTTTTACTTATATCCCAAATGACATCGTTGGTGATAGAACCCTCTCCTGAGGTCGCTCTCCTGGGCTATGTTTATAATATGCCCAAGACACTACGTAAATGTATTCCGCTGGCGCTGCTTTTGGCTAAGCAGGAGATAGCCCTAAGAAGGGTTGGCAAACTACCCTTGACCACTACTGCATGGCTTGCTAGTCGCACCCTTTGCAACACTAACTGCGAATTATATGCCACTTTGCTCCCTTCCAAGTCTTGTCCAAAAGATATATAGGAACCGCTCAAGATATATTCATAGAGCCTGGAACAGGTTGCTCCTAGTCAGACTCCCGATGGAATAGTACCCACAGGCGTGGGTTGAAAGATGGAGATATTTTGACTTTATTGTGTATATGTTCCGAATACCCTCTTGAGCATGGTCTAGCCCACTAGTCAGGCTATGGCAATATAGGCAGACATGAACAAGTACAAGTTAGACGTTTTATAATATTGTGTCACTTTGTAACATAATTTTTCGAGTATCATAGCACATTGGTACTAAATGTGTCGAATTCCTACTGTGTTTATGAAGGAAGTAACTGTGGATATTGCATTGCTTTGTATATGTCGGAAAATGATAGCTAAAGTTAAAAAAAATACACATGGATCAAGCAGGTAGGTCTCAGCAATGAAACAGATTGGCTTTGCCAATGCTTTTTCGAATAGATAGCTTCAACAAAGGCATACATTCACAGTGTATTGGATGAGGAGGGCTCACCCACTTTATGTGGCAAACTTTATCGTTGCCTTCCTCATCCCACCCTAGTAAGGTAATACTACCAGGGCAGACTCAACCCCAGTGCTAGGGAGTGCTTTGATATTAAACCAACTGGATAAAGGCGGGATCCAGATTAACTCTAAAGATACCTTACAGTAAACCAATAGGAATTCCATTTAAGTGTCTTAGGAATGATTAAAAAACACACAGCTCGTGGATGATTATGGATCCAATAGTCGAGTCATCCTAAAAGTGCTGACATGTTTCTGCCCATCCTAGCGCCCAAAATGATCAACAGCTTTAATCAGGGCTCCAAGGATCCCTACTTCTATTATAATACATTCATTCACATATGTGGGATAAGTGATTTACTACCGCCACTACTTTCATAATCTTTGCTAAAGTGAAAGTAAGATAGTAAGTAACGGCCAGATGTACAAAATTGCGTGTTTGCTATTTCCTAATAGCGTATTGTAGCTATTCACTATTAGGAAATAGCAAACAGCAATGTACAACAGTGTGTTAGGCTATTAGCCATTCGCAGGGGTCGCAAATGGACCTGCCTCATCAATATTCATGATACCGGTCGGAATTTGTGACCCATTGGGAATGGCTACAATATCAGGGTTGGTGGCCTGCTGGGGTCAGCAGAACACAATGTCTGTGATTGCTTTTTAAATAAAGCAATATTTTTTTTGCACTATAGCTTGTTTTCCTTAAAGGAAAACAGGATACATTTCAAAAATAAAAATGAAAAGTAGGACCACTGCCTGCTCTTAAAGAATGTTGGTGCCCACATTTACAAAGGGGAAGGGGTCCCTTAAGGACCCCTTCCTGTTTGTGAATGGGTTCCCAATAACTTGAAGGTGGTTGTAAAAGTGAATGTTTTGCAACCACATTCCTGTCGCAAAACATTCATTCATACCAGTGCTATTTGGTATTAGGAAGGGATGCCCTAATCAGTGCCTTCCTATTACAGAATCACAAAATACGATTCGGTAACAAGTTACCGAGTCGTATTTGGCTTCTGTACATGGCTAAATGCATTTTACTAGTCATAAATGGCCTGATGGGCCATTTGCGACCAGTAAAATGCTTTGTAAATCTGGCCCTAAATCTCATACTGGCCACTTATACATATGACTGAGTGATCAATGCATGCAAATAGTCATGGTAATAGTGCGCAAAACAGAATACAGAGGTGTGACACACCAATTGCAGAGCACTCCTAGCTTGAAAGGACTACACACAAAATAGTTTAACAATTGTGAACACAATCACACTTCTAATTTCTTCCTTGCTTTCCTGACTCTAACTAGGTGTGGTTAGCAGCTTGTGATCTGGTCATAGAGAGCACTCTCTGTAGTCACATGCTTGAAGTATCAAAAGAAAGGTTTGCAAATGTGTAATAAAACTTCTTGATGCCTTAATATAAAGGAGCCTTGTAAGAAATTAGGTAGTTGATTGACTGGGATGTTAGCCCTGGTCAAGCATCAACCGCAATCCTTTTCAAGAAGAGACTAGAGACAACCCTAAATTAATCTGTGCTCAACCATCTGGGAGCTTGGCACAGATCATCACACAAAAAAGAAGGGGGAGAGGTACGTCTCCTTTTACATCCTCCTCATTATAAGCTTCAATATCTACAAAAAGAGGAAAAGAAGTAAGAGGTAGGTGTATTTAGAAACACATCCCGCTTGGGAAAAACATACGTTTTTTTTGATTGCCCTCCCCCACTAGGTAGTGGCATGCTTCATCATAGGGGAGCTACAACATCCCGCGCAGACCCACGCCTGGGATAGAACAAAGGGAGGGTGAAGACAATACAAACATGTATGTGTTGGGATCCACGCAGCAAACTACATATAGACAGACAATGATAGGGTAAGTGTAAAACTACCTCAAGAATACCCTTCAAAAATCATTAGTCATGGGTTCCTTAGATAGGATTACACATGATATCAAAATGGAGATGGTCTAGGGGATAATAAGGACCCCTTTGTCTCTCTTTACTGATTCTACGTCAACATGTTTCAGCTACTTTTAACACCCAATAAGGGTTGCTTGGCCTTCCTCAGCACTAGCAATCCTGTTGTTATAAATCCCTTTTCAGGTAAATAATCTGGCATTCAAAGACATATATGTGTTAAAAAAAACTTTTTACATCTAATGAACTTGCTTTTCACTTTCTGTGTAGACACTCTCCGGTGTTTCATGTTTCATTGATAAAGCCACTCAAACTGGAGGACAAGCAGGAGCATCCACCTGTTGTCACACTTTCGTCAAGGGCAGGATGCTACTTTTTGGGCCTGTCACCACCCCATGATGGCATGCCACTGCCTTGTGGGTGAGGGCAATTTTAAAGATCCTTATGTTTTTTTTTAGATTGGGATGTGTTTATACGTTCACCTACTTCTTCCTCCTTTTTCTCTTTTGTTGATATTGAAACTTGGCACAGACCAGTTAGGCTTAATTTAGAGGTAATATGTAAAGTATTGGTGCAACACTTTGACTAGTATTAAAGTGAAAACACTCCAAATACAGGATACAACAAAAAGTTAGAAAAATAGAGGTATTTTTAATCAAAACATGACAAAAAACGACAAAAATCCAATCAGCAGAACTGGAGATATGCAGTTTTAAACAATTTAGTGAAAATAAAGCCAAAAAGTACAAAGTGCCAACTGTGGATATCTGGTTGCGCCAAACCGGGACAAAGTGCCGCAATGGAGCACGGGCCAGCTGCAAGGATCCTGTTGAGCCTGCTGAACTAAGTACCTTAATTCATCGTTTTGGATGCATTGCAACGATTGGTGTCACAGATGTGTCTTGCAGCCAAGGCGGTGCATTGGTCCCGAGGTGTGGCGATCCACCGATGAGAGGTCCTGCATTGTCATCGAGGATCACCCCTGACACGGGGCTTGTGATGAGTAGTATGGTATTGGGGATGCATTGCGCAGTCAAGGCAATACGTGATTTCTGAGGAGCTGAGAGGCTGAGATGTGGAGTCTGGCATTGTTTTCTAGGCTGCCATCTAAGAGGGATGTGAGGGCCTGTGCCGAGCATGTGTTGTGCAGCAGCAGTTCTGTGGTGGCTGCAGAGGTGAAGCTGTTTTTTAGATGGTTCTGATGCACGCAGCAGAGGAGATGCATCTGTTCTGCTAGAGGTTGAGCTGCGCAGCAGAGAAGATGCATCGGGTCCGCTGGATCCACAGAGGCTGGCAGAGCTCCTTAACCCTACTCCCAAGGGTTCAGGACTTTGGTGGCACCACTTGTTAGGGTAGACTCACAGATGATGTGTCACTTCACTAGCCAACTTGGGAGGAGGGAGGTGTGACCTCCTTCCTGACCAAACCTGTGTGTTAACTACACACTGTCATGTGACCCAGAGACAAGCTGCAGGCATGAAATGACTAAGGCAGGAAAATGCCAGCTTTATAAAAGTGGCATTTTCAAAATTGTAAAAAAACATGGCTTTTAGCAGATGTCCCCCTACTTTTTACCCCCATGTTGGCTACTAGATGCTGATTTTCAACTCTGACAGTGCACTGACGCCTGTTTACCAGATTCCAGTGCCTATGTTCTCTCCCTAAAAGTGACATGTGTAATTGGCATCCCGATTGAAAGAGACCATATCCCCTTTAGACGTTCCTGGTAACGGCTGCTGTAGTACCCATGGCATGGGAGGTTAAGGTGTACTCAGGGCCTACAGCACTGGTTATGCTACCCTGAGTGACCCAGGTAATCAGATGGCAGCAGACCTGCCATTGCAGACTGAATGAAGGAACAGTGTTCACTACTCCATTTAGACTTTGTCCTCACAATGGGTGACAGGGCCACAGCCCTGCTTTTACATATATGCCAGTCACAATTGTAGCAAGGAGGCAGGGTGCAGTATATTAAGAGTGTAGACATGTAAGTGCAAGTGTATATGTCTCTATAGTGGCTTTACCATTAAAGTACACTATAAGTGATTGGTGGTCCATAGGGTAGCATGGGACTTGTATCCAGGCATACCTGAGTTGCTATATTCATTATGGTACCACATAAATATATTGAGTTTGGTGTCAAAAACATGCCTGACATGAATATGGTGTCAAGGGAAGGCTGGCATGCCCCCATGTGGCTACCTAGTGGTTGCCCACCTGGTTACCCTGGTTGACATGTGCTTTGGCTAGCAAGCCTGGGTTGTCCTGCCCCAGCTGCTACCAAGGCTTCTGAAGTCCTGCCAGGCAGTGTGAAGCACTCCCAGAACTCAGAACACAGGTGGTTTGGGCAGGAAGGAGGTCACACCTCCCTCCTCCCAAGTGGGCTAGTGAAGTGACACATCGGAGTGGTGAGCTTCAAAGACTGCACCACCTCTGATGAGGACACGCACCTTCCCTTGCGCCAGGTGTGCTTGGACCACGGCAAGGTGGGAAATTAGATATCCAGGAGGAGTATACCTCCAAGAAGGCTGGCCCCACCTCCTGGGTGAGCATCCTGGTCTGTGCACCAAAAGTTAATTTCTGCCATCTTTAGGAGGGCAGAAATAGTTAGCTGAGGTAAGAAAAGGTGATCTGCTCCACCAGATGTGGTCATCTCAGGGCTGGATTAGCTGCAGGGACTTGCTGCCCATTAGCTACAAACTCCCACACCCCTAACTCCTCTAAATCTAGGATTAAGGCACCCCTCAGACACCAGAACCTGAGATTTGAACCATCTACTTCAAAGAAGGACCAAGAGAAGACCCGTGCCACAGACAACAGGACTTTGCCCACCAGCACAATGCAAAAGAGGGATAGTGTGTCCCTGAGACAACAGACTTGAAATTGAGTGAATAACCCATGTCCATGTCCAAAATTCGACACTCCTGAAATGAAGGACCCCTGTGGAAGCAAAAAACCTTCAGACTCCCCTGGATTGGGGGGACCAATCACCTGCAAAGTGTAGGTAAAATGGTACTCTGCATTTAAAGATTCGCTGTCCATCAGGTCCTCCGAGGGATCACCCAAAAGTAAATGGTAAAGTGCATTCTGGGAGTTGTTTTCTGATTTTCACCGAAGTTACAAGCCGCTACCATAATCCCCTGTACCGCAAGACATCGAAATTGCTTTTCGTTACTTTTACTGCTACCAAGGCTTGTTGGCTACCAGTCGGGAACGAACCCCTTAACTTGATGCTAGATCAAGAGGGCACTTTGCAACACCTGCGACCAATGTCAGCAACAACCTTGCTCTTGTGTATGTGCATCCTCTTTTTGTGGCATTGTCCCTGTTGTGAAAGTAGCTTGGGTGTGACTCCTGTTTAAAGACCACTGGCAGCCAGGACAACCACTACACCCAAGCCCCACAGGCCTGGTAAAATTGAACTGCCTGCTGGGCTCTCTTCCTGGGACACCAAGGATCTTTAGTCTGTGAGGGTTTAATATAACTTGACCTCTAAGTTCCCGATTGTCCCTAACAGATTTTCCCATTGACTATAATGTTAAATGTCTGCACTTTTAAATGCATTTATGTTCTAATGCTTTGAAAATCTGTAACTCTGGTTATATGTATGCTTTAGTTTGTTTGGATGTCTAAAATTACATAAAATGATACTCTATTTTTATAAATTCGTATAGGATTTCTCTAGAGTCTTGTCGATTACTTATGAACCCTTATGATACTGTAAAATACTTAACACATGTTCCTCCAGTAATGCCTGACTGCTCTTTGCTACACTACAAGGATTGAGAAAAGGATTACTGATGTTGATGCCAAGGATCATATTTGAGGTATTGTGATAATATTGCATGGTAAGGGTACTCACCCATGCCACATACTATTAAACTTTCCTGCACAGGACAGGTAAGACTTAAAACTACAAGTCCATCTTTTTGAATAAAAGTGTACCCTGCCATCTGGTCCTCCAGGACCTGCCCTAGGGTTAACTCATAGGTAATAAAAAAGGAAGGTTTGGACCTGGTAAAAGGTTTATTTTGCCAGGTTGAAATGGCAGTTTGGAATTGCACACATACAAGCTGCAATGGGAGCCTGAGACATATTTAAAGTGGCTGGCACACTCAGTGCTGCAGGCCCACTTGTTTAAACCAGAGGGGGGTCTTGTCCTTACGTGACCAGGTAGGACATCATCAATCTGATCAAAAAACAAATAACCTGGTCTCGATTTTATATTGCTGCTTTTTATTTTGGCAGACTCAGTACCTAACTAATTAATTCTTAGACACTTATGTTTTTTATCATTATCCATTTACATCATATAGTTTTATACATTTGTGATTTTCAAAATGTCCAAGTTTGACACACTGCAAGACATGCAAATCAATAAACACTTTTTCAAAACAACAATATATATGCACCAAAAAGTGAAAAAACTAATTACACACAATTAAATACAATAAAAAACCACATGTATAGCATTACATAACTACAGTAATGTAATGTAATGCTATACATGTTTTTTTATTGGTTTAGGTACTGGGTCCACTTGTAGCATTTAATGTACAGGCCCGGGGCACAAGTAGTGCCACCTTATAAGGGACTTACAAGTAAATTAAATATGCCAATTGGGTATAAGCCAATTGTATTATGTTTTAAGGAGAGAGCACAAGCACTTCAGCCCTGACTGGCTGTGGTAAAGCATGCAGAGTCCTAAAGGCAGCAAAAACAAAATCAGCAAACAGGAGGCTTAAAGGCAAAAAATTAGGGGGAGAACCACGTCAAGAATGCCAGGTCTTACATCCCCAAATATGTATCTCCCTCCTTCTGCATCACTATATGGTCTCGGATTTAGTAAAGAAAGGGCATACGTGCGGTCAAAAATGCTTATCTGCAACAGTTCCTCATCACATTTTGGCTAATGGTGTCCGGGCCCCAATGGGGACATCTCACTCAGTAGAACAAGTATCATTTGTTTCAGTGGGTATCTGCTTTTTGTATGGTGATTCTGAAAAAAGACTCATCAATATTGTTTCTCCGTTACATTTAACCTGTTGATATCCATAATCCACACAACGCCATCGTAAATTGCTAGAAAATGTCAAATAAGTGAGTGGTAGATTGCCTTTAATATATCTGGCACTTTGAGAAATACAGGTACCCACGGCTTCTGCCAAATTTGACTGGTGTATCAGAGGTCAAACAGGTAGACCAGATATTCAGAAACGGGCTAGTTGGGACTGCAAAAATGATTTTTCAAATCTACAAAATGAAAAATGTGATTTGGTGACTTGTTACTGAATCGCAATAGGCATTTACAAGGGCTTGTCCAGTGTGTACCTTACAAATACAGAATCGCTAAGGTATGTATTACTGTTTTGCGACCAATACTTTAACACTAGTTTAAAAGTGGTGGTAACCTATTCAGGACCCCTCCACCCTTTGAGAATGTTAAACAAGCATTAGAAATGCAATCGGGCTCGGATTTATTTGAGTTTGAGCTAATGGGATTGTAAATGCCAATGTATTGTTGCTATGTGTTATGGAGTGTGTTCATGTGGTGTGTACTGCCAGTTATCTCCTTGTGAGTGTGAGAATATTTCAACGTTACTGCCTGTGATGTCCTTCTTGTTTCTTTTGGTAATGCTGCACAGCATGAGTAAAAAATGCTTTTTTGCAATGCTTTACAGTTTCACCAAAATGACCTGCCAAAGCCAGTGATCCCAAAAGTGAGACCTACAGGTTTTACCAATGTTTGTTATGTTAAGGACTATGTTGTAATGTTTGGAAGGCTACATCTTATTTATGTAAAGTGAAGCTGTCTGTGGCTGCTTCTTCCTCTAAATGGAGGTTGAATGTCTGAAAGATGCAACTTCATAGCTGTCTGTGATGTCCTTCTTGTGAGTGTGAGAAGCTTGCACCTCTGCTGCCTGTGGTCTCCTTGTGAGTGTAAGAAGCTTGCACCTCTGCTGCCTGTGGTCTCCTTGTGAGTGTAAGAAGCTTGCACTGCTGCTGCCTGTGATGTCGTTCTTGTGAGTGGGAGAACATTGCACCTCAGCTGCCTGTGGTCTCCTTGTGAGTGTAAGAAGCTTGCACAGCTGCTGCCTGTGATGTCCTACTCACTACTCTACTCACTACTCTACTCACTACTCTGCACTCACTACTCACTACTCTACTCACTACTCTGCACTCACTACTCAATACTCTACTCACTACTCTACTCACTACTCTACTCACTACTCGACTCACTACTCTACACTCACTACTCACTACTCTGCACTCACTACTCACTACTCTCACTACTCAGTACTCAGTACTCACTACTCACTACTCACTACTCTACTCACTACTCACTACTCACTAGTCTTGCTGAGTCAGCAGTGACACCCAGTGGTTAGAGCATTGGCGTCCTAGAATGCTCCGTGCGGCAGTGCCGCCCTGCCGCTGGTCAAAATGTAGCTTTAGTAGGGGCCCTAATTGGGCAATATAGCAATGACAACCAGTGACCAATCACAGGCTGAATTTGCAGGGGCCCTGAGTGGGCAGTGCAACAGTGACAGCCAGTGGCCATTCACAAAGTAGCCTTAGTATAGCTTCTGGAGCAATCAGTACTGCAGTGACACCTAGTGGAGAAGTTACGGCATGACGTCATGCCACGTGAGCCTTTTAGGGGAAGGGAAATCCTTTAAAGAGAGTCATTTACTTTTTCTCTGGATTTCCCTTCTCTTTTTGAAACTCGGAGCAGCAACACTGTCCTGGTGTCACCTGGGCTTTAAGTGGAATTTTTTTCAATATTCCATACAACAAGCCTTAGCTGCTGCTTATTTGTCTACTGCAACTAACAGCCATTGACAAAGCCATTGACTTGTAGGTATGATGTTACTTGTTTTATCCTATAGCTAAATGCAATGACAGACAAAAAAAATACAAGTCGAGTGGCACACTATGCTAAGCACAGATTTTTTTTTCATCCCACTTAAAGCCACGCGAGCCTGGTTCCCCAGCTTCAAATTCGGCTGCTCTGCCCGGGACTGTCTTATGCGGCACGGCGTCTTCAGGGACCGCCTTGTGTAGACAGCCTATCAGATGATGTTCCCAAGCCTGTCATAGTGCTCCAACACCTGTGGTGTGATGTTGGAGTTTGGTTAGTGTTGAGACGCAGGGCTAAGCAGTGTGAGGGGTCTCAGACGGATTCCAAAGTGCCTCGTGTAAACTTCTCTTTTTTTTGTGACCAACCCCGTGACCTTTTAGCGAGTCCTCTCTCCTCCTCGGGAATAAAGCGCCTCGTCCCCCTGGAAAGAGCACAGAGGTGCACCAGAGAGAGACACCGATGCTTCGGGAGAACATGCGCCTGAGATCACAAGGCATGCAAGGGGCATACCGGGACTTGCTCGAGGACTTCTTGATGAAACCCCATCACCTGCCCGGCGTCCCCACCCCGTGTACCAGGTTGAGACATGACACAGACCGACCATCCTCTCGTGCACACAGCTGGCGGATCATGCATGTCGGTGCGTGTGTAGGCTGCCTGACATGAAGGCCCACCTCGCGGCGAGTGGGCCCAGTGCCAGGGCTCCAAGGGGCTGGGGAGGCGAGCACTTGGTTCAGGGCTGCACACCCAGCGCCTCTCCCGCACGAGCAGTCAGTCCGGAGGCTGGCTTGCGGGAGCGGAGTCTGCTTTCTAGGCGCTAAGGGAGGCAGACGGAGTGTCTTAGGAGGAGGAGTGTTCTGTGCAGCAGCTCTGTGCAGGACTTACTCTCCAGCTCGCAGCAGGACTCTGCCTTCTCACGGTGAGGTACTTGTGCACACTCCCTTATGCAACAGGAAATATCTGCAAACAATTCACAAGAGATGCTTTCCTCCCCTCCGCGCCGCCTGCTGCTCGCGAGGCACCTTTAAATGAGATCTCGCGAAAGTTTGTGGTGCTGATACTTTTAGTAGGTCCTTAATGCCAGTGTCTGTGTTGTAAGAGGGAGTTCAGAGACGTCTGTGACCGTCGTATGGGCATGGCGCCTTCAGCGGCTGCCGTGTTTAGACAGTCTATCAGATAAAGTTTCCAAGTCTGCCATAGCTTGTCATGTGCTGTCGCGGTTTAGTTATGGTGTTATGAGACGCGGCGCTTAGCAGAGTGCTGGAGGAAGACGTGTGAGAGATATACCCGTAGTTTATGGTGCACGTGAGGAGGACGCGCGCCCGACAAACGCACTGCTCGATGGTGAACGCGCGCACACCATCTGGAATGCATTACACGGCCACCCTGACAGCTCCTAATTGATATTTATGGACGGCCGGGCGCGAAACCGCCGAGAATATGCCAACATGGACGCCTAATGCCCTATGGCATCAAGACTACCAGAAAAACAGCACCGCGACGACCAATCAACATTCAGATAAGAAAAAACTAAGGAATGTGTCTTTCCCGAGCCCCTAAAGACTCTTTTTTTTTTTTTTTTCTCTTACATTAGGATCTCGGAGCTCCGCCCCGAGCCCTAAAAATTAAACCTAAACGTTTCATGTTCTTTTTTAAATGCATTCAATTTTCCTCTAAAGAAAATGAGATGCAATAAAAAAAAGGGTGCTTTACTTAAAAGCAATCACAGACATGGTAGTCTGCTGACCTCAGTAGGTCACCATGCCTGTCATTGTAGCCAGAAAAACGAAACTGGGTCTAGACTCCTAACCAGCATGGCTGAGTCAAATCTGAACTAAACTAACAATACAAGTGCCAGTACTGGGCTAATTTCTTATATAATAGCCAAAAGAACTGTTATGAATCAAACATAGCAGTCTATAATCACATTTGTTTCAAATTTATTTGAATACTTTTTCAGAAATTTTTCATATTTTTCAAATAGAACTTTTTGGTGCATATCATGAATATGTACAAAATATACAAATACATACAGACTTTTTACAAATATTTACAAAACAGAAATTATTGTAACACAGCCACACTGGAAACTTTCACTCCCCAAGCATACCATTTATATTCAAAAAACATTTATAATCAAAAGAACATTTATATTCAAAAAACAACAAATACCACTGAGGTATAGGTCCGTGTCAGAATTGCGTTAAATTATATGCTACACCAGCCCTATATCATTGAAAACGTAAATCACAACAGTAACTTAGTCCAGACTGATTGTAATATATATTTTCTTATTTTAAATCTTTTATATGACACTGGACCAACAAGGTCGACGCGTTTCGAACCCCTTAAGTGGAGGGGTTCTCCTCAGGACCAAACACGATTTCTTAATTATCCTGTGTATGGAAGCACAGTCCGATGTGAATGAGTCTTCCGTCTTTATTTTGCTTTGGTTGCCTGATGTTTAAATGATTCTCCTGCAGGTAGCACGTATGCCGCCCCAGTGATGACGCATATTGTTTAGAGCACTCGGCGTTACAATTGCAGGCTTCGCCGCTTCGCAAAGAATCGAACTTTGGACTGAGCTCGACCAATACGCCCAGGCTTAACGAGAATCAAATCAAATCAAATCAAATTTAACTTTATTCGGTTTTCAATCAGAAAGCCATAAAAGTACAAAACATTAATTTCGTAACATATAAAAATTGATCACAATTAAAAAGAAGATCAGTATTTTGTCAAAGGTCCATGATTTTATGCGTCTCTGTGGTTTTTATAAGTTCGTGCGATGTCTGATGCACAACTTTAGATAGTGTGCCACTGGTTTTGAGACCAAACTGTTTTCCAGAAACTGCAACGCCAAGAATGCGGGGCGACATGTTCTAATCTTCATTACTTTTAAAATTGGTAAAATCCACTTTTTTCGAAACGGGGTATAAAATTTACAAAAGAAAACAACGTGAATTGTGGACTGAGGGGAAATAAGATCGCAGGGGCATGGTATCGAGTTATGTGTCCATACATTCTGAGTGGGGAATAGGACCATGATGTGGAAAAGGTTGAACCTAAAACGAGTGAGAAGAAGTCTTTCGAATTGTGTTAGGTCATGTTGGAGATACGGTTGAATTGACGGAACCAGTTGAATCATTAGACAGTGTTGGACTGATGTCTTTCTTATTTCAGTCATTATTCTCAGTTGAATTAGGTGAGACAGACATACCTTTTTTAGGTCCTTTTTTGTTATGTCTGTTACTGACTGTGGTTCCTCAAAAAACCTCGAAAAACCAATATCTGAAAGGAACGATTTTACGTAACATAACCATTTTATCTTCTTCATGTGGTCTAGTTTCATGCAATCCTCAATAATTGCTCTTGTAAGATGGCATTCGTCGGTGGCCCATATTCTTCGCCACAACATTATGGGTTGGATCTTGATGATGTCAGTAACGTGATCCAGTCCAAGTTCGAGATGGCAGCCAAAGTTAGTTGTACTCTTTGGGACTGCTAATAGGAATTTTAAGAATGCATTTTCCACTATCTGTATTTGTTCGACATTTGCTATTCCCCATACTCCTGCTCCGAAGATCGCCGTACTGACGCATTTTGCGTTATAAATCTTTATTATCTCGGCCAGAGGTCTTTTTCCTAGACGGAGAGAGAATGCTTTTAATGCACCGGTTGTTTTGATTAGTGACAGCTTGCGAGAGTTTATAGCTGTTTTCCATTTAAACTCTTCGTCGATGGTGATGCCAAGGTATGAATAAGTTTTCGTTCTTTCAAGCGGTAGTTTGTCCACGAAAATTGTCTTCGGTTTTTTCCCCTTGCTACCGGCGTGCATCACATAAGTGTTTTTAATATTAACTTTTAGATTTAAGTCTGACATAAAGGAACAATAATTATTTAAAGCCTTTTGCAGCTGGATTGGAGTGCGCGCAAGAATCACCACATCGTCGGCGTACAGTAGTGCCGGTAATGGACGCCGGGCAATTTCTGGGTAATCTGTTACGCCCTGTAGCATGGCAGCTTCCAGTCCGTTGGTGTAGAGCGTAAATAGGAAGGGGGCCAGCACACACCCTTGCCTAACTCCTTTCTGTATTGTGAAGCTGTCTGTGAGTTGGCCACCGGTCCCGTAGCGTACTTTTACAGTGGCCCCGGAGTATAGCTCACGGAGGAAGTCTACAATAGCTGAGTCAATTCCCATTTGCAGCATTAAGGACCAAAGTTTTGAATGTTGCACACAGTCAAACGCTGCCGTAAGGTCAACGTAGACCATGTGTAAACTAGTTTTTGTGGCTGTTGTATATTTTACGGCCAGCAATGTTAGGTTCAAGACTTGGTCTACGGTGCTCAGTCCGGCCCTAAACCCGTATTGAAGGTCTGAAATTTTCCCATGTTCTTTTGACCACTCCTGGAGACGGTCGAGAAGTATTCTCCCTGCCATTTTTCCAGCCGAATCCAGGAGGGAGATGGGACGATAACAGGCAGGGCTATCCCTGTTGCCTTTCTTGAAGATGGGTACCAGAATAGATGTTGACCAGGAATTAGGTAAGTGAATTTCTTTTGCTGCATTCAGGACTTTTGTTAACAAAGGGGACCATAGTTCTGGTAAAAATTTGTATAAATCCATGGGGACAGAGTCCGGACCTGGCGCTTTACCGTGTTTAGCGATCTCTATTGCTTTCCTTGTTTCGTTGACAGTGAATTCTATGTTTATCGGGTATGCCACTGGTGGGAGGGTAAGCGAGGAAGCCGGATCTACAAAGTTTTCCTCTCTAAAGACCCCCGAGAAATGCTGCACCCACTCCGTCTCATTTATTGCAACATCTAAGGAGGGTCCCTCGTTGTTTCCATTTAGGAATGGAGATTTAACTATTTTCCAAAATGCTGCGCTGTTTTTTTGAGTGCTGCTGTTTGTCAGTTGGGTCCAAAGATTATGTTGCATCTCTTTTTTCCTTTGTTTAAGTGCCTGCGTGTATGATTTCCTTAATTGCACTATCTCTTCTCTATTTCGATCTTTTTTTGCTAGGGCTTTCTTTAAGTCCGAGTAGGCCCTTGTGCACGAGGAATTAAACCAGCCTTTCTTTTGACCGTTGTTTTGCGGCCTAGGTTTAGTTAGTTCATTGGCTATAGTTTTCACTATTACATCGTAGCTGGTCAGGATGTCAAGTGCCGTTGTGGTAGGATTTAGGCAGTTTTCTATATGGGTCCTGCATTTATTAGTTATTCCTGCGCTGAATGTTTCTTGGTCTATGTTGCTCCATTTTAGAGTGAATCCGTTCGGGCTATTTAGAGTAAGTGCGTCTTGATGCAATAAACCCAGATGATCCACAGCTTGGTTTTTACGATGAGCAAATTCTAGGTGTGTTATTGTAAGTGGATAGTGATCGCTTAGTGCGTTACAGTTTACTGCAAAGTTCTTTATGCATGCAGCGTTGTTTGTGGAAACTAGTAAAGAGTCGATTAAGGTTTGGGCTCCTCTTCCATGGAAAGTTGGAGTGAACTGGATTGGCGGAGTCGTTATCCTGTTTGCGAATCCTAGGTCTAACTCAAACATCATGGCCTGTATGATGTTTCCTTCTTCCATGTGAGAGAAATGCTCCTGGGGGTTTTCTTGATCATCCGTAATCCCACAGATGGGAGCATTACTTTTGCTGCATATATGTAAATTAAAGTCTCCACCCCAAATTGTTGAATGTGTTATTTTGGCGTATTTAGTTTGTTGCTCGTTTATCATGTCTCTAATTTCGCCGAGAACTTTAACTGAATCAGTCAGACACATATTATTGTAAAAATGTATTACTGTATAGGTAACCTGATTGTTTACTTTAATATTGATGGCCTGATAATTCTGGTGGAGTGCAATGATCTTAATCTCTTGGGTTAACCATAAATTAGAAATATATATTATTAATCCGCCTTTACTTCTTCCTTGATGTGACTTTGTTGCGTGGGAGAAGTACGTTCTGTATCCTACCAGGTGGATTGGGTCGTTCAGCCAGGTCTCCTGGAGACAGATCAAGTCTTTTGTGTTAGCTAAGTCCAAGAAGGTTTTCTCCGTATACTTGGATGCTAGGCCCGCCACATTCCAAAATAGCATATGCCTCTCGGTGGCTGGGGTGGAGCTGTCAGGTTGAGTCGTTATGACTGAGAGTTCTACCTCTGCTGTTGTATTTAAATGATTTGCGTTCAGTATAGTCTCAGCATTCCTTTTATTTGAAGAAGGGTATGCAGGAAGCTGCCATATGGTGTCTGGGGTAGAATTATGAGGAATGACTTTAAACTTGCTATTTGACTTTTGGATAGAGCTTTTCCGGGGGTTCTGATATAATCTGGTATTGCACATACTTTGAGTCTTTTCAGAAATCCTGCACTTAGAGTTATTTGATGGAGAAGATAAACCTACGCTTGAATTGGACAAAGACCTAGCTGGTGGAGAGTGTGGTAGCGGTCAATCCACCATGTCTAGGCAACTGTAATAATTGAAGGTAGGAATTCCAGTCCAGGGTTCTTTATTAGGACGTTGATATGGGTTCCTGCCATGGTTAGTATAGTCTCTTCGATCTCTTTGTTCGTATCCCCACTCTCCCTGCGAGTGGAATCTTTGGGTTTTTTCGCAGCTCCTGTCTCCCCAATTCCAATTTCTTGGTCCTTGGTCATAGTGATCCCAGGACCAGTTCGATGGCCAGTTAGGATCCTCTAGGCGATGGTTTTGTCGGGGATAAAAGAAGGATAAACGTTTAACGTCTATTCCTTCTCTAGTTTCTAAGGTGTTCCAGGAGCAGATGTGATCCACTGCGCGTGGGCTTTCAAAATTGACTATTATACAGTCACCCTGGATAGTTTTCGGCTGATGGCCTATCCAAGGGACCCTCCTCACCGTGGTTATTCTAGTGTTATTATTTGAATGATTGGGCCTGTTGGCATTTAGCCAGTAACGTACTTTGTTTACTAAAGACCAGGTGGGTTCATCTGTGTCTTTATTGAGCTCTGGAACCCCAGTTAATATGGCTACAAAGGGTGCGGCTTCAGGTGGAAGGTTTGCTGGCTTCGGCCATTTTTTAGTCGATCGTTCAGGTTTGCTGGGTTGTCTCTGTGATTGTTCTTGTCGGGAAGTGGTGGACATGGGTAATATAGAAGGCGTTGTTACCTGAAGGGTTTTTGTAGGAATGGATTTTACAGGCAATTGGTTTTGTGAGACTGAAGTAGTTTTAGGATTATTATGAGTGGGCTGGATTTTCGAAGGGAGAGTTTGATTCATTGATTCTTTCCCCAGTTCTTTAGAACTCGTCTTCAGTGGGTTTATAGTAGTTAGACTGTTTGTTGGTTGATTGGATTTGTTGGTAACAGTGGTGTTACTTGTGTTAGTTGTTGTATTTGTTGAGGGTAGAAAATAATTTTTCCTTGAATTTGTAATTGTTTTAACGGTGGTGATTAAGATGGCGAGTTGTTTTTCAATTACTTCAAGGCTTTATTGTACAGGTTGTAATTGGTGTTTTACTATACCCAAGATATCTGTTAACATTGATTGTTCTGCCGTGATATGTTTAGTGGTACCGAACGAGTGGGAGACTGGTTTGTCTTGTCGAGTACATTTAGAATGTGGCCTTTTCGCATCGTCACCGCCTCTGGGTTTATCGGGGATGATCTTATTGATTGAATCTGTAAGAACAATAAGCGGTTGACTTTGGTTGCCAGAAGACTGTTCAGATTCAGAGGTTGTATCAAGGCCATGAGTTGGGCTCTTAGGGTGAGTTACTTCATGGGGCTGTCGTTTAGGGATTGCACCTTCTCTGATAGCTCTGGATTCTAGCTGTGTTTGATCGTTGTTTGTTGGCTGCAGACTCGCAAAAATATCAGGGGTATGTTCAAGATCCTGAAAAGATTGCGAGTTAGACAATTGAGAGGCTACAGATAGGTCTACTACACCTGGCAGTGTATGTGGTTCGTCATTTGTTTCCACGGGCAACTTGTTTTCGGGGACAGAATTAGGGGTTTTGGCCTGCGCTAACAAGCCCATAGATGAACGTCGCGCTTGGTCTAGCTCATAGGAGACGCGACGGTCAAGCATCATGACTGTTTGGTCTATTGTTTCATTCACCTTGTGCAAAAATTGTTCGATGGGTCCTACTGTGGTGGTCATATTTGGTTGTTTGATTTTATTTTTTGAACTTCTCGTTTTTCTTGTTGACATTATATGTATTTCTCACCAGGAGCGCGATAGAGTGAATAGGCTTCAAGGGGATTAGATATCATAAATATTGGTAGAGCCCTTTGTAATTCTAGTAAGGGCTATGGCACGATGTATTACCTTATGTTAGATGTTAGGGGGGTGCGCCCGGCCCGGTCTCCTCCGGTCTGTGACGGGCTAGGACGGGCCCACCCTTGGCCCAGGCTTCGCCCAGCGTCTCGCTCGCGTCCCGCAAGAGGGAGTGGTGACGCCCTTTATGCGCCTCCTGACGCGGCGTGCTGGGGGTGTGGCTGGAGACCTCGAGGGCTGCCGGGAGTTGTAGGCAGCCCCTCGCCTCGCTCCACTCGGCGGTCCCGCTGAGGTGTTGGTAGCAGCAGGACAGCGGGAGGGAGGCGGGAGGGGGTCTCTACAGCTTGCAGCAGAGTTTACAAGGGGAGCCTTCCCCGGTCGGCGCAATGCAGATCCTCAAGTCAAGGTACGGGAGCGGCCAGGTGAGCACAGCGTGTCAGCGCTCGTTGCAGCGGTGACGCCCTTTATGCGCCTCCTGACGCGGCGTGCTGGGGGTGTGGCTGGAGACCTCGAGGGCTGCCGGGAGTTGTAGGCAGCCCCTCGCCTCGCTCCACTCGGCGGTCCCGCTGAGGTGTTGGTAGCAGCAGGACGGCGGGAGGGAGGCGGGAGGGGGTCTCTACAGCCTGCAGCAGAGTTTACAAGGGGAGCCTTCCCCGGTCGGCGCAATGCAGATCCTCAAGTCAAGGTACGGGAGCGGCCAGGTGAGCACAGCGTGTCAGCGCTCGTTGCAGCGGTGACGCCCTTTATGCGCCTCCTGACGCGGCGTGCTGGGGGTGTGGCTGGAGACCTCGAGGGCTGCCGGGAGTTGTAGGCAGCCCCTCTCCTCGCTCCACTCGGCGGTCCCGCTGAGGTGTTGGTAGCAGCAGGACGGCGGGAGGGAGGCGGGAGGGGGTCTCTACAGCTTGCAGCAGAGTTTACAAGGGGAGCCTTCCCCGGTCGGCGCAATGCAGATCCTCAAGTCAAGGTACGGGAGCGGCCAGGTGAGCACAGCGTGTCAGCGCTCGTTGCAGCGGTGACGCCCTTTATGCGCCTCCTGACGCGGCGTGCTGGGGGTGTGGCTGGAGACCTCGAGGGCTGCCGGGAGTTGTAGGCAGCCCCTCGCCTCGCTCCACTCGGCGGTCCCGCTGAGGTGTTGGTAGCAGCAGGACGGCGGGAGGGAGGCGGGAGGGGGTCTCTACAGCCTGCAGCAGAGTTTACAAGGGGAGCCTTCCCCGGTCGGCGCAATGCAGATCCTCAAGTCAAGGTACGGGAGCGGCCAGGTGAGCACAGCGTGTCAGCGCTCGTTGCAGCGGTGACGCCCTTTATGCGCCTCCTGACGCGGCGTGCTGGGGGTGTGGCTGGAGACCTCGAGGGCTGCCGGGAGTTGTAGGCAGCCCCTCGCCTCGCTCCACTCGGCGGTCCCGCTGAGGTGTTGGTAGCAGCAGGACGGCGGGAGGGACGCGGGAGGGGGTCTCTACAGCCTGCAGCAGAGTTTACAAGGGGAGCCTTCCCCGGTCGGCGCAATGCAGATCCTCAAGTCAAGGTACGAGACCGGCCAGGTGAGCATCATTTAAACATCAGGCAACCAAAGCAAAATAAAGACGGAAGACTCATTCACATCGGACTGTGCTTCCATACACAGGATAATTAAGAAATCGTGTTTGGTCCTGAGGAGAACCCCTCCACTTAAGGGGTTCGAAACGCGTCGACCTTGTTGGTCCAGTGTCATATAAAAGATTTAAAATAAGAAAAAAATATATTACGATCAGTCTGGACTAAGTTACTGTTGTGATTTACGTTTTCAATGATATAGGGCTGGTGTAGCATATAATTTAATGCAATTCTGACACGGACCTATACCTCAGTGGTATTTGTTTTTTTTTTTATATAAATGTTCTTTTGATTATAAATGTTTTTTGAATATAAATGGTATGCTTGGGGAGTGAAAGTTTCCAGTGTGGCTGTGTTACAATAATTTCTGTTTTGTAAATATTTGTAAAAAGTCTGTATGTATTTGTATATTTTGTACATATTCATGATATGCACCGAAAAGTTCTATTTGAAAAATATGAAAAATTTCTGAAAAAGTATTCAAATAAATTTGAAACAAATGTGATTATAGACTGCTATGTTTGATTCATAACAGTTCTTTTGTCATTGTAGCCAAGCATTGTGGGTCTAAATTTACAACCTACCTCAAGCATATTAAAAAGAATTGGGACCTACTATGGATCAGAATTTTGAGAACCAACCTATTAATAGGTAGGTCAGTTCTCAAAGTACATTGGATTTGTTAGAAGTTGGTGCGCAAATTGTGACCACTTCTGACAATTCCATTTTTGTATATTCGATTTAGAGAATCACAAATTGTGAATCGTTATCACAATATTAGATTTCATAAATGAAATCTTTGCACATGAGGGCCTTTGTCTCTGAAATGGAAATCAAAACATCCTTTGCAAGGCAGAAGTCTGTGGTTGAAATGTGCTCCACATTGTCTGACAGCTGCTGGACAAGGTCTTAGTAAAGCCATTGCCTTTTGGCAGAAAACTCCAAGTGGTCGAAGTTTGCATTTTTCACCCAGAAATGGTCCTTCACTACCTTCACTACCTTCGGACTCAGTCACTTTTTTGGAGCTTGGATCTTTCCAGAGGGACTAGGCTTCATGCTGTAGCTGAAGTGGGCTCCACAAGGCCGGATACTGTTATCAGGAAGTCCCGCTGAAAAGGATTTGCTGCTGCGGAAAAGCTCCAAGTGGGAACAACCTGAATCTTTGGTCCAGTTGCAATGCTCCTTTGTTGGGTCAGCTCGTCAGATTGGTCCTGGTCTGCAGAAGATTGATGCTAAAATATTTCTATGTCGCAGGTTTCAAGAAAAGTTAGGAGAAATACACTTTATTACCAGGCAAGAGTCGAGAACCTTAGGGACAGCAGGGTCCAGGGCAGGTCTAGTTTGAACGGATCAGCTCAGAATTTGCAGAAAAGGTCTCTGGTAGCTTGTTGTGTCACTGTAGCTTGAACGAGAGGTCAGCTTTATGACCCTTGGAACTCACTTTTTTGTCCTGAGTACCAGAGGGAGAGGCAAGTACAGTCTTTTAGCGTCTTCCAAGGTCACAGACAGCAGGTCCAGTCCTCTTTCAATCTTTCACAGGTCCAGAAATTATTCTGAGGGTACTGTGGGTGCCATATTTATGTTTGGCACCAGTATGTGCCTGGAAGGGATTCCTAAGCAATAGGTTATAAGTTCCAAGGGGAAACCGTACCACTTTTGAAACACTTTCTGTGTGCTCTACTGCAAACCATCCTACACGGTCACTCCCTGCCTTAATCCAAGATAGTGAAACCCTTCTCTCCTGGTGCAGAGCCTGTGCGTCCTCCCCAGAGGTGTGGACATTGAAATGAGAAACCCCTCCTATGTGTTTACTCCCGATGTATGACGTTACAACGCATACTTTTACATCGCATGCCTTTACAACGCGGTATTTACAACGACTACCATTACAACGCATAGTGCTTTTAGGTGCTGGATAGTGATTTATTTAATTTACTATTCCAACTCCAGTCCCCGTGGATAGTAGGGAAGGTGTTGGATAGTAAATTAAATACATTCCCTATCCTAGAGCGCCCCCAGCGCAATGCGTTGTAATGGTTTGCGTTGTAAAAGTTGCGTCGTAAAGGCACTGCGTGGTAAAAGTTGCGTTGTAAAGGTTGTACACCGGTTACTCCATACCAGTCCTGGGTGTAGCTCCTCTCGCACTGAAATTGGAGCCTGCCTGTCTTGGGAAACAAAGTAGGGCATGGTTCTACAATTCTGCATGAAACATTCTAAACATTAATCTACTGTGACTCCTTCATGGAAAGTTACACGCTGATCCATCAAGGGCCAAGAAAAAGGGATATACCAAAAGTTAATTTCCCATCCTGCTGTCATTTTTACACAGTCACTTTATCGGAGGACACTATGCTTGCTGCGATCCACTTCTGACTTTTAACTTACAGGCCCTATGTACACTTTTAAACCAAATAATAGGGACCTATAGGTAAGGTAAATATGCCAATCATAAGGAGGCCAATCTCATCATGTTAAAAAGGTAACACGTGCACTTTACTGCTGGTAACCAGTGGCAAAGTGTACAAAGTCCTACAGCCAGCAAATATAGTCCAGATGAAAATCTTTCATGGGAAGGCATGTTTTATTTTCAGATTAACTTTGGTGTTGTTCTATAAATTTGCACAAACCTTTCTAAAAAAAGTTCAGCCACTTTCCCCCACATGCATCATTGTAGGATTTTGCACTTCCTAAATTGCGAAAATTAAGGAATCGCAATTTAGGAAATGCAAAATCCTATGCATCAAGAAATCCTAAAAGTTTTTAGGATTTCTTAATTTTCGGAAATTGTGAATCCTTAATTGCGAATCGCAATTAAGGAATGGCATTACATTGATTCCTATGGGCATAGAGGCCCATAGGAATCAATGCCTTTTTGCGAATTTTTATTTTGCGAATGCAATTTTGATGATGCATTGCAAGGGTGCAGAGGGCGGTCCCCTGCACCCCTGAATGTATTTTAAAGTGCATGTTTCACACACACATGTCCTAAGGACATGTGTGTGTGTGACATGACACTTTCAAAAATGCATTTTTGTGCTTTTTTAAAGATTTTCGCAAATTAACTCGAGGGTCAACCTTGTGTTAATTTGCACTTCCTATTTCAAAATTCGCATTTTTTTAAAAATTGATGCATTGCATTTAAGGAATCGCACAAATGCGATTCCTTAAATGCATTCGCGTTTTTAAGAAATGCAAAAAAAAGCGAATTTTGACAAATAGTTTAATGCATCCAAAAACGTATTTAGGAAGCGCAAACGGCCGAATTTACCGATTCGCACCGTTTGCACTTCCTAAATAGGTTGATGCATGTGCCCGTTTGTCTCCTTCATGACACTTTTCACACTGATTTATCAAGGGCCAAGAAAAGGGGGGTTGCAAAAACATTGATTTCCCAATTTAAATCCCATAGGAAAATTTGCTTTCCAATAAAGAAAAAGGAGATTAACACAATTACAGCAACTTTGTCTGGAAGTTAGAACGTTACTCATTAAATTATGCTAATCCAAATTTGGTTTAATTCTGTTCAGTATTTTTGGGGAGAAATCAGCATTTTAAAAGGTGCGCAATTGGGCATGATGGGGTTACGCATCAGAAAATGTTAGTGATATCTGGACTGCTGGTGTCAAATTAGTCAATTTGCAGAGGACTGGTCATTCTTGACTGGCTGGCCACAACATGGACAACTTATTGTGGCAGCTATTACATGACTCTAAGACATGGTCTCCTAAAATACATTGCACTGAAATCCTCTTATTGGGGATCACAAAAATAACAATAATCATTTGTTGGTGGTACTAATTTTAGTGTGTTCTAGGATGATTTTCCCTCGTGAAAAATATTGACCCTAATATGGCTCAATGAACAACATTTGAGAGAACACTTAATGGATTTCTCACAGAGGTTATGGAAGGTACTTCAGAAGCTAGAATGAGAATATATTTTCCATACATTCACACAATCATCCTCAGTAATGTTAGAAAAAGGATTCAACACGGTGTTCTAATAAACAACAAGTCTCAACACAAGTCAAAAACAGCAAGCTCACTGCTCTTCTGTTATTCCACAGTCCTAAATGCATTCTGGTAAGGTAAGCTGTTGGTGAGGTGCCACCTTTGTAGAATTCACTAGCTATTAGGTTGGTGTGATTCAGGAACATTCTCTAGCAAATGAGCAAAAATGTTACCACAGGCAATGCTTCCCACTGTTGCAGCAAATTCCAATATACAGCACACTTTTGCCCTTGGAGGAAGCTTGTGTCCCAGCCGGGGAGGTGGGGAGAGGGTAAGGACATGAGCAGTCTCCTCCTCACTCCCACTAAACTGGTTCTGTGATGAGCTCCCACTGAGGTTAGTGCCAAGATGGCCACAAATGGCACAGGAAACAACTGTTTCTCTTTCTCATGTCTCCCTTTTCACTCAACTATAAATGGGCAGGCCTCCCCCTTGTCCCTTTTTCTAGTTAATTAAGTTGCTGAACCCTCCATTGCTGCCCTTCTTAGGCTACGAGGAGTCAAACACCTCACAGCCAGGTCTTCCTGGTACTGGACCTATGCCAGTGGCTCTGGGAGAAGTTTTAATATCTCATTTAAGAGAAACACCAACAGAGGCCACTCACTGGCAGTCTAATGCTAAATAGCCCACTGGAGGTTCAGACAGACACAGTCTAACTTTTCAAAGGTTAATTTTCCTAAATGTATATTGAAAGTATGACATCACCACTAAATTGATTTTTTAATTAGTATATAAAATAGTGGTTCAATCATGTCTATAGCTTATCCCAACCTATTCAGTAGTAATAGCATTTTATCTGAACTTTAGTTTTTCTCTGAGGAAAAGCTATAGCCCTTTGCAGTGAAATTAGCTTTTGGGGGCTAAAAACTGTACGAAAATTCCAACTCTAACTTCTTGCATGCGCCTCTTTTAAATACTAGGCACCCTACCTTGTGATCTACAATCCCTGCTTAGGGGTGGCTTATTTAATATTTAATAGGGTTTTTCCTATCAAAAAAGTGTTATTGTGCTAGGTGCAGCTGTAAATTTTCAAATGCTGCAGCAGGCATGATACTCAGGTAGGCTGTATGTCGGAACCACACATGCTTTTACCCCACGTGCCGTTAAATCACAGTCATTACAACAAATGCATCTTTCCACGCATTCCTTTACCATGCATATTGTTACAATGACATACCTTAGGGAAAGCATTGGACTTTGGAGAGGTTTAATTTACTATGCCAACTCCAGTCTACACATCGGTAGGGAAAGCGTTGGACGTTGAAGTCCAACACCGCTTTCCTGAAGGCATGCCGTTGTAACAATATGCATGGTAAAGGCACATTTGTTGTACTGCTTGTGATGCAACAGCATGCGTGGTTCGTGCTAAGTTGTCAATGCTTTTTCCCCTCAGGTAGGCATGAAGCAATGGTTTTTTTGTCAGTCTAGTGGATGATACATGTGCTGCTGTCTGCATGTGACATTTAACTTTCCATGCCATTGTTGTATTTTCCTCCATCAGATATTATGGCTTACAGTAAAGTTAAATATACAAATAGGAGTTAGCATGGGAAAATACTGAAAATAAATTACCCAAAATGTGGAAGTTAATATATAAGATGGAACACTACTATATTCACTAATAAATCTAATTCAATCTTCAGATTTTCCTATTTCAATTTTACCACATAAAAGTACAAGCCTCGACTTTCTCTTAGCCTAATTCACTATAGTACTACACTCACTGAACATAAACCAGAGTTAAAGTTAAACTATGCTTAAGTGAACACAAATCCGAAAAATCCTCATATTAATTTAATTTAAATTGTGGGTTTCTAAAGAGCTAGAATCGACTCCCGAAGGAGTATCTCTGCGCTGTAGACCGCTGGGGAACCCGTCCTGGATTTCCCTGTGAGATGGTCCCTACCTGGTATCTCCAAGGTGAAACCAGGCATCCCCGGCGTATGTGGGTGGCCGTTGTGGAGATGAGGCAAGCTAATGCCCAGAGTTGCCTATGTGGGGGGCCGTTGTGGAGATGAGGCAAGCTAATGCCCAGAGTTGCTGAGTGTGATCCCTGTTTAGAGTAGGCACCGAGGCGAGAATTATCGAGTCCGCTGACCCTGGTCCACGACTCTGCCGCGTCGGGGTTAGAACCGTGGTCCCGGGCCGTCCTCTGCTCCCTTTAACCAGTGAGCCACACCACTTCCACATATTCACCAGTTATTGAATGCTAAACACAACGCATACCATAACCCACGCCACCTGCCATGTTTTGCTCTTGGTAGACAGCATTTTTGCCTGTGCCACTGACAAAGCTGTGCATTGTGACAGGCAGTATGAGTTATGGTGTGGATTGTGTTTTGCTTTCTATAGATGACGAATTTCAGGGATTTTTTAGCCTTGCATTTGCTGAATTTTTACTAACACTGTGTTTTTTCAGAGAAAATAACATTTTAAAAATGTTAAGCATCGCATACTAGTTATCTGTTGCAAATACTTTAATGCCAAGCAGGTGTAATAGGTCCTGCCCTCAGTCAAGGATGTGTGTTCATCAGTTCATGATCAGCAGCTGGTAGTGTCTGATACTGGTGCATCGGCGCGTGCTGCACCACACTCATTCCAGCAGAGTTGGCCTTTTACTAGAACATAGCCTAAGTTAGGCCGGCAAAGAACTTGAGGGGTAGGTAGGAAGAGCAGCAGATAAAATCCGACGGCTGTCAACTCTTCCTTCGGAAAATTGCTTTGTGGTATTATACCTACTCTAGCTGGAGCGAGTGCGAGCCTTCATGCGCCATGACTCGGAAGCGGATTGAAAAATAAGACAGTAAAAAAATTTACATTGTAAAACACAGAACAGGTCAACAGGATAGAAAGTAAAAATAAATTAAACAAAGGACAAATGGGAAGGAAAGGGGTAAAACTGGAGTGGGGTCGGTGGGAGTAAAAGCAAGCAGGCTATATCTATAAGTGCCACAGTCCAGTCAAAATTGCCACTTACGCTTGCCGGAACCAGCCTGATCCCAGGAGATTATTTCCCGCAAAGCGCATCCTGGGGCCAATGTTCACATGTGAAGTGCCTTCGAAAAGTTACACATAGCAATTTTATGTAATTTTTAGGGGATTGTGCAAAATACCCTGAAGCAAAATTAAATGCATTGCACACAATATTATATTGTACTCCACAAATGAAAAAAAACAGTTATGCCGTTGCCATTATAGACTGCCAAGGAATGACTAAAAATACATACCCACCTGCTGTTAATTTGTTGTTAGTATTCTCTCACTTCCTGAGGTGCAGTCAAGCAATCCCTGTTAAATTTTGGGTGGTTGAGAGCGTCACGGTTCCAACCCTGTGTGTATAGCCTGCTCACACACCTGCCAGCACTTCTGGATTATAGCAACATTCCACTTTTAATCTAATGCTTTTTCAAAGAAATATACACCAGGCTCCTCAGCTATGTCAGTGAAAATAAAGAACTCTATTGCTTATATGACCTATTACCAGCTTTTCACTAGTGCTTAAACAAAGAATGTAAATATAACAATTATTGGAAAAGCCAATAGGTCTAGCTTTGCAAATCTGGGGCCTTATTATGTATAGGGTGCATTTCCCTGTTTGCTCTGTTGTACACCTTCAAACAGGTTTTCCAAATGCAAACAGGGAAAGTGTGTCCTCAGGGCAGCCGCAAACTTGTGCTGCCCTAGGACCAGCGAATTCAAGTGAAATAAGGAGCTGCTCCTTCTTTGATTTTGCAGCCGGCACCCGCCTGCACTTTAAAGAAGGGGATGAGAATCCCTTGCAGCTGGGTGCAGTGAGCGACTGCACCCGCCTGCAAGGGAATGTCAGGGGGGTCCATACACCCTCTCCAGATGGCTGCCATCGGGAGTGAATTGACAGTGTGTCACTTTTTTGTGGTGCACTGTCAGTGTGCCTCCTACCAGCTTCATTAACTTTACACCAGCGTCCATAATAAGGCGCAGATCGGTAAAGAGATTCATTCATTTGCATGGGGCTACACCCCTATGCAAATGAGGGAACACCTTCTTGAGATAGCACTGGCTCAAAATATGTATCAACGCTATCTGTATTACAGAAGGGGCCGCGCAAGCATCTGCGGCCCCTTCTGTAATACCAAAGTGCACCAGGAGTGCACAAAGCGGGAGCATATGCCCGTTGCACCCCTGAGGCACTTGTCTAATACAAGCCCAGAGGTGTTGTTTACTTTAAAAAAAAATAAAAAAATAGAAGAAGCAACAAAAACGTGCTGCTTTTTTTTATAACAGTAGGGGTGCATTTTGGCAGGCAGGTGAATTTAGAAGGTTATGGAAACTCTTTTCAGTTTGAATACACATCAGGGGATAATATAATCCTTTTTGACAAATTGATAATGTACTATTGGCTTTGAATTGCTGTAACCTGAAGACATGGATTAAACTCACAAGGATGACGACAAAAATAAAAAGGATCAAGGATATAAAGATAAAAGCATTGACAAATTAAAGTATTGGCCTACTCAGCCTGTCACTGGAGTGCACTTTGTTTAGGTGGATATGTACATGATCAACCAAAATGCCATCCTCCAGAGTGTAAGAGTGCCAATGGAAGAAATGCCACATGCGGTACGCTGAGGTAAAAAGAAGCAAAAGATCAATTGTATTTGAAGACGTCAATGGATGAATAGCCTTCCCGAAAGTCCGTCTGTTTATGTATACATGTAAATCATTGTATTATGATTTTTTTTCACATGAGGCTGGCGAGACACCTCTTTCTGTCTCTAGGTTAGATCTAAATATCTGCAGATTACCTTTTCTAATAGACTGCTATTCTAATAAATTCTCACAGCGCAGATAATCATCAGCACAGGACCACATTTAAGGCACAGTAATAAATTCCTTGTTCTGAAAGATTTGATATGAAAGCTTTCTACTTACTGAAATGAATGAGTATCTAAATGTGAAAACAGTGGTCCCAGTAATATGCCCTTCGCTCATTAGTGCCAAAATAAAACTACCTATTATTGCCTGGGCTGTCAAAGACTAATTGTAATGTGACCGTTCGCCTCACTCTAATATGTCGGCTTCAAATTATTGTTTTGACAGTTAATTATGTCACAAAGAGATGTATTTTTGCCTTACAGCATTTCCCCTTTTTACTGTCTTCTCTTTATGATATTTTCTATATAATAAAAGCTTGGAGAAAGAGGCAGAGACGAGCGACTCTTGCCACGTAGCCGAGCACTGTCCGATGACAGAAGAAGGGGGCATCACAAGAGATGACTAAAAGATTAGGAGAGAGAGAGGGGGGGTCGGGGGCATGGGAAAGAACGAGTACTGGAAAAATAGAGAGAGAGAGCCTTAGAGAGGAAAAAAAGTGCCCATGGAATGCTAACTCAGAAATCATAGGAAGAAAAGAAAAAGAACAATTACTTCCCTAAGGTCACTCACTCTAAGCACAACACAAATTCCAGGGTAATACTGGAATGCTCCTAAGAGCGGGAAAATCGCAAGCATAGGGAGAGAAGCCGTTAAATGTCGAGCATGAATGTGGTGCTAGTTGTGACTGACAAGCTGAAGCTGCTTGTAGCGAGAGCGCAAAAGATGGACACACCATAGTAATTTTCAGAAGAGTGAAAGAAGCCTCCATAGATAAAGTGGTTCACATTATTGTAACCTATTGCTTTTAGGATGATGTAATAAACTCTTACTAAAACTTCGTAGAACAGAGAATAACATGAGTATCTGTGATAGCTGCTGGAGCGGCGAGACATATTTATGATTGCATGGAGCAAAATAGAAGGTACAAGTTTGACTCAACAAAGCCACTCACCCTTCCATCCATCCGAGTTGTGTACCTTGTATTGGATAATATAAAAATGTTTTTTATGAGGCGCACGCACCCACACCATGCAAGATAAGAAGGAGGAGGATAAGAGGGATAAAAGGAGGCAATGGGTGGAGCGCAGTATTGAGAATTGGCTGCGGGCTTTCAGAACATTAGCCAGTGTATTTGTAGAGAAGTTCCCGCAGAGAGCGGCAGCCCTGTTTCTGCATGAGCAGAAAGTGCACGAGACACAGCTAAAATACCAATGGGCGCTTGGCTCCGCTACGACGAGGACTTCATGCTAACGTGGCCCTGCGTTAACTGGGAGCATCAAGATATGGAAAGGTACACACACACATGTTAGTGGTCAGGGAAGGAGTCGGGAGCAAAGAGTTTTTCTTTTGGGGAAATGGGCAAAAAGCGAAGCAGGAAGGGATTCTCCACTGTGGCAAACAGAAGGCATACACAGGTGGGAAGGTGGGAAAAAGCTGCAACGCCGCCTGCAGGAAGTATGACAGGGATGAATGCAAGTGTGGGCGGTGGTGCAAGTTCAGACACGCCTGCAGCAACTGTGGAGGAGGGCACACCCAGCCATTGAATGCAGAAAACACAAGGGGTAAGGGGACGGCAAAAATACTGGTAACAAAAAGTTGGAATGCTGGAGCGCAAACTCAGGTAGCAGTAGGTGAGTTCCCATGCAGCTACCCACACCTATCAAAAATTTGACTTTGGTAAAATTACTGAACGTCTACCCTAGTCAGGGGAGAAGCAGTTGCTAACAGAGGGTTTCTTGATGGGCTTTAGGATCCCTTATCAAGGCCCACGGACCCCGCGGCCTAGCTGGAACTTAAAGTCAGTGAGGGACAACCCTGAAGAGGCCAAAGAAAAGGTAGGCACAGAGGTCTGCTTAGTGGCTGGCTCTTTTGCAGAATCCCCATACAAAAATATATTGGTATCACCATTAGTGTTGGTACTCAAGAAGGAGCCTGGCAGTTTAGACAGATAAACCATCTGTCATATCAAAATGGGGAGTCAGTGAAAGATGGGCTGGAGCAGGACAGCTGTTCGAAATCCTATGCCACCATTGACGATGCTATAGACCGAATCAGGGCGAGTGGGAAAGGGTCCAGGCTAGCTAACGCCGACATTGAGTCGGCGTTTCGGTTACTGCCAGTGCACCCAGAATGTTACCTCACCTGCTAGGCTTTAAGCTGGAGGAGGGGTTCTACTATGACAAATGCCAACCAATGGATTGTGCCATCTCTTGTGCATACTTCAAATCCTGTAGCAGCTTCCTGGAGTGGGCCTTAAGGATGCGTCTTCCAGCTGAGGGACAGGTGCACTACCTGGATGATTTTTTGTCTATAGGCAAACCAGGAAACAGTGAGTATGCAGACTTGCTAAAACAATTCATAGCATTGGCAGGAGAGGTAGGAGTACTACTGGCTCACACAAAAAACGGAGGGCCTCACCACAAAGCTGTCCTTCCTAGGCATCGAATCGGATACAGTGCTGGGCCGGTGCAGACTGCCAACAGCAAAGGTGGATGACCTGAGGCTGACAGTAGCGGGGATGCTATGGTGCAAAAAGCGACATTGGGGGAAATACAGCAGCTTGTGGGCAAACTGAATTTTGCAACACACGTGATTCCTGCCAGGAGGCCTTTTCACTAGGCGATTGGCATGGCTAACAAGAGGGCTGACAAAGAGGCATCACAGGGTCAGGTTGATGCAGGGAATGAAGGAAGATTTGCGGCAGCGGGCAACATTCCTGGTCGACTTTAATGGGTCACTGATCTGGAGGAAGCCAGGGGTGATGGCAGACCAATTGGAGCTGTTCAGTGATGCAGCAGGGGGGCAGGGCGTTGGGGTCATCCTCGGATCCTCATGGGTGGCAGCTTAATGGCCGGCTGGTTGGCCAAAGAGAGGGATCACCAAGAACCAGGCTGTGCTAGAGCTCTTCCCAATCATTGTGGCCTTTTCCCCCATGGGAAAAACGCCTCGCTAACAGGGAAATCACATAATGGCTGGACAATCATGTCGTAGTTCAGGCTTTGAATCTGGGGTCCGCACACTGCCCAATAATTGTGCGCGTGCTTAGGCACCTGACAGCCAGTCAGTTGAGGGCCAACATTACGGTCAGGGCATGGCACATTTCGGAGGTTGAAAATGCAGTGGCTGATGCATTATATCGTTTTCAATGGCAGAAATCCAGGGACTTGGTACTACACTCGGATGATGATGGGACTGCAATACAGCAAGAACTGTGGAACATGATAGATCTGATTTGAGCATGCTTTTAGACTGTGCACTAGTCCCCACGACAGCGAACAAGTATCGTAAGTGCTGGGTAAACTTTCAAACTGTAACAGATACTCAAGACATTGGGTAGGTGACCAATAGAGATTTGGAAGTATTCATAAAGTGGTGAATTTTCTGGCAACAATAGTAGGTCATGGGCACAGCATCACATTACTTCAGTCTCATATAACATTGGCAGGCTTAAGCGATCCAGCCAGCACATTTTACTGCCGGGCAGCCATGAAGGGCTGGGGGTGCTTGCAATCTAGAAGGAAGGACGGAAGACATCCCATAGGTTTCAGAACCTTGCTGGAGTTACTAAGAGAGCTGTGCAATATCTGCACGCAAAGACATGAACTGCTGTTCTTCTGAGCAGCATTCCCTTTAGCCTTCTTTGGGGCTTATAGGGTTAGTGAGTTAGATTTAATGTGGTGTCGGCCTGGTAAAGAGGAGAGACCTACTGATGGAATACAGTGTCCTGACAATACACCTGCAAAGGTTGAAGACAGACCAGGAGAGCGCAGGCAAGCACACGTGCCTGCATTGCCTGGCAGACAGTGACTGCTGCCCAGTTTGCTACATGCAAGAGTACCTGAAGCACAGAGTCCAAGGGGATGGGCCACTCATATGTCATGAGGATAGATCATACCTCAGTCGGTTGCATTTTAATGCAGTCCTCAGAATGGCAATTGGAGCAGGCAGGGCTCCCACCAAAAGAGTCTTCACCACACTCCTTTCGCATAGGCGCAGCCACGACTGTGGCGGCCTGCAGCTTGAAGGTCGGTCACATCAAGCAAATGGGCGGCTGGATGACAGGTGACTTTTGGGGATACATCCAACACAACCTAATATGAGCCTTTCTTTACCGCAGGATCCCCGGGACTGGTGCGCAGGTTTATGGATTCTAGGACACTCTTATATTACCAGGGCACAATGGAAATATAATGAAGGAATGTGGTTGCATAACACGAAGGTCCATTGGATTGGGAGGCCAGGATAAGGTAGGAGCACCTGCTGCCCAACATGCACAAGGTGATACATTGTGAAGAAAAAATGGACGTGGTAGTCATACATCTGGGGCGGGGATGACCTGGCTAACCTGGGGCACCGGGTGTAATGGGAACTATGAGATCAGTACTGACAGCGGTTTCCAGACTCATAAGTCCAGCGGAACTGATTTTGTCTGAAATTATACCAAAAGTTCTTTGGAGTGGGGCTCTGGACAACTCAGCGGTAGAATGAATGAACTAAGAGGAAGTTGAATTGCACTAAGGCAAAAGTATGTAAAGCAAATGGATGGGGCTTTATGAGGCATGGCCTCATTAACCTTAAAGTGCAGGGGTACCACAACACTGATGGGGTACATTTGTCGGAAGTGGGCATGGGGCTGTTCCTTCTCAACTTAGGAGGGGCACTTGAGGCACTAGATTTCAATTAAAGGTGTCAGGTACGAGCAAGTGGGGGAGCTGCCCAAGGTCGAGAAACCACAGGCAGCATGCTGGGGGACAGCACAGCGGGAAAGCAGAAACAGCGTAATAGCCAAAGAGGATCCGCTCAAACCTGTGCCCTTGGGATGTCTTACGGTAGGGGCACAGGGAGCAGGCTAAGGGTCAGCATGGGGTCAGCAGAAGGCGGACACAGCACTTGCAGCCCAGACCAGGCATGAGGGCTACCCACACTACTTGGCAGCAAGGTGTAGCCTAGAGGCCGCAAGAGAAGTTTTAGACCTGATGAGAAGGGGCATTGTCTCAGGGCGGTGTCAAAAGGGCTGTGCTGTTGAGGTTAAGGGTTGGACTGGAACTCCAAGCGAGGAGGCATGAAAGACTGGTTTGAAAATAGATTGCATGTTTTGTATGACAATATGTAAATAAAAGCTGCAGCCTTTTTTGCACCATCAGCGAATTGCGTTCTCTGTGAGCACATGGGAAAGTGGGGTGCATAGGTGCATGCGTGGGTCGGGGAGCTCAAGGGATTTGCCCACCTGGGAGGGGTTATGCATCTCCTTTCGACATCCTTCTTAGCTCTTTGATGGAGTTTCGGTTGTTGTAAGGTGGGCACTTCATGAATACAAGGTTTTCCAGCATCCACATCAAATTTTAAAGGCTATTTTTTTTACAAAGGGTGCTTGTAGACTATATATCTGCTATGACAGCTGTCATTTTTTATTTTTTACCCCCGCTTCTTGTGAGGTAATCTTTTGAGCCTTATTACTGTTGGCACCGTGGGCGGACTCTGTATTTTGTTTTGCTTCAAGAATGCATTAAAAACTTACTCAGCCTCACCTGGAAAGTTTTTTTTATGAATATGCCTCACATGCTAAAGAAATTAGACCTTTTGGGCTACGTAGGCATTACTCAAGATTACTAATATCAGCTCCTCACTAAGGCGACTTGGAGCATGAAAGTTCACTTGGGAATAAATTCACTGCTGCATACGCCTCCCTCTGCATTTTCAATTCGCCTTCATGAATACAGCTGACACTTTCTATTGCTACTTCTGCATTTGGTCGCTTTAATTTAAAGTCACGTGCATGACCATTTGTCATGAAGTACCATTTGGATGAAGATTTACTATTTGTTTTGGCTTCAACTGACTGAGGTTATCTTTTCATCATGTGCTCAGTTTTCTACAGTCTTTCTTCCTGGGCATTTTTACTTTTATTCAGCTTTGCCTCAAAATAGTCAATCTTGGAATACACGCTTCTCTTATTTAATTGATGATGAGGCACTTTTATAGTTGAAGGTGATATTGTTTCACAGCCCGTTGATCCTTCATGAGTAAGCCTCATAGACTGAAGTGTGTAACTAAGCCATCCTTCTATACTGACAAACCTGTTATCCGGAGGTAATATTATCAAAAGGATCTTGGTTCAGAATATCTTTCAGCTATCATGGAGGGGGAATGTGCTTGAAAAGCTTCCTTATCTACCTCTGCAACAGGAGCCATTTCAAAGAAACCATCAATATCGGTTAAAGGACCTAAAAAAGGCACTGAATTTCTCACGAAGTCACCCTCTCCGTTCACTTTGGAGGACATTATGGAGGAAATTAGCGACCTTAAGCCCTTTGTTATTGATATTAGTGCCTCGCTTCATTGTATGGAGGAAAAATGGTCCTGTCATGACCAGCGCATATCTGCCATTGAACAACTGGTCAGTGATGTGGAAGATTCCATTCCAAATGTTTCTCACCCAATAACATTTATTACTCAGCTTAGGAAAACAATGAAGGATTTGGAAAAAAAGAATCAGAGGAACAATTTTAGACTCTATGGCATACCGGGAAACTTAGAAGAATCTAATATAAATGAAATGGAAAATTCTTCAATAATTTATCTGCGAGACCAAGGTCCACTTCACATTCAAAGCGCCCATCGTTTAGGGCCCATACTAACACAATACTCAAATCCCAAGCCTAGAGGGTTCATCATACTTTTTCGACAATTTACAGACTTGATACAAATATTGTCAGTGGCTAAATACTTGGCACCCTACATTGGTCAGGAAGCAGAGGCTTCTTTACACAAGACGTCTCCAATGCCGCAGCCGCCAAAGGGAAACAATTCTTTGAGATGCGTCTTCAGTTGAATTCTTTAAACATAAGCTACGGTTTGGTCATTCATGTTTTTTCAAAATCACATGCAAAGACAAACAGTATGCTTTCAAAGAAACAGAAGGTTTGCTATATTTCCTTTATTAACATCGTCATGAGAATTTGGAGACTGTTATGAATGCTATAACCTGCCTTTGTTATATCTTTTCTGGTTTTCACGTACCCAATTGTTTTTTTACTCCAGGTTGTGTTTCATGAGCTAGCATTATTGACCTTTGGTATTTTCCATTCTGTTTCATTATTAAATCACAAGAGATGCTCCCTTGTCTATATGTGTTTTTCCAGCGTAAGTCTTGTCCATTGCCATCAATTCTTTTTGACATTAATGGTAAGTTCATAGTCTGTTTCCTTTTATTGTCATGTATTTGTTGAAATAGTCCAAATTAGCATACATGTTTCTTCTCCTCCTTTACAAGCCAATGCCTCTCTTTATTATAGCTTATCATAGGTATATTAAGGTCTGTGTCTGTTTATAGCCAGGTTAGGTGCATCTTAATTAGGTGTTCCATATTCCCACATCCCTCAGGATGTTCTGTTCTGCCACATTTATTTCACTTAAGGATCTTTTTCCTGTATTGCCTTTTCTAACTCCTATTCTAGGTTTTCAGTCATTTTTTCTCATCACTTTCTCTTTCCTCAACTCCTCTTTTTTTATCTCTTTACTCTATTCCCTCTTTCCCTCTTCTATCTTGCTCTACTCTCTACTGTGTATACCTTCAAGTATGCTGTTGGAATTTTGAACTGTCTGTTCCTTGAGTGAATCTTAGAGTTATCACACAGAGTGTTAAGGGGTTAAAAAACCCAGTTAAATACCAACAAGTCTTGTCACACCTATTTAACCTTAAATGTCAAGTAGGTTTCCTTCAAGAAATCCATCTTCCCAAAAAAGAAACTGTTATGGTAAAGAAATGTTGGGTTGGAGAAATGTTTTTTCTCCATCCACTCCTAACACCTAACTATTCTATATGAGTCAAGCTTAAGATAACAACTTTACACTTTTCAATGTATATGGCCACACACCTGGATCCTGAATTCTGGAAATTGATTTCCTATAAAATTACGCAGCATTACTCACAATTTCATATTGGGCAGGGATTTTAACACACTATATCTCAACAGTCCCTGTCCGACTCCTGGAGAACATTTAATCCCAATCTTAATGAATATTCTTTTTATTCTTCCACCCATAATTTTAAAGCCACAATTGATTATACTTTCTTAAGCAAAAACCTGCTTCAACATTTGACTGGCTCAGAGCTCGGATCAATTTGGATCTCCGATTATGCTCCTATTCCGACTGATCTTGAGATGTTCCATGACCATAATCATAAGTCAATCATAAGTCAAGATGGAGGTTAACAATTCGCTACTCTATGATAAATGTTTTCTTTCCTAATTTGAGTCCTTTGTTTCAGACTTTTTCAGACAAAATTGTATGGGTGATACTTCCTTTAATTTTGTCTGGGATGCTTTCAATGCTTCATGTAGGGGTTTTATAATAAATTATGTCTCCTCCAGGAAAATACTGAAAGAAAAGGAGACAATCGCCCTCTTAACCAACATCACACAGCTTGAACATGCTTACTATACTTCCAAAAATAGCAAGATTAATCTGGAAGCACTGATTGCGGAGAGGATACAATTGAATACATTATCTACAGAAAAAGTTTGTGACACTCTTCTTAGAGTTAATGCTCACTATTATGGCAGTAAAAACAGAGCTGGTGTCTTGCTGGCCAATTACTTAAAATGTAGAAAAGAAAACCCAACTATTAAAACCATTACAATATATTTTGCTACCCAATTGCTCCATGACGCTGACATAGCAAAATATAATTTCTGGATCTAATGATCTCCATTGATGGAGTAACCTGTCCACCTAGACCTTGAAGAAAAAAAAGACTGCAACAGCCAGGATACAGAGCCTGACACATCCCACCCCTAGAGTTTTCCTGATCGGGTAAGTAAGGGACACTGGATGGAAAGTCAGCATTAGCGTTTTGGGTGCCTTTCCTATGTTGAACCTCAAAAGCGAAAGGCTGGAGGGACAGGAACCACCACAACATCCTGGGATTATTACCTTTATTTTGACTCATTCATGTTAACGGGGCATGATCTGTTTAGAGGATGAAGGAGTTTCCCACTAGGTACTACCAGAGTTTCTCAACTGCCCACCTGATCGCTAAACACTCCTTTTCAATCACAGGGTATTTCTGTTCTCTTGGGAAGAGTTTGCAACGGATGAATAGTATAGTGCGTTCCAGACCTGCTTAGACTCTTGGGATAACACCGCCCTTATACCGACGTCAGAGGCTTACTAAAATTAGGGGAAGTCTGGATTGGGCTACTAGTGATGGCTTTTTTAAGGCATTGGAATGCTTCTATGACTCGATCAGATGAATTCAGGAGGTATGACTTTGGTACATCCTTTTTCAGTAGGTCAGTAAGAGGACCAGCTATCTCGTAATATCAGGATATGAACCGCCTATAATAGCCTGGAAGGCCTAAGAAAGCTCTCACCTCTCTTTTGGTCTTGGGAAGAGGGGTGTCTACGATCGCCTTGATTTTCTCATCCTGGGGTTTGATAACTCCATTACCTAATAGATATCCCACATAGCGTACTTTATGTAACCCGATTCAGGATTGCCTGACGTTTACATGCAGGCCAGCTTTTTGTAGCTCTTAGAAAGTCTGGCAACAATGCTCAAGATGTGACTCCCAGGATGGACTGAATATAGCAATGTCATCCAGATAAGCTGAATAGTACGTTTGATGGTCACGAAGCACAAGTTTCATCAGTCTCTGAAAAGTAGCGGGTGCTCCATGCAGGCCAAATGGAAGAATTCAAAAACCTCATCTGGGGTGGAAAAGGCGGTCTTTTCTCGACCTCTTTTCCGTAGAGGGACGTGCCAATACCCGATCGACGACTGCGCCAACACCCTCGCCCCACTCAAGAGACCATCCAACAGCCACGCCAGCAGGAGAGCCACCTGGTTCACAGACGAGCTCCTGACCTCCAAACGTGCCTGCCGTAAGCTGAAGAAAAAATGGCTCCACAACCGAGCGCTAGATAACCACGCAGCCCACAAGGACGCCACCCGCAGACATCACCACCTCATCAGACTAGCCAAGAGATCCTTCTTCAAAAACCGCCTGGACAACAACGCACACGATAGCAAAGAGCTCTTCCGCATCGTGAAAGAACTCTCTAATCCCGACGCCAACGCCAAAGACATCCCGCCCTCACAGGAACTGTGCGACTTACTGGCCACATTCTTCCACCGCAAGATCACTGACATCCACGACAGCTTCAAATCCACGACCTCACCAACGATGCACGACGCCACCACCCCCGCGTTCACCAACAACGCCAACCACCTGGCCTCCTGGACCAACACCAACACCAACGACGACGAGACACGCAAGATCATGAACTCCATAAACTCAGGATCTCGGTCAGACCCATGCCCACACCACATATTCAACAAAGCAGACACGGCCATCGCACCCCAACTACGGAAGATCAACATCTCCTTCGAGAAAGCGACATTTCCGGAAAGCTGGAAGCACGCCGAAATCAACGCCCTACTCAAAAAAACCAAGGCGGACCCCAAGGAACTCAAGAACTTCCGACCCATCTCCCTGCTCCCGTTCCCGGCAAAGGTCATCGAGAAAATCGTCAACAATCAACTGACCCGCCACCTCGAAGACAACAACATCCTGGACCCGTCCCAATCCGGATTCAGACGTAACCACAGCACTAAGACAGTCCTCATCGCCGCCACAGATGACATCAGACGCCAACTGGACAACGGCAAAACATCCGCCCTCATCCTCCTGGACCTGTCAGCCGCTTTCGACACGGTCTGCCACCGCACCCTAAAAACATGCCTCCAAGAAGCCAGAATCCGAGAGAAGGCCCTTGACTGGACCACGTCCTTCCTCTCCGGCAGAACCTAGAGCGTCCGCCTCCCGCCTTTCCGGTCAGAAGCCACCGACATCATCTGCGGCGTCCCCCAGGGCTCATCCCTCAGCCCGACACTGTTCAACATCTACATGGCCCCCCTCACACAAGTGGCCCGCCACCACAACCTCAACATCATCTCCTACGCCGACGACACCCAACTCATTCTCTCCCTCACCAAGGACCCCCCACACCGCCAAAACCAACATCCACAAGGGCATGAAGGCCATCGCTGACTGGATGAGGAGCAGCCGTCTGAAACTGAACTCGGACAAGACGGAGGTCCTCATCCTCGGACCCACCCCCTCTGCATGGGACGCCTCCTGGTGGCCAACCACCCTAGGGACTGCACTGACACCAACCGACCACGCACGCAACCTAGGATTCATCCTCGACTCCTCCCTCTCCATGTCCAAACAAGTCAACGCCGTCTACTCCTCCTGCACAACACCCTACGCTTGCTCCGCCGGATCTACAAATGGATCCCGACCGAAACAAGAAGAACAGTGACACAGGCCCTCGTCAGCAGCAGACTGGACTACGGCAACGCACTCTACGCAGGTATCCCAGCCAAACACCTACGATGACTACAACGCATCCAAAACGCCTCCGCCCGACTGATCATCAACACCCCCCGCCGCAGCCACATCACCCCCTACCTGAGAGACCTACACTGGCTCCCCGTCAACAAGAGGATCACCTTCAAACTCCTCACCCACGCACACAAAGCACTCTACAACGCCGTACCAGCCTACCTGAACAGCAGACTCAGCTTCTACACTCCCACCCGCCAGCTCCGCTCCGCCAGCCTCGCCCTCGCAGATGTCCCCCGCATCCAACGCTCGACCGCCGGCGGCAGATCCTTCTCTTACCTCGCCGCTAAAACCTGGAACACCCTCCCAACCCACCTACGCCAGACCCAAGACCTACTCGCCTTCAAAAGACTCCTCAAGACCTGGCTCTTCGAGCAGTAGCGGCACCCCCCCTCCCCTCAGCGCCTTGAGACCCTCACGGGTATGTAGCGCGCTTTACAAGTTCCTTGATTGATTGATTGAATACCCCTTTGTTAGGTCGAGCGTGGACATATAAACGGCATCTCCTAACTTTTCTATAAGTGTGTCTAATCACGGTAAGGGGTAGGCGTCAAACTTTGAGATGGCGTTTACAGATCTGAAGTCGATGCAAAACCAATCCATCCGGGTTCAGTACAAGGATGATGGGTGAGGAATGGTTGCTTTAGGAAGATGTTATAACTCCCATTTGCAACATCTTACTGATCTCTGGGGAAATTGGTTCTCTTCGGGCGGCTGGTATTCTATATGGTCTCTGTTTCACCACCTGCCCAGGAAATGTCTCGATCGAATGTTCTTCCAGGGTGGTTTCCCTGGTAGAGCAGAAAATACCTTAGAAAAGTGTTTGAGTGTTTCTATCAAACCATAATGCTGTTCCCTGGTTAGGTCCTCGTTCAGTACCAGATGTTCTAGGGTACAAGGGCCTGTCAGGGGCGTTATGGCAAGTTGGATTGTCTGTGGTAACAGATCCAACCATTTCTTCAAGAGGTTAATGTGATAACTCTGTTGTTTCCTAGGGGTGACTTGGATTCCTATCTTAGCTACCACTTTATATGGATCCTTCCATTCTGACCTGACTTTAGGGAGGGATGCAGGCTGCAATATGAGGACCCAGTTGTTAAACTGTAGGGTTCTCCATTTCTTCCCCCTATCATAAAAGGTTTGTTGCTTCTTTTGATTTCTCTACAGATTTGAATGTGCTGATTTTCTTAGTTTCCCTATACTAGCCTTGAGTTGTTTGGTGTAGTCCAGGAGCTCACTAGCATTATCCTCTCCTTTTTCCCAGACCCCTTTCGGCATCTCCAACAGGGTTCGGGGCTGTTTGTTGTATAACAGCTTGAAAGAGGAACAGCCTAGAATGCTTTAAACCTGTCCTCGGATGACGAATAAGGTGAGGGGTAGAAGCTGGTCCCAACTCTTCCCTTCTCCTCCGAGCATATTTTTCAGGGTTAGTTTGAGAGTCCCATTATACCTCTCCACTAACCTGTCGATTTGGGGGTGATAGACGGAGGTTTTGATATGAGTTAAATCTGGCATTCTTGGGACATCAGCTTAGAAACATAGGGATACCCCTGGTCGGTGAGGATCTGGCGAGGGAAACCCACTCTGGAGAAATACTCAATCAACTTATCAGCTATGCTGGCTGTGTTAGGGGTTTGTAAGGGAAAGGCTTCAGGGAATCAAGTGGAGTAGTCCACTAGCATTAGGAGGTACTGGTGTCCTTTTGTGGATTTGGGTAGGGCACCAATCAGGTCCATGCCAATCCGTTCAAAAGGTTTCCCTATGAACGGTAAAGGTTGGAGTGGTACGGGGAGGTCTAAAGGGGTTTTTTCGTTTGGCAAACGGGACATTCCTGGCAATACTTCTAAATGTGTGCATATATGCCTGGCCAATATAAATGCCAAAGGATACTTTGTGTGGTTTGTAGTGCTCCAGAGGGCCCTGCTAGCAGATGTGAAGGTTGCGAAAGACTCATGGTACAAGCAGCTGTGGGGATTCGTTCACTCCTCCCACCTATATAGGAGCACGCTTGTCTCTAGGAAGTAGGGGTATGCTGGGGCGTTCTTGGAATCAATTTTCCTGGCCTCTAGCCAAGCATTTTGTAAGAACGGGTCGTTGACCTGGGCCAAACGGAAATTCTTGTATGTCTGCCAAGGCTCCTGAGTGATGAAGGCATGAGGGATAATGGACTTGGGTGATTGGGGTGGTTCCCCTCTTTTGATATTACTCAGGATTAGTGCCAGAAAACTGGGGTTGTCTGTCCCTATTATGAGTGCTTCGGGTAGCTTTTGTAGAATACCAACAGTCCCTACTGTTTGTTGTCCATCTGGGGGTTGTATGGGTATCTGGGCCACTGGTTATGTCTTAATGTCCCCATGTACACAATGGATCTGTACCTGTTTCCCAGGCAGTATCTGTGCAGCCCCAATCAGATCTTTTTGTACCACAGACTGACAACACCCTGAATCCAGGAGGGGAGTTACCTGGGTTTGGTTAATAAGAACAATCAAGTAGGAACAAGCATCCATTTCTTCTGTGTAGAGATGAGTCTTTGGGATACAGCTGACGTCCATCGGTTCATCGCTCGGCTTCTTGTGGGGAAAGGTCCGGGCGATGTGGCCCCACTCACCACAGTAGAAACATTGGGGTCCACAGTAGAGGGGAGCCTCAGGTTTGTAGGAACCAGACTTCGGAGGCTCACTGTAGGGTCGTATGGTCTTCTTTGATAATTGGCTACCTCGGGGGGTCTTCTCATTAGATGAGAGTGTTGCCACAGTCATCTTTGAGTAGGAAAAGGCAAAGCTTCGAGGTACTAGAGGTAATCTCCTCCTTCGTTTTTCTGTTGGTTTCAGCCATTTATCAGCTGCTAATTTCAGTTTGAAGCACAGTGTCTTAGGGTTAATTTCTTCCAGAATTTTACTCTGTAGGTCTCCGCGTCCATACCCAAGTGGTCAAGGATAATGTTTTTTATTTCGTCATAAGGGGTAGTACACCCGGCGTTAGCAACTTGGTAGGCCACTTGGGCTTCCCCTTTCAGGAGGGGAGCCAAGATAAATGGCCAATTTCTGACAGGCCATCCTGATGATTTGGCTGCCCTTTCAAAGTTCAAAAGAAAGTTGCCCGGATCCTCCCTGGGTATGTACTTCGGAAGGGCTATGTGCAGTGAATCGGAGCACCAGAATAAGTTCCCTGAAGACGGGAGCTGCTCTGTACCTGTTCTTCAGCCACCTTGTATATGGCATCTACCTGGGACTTGATGAAGTTCTGAAATGTGTCCCTATGTGCTTGGGCCGAGGTCATCTGCCGTTCAATGGCCCATTCAAGTTTCTTTTGCCCACCCACTAAATATGTATATTGCATCCATTTCAATGGACAACTGCCCACATTCCCCACCACATGTAGCTGGGTATAAGAATCACAAGACTAAATAGAGTCTTCAGACTTTTTTATAGCTTAGCACAACAACTTAAGTAAAGGTTTCTATTTTTCTTGGGCAATAGTATTTTGCGTCTCTGGTATTTTTTCCACCAGTGATGTCCAGGGGATGATGGTTAGACCCTAACACAAAAAATAAAAAATAAAAGAAACAAGTTTTAGCGCCACACGCTATATCATTGGCAAATGCAGGGAAGGGAGTGGGGGATCGTTTTCACCCTTCATGCAAGCTCTCAGGAGTGTGCTGCCCAAGAGACCATCACCGAGATAGAAAAATAGGTGGACCTCAAGCAAATTCCCAGAGAAGCTACTTGAGGTTTTCCCCCTACAAAAGACTGAGTCTTTTCCTCTACCCGCCTCCCTAGGAATCTGGCACGCACCAGTGCAAGCCACGCTCATCCTGGAACGTGTAAAGATAGATTTACCAGCAAGGGTTTTACTTTTAACAAATAATTTGCAGCAAAAGAAATCTGTATTACTTAGAAAAATCAAGCTGAGGACATTAGCTGCTGAATTTATCACCTTGTTATTCAGGAGAGAACCTAATAGGTTACCACACTAGCTCAAGAACAGAAAAGGAGAAAGCAACACAAGGAATTGTATTTAAAAAAAGACTTATTATTTGTTTTTCTGAATAAAGTTACACGGGTTCACAATCAACTGAATTGATACCATATCCAAAGTATGAGGAAAAAGACATTCATTCCATTCATACAGAAGATAAAATTCCAGTCTGTATGACTAATAACAATGACTTCTGAATTAAATAAACAGTAAATCATGAACAGTGGATGTCAATTGATGCAGACATGGACAAACGTGTCGACGTTTCGGTCTTATCGGTGTTATCCCAAGATCATCATCAGGACGAAAGTTTGTAAGGTATAGTTGACCCTTTTAGAAATAGTTGTTAAGTGACCCAGTCTATGGGATGAATAGAGTGTAGAGAGTTGTATCACACAGTGGAATTTGCGTGTAACTCTTATTTATGACGTTGTGTCAAACGTACACAGGTCAATGTTTCTCAGATAGGCGCAGAACAAGTTTTAAGTCTTAGTTAAATGTCGCCGGGAATGAGGAGAAAAGCTGCCACCGTCGTGTCCAGGCTACAGCTGAAAAGAACGTGACTGCGCAAATTGTGGTGTCGTTGGCCTCCTGGCATTCATTTCTGTGGCTCGTGGCTGGAATCCGTCCTCCGTGAACCGTGCTCGGGGTTCTCCCCTTGGAACTGCTGTGCACCGTCTTCGGTCCCCGACTCGCGTTGTCCTACCTTCTGCTCCAACGTGAGGTTTCTTAAATCTCCATTGACTTCCCGGTCTTCTTGTCCCAATGTTAGTGATTGCCACTTCCAGGGGGCATGGCTTAGACCCTCCTCAGCGTCTGGCAGCCGGGTCTTCAAGGGCCCGTAACTGTAAAGCTCAGGTTCTTCCTCTGCATACAATACATCACGAATGGGACCAGGGGGCTGGAAAGAAAGAAAAGGTGGGGGCCAATGAGGCAAAGTCCCTTCTTCTTCCTTGTCGTCAGGGTCAACAGGACACAGAACCTAACTGGGAGAAGCACCCTGACCCCCTAGACCTGCTCAGGGGATCTCAGAGGGAGCCCCAGGGCCAAACAAAGCATTTAAAAAAAATATGTTTGGAGGGCTTTGCGCTGGGTGCGCGAATCCGGGCGAATTGTTTTTTTTAAAAATTAACCATGACCTCCCATGCTTCATTTATTTAAGCTCCTGGGTAGGCCAGGTCCCGGAGGGCAATATTTTATTATGGTGTGGGGGCCCAATGGGGCCCCCACAACCCTGGGCACCGCCAGCTCCCTGCAGCTTTAATGATAGTGCGCGGGGGTACGTGGCCCACCCACAGCCCTGGGACCGCCACCTCCCTGGGGCATTCTTATTGAAATGCATGGGGGGACTCCTCCCCCAAGCAGCCCCGGGGACCGTCACCTCCCCAGAGCATCAAATTAAAATCGGATGAGGAGCCTTGCGGGTCCCCTCAAGCCCCGGGGACTGCCACCTCCCTGGACTTCAATAATGTAAATTAGTGTGGGGAGTTCCTGCCCCACCACACTGCCCCAGGGACCACCAACTCCCGGGGCACACTGCAATTAAGGGCGGGTGAGCCTCGTGGGCCCCCCAGGCTATGGGGACCGCCACCTCCCAAGGGGTACACAGTCAAAATATGGAGTTGCAAATATCGACCTATAGAAATATCGAGTTAGAAATATCGAAGGTAAAGAATATCGATGTCATGAATATCTTTGGACAGAATATCGACACTAAGGTAAGTAATATCGAATTTTTTTATATCGATGTAAGTAATATCGAAGTCAGTAATATCGATATCAAATATATCGATGTTACTAATTTCGATGTTACTAATATCGATATTTGTACTATTGTTATGTATTTTAATATGTATATAATATCTATGTGTTATATGTTTTTTGTTAAGTATTTTACTTGTTTTAAATTATATGTGAACTATTTTCATATATTTATAATGTTATTTTTAAGTCAATTTTATGTTTTAGTACCGGAGCGGGTTGTGGGTTTATAGGGGAATGGGGTGGGAAGTAATTTAATTATACTAAATTAAATAATATTTTTAAGGAATTATAAATTAATTTTAATTAATTTTTGTGTATAAGTTCTGTAGCGGGTAGTGGGTTTATAGGGGAATTGGGTGGGAAGTATTTTAATTGTAATTAAGTAATGAATAATTTTGATTTATTTGTATTGATAATTTATGTATTTTTAATTAATGATTAATTGGCAATGAAATATTTTATTTGTTTATTTAATCGGTAATTAATGTTTGTAATTGGTAATTAATATTTGTACTTGGAAATTAATTTATTTAATTGGTAATTAATGTTTGTAATTGGTAATTAATGTTTGTAATTGGTAATTAATTTATTTAATTGGTAATTCATTTATTTGATTGGTAATGTATTTATTTTTTATTGGAAATAATTTTTTCAATAATTGTTTATTAATGTCTTCTAAAAAGTCTTTTTTGGTTTACAAATAATTTTTTTGTTTAATGTTGCTAATCCATTTTTAATAATGAATATTGTTTTTGTTTTTTTAAATATTTTATTGCTCAATATTTCTTATTTGGTAACTAATATTAATTAATTATTATTTATTGGTATTAATTGTTGGAGTTACTAAGAGAGCTGTGCAATATCTGCACGCAAAGACATGAACTGCTGTTCTTCTGAGCAGCATTCCCTTTAGCCTTCTTTGGGGCTTATAGGGTTAGTGAGTTAGATTTAATGTGGTGTCGGCCTGGTAAAGAGGAGAGACCTACTGATGGAATACAGTGTCCTGACAATACACCTGCAAAGGTTGAAGACAGACCAGGAGAGCGCAGGCAAGCACACGTGCCTGCATTGCCTGGCAGACAGTGACTGCTGCCCAGTTTGCTACATGCAAGAGTACCTGAAGCACAGAGTCCAAGGGGATGGGCCACTCATATGTCATGAGGATAGATCATACCTCAGTCGGTTGCATTTTAATGCAGTCCTCAGAATGGCAATTGGAGCAGGCAGGGCTCCCACCAAAAGAGTCTTCACCACACTCCTTTCGCATAGGCGCAGCCACGACTGTGGCGGCCTGCAGCTTGAAGGTCGGTCACATCAAGCAAATGGGCGGCTGGATGACAGGTGACTTTTGGGGATACATCCAACACAACCTAATATGAGCCTTTCTTTACCGCAGGATCCCCGGGACTGGTGCGCAGGTTTATGGATTCTAGGACACTCTTATATTACCAGGGCACAATGGAAATATAATGAAGGAATGTGGTTGCATAACACGAAGGTCCATTGGATTGGGAGGCCAGGATAAGGTAGGAGCACCTGCTGCCCAACATGCACAAGGTGATACATTGTGAAGAAAAAATGGACGTGGTAGTCATACATCTGGGGCGGGGATGACCTGGCTAACCTGGGGCACCGGGTGTAATGGGAACTATGAGATCAGTACTGACAGCGGTTTCCAGACTCATAAGTCCAGCGGAACTGATTTTGTCTGAAATTATACCAAAAGTTCTTTGGAGTGGGGCTCTGGACAACTCAGCGGTAGAATGAATGAACTAAGAGGAAGTTGAATTGCACTAAGGCAAAAGTATGTAAAGCAAATGGATGGGGCTTTATGAGGCATGGCCTCATTAACCTTAAAGTGCAGGGGTACCACAACACTGATGGGGTACATTTGTCGGAAGTGGGCATGGGGCTGTTCCTTCTCAACTTAGGAGGGGCACTTGAGGCACTAGATTTCAATTAAAGGTGTCAGGTACGAGCAAGTGGGGGAGCTGCCCAAGGTCGAGAAACCACAGGCAGCATGCTGGGGGACAGCACAGCGGGAAAGCAGAAACAGCGTAATAGCCAAAGAGGATCCGCTCAAACCTGTGCCCTTGGGATGTCTTACGGTAGGGGCACAGGGAGCAGGCTAAGGGTCAGCATGGGGTCAGCAGAAGGCGGACACAGCACTTGCAGCCCAGACCAGGCATGAGGGCTACCCACACTACTTGGCAGCAAGGTGTAGCCTAGAGGCCGCAAGAGAAGTTTTAGACCTGATGAGAAGGGGCATTGTCTCAGGGCGGTGTCAAAAGGGCTGTGCTGTTGAGGTTAAGGGTTGGACTGGAACTCCAAGCGAGGAGGCATGAAAGACTGGTTTGAAAATAGATTGCATGTTTTGTATGACAATATGTAAATAAAAGCTGCAGCCTTTTTTGCACCATCAGCCAATTGCGTTCTCTGTGAGCACATGGGAAAGTGGGGTGCATAGGTGCATGCGTGGGTCGGGGAGCTCAAGGGATTTGCCCACCTGGGAGGGGTTATGCATCTCCTTTCGACATCCTTCTTAGCTCTTTGATGGAGTTTCGGTTGTTGTAAGGTGGGCACTTCATGAATACAAGGTTTTCCAGCATCCACATCAAATTTTAAAGGCTATTTTTTTTACAAAGGGTGCTTGTAGACTATATATCTGCTATGACAGCTGTCATTTTTTATTTTTTACCCCCGCTTCTTGTGAGGTAATCTTTTGAGCCTTATTACTGTTGGCACCGTGGGCGGACTCTGTATTTTGTTTTGCTTCAAGAATGCATTAAAAACTTACTCAGCCTCACCTGGAAAGTTTTTTTTATGAATATGCCTCACATGCTAAAGAAATTAGACCTTTTGGGCTACGTAGGCATTACTCAAGATTACTAATATCAGCTCCTCACTAAGGCGACTTGGAGCATGAAAGTTCACTTGGTAATAAATTCACTGCTGCATACGCCTCCCTCTGCATTTTCAATTTGCCTTCATGAATACAGCTGACACTTTCTATTGCTACTTCTGCATTTGGTCGCTTTAATTTAAAGTCACGTGCATGACCATTTGTCATGAAGTACCATTTGGATGAAGATTTACTATTTGTTTTGGCTTCAACTGACTGAGGTTATCTTTTCATCATGTGCTCAGTTTTCTACAGTCTTTCTTCCTGGGCATTTTTACTTTTATTCAGCTTTGCCTCAAAATAGTCAATCTTGGAATACACGCTTCTCTTATTTAATTGATGATGAGGCACTTTTATAGTTGAAGGTGATATTGTTTCACAGCCCGTTGATCCTTCATGAGTAAGCCTCATAGACTGAAATGTGTAACTAAGCCATCCTTCTATACTGACAAACCTGTTATCCGGAGGTAATATTATCAAAAGGATCTTGGTTCAGAATATCTTTCAGCTATCATGGAGGGGGAATGTGCTTGATAAGCTTCCTTATCTACCTCTGCAACAGGAGCCATTTCAAAGAAACCATCAATATCGGTTAAAGGACCTAAAAAAGGCACTGAATTTCTCACGAAGTCACCCTCTCCGTTCACTTTGGAGGACATTATGGAGGAAATTAGCGACCTTAAGCCCTTTGTTATTGATATTAGTGCCTCGCTTCAGTGTATGGAGGAAAAATGGTCCTGTCATGACCAGCGCATATCTGCCATTGAACAACTGGTCAGTGATGTGGAAGATTCCATTCCAAATGTTTCTCACCCAATAACATTTATTACTCAGCTTAGGAAAACAATGAAGGATTTGGAAAAAAAGAATCAGAGGAACAATTTTAGACTCTATGGCATACCGGGAAACTTAGAAGAATCTAATATAAATGAAATGGAAAATTCTTCAATAATTTATCTGCGAGACCAAGGTCCACTTCACATTCAAAGCGCCCATCGTTTAGGGCCCATACTAACACAATACTCAAATCCCAAGCCTAGAGGGTTCATCATACTTTTTCGACAATTTACAGACTTGATACAAATATTGTCAGTGGCTAAATACTTGGCACCCTACATTGGTCAGGAAGCAGAGGCTTCTTTACACAAGACATCTCCAATGCCGCAGCCGCCAAAGGGAAACAATTCTTTGAGATGCGTCTTCAGTTGAATTCTTTAAACATAAGCTACGGTTTGCTCATTCATGTTTTTTCAAAATCACATGCAAAGACAAACAGTATGCTTTCAAAGAAACAGAAGGTTTGCTATATTTCCTTTATTAACATCGTCATGAGAATTTGGAGACTGTTATGAATGCTATAACCTGCCTTTGTTATATCTTTTCTGGTTTTCACGTACCCAATTGTTTTTTTACTCCAGGTTGTGTTTCATGAGCTAGCATTATTGACCTTTGGTATTTTCCATTCTGTTTCATTATTGAATCACAAGAGATGCTCCCTTGTCTATATGTGTTTTTCCAGCGTAAGTCTTGTCCATTGCCATCAATTCTTTTTGACATTAATGGTAAGTTCATAGTCTGTTTCCTTTTATTGTCATGTATTTGTTGAAATAGTCCAAATTAGCATAAATGTTTCTTCTCCTCCTTTACAAGCCAATGCCTCTCTTTATTATAGCTTATCATAGGTATATTAAGGTCTGTGTCTGTTTATAGCCAGGTTAGGTGCATCTTAATTAGGTGTTCCATATTCCCACATCCCTCAGGATGTTCTGTTCTGCCACATTTATTTCACTTAAGGATCTTTTTCCTGTATTGCCTTTTCTAACTCCTATTCTAGGTTTTCAGTCATTTTTTCTCATCACTTTCTCTTTCCTCAACTCCTCTTTTTTTATCTCTTTACTCTATTCCCTCTTTCCCTCTTCTATCTTGCTCTACTCTCTACTGTGTATACCTTCAAGTATGCTGTTGGAATTTTGAACTGTCTGTTCCTTGAGTGAATCTTAGAGTTATCACACAGAGTGTTAAGGGGTTAAAAAACCCAGTTAAATACCAACAAGTCTTGTCACACCTATTTAACCTTAAATGTCAAGTAGGTTTCCTTCAAGAAATCCATCTTCCCAAAAAAGAAACTGTTATGGTAAAGAAATGTTGGGTTGGAGAAATGTTTTTTCTCCATCCACTCCTAACACCTAACTATTCTATATGAGTCAAGCTTAAGATAACAACTTTACACTTTTCAATGTATATGGCCACACACCTGGATCCTGAATTCTGGAAATTGATTTCCTATAAAATTACGCAGCATTACTCACAATTTCATATTGGGCAGGGATTTTAACACACTATATCTCAACAGTCCCTGTCCGACTCCTGGAGAACATTTAATCCCAATCTTAATGAATATTCTTTTTATTCTTCCACCCATAATTTTAAAGCTACAATTGATTATACTTTCTTAAGCAAAAACCTGCTTCAACATTTGACTGGCTCAGAGCTCGGATCAATTTGGATCTCCGATTATGCTCCTATTCCGACTGATCTTGAGATGTTCCATGACCATAATCATAAGTCAATCATAAGTCAAGATGGAGGTTAACAATTCGCTACTCTATGATAAATGTTTTCTTTCCTAATTTGAGTCCTTTGTTTCAGACTTTTTCAGACAAAATTGTATGGGTGATACTTCCTTTAATTTTGTCTGGGATGCTTTCAATGCTTCATGTAGGGGTTTTATAATAAATTATGTCTCCTCCAGGAAAATACTGAAAGAAAAGGAGACAATCGCCCTCTTAACCAACATCACACAGCTTGAACATGCTTACATTACTTCCAAAAATAGCAAGATTAATCTGGAAGCACTGATTGCGGAGAGGATACAATTGAATACATTATCTACAGAAAAAGTTTGTGACACTCTTCTTAGAGTTAATGCTCACTATTATGGCAGTAAAAACAGAGCTGGTGTCTTGCTGGCCAATTACTTAAAATGTAGAAAAGAAAACCCAACTATTAAAACCATTACAATATATTTTGCTACCCAATTGCTCCATGACGCTGACATAGCAAAATATAATTTCTGGATCTAATGATCTCCATTGATGGAGTAACCTGTCCACCTAGACCTTGAAGAAAAAAAAGACTGCAACAGCCAGGATACAGAGCCTGACACATCCCACCCCTAGAGTTTTCCTGATCGGGTAAGTAAGGGACACTGGATGGAAAGTCAGCATTAGCGTTTTGGGTGCCTTTCCTATGTTGAACCTCAAAAGCGAAAGGCTGGAGGGACAGGAACCACCACAACATCCTGGGATTATTACCTTTATTTTGACTCATTCATGTTAACGGGGCATGATCTGTTTAGAGGATGAAGGAGTTTCCCACTAGGTACTACCAGAGTTTCTCAACTGCCCACCTGATCGCTAAACACTCCTTTTCAATCACAGGGTATTTCTGTTCTCTTGGGAAGAGTTTGCAACGGATGAATAGTATAGTGCGTTCCAGACCTGCTTAGACTCTTGGGATAACACCGCCCTTATACCGACGTCAGAGGCTTACTAAAATTAGGGGAAGTCTGGATTGGGCTACTAGTGATGGCTTTTTTAAGGCATTGGAATGCTTCTATGACTCGATCAGATGAATTCAGGAGGTATGACTTTGGTACATCCTTTTTCAGTAGGTCAGTAAGAGGACCAGCTATCTCGTAATATCAGGATATGAACCGCCTATAATAGCCTGGAAGGCCTAAGAAAGCTCTCACCTCTCTTTTGGTCTTGGGAAGAGGGGTGTCTACGATCGCCTTGATTTTCTCATCCTGGGGTTTGATAACTCCATTACCTAATAGATATCCCACATAGCGTACTTTATGTAACCCGATTCAGGATTGCCTGACGTTTACATGCAGGCCAGCTTTTTGTAGCTCTTAGAAAGTCTGGCAACAATGCTCAAGATGTGACTCCCAGGATGGACTGAATATAGCAATGTCATCCAGATAAGCTGAATAGTACGTTTGATGGTCACGAAGCACAAGTTTCATCAGTCTCTGAAAAGTAGCGGGTGCTCCATGCAGGCCAAATGGAAGAATTCAAAAACCTCATCTGGGGTGGAAAAGGCGGTCTTTTCTCGACCTCTTTTCCGTAGAGGGACGTGCCAATACCCGATCGACGACTGCGCCAACACCCTCGCCCCACTCAAGAGACCATCCAACAGCCACGCCAGCAGGAGAGCCACCTGGTTCACAGACGAGCTCCTGACCTCCAAACGTGCCTGCCGTAAGCTGAAGAAAAAATGGCTCCACAACCGAGCGCTAGATAACCACGCAGCCCACAAGGACGCCACCCGCAGACATCACCACCTCATCAGACTAGCCAAGAGATCCTTCTTCAAAAACCGCCTGGACAACAACGCACACGATAGCAAAGAGCTCTTCCGCATCGTGAAAGAACTCTCTAATCCCGACGCCAACGCCAAAGACATCCCGCCCTCACAGGAACTGTGCGACTTACTGGCCACATTCTTCCACCGCAAGATCACTGACATCCACGACAGCTTCAAATCCACGACCTCACCAACGATGCACGACGCCACCACCCCCGCGTTCACCAACAACGCCAACCACCTGGCCTCCTGGACCAACACCAACACCAACGACGACGAGACACGCAAGATCATGAACTCCATAAACTCAGGATCTCGGTCAGACCCATGCCCACACCACATATTCAACAAAGCAGACACGGCCATCGCACCCCAACTACGGAAGATCAACATCTCCTTCGAGAAAGCGACATTTCCGGAAAGCTGGAAGCACGCCGAAATCAACGCCCTACTCAAAAAAACCAAGGCGGACCCCAAGGAACTCAAGAACTTCCGACCCATCTCCCTGCTCCCGTTCCCGGCAAAGGTCATCGAGAAAATCGTCAACAATCAACTGACCCGCCACCTCGAAGACAACAACATCCTGGACCCGTCCCAATCCGGATTCAGACGTAACCACAGCATTAAGACAGTCCTCATCGCCGCCACAGATGACATCAGACGCCAACTGGACAACGGCAAAACATCCGCCCTCATCCTCCTGGACCTGTCAGCCGCTTTCGACACGGTCTGCCACCGCACCCTAAAAACATGCCTCCAAGAAGCCAGAATCCGAGAGAAGGCCCTTGACTGGACCACGTCCTTCCTCTCCGGCAGAACCTAGAGCGTCCGCCTCCCGCCTTTCCGGTCAGAAGCCACCGACATCATCTGCGGCATCCCCCAGGGCTCATCCCTCAGCCCGACACTGTTCAACATCTACATGGCCCCCCTCACACAAGTGGCCCGCCACCACAACCTCAACATCATCTCCTACGCCGACGACACCCAACTCATTCTCTCCCTCACCAAGGACCCCCCACACCGCCAAAACCAACATCCACAAGGGCATGAAGGCCATCGCTGACTGGATGAGGAGCAGCCGTCTGAAACTGAACTCGGACAAGACGGAGGTCCTCATCCTCGGACCCACCCCCTCTGCATGGGACGCCTCCTGGTGGCCAACCACCCTAGGGACTGCACTGACACCAACCGACCACGCACGCAACCTAGGATTCATCCTCGACTCCTCCCTCTCCATGTCCAAACAAGTCAACGCCGTCTACTCCTCCTGCACAACACCCTACGCTTGCTCCGCCGGATCTACAAATGGATCCCGACCGAAACAAGAAGAACAGTGACACAGGCCCTCGTCAGCAGCAGACTGGACTACGGCAACGCACTCTACGCAGGTATCCCAGCCAAACACCTACGATGACTACAACGCATCCAAAACGCCTCCGCCCGACTGATCATCAACACCCCCCGCCGCAGCCACATCACCCCCTACCTGAGAGACCTACACTGGCTCCCCGTCAACAAGAGGATCACCTTCAAACTCCTCACCCACGCACACAAAGCACTCTACAACGCCGGACCAGCCTACCTGAACAGCAGACTCAGCTTCTACACTCCCACCCGCCAGCTCCGCTCCGCCAGCCTCGCCCTCGCAGATGTCCCCCGCATCCAACGCTCGACCGCCGGCGGCAGATCCTTCTCTTACCTCGCCGCCAAAACCTGGAACACCCTCCCAACCCACCTACGCCAGACCCAAGACCTACTCGCCTTCAAAAGACTCCTCAAGACCTGGCTCTTCGAGCAGTAGCGGCACCCCCCCTCCCCTCAGCGCCTTGAGACCCTCACGGGTATGTAGCGCGCTTTACAAGTTCCTTGATTGATTGATTGAATACCCCTTTGTTAGGTCGAGCGTGGACATATAAACGGCATCTCCTAACTTTTCTATAAGTGTGTCTAATCACGGTAAGGGGTAGGCGTCAAACTTTGAGATGGCGTTTACAGATCTGAAGTCGATGCAAAACCAATCCATCCGGGTTCAGTACAAGGATGATGGGTGAGGAATGGTTGCTTTAGGAAGATGTTATAACTCCCATTTGCAACATCTTACTGATCTCTGGGGAAATTGGTTCTCTTCGGGCGGCTGGTATTCTATATGGTCTCTGTTTCACCACCTGCCCAGGAAATGTCTCGATCGAATGTTCTTCCAGGGTGGTTTCCCTGGTAGAGCAGAAAATACCTTAGAAAAGTGTTTGAGTGTTTCTATCAAACCATAATGCTGTTCCCTGGTTAGGTCCTCGTTCAGTACCAGATGTTCTAGGGTACAAGGGCCTGTCAGGGGCGTTATGGCAAGTTGGATTGTCTGTGGTAACAGATCCAACCATTTCTTCAAGAGGTTAATGTGATAACTCTGTTGTTTCCTAGGGGTGACTTGGATTCCTATCTTAGCTACCACTTTATATGGATCCTTCCATTCTGACCTGACTTTAGGGAGGGATGCAGGCTGCAATATGAGGACCCAGTTGTTAAACTGTAGGGTTCTCCATTTCTTCCCCCTATCATAAAAGGTTTGTTGCTTCTTTTGATTTCTCTACAGATTTGAATGTGCTGATTTTCTTAGTTTCCCTATACTAGCCTTGAGTTGTTTGGTGTAGTCCAGGAGCTCACTAGCATTATCCTCTCCTTTTTCCCAGACCCCTTTCGGCATCTCCAACAGGGTTCGGGGCTGTTTGTTGTATAACAGCTTGAAAGAGGAACAGCCTAGAATGCTTTAAACCTGTCCTCGGATGACGAATAAGGTGAGGGGTAGAAGCTGGTCCCAACTCTTCCCTTCTCCTCCGAGCATATTTTTCAGGGTTAGTTTGAGAGTCCCATTATACCTCTCCACTAACCTGTCGATTTGGGGGTGATAGACGGAGGTTTTGATATGAGTTAAATCTGGCATTCTTGGGACATCAGCTTAGAAACATAGGGATACCCCTGGTCGGTGAGGATCTGGCGAGGGAAACCCACTCTGGAGAAATACTCAATCAACTTATCAGCTATGCTGGCTGTGTTAGGGGTTTGTAAGGGAAAGGCTTCAGGGAATCAAGTGGAGTAGTCCACTAGCATTAGGAGGTACTGGTGTCCTTTTGTGGATTTGGGTAGGGCACCAATCAGGTCCATGCCAATCCGTTCAAAAGGTTTCCCTATGAACGGTAAAGGTTGGAGTGGTACGGGGAGGTCTAAAGGGGTTTTTTCATTTGGCAAACGGGACATTCCTGGCAATACTTCTAAATGTGTGCATATATGCCTGGCCAATATAAATGCCAAAGGATACTTTGTGTGGTTTGTAGTGCTCCAGAGGGCCCTGCTAGCAGATGTGAAGGTTGCGAAAGACTCATGGTACAAGCAGCTGTGGGGATTCGTTCACTCCTCCCACCTATATAGGAGCACGTTTGTCTCTAGGAAGTAGGGGTATGCTGGGGCGTTCTTGGAATCAATTTTCCTGGCCTCTAGCCAAGCATTTTGTAAGGACGGGTCGTTGACCTGGGCCAAACGGAAATTCTTGTATGTCTGCCAAGGCTCCTGAGTGATGAAGGCATGAGGGATAATGGACTTGGGTGATTGGGGTGGTTCCCCTCTTTTGATATTACTCAGGATTAGTGCCAGAAAACTGGGGTTGTCTGTCCCTATTATGAGTGCTTCGGGTAGCTTTTGTAGAATACCAACAGTCCCTACTGTTTGTTGTCCATCTGGGGGTTGTATGGGTATCTGGGCCACTGGTTATGTCTTAATGTCCCCATGTACACAATGGATCTGTACCTGTTTCCCAGGCAGTATCTGTGCAGCCCCAATCAGATCTTTTTGTACCACAGACTGACAACACCCTGAATCCAGGAGGGGAGTTACCTGGGTTTGGTTAATAAGAACAATCAAGTAGGAACAAGCATCCATTTCTTCTGTGTAGAGATGAGTCTTTGGGATACAGCTGACGTCCATCGGTTCATCGCTCGGCTTCTTGTGGGGAAAGGTCCGGGCGATGTGGCCCCACTCACCAGAGTAGAAACATTGGGGTCCACAGTAGAGGGGAGCCTCAGGTTTGTAGGAACCAGACTTCGGAGGCTCACTGTAGGGTCGTATGGTCTTCTTTGATAATTGGCTACCTCGGGGGGTCTTCTCATTAGATGAGAGTGTTGCCACAGTCATCTTTGAGTAGGAAAAGGCAAAGCTTCGAGGTACTAGAGGTAATCTCCTCCTTCGTTTTTCTGTTGGTTTCAGCCATTTATCAGCTGCTAATTTCAGTTTGAAGCACAGTGTCTTAGGGTTAATTTCTTCCGGAATTTTACTCTGTAGGTCTCCGCGTCCATACCCAAGTGGTCAAGGATAATGTTTTTTATTTCGTCATAAGGGGTAGTACACCCGGCGTTAGCAACTTGGTAGGCCACTTGGGCTTCCCCTTTCAGGAGGGGAGCCAAGATAAATGGCCAATTTCTGACAGGCCATCCTGATGATTTGGCTGCCCTTTCAAAGTTCAAAAGAAAGTTGCCCGGATCCTCCCTGGGTATGTACTTCGGAAGGGCTATGTGCAGTGAATCGGAGCACCAGAATAAGTTCCCTGAAGACGGGAGCTGCTCTGTACCTGTTCTTCAGCCACCTTGTATATGGCATCTACCTGGGACTTGATGAAGTTCTGAAATGTGTCCCTATGTGCTTGGGCCGAGGTCATCTGCCGTTCAATGGCCCATTCAAGTTTCTTTTGCCCACCCACTAAATATGTATATTGCATCCATTTCAATGGACAACTGCCCACATTCCCCACCACATGTAGCTGGGTATAAGAATCACAAGACTAAATAGAGTCTTCAGACTTTTTTATAGCTTAGCACAACAACTTAAGTAAAGGTTTCTATTTTTCTTGGGCAATAGTATTTTGCGTCTCTGGTATTTTTTCCACCAGTGATGTCCAGGGGATGATGGTTAGACCCTAACACAAAAAATAAAAAATAAAAGAAACAAGTTTTAGCGCCACACGCTATATCATTGGCAAATGCAGGGAAGGGAGTGGGGGATCGTTTTCACCCTTCATGCAAGCTCTCAGGAGTGTGCTGCCCAAGAGACCATCACCGAGATAGAAAAATAGGTGGACCTCAAGCAAATTCCCAGAGAAGCTACTTGAGGTTTTCCCCCTACAAAAGACTGAGTCTTTTCCTCTACCCGCCTCCCTAGGAATCTGGCACGCACCAGTGCAAGCCACGCTCATCCTGGAACGTGTAAAGATAGATTTACCAGCAAGGGTTTTACTTTTAACAAATAATTTGCAGCAAAAGAAATCTGTATTACTTAGAAAAATCAAGCTGAGGACATTAGCTGCTGAATTTATCACCTTGTTATTCAGGAGAGAACCTAATAGGTTACCACACTAGCTCAAGAACAGAAAAGGAGAAAGCAACACAAGGAATTGTATTTAAAAAAAGACTTATTATTTGTTTTTCTGAATAAAGTTACACGGGTTCACAATCAACTGAATTGATACCATATCCAAAGTATGAGGAAAAAGACATTCATTCCATTCATACAGAAGATAAAATTCCAGTCTGTATGACTAATAACAATGACTTCTGAATTAAATAAACAGTAAATCATGAACAGTGGATGTCAATTGATGCAGACATGGACAAACGTGTCGACGTTTCGGTCTTATCGGTGTTATCCCAAGACCATCATCAGGACGAAAGTTTGTAAGGTATAGTTGACCCTTTTAGAAATAGTTGTTAAGTGACCCAGTCTATGGGATGAATAGAGTGTAGAGAGTTGTATCACACAGTGGAATTTGCGTGTAACTCTTATTTATGACGTTGTGTCAAACGTACACAGGTCAATGTTTCTCAGATAGGCGCAGAACAAGTTTTAAGTCTTAGTTAAATGTCGCCGGGAATGAGGAGAAAAGCTGCCACCGTCGTGTCCAGGCTACAGCTGAAAAGAACGTGACTGCGCAAATTGTGGTGTCGTTGGCCTCCTGGCATTCATTTCTGTGGCTCGTGGCTGGAATCCGTCCTCCGTGAACCGTGCTCGGGGTTCTCCCCTTGGAACTGCTGTGCACCGTCTTCGGTCCCCGACTCGCGTTGTCCTACCTTCTGCTCCAACGTGAGGTTTCTTAAATCTCCATTGACTTCCCGGTCTTCTTGTCCCAATGTTAGTGATTGCCACTTCCAGGGGGCATGGCTTAGACCCTCCTCAGCGTCTGGCAGCCGGGTCTTCAAGGGCCCGTAACTGTAAAGCTCAGGTTCTTCCTCTGCATACAATACATCACGAATGGGACCAGGGGGCTGGAAAGAAAGAAAAGGTGGGGGCCAATGAGGCAAAGTCCCTTCTTCTTCCTTGTCGTCAGGGTCAACAGGACACAGAACCTAACTGGGAGAAGCACCCTGACCCCCTAGACCTGCTCAGGGGGTCTCAGAGGGAGCCCCAGGGCCAAACAAAGCATTTAAAAAAAATATGTTTGGAGGGCTTTGCGCTGGGTGCGCGAATCCGGGCGAATTGTTTTTTTAAAAATTAACCATGACCTCCCATGCTTCATTTATTTAAGCTCCTGGGTAGGCCAGGTCCCGGAGGGCAATATTTTATTATGGTGTGCGGGCCCAAGGGGGCCCCCACAACCCTGGGCACCGCCAGCTCCCTGCAGCTTTAATGATAGTGCGCGGGGGTACGTGGCCCACCCACAGCCCTGGGACCGCCACCTCCCTGGGGCATTCTTATTGAAATGCATGGGGGGACTCCTCCCCCAAGCAGCCCTGGGGACCGTCACCTCCCCAGAGCATCAAATCAAAATCGGATGAGGAGCCTTGCGGGTCCCCTCAAGCCCCGGGGACTGCCACCTCCCTGGACTTCAATAATGTAAATTAGTGTGGGGAGTTCCTGCCCCACCACACTGCCCCAGGGACCACCAACTCCCGGGGCACACTGCAATTAAGGGCGGGTGAGCCTCGTGGGCCCCCCAGGCTATGGGGACCGCCACCTCCCAAGGGGTACACAGTCAAAATATGGAGTTGCAAATATCGACCTATAGAAATATCGAGTTAGAAATATCGAAGGTAAAGAATATCGATGTCATGAATATCTTTGGACAGAATATCGACACTAAGGTAAGTAATATCGAATTTTTTTATATCGATGTAAGTAATATCGAAGTCAGTAATATCGATATCAAATATATCGATGTTACTAATTTCGATGTTACTAATATCGATATTTGTACTATTGTTATGTATTTTAATATGTATATAATATCTATGTGTTATATGTTTTTTGTTAAGTATTTTACTTGTTTTAAATTATATGTGAACTATTTTCATATATTTATAATGTTATTTTTAAGTCAATTTTATGTTTTAGTACCGGAGCGGGTTGTGGGTTTATAGGGGAATGGGGTGGGAAGTAATTTAATTATACTAAATTAAATAATATTTTTAAGGAATTATAAATTAATTTTAATTAATTTTTGTGTATAAGTTCTGTAGCGGGTAGTGGGTTTATAGGGGAATTGGGTGGGAAGTATTTTAATTGTAATTAAGTAATGAATAATTTTGATTTATTTGTATTGATAATTTATGTATTTTTAATTAATGATTAATTGGCAATGAAATATTTTATTTGTTTATTTAATCGGTAATTAATGTTTGTAATTGGTAATTAATATTTGTACTTGGAAATTAATTTATTTAATTGGTAATTAATGTTTGTAATTGGTAATTAATGTTTGTAATTGGTAATTAATTTATTTAATTGGTAATTCATTTATTTGATTGGTAATGTATTTATTTTTTATTGGAAATAATTTTTTCAATAATTGTTTATTAATGTCTTATAAAAAGTCTTTTTTGGTTTACAAATAATTTTTTTGTTTAATGTTGCTAATCCATTTTTAATAATGAATATTGTTTTTGTTTTTTTAAATATTTTATTGCTCAATATTTCTTATTTGGTAACTAATATTAATTAATTATTATTTATTGGTATTAATTGTTAATTTATTGTTAATTAATTATTCAATTCTAATTATGTCTTTTTTTATTATCAATGGGTATTTCTAAATGATGTTTAGTTATTTAAAATTTGAAATATTAATACATTTAAAAAATAATAATTTATAAGTATGTTATATTTAATTTTTATGGTATCCAATGCTTTCCCTACTGTTGTACTCTCTGGAGTTGGAATAGTAATTTTTACCCACCCGCTATCCAACGCTTTCCCTACTGTTGCACTCTCTGGAGTGGGAATAGTATTTTTACCCCTACGCTATCCAACACTTTCCCTACTGTTGTACTCTCTGGAGTGGGAATAGTAATTTTTACCCCTGCGCTATCCAATGCTTTCCCTACTGTTTCACTCTTTGTAGTTGGAATAGTAATTTTTACCCCTACGCTATCCAATGTTTTCTCTACTGTTTCACTCTCTGGAGTGGGAATAGTAATTTTTATCTCTACGCTATCCAATGTTTTCCCTACTTTTGCATTTTCTGGAGTGGGAATAGTAATTTTACATCTTACGCTATCCAATGTTTTTAATACTGTAGTTTATTTTGGAGTTTAAATAGTAGTTGTATTTATTTTTCTATTAAATATTTTTTGAATGAATTTAGATAATGTATTATGTTATTAATTTTAAAAATATTGTAAGTATATTTAATTTTTTTTTAATTATTAAAATTAATAATTTAAATTTTTTGTTATTTATGTGTGCAGATCTATTTGTAATTTATAGTATTTTGAAATAATTTATAAGTAATTAATGTAATTATTAAAACTTATTATTAAGTAAGTACATAATATATATTTTACATATGTGTTTAATTAATGTTCTATTATTATATATGTATTATTTATTAATTTTAAACATCACTAAATATTTTTTACCATGTTTCTTTTATTTATAAGTATTATTTACTTTATTTTACACATTATTTTCAACAGACATAAAACGATATTTTTAATTACGATATTTTTAACATCAATTTTTTTCCCCGATATTTTTGTACTTACCATGTTGTAGATAGGATGTCGATATACTTGCCTTCGATATTCCAGCGTCGATGTTTCTGTAGGTTGATATTTTGTCTGTCGATATTCCATCATAGATTCCTCCCAAGGGCTTCAATACAATTACAGAAGCAAATCCGGCTCCCGCTGGAGACGGGGGTCGTCTGTGACCGGTGGGCAGTGGGGCTACCCCCGCGGTCCCCAACATGAGGCCTGGCACTGGGGAATGGGGTCCCTGGGGACAAAAGTGGCCCAGGGAAGGGGGGCCAAGCTGCCCCCTCCTGTAAAATTAAAAAAAAGAGGGAAAGCCCTGGGGGATGGGGTCCCGGGGGCTGAAAAAGGCCTCGGGGGGGGGGGCTCCTTTAAATGTTGTTTATTTAATTTTTGACAAAAAAATTGGCCAAGCCCTTGGGGTTGGAGTCCCCGGGGCTGAAATCAGCCTCGGGAGGGGGGCGATGTGGCCCCCTTCCTGTTTTTTTTAATAAAACAAAAAATAATGGGTCAGGCCCTGGGGGTGGGGTCTCCAGGGTCCACAAAATATTAAGAGAAGGGGGCCCACACAGCCCCCCTTCTAACAATAATTAAAAAAAAGCAGAAGCCAGCGCCTTGTCGGAGGCCCCGCCCCCTCCATGCACCACTGTGCAAACACACCTCCTAGTGCGTTCTGGATTGGGGAATTAAGTCCTCATAAACCCTAAGGGTTCTTAGGGGCCAACAAGCCCACCAGTTACCTCCAGTAAGTCCCACACAGTGGGATTGCTGAGAGGTGGTCCGAGGCCACACCCCTTTTTACACTACTCAGAGATGTCCTTGGGGGCCGACTACCCCTCCTGTTACCTTCAGTAAGTCCTGCACAGTGGGATTGCTAAGTGGTCTTTGGAGGCCATGCCCCCCTTTCTCCACCACTCTGCAAACGCACCTCCTGGCACACTACGGGTTAGGGATGAAGTCAACTTTAGTTCTGAGGGACTTTGGGGGCCATAAAGCCCTCCTGGCACAGGCTGTAAGTCCTACGCCATGGGATTCATGAGCCCTAGTCGGAGGCCCAGCACCCTTTCTCCACCACTCTGCAAACGCTACTACTAGTTAAAGAAGCATTTGCAATGTAATAGGTTTCAAATTTGCGAGAGTTAGAGCTATTGGCATTGTAAATATAAAGTTTTTTTACTAATGTTTTTGGGAGTGGAGTGAATGTACGTTGTGTGTAGTTGAATTATGTGGTATGTGGTGCAGTGAAATTATGTGGATAGAAAGTAAATGATATGTAGTGTATAGGAATTATGTAGAGTGGGATTATGTGTTATGGAGAGTAATTATGTGGTATGAAATGGTAACCTCAGGTATAGTCTTCCTCATGTCCATCGAAGCTAAACTATGAACTCAATGAGACAAGAAAAAAAAGGAATCACTGAGGAGCACTTCTGGACCTAGTCAAACGTATTAGCAGGGTCACTGGAATTATGCTACTGCTTGGCTGCACCGACAGTAGCACAATTATACATTTATTTCACATTAGCCACATCATTTGCTGCCTAATCTGCAGATTTGAACAAAAAAAGCAGTGTTTCTAGCTCAAACGTTACCAAAAATGCAGCGACAAGTGTTATAGCATGGTGGAAGGTCCTTTGCAAACCTAGAATGGACACCTGTTACTTATTGATGAATATGGGTGTTCAATCAATCAATCAATCAATATGGGTGTTAAATTGATACTAATGGTGTGCAAGCCACTCTTGCTTCTTTCTGAGCCTCCCTTGCTTTTACTACATTTCTGTTGCTTCTTGCTGCACCTTTCTGTTTTTTTCTGCACTTCTCTTGCCTCTCTCTGCACATCTCTTCTACTTGCTGCTCTTCTTTTTCCTCTTTCTGCACCTCTGTTGCCTCTTTCTGTACCTCACTTGCTTCTTTGTGCACCCCTCTTTCTGCACCTCTCTTACTTACTTCTGCACCCCCTTTCCCTCTTTCTGCAACCCTCCTGCCTCTTTCTGCACCTCTGTTCCTTCTTTCTGCAATTCTTTTGTTTCTTTCTGCACACATTTTGCCCCTTTCTCCACCCTCTTCCCCCTTTCTGCTTGTCTGTTGCTTCTTTGTGTACTTCTCTTGCCTCTTTCTCCATCCCTCCTTCCTCTTCCTGCTTCACTGTTGCTTCTTTCTGCACTTATCTTGCATCTTCTGCCCCTCTCTTGTTCTTTCTGCACAACTTGTGACTCTTTCTGCACCCCTCCTCCCTCTTTCTTCACCCCATTGCCTCTTTCTACAGCTCTGTTCCTTCTATGTGCACTTATTTTGTTTCTTTTTGCACATCTCTTGCTTCCTTCTGCACCCCTCGTGCCTCTTTCTGCACCCCTCTTCTCCATCTTTTTGCACCTCTCTTGCCTCTTTCTGCAGCTCTGTTGCTTCTTTCTGCATCTCTTTGCTTCTTTCTGCACCACCTGGGCCTCTTTCTGCACCTCAGTTCCTTCTTTCTGCTCTTCTTTTGTTTCTTTCTGTAACTCTCTAGCTTTCTGCACCCCTCTTGCTACTTTATTCACCCCTGTTCCCCCTTTTTGCACCTCTGTTGCTTTTTTTCTGCACTTATCTTGCCTCTTTCTGCACATCTGTTCCTTCTTTTGTTTCTTTCTGCAGCTCTCTTGCTTCGTTCTGCACTCCCTTGCGTCTTTCTCTACCTCTCTTCTCTCTTTCTGCACCCCTGTTGCCCCTTTCTGCACCTCTCTTTTTTCTTTCTGCACTTCTTTTGTTTCTTTCTGCACGTATCTTGCTTCTTTCAGCACTACTCGTGCTTCTTTCTGCACCACTTTTCCTTCTTTCTGCACCACTCTTGCCTCTTTCTGCTTCTCTGTTTTTTTAATTTCTTTCTGCAAATCTCTTGCTTCTTTCTACATGCCTCTTGCTTCTTTCTGTACCCCTTGTGCCTCTTTCATACCCCTCTTTACTCTTTCTGCACCCTTTTCACATCTTTCTGCACCTCTGTTCCTTCTTTCTGCACTCTTTTGTTTCTTTCTGCACCTCTCGAGTTTCTTTTTCTATCCCTATTGCTTCTTTCTCCATCCCACTTCCCCCTTTCAGCATCACTGTTGCTTCTTTATGCATTTCTTTTGCTTCTTTCTGCAACTCTCTTGCTTCTTTCTATACCCTTGTGCCTATTTCAGCACCCTTCTTCCCTCTTTCTGTACTCCTTTTGCCTCTTTCTGCACCGCCCTTGCTTCTTTCTGCACTTTTGTTTTTTTCTGTACAGTTGTTGCCCCTTTCTGCACCTCTGTTCTTTCTTTCTGCACTTCTTTTATTTCTTTCTGCACCTCGCTTGCTTCTTTCTGCACTCCTCTTGCCTTTTTCTCTACCCCTCATCCCTGTTTCTACACATCTGTTGCTTATTTCTGCACTTCTCTTGCTTCTTTTTGCACCTCTGTCCCTTCTTTCTGCAACCCTTGTGCCTCTTTCTGTACCCCTCTTCCCTCTTTCTACACCCCTCTTGCCTCTTTCTGCACCTCTATTCCTTCTTTCTGCACTTCTTTTGATTCTTTCTGCAACTCTCTTCCTTCTTTCTACATGCCTCTTGCTTCTTTCTGCAACCCTCTTCCCTATTTCTGCACCCCTCTTGCCTCTTTCTGCACCTCCGTTCCTTCTTTCTGCTCTTCATTTGTTTCTTTCTGCACCTATTTTGCTTCTTTCTACACTGCTCTTGCCACTTTCTCCCCCTGCTCCCACTTTTGCATCTCTGTTGCTTCTTTCTGCACTTCTCTTGCCTCTTTCTCCACCCCATCCCTCTTTCTGCACCTCTGTTGCTTCTTTCTGCACCTCCCTTGCATCTTTCTACATCTCTGTCCCTTCTTCCTGCAACCCTTGTGCCTCTTTCTTACCCCTCTTCTCTCTTTCTTCAGCCCCTGTTGCCTATTTTTGCACCTCTGTTCCTTCTTTCTGAACCCCTTGTGCCTCTTTCTGCACCCCTCTTCCCTATCTTTTTTACCCCTCTTGCCTCTTTCTGCCCCTCTCTTGCTTCTTTCTGCACTACTCTTGCTTCTTTCTGCATCTCTTTGCTTCTTTCTCAACCACTCATGCTTCTTTCTGCACCCTTCTTAACTCTTTCTGCACCAGTGTTCCTTGTTTCTGTGCTTTTTTTGTTTCATTCTGCACCTCTCTTTCTACTTTCTCCACCCCTGTTCCCCCCTTTTGCATCTCTTTTGCTTCTTCCTGCACCCCTCTTCCCTCTTTCCTCACCCCTCATGCCTCTTTCTACACATCTGTACCTTCTTTCTGCACTTCTTTCGTTTCTTTCTGTACCACTCTAATTCTTTCTGTATCCCTCTTGCCTCTTTCTCCACCCCGCTCCACACTTTTTGTATCTCTGTTGCTTCTTTCTGCACTTCTGTTGCTTCTTTCTTCACCTCTCTTGCTTCTTTTTGTACCCCTCCTGCCTCTTTCTGCACCCCTTTTCCCTCTTTCTGTGCTCCTCTTTTCTCTTTCTGCATCTCTCTTGCTTCTTTCTGTACTTATTTTGTTTCTTTCTTGGCCTCTCTTGCCTCTTTCTTCACCTCTTTTCCTTCTTTCTTTACTTATTTTGTTTCTTTCTGTGGTTCTCGCTTCTTTCTGCAACCCTTTTGCCTCTTTCTGCACTCCTCTTGCCTCTTTTTGCACCCCTCTTGCCTCTTTCTTCACCTCTATATCTTCATTCTGAACTACTATTACCTCTTTCTGTACCTCTTTTGCTTCTTTCTGGAACCCCTCTTGCGACTTTCTCTACCCCTGTTCCCCCTTTTGCATCTCTTTTGCTTCTTTCTGTATCCCTCTTGCCTCTTTCTACACATCTGTTCCTTTTTTCTGTACTTCTTTTGTTTCTTTCTGTACCCCTCTTGCTTCTTTCTGGAACCCTTCTTGCGACTTTCTCTACCTCTGTCCCCCTTTTTCATCTCTGTTGCTACTTTCTGTACTTCTCTTGCTTCTTTTTGCACCTCTCTTGCTTCTTTCTGCAATCCTAGGTGCCTCTTTCTGTACCCCTCTTTCCTCTTTATGCACTCCTCTTGCCTTTCTGTACCTGTGTTGCTTCTTTCTGCAATTGATTTGTTTCTTTCTGCACCTCTCTTGCTTCTTTCTGCATCCCTCTCGCCTCTTTCTTTACCCCTCCCCCCTTTATTCATCTCTGTTGCTTCTTTCTGCACTTTGCTTGCCTCTTTCTCCACCCCTCATCCATGGTTCTGCACCTCTGTTTCTTCTTTATGCACTTCTCTTGCTTATTTCTGTACCCCTCTTGCTTCTTTTTGCACCCTTCTTGCCTCTTGCTACATCTCTGTTCCTTATTTCTTGTGTTTCTATATGCACCTCTCTTCCTTCTTTCTGCACCCCTCTTGCCACTTTCTCTATCCCTGTTCCCCCTTTATGCATCTCTGTTGCTACATTCTTCACTTCTGTTGCTTCTTTCTCCACCCGTCATTCTTCTTTTTGCACCTTTGTTGCTTCTTTCTGCCCTTCTCTTGCAACTTTCTGCACCTCTGTCCCTTCTTTCTGCAAACCTAGTTGCCTCTTTCTGCACTCCTTTCTCTCTCTTTCTGCTTCCCTCTTGCCTCTTTCTTCACCCCGCTCCCCACTTTTTGCATCTCTGTTGCTTCTTTTTGTACTTCTCTTGCTTCTTTTTGCACACCTCTCTTGCTTCTTTCTGTACCCCTCATGCCTCTTTCTGCACCCCTCTTCCCTCTTTCTGTGCTCCTCTTGTCTCTTTCTGCATCTCTTTTGCTTCTTTCTGTACTTCTTATGTTTCTTTCTTCACCTCTCTTGCCTCTTTCTTCACGTCTTTTCCTTCTTTCTGTACTATTCTTGTTTCTTTATGTACCTCTCACTTCTTTGTGTACCATTTTGCCTCTTTCTGCACCACTCTTGCCTCTTTCTGCACCTCTGTTCCTTCTTTCCTCACTTCTTTTGTTTCTTTATGCACATCTCTTGCTTCTTTCTGCACCCGTAGTGCCTCTTTCTGCACCCCTCTCCGCTCTTGTTGCACCCCTCTTGCTTCTTTCTTCACCTCTATTGCTTCTTTCTCTACTACTCTTACCTCTTTCTGTACCTCGGTTGCTTCTTTCTGCACCACTCGTGCTCCTTTCTGCACCCCTCTTCCCTCTTTCGGCACCCCTCTTACCTCTTTCTACACCACTGTTCCTTCTTTCTGCATTTCTTTTGTTTCTTTCTGTACATCTTTTGCTTCTTTCTAGAACCCCTCTTGCCACTTTAGCCACCCCTGTTACCCCCTTTTGCATCTTTGTTGCTACTTTCTGTACTTCTTTTGCTTCTTTCTCCAGCCCTCATTCCTCTTTCTGTACCTTTGTTGCTTCTTTCTGCACCTCTGTCCCTTTTGCTTCCTGTGCCCCTTGTGCTCTTTCTGTTCCCCTTTTCCCTCTTTCTGCTCCCCTCTTGCCTCTTTCTGCACCTCTGTTCCTTCTTTCTGCATTTCTTTTGTTTCTTTCTGCAAATCTCTTGCTTTTGTCTGTATCTCTCTTGCCTCTTTCTCCATCCCACTTCCCCCTTTCAGCATCTCTGTTGCTTCTTTATGCACTTCTCTTGCTTCTTTGTGCACCTCTCTTACTTCTTTCTGCACCCCTTGTGCCTCTTTCTACACCTTTGTTGCTTCTTTCTGCACTTTTCTTGCTTCTTTCTGTACCTCTGTCCCTTCTTTCTGTGCCCATTGTGCCTCTTTCTGTATCCCTTTCCCTCTTTCTGCTCCCCTCTTTCCTCTTTCTGCTACTCTGATCCTTCTTTCTTTCTGTGCCCCTTGTTCTCTTTCTGTACCCCTTTTCACTCTTTCTGCTCCCCTCTTGCCTCTTTCTGCACCTCTGTTCCTTCTTTCTGCACTTTTGTTTCTTTCTGCAACTCTCTTGCATTTTTCTGTATCCCGCTTGCCTCTTTCTCATCCCACTTCTCCCTTTCAGCATCTCTGTTGCTTCTTTATGCACTTCTCTTGCTTCTTTTTGCACCTCTCTTGCTTCTTTCTGCAACCCTTGTGCCTCTTTATGTACCTCTCTTCCCTCTTTCTGCACTCCTGTTGCCTTTCTGCACATGTGTTGCTTCTTTCTGCACTTTTTTTGTTTATTTCTGTACCTCTTTTGCTTCTTTATGCATTCCTCTTGCCTCTTTCTTTACCCCTTTCCCCCTTTTTTCATCTCTGTTGCTTCGTTCTGCACTTTGCTTGCCTCTTTTTCCGCCCCTCATCCATCATTCTGCACCTCTGTTGCTTTTTTCTGCACTTCTGCTTATTTTTGCTCCCCTATTTCCTCTTTCTGCACCCCTCTTGCCTCTTTCTGCCCCTCTGTTCCTTCTTTCTGTACTTCTTTTGTTTCTTTCAGCATTTCTCTTGCTTCTTTCTCCACCCCTTTTACATCTTTCTGCTCCCCTCTTCCCTCTTTCTGCACCCCTCTTTCCCCTTTCTGCACCTCTGTTCCTTTTTTATACGTACTTCTTTTGTTTCTTTCTGCAGCTCTCTTGCTTCTTTCTGCAGCCCCTTGCCTCTTTCTCCACCCCTCTTCCCTCTTTCTGCACCCGTTGCCTTTTTCTGCACCTCTGTTCCTTTTTTCTGCACTTCTTTTGTTTCTTTCTCTACATTTCTTGCTTCTTTCTGTACTTCTCTCACCTCTTTCTGTATTCAAATGAGAAGTGCATGCTGTCAAGTTTAAAGGTCTGCGTGATCTTGTGACTGAGGTATATGTCTACTTATATATGTATTCTCACATGTGTTATGCATCTGCAGATTATAGCTTAGAAAGTGGGTAGCTTCTTCTATAGGTCGTTAAATGTTGTCAGTTCTGCTCTGTCATTCAGTTGCACAGGTAGACATGTCTTATGTATATAGGTGTTATAGAGCCCCTAAATATACTATTGAATACCCATGTGTCCTGTATTATGAGCAGAAAGAAATACATACACCTTTTTGTACACATATTTACAGAGTATGCCATTTGAAACACAGGTATTCAAGTGTCAGAGACACGCATGCATACCTTCACAAACTTGGTCAGACTTACAACAGTGATATGCTTAGGATTGCTGTTTTATATTTGGTAGGAAGGCCTAACATTCCGAGCAGTCAATTAATAGTGAACCTTCAATAGAAAAGTGAGGTTTAAGACATAGTGGGAGAAGGATTAGTGATTAGGCCACTTTATATGAGTCTGTTGTAAGGTACAGTCAAAGTAGGTCTCTTACTTCACCTCTGTTGGTTCTTTCTGCACTTCTTTTGCTTCTTCTGCACCTTTTTTCCTCTTTCTGTACTTCTGTTGCCTCTTTCTGCACTCCTCTTGCTTCTTTCTGTGCCTTTCTTAAGCTTTCTGCAAATCTTGTACCTATGTAGGCACATTTAGAAATTAGCATCTAATAAAGCATACAAATTCACTGAAAATACAGGGGTTTCAGGGACATTATAGTTAGGACTTACCATTTGTAAAACCTTTGAAATTCACTGAAAAAAACACAGGTTTCAGGGACGTTGTACTTAGAAATTAGCATTTTAAAAACCTTAGAAATTCACTGAAAAAAACAAAGGTTTCAGGGACGTTATAGTTAGGTGGACATTTTGATTGTACAAACCAGAGAAATTCGGCCATTATAGTTAGTTGAGCTAATTATAACTCACACCCCCGCAATGCACTGCTGATGACGTCACATATTACATCACTCATTACATGGTCAGTGACATCACTGATGACATTTATTTATTTATTTATTTTATTTATTTAAGTTTTGTATAGCGCTAGCTAGACCCGAAGGTATCAGTGCACTTCACAACGGATACAAATAAGCATCAACATAACAGGTAGGTCGAAGCAGGGTAGGGAGAGTATGGGAAAACAAGGTAGCAAGTAAAAGTCTATACAGTGTCAGCATGAGGGCGACATGGCGGAGATCAAGGGAGAGTCATCAGGTTCTCGCTAGGACCAAAGAGATAGTGAACTATCAAAGTCATACGGTGGTTCTCGTTACGGTCCAGCCCGCTCAAGAAGGAAGGCTTTGAGTAGTATCTTGAATTTTAGGAAGGAGGCAGTCATCCTGATGTGGGGGGGGGATGGAGTTCCATATCTTAGGAGCATTTCCTGCAAAGGACCTGTTCGATCTTTTACGTTTCTGTGATTTCAGAGGTATGAGTAGTAGCGTGTTGGAGCTTCTGAGGGTCCTGGACTGACCTGCTCTCTTGAGTTTATTGGCCAGATATTCCAGTTTACCTGTATGCAGGGCTTTGTGTGTGAGGCAGGCTGTGCGGAAGTTGGCTCGTAGGTTAATAGGAAGACATTTCAGGTCCTTGAGAGCCGGGGTGATGTGCTCATATTTCTTAGTTCCCGTGACCATTCTAGCTGCTGCATTAAGGGTAGCAGTCAAAGGACCTAGATGAGATTTGGCTGTTCCAGTCAGAGTAGCAATGCCATAGTCAATCCTGGAGAGTACCAGTGCCTGAGTGGCCTGTTTCAAGTCTTTCAGGGGGAGGAAGGGTCTAAGTTTGTAGAGAAGTTTCAGGTTAAGGAAAGCACTTTTGGCAGTTTTAGAGATGTGTTCTTTCATGTCCAGTTTTGGGTCCAGAGTGATCCCCAGTGATTTGACGGAGGTTGTAGGAACAAGAGGAACATTGAGGGCGTTTAAGGCTTTGAGCCATTCGAGTATTTGGGGATTTTCACTTTTGTTTGAGATGAGGAGCACTTCTGTCTTTTCTTCATTAAGTTTGAGGTGGTTGGATGAGAGCCAGTGTTGGACCTCTGTGAGTGTGTCATTTAGTCTGTGGATGTCTGCGATCGAAGTGGTTTCCAGGTAGAGTTGTGTGTCGTCTGCATAGAGGTGGAAGGGGATGTTGGAGTTCCTTAGAATTGTAGTGAGGGGCTCCATGTAGATGTTGAAAAGTTGTGGAGAGAGTACTGACCCCTGTGGGACTCCTCTAGTGATGGGGAGGGGGTCCGATTTGTAGCTTTTAATTTTGATAATTTGTGTGCGGTTGTTGAGAAAGGAGGCAAACCATTTGAGAACAGTTTTTTCCAAACCCGCTCTCTTCTGTAGGACATTGAGTAGTAGGTTGTGATCCACTGTGTCGAACGCTGCCGAGAGGTCTAAAAGGATAAGGAGGCTACATTGGTTGGAGTCGAGAGACATATGTAGGTCATCCATCACATTGAGGATTGCGGTTTCTGTGCTGCAGCCCTTTCTGAACCGAGATTGGTGTGGGTCAAGAAGATTCAAGATCTCTAGGTGATGGGTTAGCTGAGATAGCACACATTTTTCCAAAATTTTCGATAAGAGCGGCAGGTTCGACACTGGTCTGAAGTTGTTCAAGACCGTAGGGTCGAGGCCAGGTTTTTTTAGGAGTGGCGTGACTTGACCTAGTTTAAGGCAGTCAGGGATGGAGCCATCGCTCAAAGAGCTGTTGATGATCTTGGCCCAGATAGGGGCTAGAGTAAGTTTCAGGTCTTTCGTTAGTCCAGAGGGCAGCTGATCAAGGGAGTGAGACGAGGGATTAGCGATGGCAATGAGATCGCTTATCACTTCTGTTTGGATGGGTTGGAAGGAAGACCAGCGAGTGGCTGCAGTTGTTGATCTTGAGTGGGTAGAAGCAGTAGGGCGCAACTCTGAGAGGACGGAAAGATTGCTGCAAGATCGGTCAATTGAGGCAATTTTTTCGTTGAAGAAGTTAGCAAAGTCGTCGCACTGGGATTTGGACGCGGTTAAGCTGTCTGTCATAGGTATGGAGGTTTGGTTTCTGATGATATTGAAGAGTTCTTTGGGGCGGTTTTTAGCCTTGTCTAGAGCAGAGCAGAAGAAGGATGACTTTTTGTTCTTGATATGATTAAGGTAGGTTTTGCGAGCTGTTTTGAGTTGGTCCCGGTTGAGGGCAGTGGGGTTGTTCCTCCAGGATCTTTCCATGGCTCTTAGGAGTCTGCGCTCATCATTGATGTCAGTGGAGAACCAAACCTGGAGGGAATGCTTCTGTTTTTTTTTAGTTTTCTAGGTGCCAGCTGGTCCAGGACGCACTCTAGGTTGGAGTGATAGAGCGAGGTGAGATCCGTGGTTGAGAGGAGCTCCGTCGAGCTCGGGAGGAGTGAGTTGAGAGCATCTTGTAGCTTGTCAGGGGGGACTTTCGATAAGTTTCTGACCCACTTGGGGTAGGTTTGGGTGGGTGGGAGGAAAAGAGCCTTGTGGTTGATATGAAAGAGGATGGCGTGGTGGTCGGACCAGTCCACAGGGATGATGTAGTCGATTGAAATTGTCTTTTTGTTCGCAATGATTGCATCTAGGATCGCTCCTCTATGGTGACATCTCAAATGACATCACTGATGACATCACTAATAACATCATCCTCTTAATATCTGATGCACCTCCTCACACCCTAATATAACCTTTCAAACACCTACTCTAAAAATACAGACTACCATTCTCGAAACCATAGACACACCAATACCAGTTGGTACATACCCACTTACTGATTCATAGCACTACACACATCCACTCACTCACCGATACAGTCAGTCATACACGCAGTCACTCATCAATACAGCCTCTGATATATGCACTCATACACCCATATTTTCAATCACATACTGTCACTCATCCACATAGATACTCACACACCTAGTCAGTCACCATGCCATTTTCTCAACACCACAGTTATGCACAAACCACCTCACTTATTCATACAGATACTAACACTAACTTACTATCTTAAACAATCTCTGACACAAGCACACACTCATTCATACAGACACTCTCACAACCACTCCTCTCCCATATAGTCTTTTACATACTCCAACATTCACATATACTGCCTTTCACATATGTAGTTACTCACACATTTACCACTGAGATGTCCATTCACTCACCAACACAGCCATATGCACACTCACTCACCCATACAGCCACTCGCAGACGCATTCATGAACCCATACACCCACTGAATCACCCACTCAGATATCCATGGAGGGAGTCACACCCCCACCCACCCACACAGACACTCAGGCACCCATACAGGTAATCATACAACCAATCATTAATCCATATAGACACTAATGTAGCTAGTCACCAACTAATGCAGCCACTTACACACCAAGTGACAGACTGATACAGACAGTCACACAGATTAGTCATTCCCCCACGCATTCACTAAGACACGTTTAACCATCGACTGTCACGCACCCACTAAATCAGCCATTCAGATACTCATACACCCACTCATTCTTCAATACACCTTTGCGTATCTATATTTAACATTCTTAAACTTTTAAAAATCACCCAGTCTCTGGATGATGTCATCAGTGATGGCTCTAGTGATGTCATTTGAGGTGTCATCACTGATGTCATCAGTAATGTCACTGACCATGTCATCAGTAATGTAACACGTGACGTCATCAGCAGTGCATTGTGGGGGCACGAGTTATAGTTAGCTCAACTAACTATAACGGCCGAACTTCTTTGGTTTTGTACGAGTGAAATGTCCAACTAACTATAACGTCCCTCAAACCTGTGTTTTTTTCAGTGAATTTCTAAGGTTTTTAAATGCTAATTTCTAACTATAACGTTCCTGAAACCTCTGTTTCTTTCAGTGAATATTTATATATATATATATATATAAGTGTATGTATAATATATATTCACTGAAAAAACCATAGGTTTTACACCAGTTATAGTTAGCTGAACATTTTACTCATACAAAACCATTGAAATTCCCACGTTATAGTTAGTTGGACTCACTATAACTCGCGCGCCCGCAATCCACTGCTGATGATGTCACATATTACATCATTCATGACATGGTCAGTGACATCACTGATGACATCACTGATGACATCTCAAATGACATCACTGATGACATCACTGATGACATCATGCAGTGACTGTGTGTTTCTGTAAAGTTTAAATATGTTTTACATACTCAAGAATGAGTGGGTGTATAAGTGTCTGGATGAAGGATTTAGTTGGTGCGTGACTGACTGTATGAGTGAGTGATTAAATGTGTCTTAGTGAATGCATGGGTTAGTGACTAAACTGATAACAAAAAGGAGGACAAAGTTCCTATACAAGGGTGCAAAAGTCACTGGTGTATCAGGGTGCAAACAGTCACCCATGCATTAAAAACAGGGAAGGATAAGGGAAAGGTAATCCTAGGTATAAAGTACCCTAATATGAGAGGGAAAGACATTCAACATCCTCTGCTGCCCTCACACACCCCGAAGGATGTCATGCTTCATCATCGGGCATTTTGATCCTCGTAGGGCCGGCGCTGCAATTCCCTACGGGACCCCCTTGTATAGGAACTTTGTCCTCCTTTTTGTTATCAGACCTGTATTAGGAGCATGGACACTGGACCTTTATTAGCTCCTTGGTCCCCCCTCTTTTTTGTTTAATTAGTGACTACACTGTCTGAATGTGTGCATCAGTATGTCTGTTGTTGTGTAAGCTGCTGCATGTGTTGATCAATAGCTATATGAGTGGCTATATGGGTTATTGATTGGTTGCGCAAGTATTTGTATGTGAGTCTGAGTGTGTGTGTGGGTGACTGTGAGGTGTGTGACTCTGTGCATAGATGTGTGACCAGTTGATTCACTAGGTGTATGGGTTCAAGAGTGCATGTGGAAACAGCTGTATGGGCGGTTGACTGTGTGCATGACTGTGTGGGTGAGTGAATGGATATCTCAGTGCTACATGTCCAAGTAGGTACATATGTAAAACACAGTGTTTGTGAGAGTTGGTGTTAGACCTGGCACCTTGGCGTGAGTCTCCCTTCCACTTTTTGCTGATGTGCCTCAGATGTTTTGCTGGTGTTCGATGCTCAGGGCACTGCGCCACGGCTAATCCGTGCCGCAGTGCAAGTGCTCCCAAGGAAAAGTGTATGTGTAATTGATTTTCACGATTGGCTTATTTGGTTTACTGTCAGTCCCCCGTAAAGTGCACGAGGAGTGCTGGGGCTTGTAGATACAAATGCTGCTAGTGGGCCTGCAGCGCTGGTTGCGCCACCCACAGAAGCGGCCTCGTAAGATATGACTCGGGTCCGCCATTGCAGACCCCGCGGACAGTCCCGTACTGTCACGCTGACTGCGCAAGTGGCCAAACTTGCCAGTCCCTGAACCTTCCCTAACCTCCATATCAGTCGCCCCTATGGTAGGCCTACGGGCAGGGTGCATTGAAGCGTAAGTTAGGAAAAGCCTAGAGTGTGGCATGTCCTCATAGTGAATTACCACCCTTTTCGTTTTTCACTATGGAAGGGCTACCGGTTCCCTTAGGCCAAGATGAGCTGTCGGAACTATTACACGCTATAGTCCCGGCAGGCTCAGGGAACATGGTAGTAGGTCGAGTATGGTATGCCTGAACTCAGAATAATAAAATATTTCCTTTAGTAAGGTTTATTTTAATATCCTGGGTTTGCAAATGCTACTTTTAGAAAGCTAGCCTTTGCGCGCCTAAATATTTAGCCTGCCTCTGCCAGGATGTGTATCTGTTGTCTGGGTTTGTGTGAGTGACAGGGCTGGGAGATTCCCGGGGACAGTTGGAACCCCCAGGTGGTGAATAGGGTGCTTACACCAGGATGGGTGGGCGGAGTAGTCCTTGACTCTGAGTAGGGTTGTGCTCCACCACCACAATGCTGGCTCCACCTCCTGCGGAGCGTCTGATGTCTCTGCCCTGCACTCCGAAAGAAGACGGCAGCTTCCTGTAAACAGAGTACCCCAAAACCGGGTTGAACTAGGCTCAGGCCCCCTGGCCTACAAAGACAAAAGAATCGCAGTATAAATATAGGAGCTCCGCTCCTTACAAATCAGATCCAGTTTTGACCACGACAAACCTCTGCCTGACTAGAAGGACCAAGAGAAGCTGAAGGACGGAAACCGGTCTGAATCCTGTAAGACTGGCCTGCAGTGGTGCCTTGCTGAGAACGGAGAGGAAAGGACTAGAAAGGACTTTGTAGACTTGTGCCTGAAACGATCTCCAAGGGCTTTATCGAGAGCTTGCCCCCTGAACGGAACCCCAGGACCATTGGGTTATATCTGCTTGTGCCCGTCTGCTGTTGGGCCTTAGTTCTTATTCCCTCGCCGGAGTTGTGACTCGGGTGCCTTCGCCCCCTCCCAGGTCGTGACAGCTCGGAGCCTGGTCGCCCCGCCGTAGAGTGCCCGCTCATTCCTGAGTCGCTCTCCGCTTCAGTGCCGGGCCGCCCGCTCTCCTGTCACCACGCCGCTAACGGAGCGCGTTGGCCGCCTCTCATCTTCTCCCGTCGGAATCTGCACGGAGCGCATCCCATAGCCTCGGACGGTCCGTACGTCATAACGTACCTGACTGTCTCGCTTTGCCCTCCTGCATACCCAGACCCGTGCCGCACCTCAAGAAAGGCCTCCCCGTACAGTGGTACCGGAAGCCTGGTGTTGCACCCGTCTGCCATAGAACCTGACGCCCCTCACAGATCCATGAGTACGACACGGCGTGCTAAGAAGTAGTACGTCCCGCAGGCCTGAACGGCGCCTCGCCCCGTGAGCTGCATCGACCCCGGATCGCCACAACCCTCCACAGTCCTGCTCCTCCACCTCGCACCTCGAGGGGGTCCTGAGCCGGTGAGATCCTCTGGAGAACCGTCGGCTTCGTCCGGAGCCCGCCCCCACCGGCCGCGCCTGAAACGCCTCGGACTTCCCCAAGCAAGGTACACGTGAACTCCGTCCCGAGTTCATATCGGATCCAGGGTCCGCAACGTTCTTATTTCCCTGTCATCGTACCTTGCTGAACAACGAACATTCAAAGACTAATCTTGCCTATCATAATCTGGTGGCCTCGAATCGCTAAACGTTACATGGTCTTGTGATAATCCTGCTTGAATCTATCTTTTATATAAAGTATACGTATTTTTGACACAACTACATGACTGGTGTCCATTTGTGGTGGGTCAGTGTGCACTCCAAATTTCCCCGGCACACTCCATCTCAGGACTGCTGATTTACCGCCCTCCGGGAACATCAGGGAAGTTCCTCAACGCCCTCACTGACGCGGTGTCACAATTAGCCTCCTCCGCTTCGAACTTTCTTCTCGTGGGTGATCTCAACCTTCACCTTAATGACCCCACTAACTCCTCAGCTTCGGATTTCCTTCAGGACCTTAGGTCATTCAATATCCGACTGTTCAACAACTAACCTACCCATGATAAGGGTCACCTCCTGGACCCTGTTCTGACCAACATTGGGGATATTACCTCAGATCCCCCCATTTCTCTCCCGTGGTCAGATCACTGTCTGGTTTCCTTTTCCTGGCTCCGTGCCATAGCACCCCCCCAACCGCCCAAAATCCGAGTGACGGGCCGACGTTGGCACAAGCTGGATTCGGTTGAATGGGCCAGCCTGCTCTCAGACTCTACACCTGTCCTCTCCACGGACCCGGCCACGGCTGACGACCAAATCAACTCCTGGGTCACATCCTCTCTGGATAAACTCCTCCCTAATACCACCACTCTTAAACATACAAAAAGAGTGGCCCCTGCCCCCTGGTACACTCCGGCACTTAAATCTTTGCGTCAGGAGTGTAAGAGAACGGAACGCTTTTGGAGGAAGGACAAATCTAATGAAAACAAGAAAGTTTATCAAATCGCATCACAATACTATAAAACTGCCCTCCGCAAAACCAAAAGTCTATTCTTCCAAGAAAGAATAGAACAATCCACGAGTTCCAGTAAGGAATCTTTTACCATCCTAAAAGAACTCCTCAAAATCCCTGACCCGGGATGAAGAGACCCCCCAGCTCCCGAAACTGATGAGGAAAAATGCTACAAGCTAGCTAATTTCTTCAAGGAGAAAATCCCAAAAATCCTCGACTCCATTCCACCTATGACTCCGAGCGAGGAAAAAGAAACTAGCATCTCTCTTACCCCCCCATGTCTCATTTCCTGGGAACAGGTGACGGTAAAAGAGGTCGAAGACACGCTGCAAAACATCAAAAGCGGATCACCTAGGGATCCTGTCCCTTTACGTATCCTCAAAAGGGTAGCACCCACGATCGCCCCCCTCCTCACCCACCTGATCAATACCTCTCTTCAACAAGGAGTTGTCCCCCCCAGCTGGAAGACGGCAGTCGTCAAGGCGTTACTAAAAAAACCTTCCCTTGACCCTACCGACCTGGCAAACTATAGACCTATTTCCCTCCTCCCGGGAACGAGTAAAATCGCGGAAAAACTTGTGAACAGGAAGCTTTCACAATTTTTGTAGAACAACAACTGTCTAAAAAACTCGCAGACGGGATTCCGCCCCGGGCAAGGCACCAACATCGCCCTTCTCATGGCGGTGGAGGAGGCCAGAGCACTTTTAGATGAAGGAGGGTCAGTGGCAGTGATCCTCCTCGATCTCAGTGCGGCCTTCGACACCGTCAACCATCAGCTCCTCATCCAACGACTTAGGAGCGTCGGTGTTGGAGGAACGGCTCTGTCCTGGATATCATCCTTTCTGAGTCAACGCTCCTTTCAAATCTGGGAGAATAACTCCTGCTCCTCCGACACTTCCCTCCAATGTGGCGTGCCTCAGGGCTTCTCCCTGAGCCCCACATTATTTAACATCTACATGTCCCCTTTGGAGGATGTTGTCATCCCGTTCGGAGTGAGCATCGTCAGCTATGCTGACGACACACAGTTAGTGGTGTCCCTCTCTCACCCTAAACAACAACCTGCGGACCTTTACAACTGTCTGACACAGATACAAGGGTGGATGAATAGATCGTCTTTGAAGCTCAACGGGTCAAATACCGACATTCTCCTCCTTGGTCAGAAGGGGCCCACTTCACTCCAAAACATCTGGCCTCCCTGTTTAGGCTCGCTCCCTGATCCGAAACCGGAGGTAAAAAGCCTGGGCGTCTGGCTCGACAAGGAGCTATCATTCACAACAGAGGCACATAAGGTAGCCGGGATGTGCTTTGGGCTGCTCAGGTCAATTCGGAAGATCCTGCCCCTACTCCCCCACAACTCCCAAAAACTGCTGATTCAAGGCCTGATTCTCTCTAGGCTTGACTTTAGTAACTCCATCTATCTAGGGGCCCCAGAGGCAACCCTGAACAAACTACAAAGGGTCCAAAACACACCGGCCCGGATCCTCACTAACACCCCCGCCAGAGCCTCGGCCAAACCAGCTCTGAAGCGCCTCCATTGGCTCCCGGTGAGAGAACGGGTGATGTTCAAAGCCCTCTGCTTGGCACATAGGCTGATCCAAAATACTGGCCCCCAGGCCTAAAATTTTTTATCAAATCTTACAAAGCCCCCAGATCCCTCCGCTCCGACCAGGAACATATCATCGTCACTCCTAGAGTCAAGAAGGCCCGAACAGGAGGTAGGCGCTTCTCGGTTCATACAGCACGCCTCTGGAACGCCCTACCTCACTACCTGAGAACTGAACCCATCTACCTAAGGTTCAGGAAGCAACTGAAAACCCACCTCTTTCCTTAAATTATCCTTCCCTGCCCTGCTGACCCGCTAGTCGTATTTTATTCTAGTGCTGGGATACCTATGGGTGACTACGCGCTCTATAAAATTAAAATAATAATAATAATAATAATAATAATACTGTGTGCGATCATAAATGCTTAACCTACTATCGCCCTGAGGATTAGCCTTGTCTGCTCGCGCCACACTACCTTGAGGGTGAGCAGGGGTTATTCAAAGGAGTAGTTCCCTTGCCCTGACGTGGAGCTGAGGGTCCTTGCTTGTCACAAGTGCCTACCTGTGCCAACCAGAGACCTCCGGTTCCAACATTGGTACCAGCGGTGAGGATTTCGGATTTGCATTTCATGATTTATATACAGTAAATTACTGATCACCACGTAGAGAGAGCAGACCAAATAACGAGCCACAGATTACGTCCTTGCCGAGAGATCTCCAATCTCTAAACCATGCCTGGTTCACTCCCCGTGAGAGCACCCTCTGTTATCTCTGGAATCGACGAAGTTGACTAGGAAGGGCTTGATAAATGGAAAATGGATCAATTGAGAGCCCTGTGCGAGAAGTTCCGATTTGCCCACTCCGGGTGCAAAACCAAAGCCTAGCACCTCAAGGCACTGAGAGCCTGGAAAGAGTCGAGAGAGCCAGAAAATCGGGTGGTAGAGGATCCACCAGATAGCCTTATCGAAGTACCGGGAGGCCTGTCGTCAGAAGAGCTGGCGGACTGGGCCGCAACCAGAGCGCATGAAGTAGAGATGGCCAGATTAAAAGGACAGATGGCCATGGAAGAGAAACGGCCCCAGCTGGCGCATGAGATACGACTGAAAGAATTGGAGCTGAAAGCAAAGAGCTTGGACACAGCTCCTGGTGGCAGCACAACGCCAGCCCAGGTAGAGTCAAGGGTCTACGTACCGAAGGATGTGGTGAAGGAGTATTTTAAGGGGGATGACATAGGGCAGTGGTTCCAGGCCTACGAGGTAGCCATGTCCTCCCACCAGGTCCCTGAGAAAGATTGGGGAGCGGGGTTGTGGGGACGGTTCCTGACCGAGGGGCGGGATACCCTGCTAGATCTTCCTTCTGAAGAGTTCAACTCCTACCCGCACATGAAAGATGCCCTGATGAATCGATTTGGGTTAACTCCTGAAATGTACCGACAGCGGTTTAGGAAGTGTGAGAAGATTCAAGGGGGTACGTATGTGGAGTATGTGACCTTTTTCTGCAGAGCGCTGGATGGTTGGGTGAAGGGCAGTAAAGTAACTTATTTTCAAGGGCTACTTGATTTAATGGCATGGGAGCACTTGTCGGATAATTGTTTTCCTGAGTTACGCCAGCACCTGATCGATAGCAAGCTGTCCAACCCGAGGAAGCTTGCTGAGGAAGCGGACCGCTGGCTCAGCACCAGGGTCCACAAAGGTCCAGTGGGAGACTCAGCCAAGGGTGGGCAGGGTCCCCAGCAGAAGAGTGGGGGGGACAGGGGAAAACAGAAAGGGTTCCACAAAGGCCCCCAAAGTAATCCCCAAGGGAACCCAGGGAAAGGTTCTCAGCCTCCTCCACCCCCGAATTCAACCGGTGCCCCGACAGGTAAACATGTTCAAAGAGGGCCCCTCACATGTTTTAGGTGTGGCGACCTGGGTCACGTTGCCTCTGATCCTAAGTATCGCTTGTTTGCAAAACCCGCACCCACTGGTGCGCCACCCCGGCAACTAGCTAATGTTAATTTTGGGGAGGAAGTAGCCGTCCAAATGGGTGGGGATCCCATTCAGATGAACCTAGTCTCGCTAGGAGACAGTGAGATGGTCCCCGAAAACTACCTATCCAATAACACTAAAAAATATGGGCAGGTAGTGACCCTCAACGGTAAGAAGGCGGAGGCTCTTCGAGATACAGGAGCCAGTGTGACTGCAGTGAGGCAGCACCTGGTGTCTCAGGAGCAGGTAGTACCGCACGCCTACTGTAGGGTTGTCAATGCTGACAATTCTGAGAGCCAATGTCCGATGGCTCAGGTTCTCTTTGAGTGGGGGGGGTCTCTGGTACTCTGAAAGTCGCTGTGAGGACCTCCATGCCTGTAGATTGTCTGCTAGGGAATGATTTGGAGAACTCCCCTTGGGGAAAGGTGGAGAAAACGACTCATCTGCGGATGGTGGGTCTACCCGACTGGGCGTGCGTGACCACACGGTCCATTGCAGCCAGTAGGGGTGTCGAAGAAATCCTGGAGCCTAAAGGAGAGGCCCAGGAACCGACCTTAGGGAGAAGGCGCAGGGGGCGCAGACAGCCGGCCCCCGAAGTTCCCACGGCCCAGGAGGAAGCAGACCTCGAGGGGGATGCCCTGGAGCCTACATGGGGAACAGATCGCCGAACTGGGAGACCTGCCTGAGCTGACCCATTGGCAGCAGGAAGGGGTTCCCTCCAGGGATGAATTCTGCAAGGAGCAGAGAGAGTGCCCTTCTCTCGTGGGGATGCGGCAGCAGGCTTCAGACCAGGCCAATGGTGTTCAGTCCGGGAAACACTTGGTCTACTGGGAGAACGATCTCCTGTATTCAGAGCCTAAGGCTGCTGAACCTGGGTCAGCCCATGTGCTGGTGGTACCCCAGAAGTTCAGAGCCTTCCTACTGGGATTGGCTCACGATGTGCCGTTAGCAGGACATCTGGGGATGGACAAGACCTATGACTGGCTTGTCACCCACCTTTACTGGCCCCAGATGCACAGGAGCTCAGATGCTCACTGTAGGACATGCCCAACTTGCCAAGCCAGTGGTAAGTGTGGAGGGAAGAACAAGGCTCCCCTCCAACCATTCCCCGTCGTCAGTACCCCATTCCAACGAGTGGGAATTGACATTGTGGGGCCTCTGGACCCCAAGACAGCCATGGGCAACAGGTTCATCCTGGTCTTGGTGGACCATGCCACTCGGTACCCTGAAGCCATCCCTCTGAGGACAGTGACGGCCCCCGTGGTGGGACGAGCGCTGATGGGAATTTTCTCTCGAGTAGGATTCCCTCTAGAGGTGGTGTCTGACAGAGGTAAAAATTTCATATTGAAATATATGAAATCCCTTTGGCAAGAATGTGGTGTAACGTACAAGTTCACCACCCCTTACCATCCCCAAGGAAACGGGTTGGTTGAAAGATTCAACCGAACCTTGAAAGGCATGATCATGGGCCTAGAAGGACCAATGAGGCGTAAGTGGGACGTCCTCTTGCCATGCCTACTGTTTGCGTACCGAGAGGTGCCACAGAAGTCGCTCGGGTTCAGTCCCTTCGAGCTTCTGTACGGTCACGCGGTCCGAGGACCTCTGAGTCTGGTTCGGGAAGGCTGGGAGCAATCTCCCAGGAAACCTCCCCAGAATGTATATAGCTACATGCTGGCCTTCCGAAACCAGACCAGGCGATTCAGGAAACTTGCTGAGGCAAACCTGGAAGCCAGCCAGGAGGAGATGAAGCGGTGGTACGACCAGAATGCCACTCTGGTGGAGCTTCAACCTGGACAAAAGGTGTGGGTCTTGGCCCCAGTGGAGCCCTGTGCACTTCAGGATAAGTGGACGGGTCCATTTGAGGTTGTGGAGCGCAAGAGTCCTGTCACCTACCTGGTGAACTTGCAAACTCCCAGGAACCCTTTGAGGGTCCTACATGTTAACCGCCTTAAGCCCCACTTGGAGAGGTCCGAAGTGGGCATGCTGTTGGCAACCGATGATGGAATGGAGGAGGAGACCGAGCCTCTTCCGGACCTCTTGGTGGCCTCCGAGCGAGACTGGTCAGCGGATGGAGTTAACCTCTCACCCTCCCTGACCCCTGAGTAGCAGAGTGATTGCCGCCAGCTGCTGGGGTAATTCTCTGACTTGTTCTCCCTGGTTCCGGGTGTCACAGATTGGTGCGTCCATGATGTGGACACAGGAGACAGCTTGCCGGTGAAGCACAAAGCTTACCGTGTGACTGACAGGGTACGAGCCTGCATCAAAGAGGAAGTCTCGAAGATGTTTGATTTGGGGTGATTGAGTCCTCCAGCAGTCCTTGGGCCAGCCCAGTGGTCTTGGTCCCGAAGGCTGCGACGCCGGGAGCCACACCCGAACTACGGTTCTGTGTGAACTATCGAGGACTCAATTCGGTCACGAAGACTGACGCGCACCCCAACCCCAGAGCTGATGAGCTCATCGATCGGTTGGGGGCTGCCCGGTACCTCAGTACGTTTGACTTAACGGCTGGGTACTGGCAGATCGCCTTAACTGACGGGGCCAAGGAGAGGTCAGCGTTTTCAACCCCAGATGGGCACTACCAATTCTGGGTTATGCCCTTCGGGATGAAAAACGCCTCTGCCACCTTCCAGAGGTTGGTCAACCGGGTGTTGGTTGGACTGGACGCGTTCAGTGCCGCCTACCTGGACGACCTCTCAGTGTTCAGCAGTACGTGGGAAGAACACTTGCGACACCTGTGGAAAGTGTTAGCGGCTCTGCGCAAGGCAGGCCTCACGATCAAGGCAAGCAAGTGTCAGATCGGGCAGGGTTCGGTGGTGTATTTGGGACACCAAGTTTGGAGCGGCCAGGTGGCGCCCCTTCAACCCAAAATTCAGACCATCCTGGCTTGGGAAGCCCCCAAGACCCAAACGGAGGTGAGGGCCTTCCTCGGACTCACCGGGTATTACAGGAGGTTCGTCAAGGGATACGGCACCATCGTTGCCCCCTTGACCGAGCTGACTTCGAAGAAGCAGCCCCGGAAAGTGATCTGGACTGACGCCTGTCAGGTAGCATTCGACACCCTGAAGACAGCCATGTGCATGGCGCCCGTGCTCCTGGCTCCTGATTTCTCCAAAGAGTTCTTAGTGCAGACAGACGCTTCAGAGCATGGGATTGGGGCTGTCCTCTCACACACGACTGAGGAGGGCTGGGATCACCCTGTGGCCTTCATCAGTCGGAGGTTACCTCCATGGTAACAGAAGTGGAGTGCGATTGAGCGAGAAGCTTTTGCTGTGGTCTGGGCCCTGAAGAAGCTAAGACCCTACTTGTTTGGGTCTCACTTCCGAGTTCAGACGGACCACAGGCCCCTCAGATGGTTGATGCAAATGAGGGGTGAGAACCCGAAACTGTTGAGGTGGTCCATTTCTCTACAGAGTATGGACTTTACGGTGGAACACCGCCCTGGCATAGACCACGCCAATGCTGATGGTCTCTCAAGGTTTTTCCGCCTTAGTGATGAGGAACTCCCTGGGCAAGGGTAGTTCTCCCCACATTTCAGCTGGAGGGGACACGTGTTAGACCTGGCACCTTGGCGTGAGTCTCCCTTCCACTTTTTGCTGATGTTCCTCAGATGTTTTGCTGGTGTTCGATGCTCAGGGCACTGCGCCACGGCCAATCCGTGCCGCAGTGCAAGTGCTCCCAAGGAAAAGTGTATGTGTAATTGATTTCCACGATTGGCTTATTTGGTTTACTGTCAGTCCCCAGTAAAGTGCACGAGGAGTGCCGGGGCTTGTAGATACAAATGCTGCTAGTGGGCCTGCAGCGCTGGTTGCGCCACCCACAGAAGCGGCCTCGTAAGATATGACTCGGTCCGCCATTGCAGACCCCGCGTACAATCCCGTACTGTCACGCTGACTGCGCAAGTACCCACACTTGCCATTCCCTGAACCTAACCTCCATATCAGTCGCCCCTATGGTAGGCCTACGGGCAGGGTGCATTGAAGCATAAGGTAGGACAAGCCTAGAGTGTGGCATGTCCTCATAGTAAATTACCACCCTTTTCGTTCTTCACTATGGAAGGGCTACCGGTTCCCTTAGGCCAAGATGAGCTGTCGGAACTATTACACGCTATAGTCCCGGCAGGCTCAGGGAACACGGTAGCAGGTCGAGTTTGGTATGCCTGAACTCAGAATAATAAAATACTTCCTTTAGTAAGGTTTATTTTTATATCCTGGGTTTGCAAATGCTACTTTTAGAAAGCTAGCCTTTGCGCACCTAACTATTTAGCCCGCCTCTGCCAGGATATGTATCTGTTGTCTGGGTTTGTGTGAGTGACAGGGCTGGGAGATTCCCGGGGACAGTTGGAACCCCCAGGTGGTGAATAGGGTGCTTACACCAGGATGGGTGGGCGGAGTAGTCCTTGACTCTGAGTAGGGTTGTGTTCCACCACCACAATGCTGGCTCCACCTCCTGCGGAGCGTCTGTTGTCTCTGCCCTGCACTCCGAAAGAAGACGGCAGCTTCCTGTAAACAGAGTACTCCAAAACCGGGTTGAACTAGGCTCAGGCCCCCTGGCCTGCAAAGACAAAAGAATCGCAGTATAAATATAGGAGCTCCGCTCCTTACAAATCAGATCCAGTTTTGACCACGACGAACCTCTGCCTGACTAGAAGGACCAAGAGAAGCTGAAGGACGGAAACCGGTCTGAATCCTGTAAGACTGGCCTGCAGTGGTGCCTTGCTGAGAACGGAGAGGAAAGGACCATAAAGGACTTTGTAGACTTGTGCCTGAAACGATCTCCAAGGGCTTGATCGAGAGCTTGCCCCCTGAACGAAACCCCAGGACCATTGGGTTCTATCTGCTTGTGCCCGTCTGCTGTTGGGCCTTAGTTCTTATTCCCTCGCCGGAGTTGTGACTCAGGTGCCTTTCGCCCCCTCCCAGGTCGTGACAGCTCGGAGCCTGGTCGCCCCGCCGTAGAGAGCCCGCTCATTCCTGAGTCGCTCTCCGCTTCAGTGCCGGGCCGCCCGCTCTCCTGTCACCTCACCGCTAACGGAGCGCGTTGGCCGCCTCTCATCTTCTCCCGCCGGAATCTGCACGGAGCGCATCCCATAGCCTCGGATGGTCCGTACGTCGTAACGTACCCGACTGTCTCGCTTTGCCCTCCTGCATACCCAGACCCGTGCCGCACCTCAAGAAAGGCCTCCCCGTACAGTGGTACCGGAAGCCTGGTGTTGCACTCGTCTGCCATAGAACGTGATGCCCCTCACAGATCTACGAGCACGACCCGGCGTGCTAAGAAGTAGTACGTCCCGCAAGCCTGAACGGCGCCTCGCCCCGTGAGCTGCATCGAACCCGGATCGCCACAACCCTCCACAGTCCTGCTCCTCCACCTCGCACCTCGAGGGGGACCTGAGCCGAAGAGATCCTCTGGAGAACCGTCGGCCTCATCCCGAGCCCGCCCTCACCGGCCGCGCCTGAAACGCCTCGGACTTCCCCAAGCGAGGTACACATAAACTCCGTCCCGAGTTCATATCGGATCCAGGGTCCGCAACGTTCTTATTTCCCTGTCATCGTACCTTGCTGAACAACGAACATTCAAAGACTAATCTTGCCTATCATAATCTGGTGGCCTCGAATCGCTAAACGTTACATGGTCTTTTGATAATCCTGCTTGAATCTATCTTTTATATAAAGTATACGTATTTTTGATACAACTACACGACTGCTGTCCATTTGTGGTGGGTCAGTGGGTTTACTGTGTGCGATCATAAATGCTTAACTTACTATCGCCCTGAGGATTAGCCTTCTCTGCTTGCGCCACACTACCTAGAGGGTGAGCAGGGGTTATTCAAAGGAGTAGTTCCCTTGCCCTGACGTGGAGCTGAGGGTCCCTGCTTGTCACAAGTGCCTACCTGTGCCAACCAGAGACCTCCGGGTCCAACAGTTGGCATATATAAATGACTGTACATGAGAGCCAGTGATTGTGCGAGTGGCTGTATGGATCAATGTGTACTTGTATCAGTGATTGTATAAGAGAGTAAGTATGTGTTAGTATATGTTTTTATTTTTGAGGTGTTGTCTGTATCACTGTATAGATGAGGAAATGGGAGTGTGATTGATTCTTTGTATGACTGACTAGGTGTGTGAGTAACTCCATGGATGAGTGGCAGTGTGTAGTGTCTGTATAGGTGTATGAGTGCATATGATAGTGTTGTATTGATGAGTGTCTGTATGTATAAGTGATTGTATGGGTGAATGAGTGGATGTGTGTGTAGACCTAAGAATCAGTGGGTGCGTATGTAGTTACTGGTATTGGTGTGTCAATGGTTTCAGCAATGGTAGTTTGTATTTAACACTGGGTGTATCAAAGATTACATTAGAGTGTGAGGTGGTGCATCGTATTATCACATGGATGATGTCATCAGTGATGTCATTTGAGATGTCATCAGTGATGTCATTTGAGATGTCATCAGTGATGTCATCAGTGATGTCACTGACCATGTCATTCATGATGTAATATGTGACATCATCAGCAGTGGATTGCGGGCGCGCGAGTTATAGTGAGTCCAACTAACTATAACGTGGGAATTTCAATGGTTTTGTATGAGTAAAATGTTCAGCTAACTATAACTGGTGTAAAACCTATGATTTTTTCAGTGATTTTCAAAGGTTTTTTAAAGGCTAATTCCTAACTATAACGAGTGTGAAACCTATGTTTTTTTCAGTGAATTTCAAAGGTTTTTTAAATGCTAATTCCTAACTATAACGTTTGTGAAACCTATGTTTTTTTCAGTGAATTTCATAGTTTTTTAAAAGCTAATTCTTTTGTATATCGACTTTGTAACCTACGATTTTTTTTATTAGCTGTTTTTTAGCTGTTTTTTACAACAAATAATTATATATATATTTTTTTAATTATTTGTTCAATGTATATATTTTTTTTTTTAATTTTTTCGCTCAGGGTACGCGCTCCGGTAAGCTCTCCCGAGAGCGCACAGAGAGTGCTATTTCTGCGTTCGTAAAAAAAAATATGTATGAAAAGTAAATAATAATGCAAGACATTTAGTACCATACTTATAAAAGCAGTATTTTTGATTTACGAAATGAAAACGATTTTGCATTTCCGTAAAGCTACCAAAATGTCACTCAGGCGCGCCGCGTAAGCACCCCCGGAAGCGCCTACGTTCGCGCCACGTAAGCTCCCCCGGAAGCGCTCCGGTGCGCGCAGCGTAAGCGCTCAAAGTCATGTGACCTTAAAATAACTCTTTTCATTGGTTGCTAACAGTTTTTTTTTACAAAGAATTAAATCCCCACTCATTTCCCTCACTTCTTCTTTCACTTTTGTGACTGCAAGACCTCTCTTTTTGCTGTCGGATCTTTCTTGGATTAGTATCTTGGATTACCATGGCTGCCAGAGCATCCAGCAGTGAAGATGACACAGAGGGATTTCTTGATGAAGAGGTTCCTCAGCCGAAAATAAAAGAACACTTCATATGGAATTTTTTTCAATTCCAAATGACCAGAAAAAAGTAAATGCTCCAAAGGTGGAGTGCAGGATTTGTCACACTGTCCTGTCACGGGGTGACTCCACAAAGAAATATTCATTTGGAAACTCCACAATGATTCGACATGTTGAGAGGAGGCACCCCCAGAACTTTGCCCGGGAGAGTGTCAGGGCTCCGGCACGAGAGGCTCCCAGTGATGGGGCCTCTACTTCAACCGGAGGACAAACTGCATCAGGGAGGGGGCAATCACACGAGCTGATTCCTAACATTCAGCCTGCTTTTAATAAAGGCGTTATTAAATGCAGATATTGCGATCAGCTACTTTGCTATGCGGAACAAAGTGTTCTGCTCATGGTTCGAGCATTGGATAACCATTGCTGCCGTTCCCAGCCCTAATTTTGTTTTGTTTTTTTGCTCCTGTTGAGCAGTTTCCCATTCCCTGTTTTTGTTTTTGTTCTAAAAAAAGAAAAAAGAAGAAAAAAAAAGTTATTTTCCGAACTACCTCCAATTCTCATCAAAGAGCTGTCTTCTTAAAAAAATGAAAAAGAGTAAGTGAAGTGGAGTGCATTGATAAAGGAGAGGAAAATGAGTGAGAAAGCACAGAAAGGAACAAGAGGAGAAGGGAAGTGAAGTAGGGGTACTGAAAGAAGGTGAGTGTGGGGAAGGAGAGTGAGGAGAAGGAGAGTGAACATGGGGAATGTGGATATGCGAAGAAAATGTAGTAAAGGAACGGGGGTGTGGAAGGGTAAGAAAAGAGCAGTGATGTTTTGGAAAGAGTGGAGATACAGACTGGATAAAGACAAGTAAGTGTGAGACCAGGTAAGTAAGGCAGTGAAGAAACAGAAAAAGTGAAAGAAAAAATAAGAGTAGAAGACTGAAGGCCTCATTTTTGCACCTGCCTCACAGCAGGCGTAACACTGACGCAGGTCCTTTAACATGGGCCTGGCCCCATGTGAAAGGATGCATTGCTGGAGTTGTGTCACTTTTGTGACACACTCCAGCAATGCATCACTTTTGCGCTTACAGATACGTCAGAAATACTGACGTATCTGTAAGTACTTGCGACATAATGCGTCATAAATTAAATATGACGCATGAGTAGAAGACTGAAGGCCTCATTTAAGAGGCCATGCGTCACTTTTACGCCACCGGTGCATCACTTTTTCTGACGCACCAGTGCTGTAAGAAAATACACCTTGTTGAGTCATATTTACAAAGTGACGTATCTAGGTAGATGCGTCACTTTGTAAACCCCTGCGCCACATTATACCTACGTCAGGTGTAATGTATGCAAAAGGGGCGTATTAACGCAAGAAAGGGTCGTAGAGGTGACGCAGTGAAATCTATGAGATTTCACTGCGTCACTTTTAGGACGCCGTTGTGTCAAAATCTTGCGCCTGTCTCACAGCAGGCGTAAGACTGATGCAGGCCCTTTCACATGGGACAGTGAAAGGATGTATTGCTGGAGTTGTGTCACTTTTGTGACACACTCCAGCAATGCATCACTTTTGCGCTTACAGATACGTCTGAAATACTGACGTATCTGTAACTACTTGCGACATAATGCGTCATACATTAAATATGACGCATGAGTAGAAGACTGAAGGCCTCATTTATGAGGCCATGCGTCACTTTTACGCCACCGGTGCGTCACTTTTTGTGACGCACCAGTGCTGTAAAAAAAATACACCTTGTTGAGTCATATTTACAAAGTGATGCATCTAGGTAGATGCGTCACTTTGTAAACCCCTGCACCACATTATACCTACATCAGGTGTAATGTATGCAAAAGGGGTGTATTGACGCAAGAAAGGGTCGTAGAGGTGACGCAGTGAAATCTATGAGATTTCACTGCGTCACTTTTAGGACGCCGTTGTGTCAAAATCTTGCGCCTGTCTCACAGCAGGCATAAGACTGATGCAGGCCCTTTCACATGGGACTTGCCCCATGTGAAAGGATGCATTGCTGGAGTTGTGTCACTTTTGTGACACACTCCAGCAATGCATCACTTTTGCGCTTACAGATACGTCAGAAATACTGACGTATCTGTAAGTACTTGCGACATAATGCGTCATACATTAAATATGATGCATGAGTAGAAGACTCACTTTTACGCCGCCGGTGCGTCACTTTTTGTGACGCACCAGTGCTGTAAAAAATACACCTTGTTGAGTCATATTTACAAAGTGACGCATCTAGGTAGATGCGTCACTTTGTAAACCCCTGCGCCACATTATACCTGCGCCAGCTGTAATGTATGCAAAGGGGACGTATTGACATAGGGAAGAGTCGTAGAAGTGACACAGTGACATCTAAGAGATATCACTGCGTCACTTTTATGACGCTGTTGCGTCCAAATCTTGTGCCTGCTTAACACCAGCCGTAAGACTGACGCAGGCCCTTTCACATAGGACTGGCCCCATGTGAAAGGATGCATTGCTGCAGTTGCATCATTTTTGTGACACACTCCAGCAATGCATCACTTTCCTCTAAACACTCTACATTATTTTTTTACTATAATTTTTTACACTGTTTTCCCCGTGGTGCGCTCAGGGTGCGCGTACCGGAGAGCGTACCAGGGAGCGCAGCCAGCGCTTACCCCACAAATTTTTTTTTTAAAAAAAGTTGTTTTGCCCTTCAAGGTCCTTCTAGGCCCCCCTCAGAAAACCTAGGGGGTCAGGGGGTGTCTACTCTGCCCCCTTTTAATTATTTCCCCCTTTCTTTTTCACCTCTTGTGTCTCGATTCTACCAGACACAAGATGGCGGACTCTCCGGACTGTTTAGAATGTTGACAGACACCCGACATCCAATCAGCTTTCCGTTCGCACACTCCCGTAGCGCGCCGGGTGCGCTCCCCGGTACACGCACCTGTGAGCGCTCGAAGCGCGCCTATAGATATATATGTGTTTTTGAAGTTAATTTTCAAAAAAACCACTGGAGCAATTTTCACCTCATACAGCAAAGGCACATCTGCGTACCAGTCCCTACAATTTTGCCAAGTTTGGCGTAATTCTGTTCAGCGGTTCGGGCTGTAGACTTGTCAGACCGTCCTATGGAAATTAACATGGGGAAAACACGTTTATGGACCCCCCTTTTTTCTCAGCCCCCACTTCACTAATCCCCCCAAAACTTTCAGGGAAGGAGCGCAGCGGAGCTGGCCAAAATTTTGGAAAATTACACACAAATTCCTCAAGTGGCATCAGAGTTATTCACAATAGAATGTTGCGGATTTCCTATGGTAGCCAATCCTAACTATAACTACCTACTGGCGACCGCCAGTAGGTAATATATATTTAACATTCTTAAACTTTTTAGGAACAAAGTCACTTGATGATGTCGTGATGTCATTTGAGATGTCATGAGTGATGTCACTGACCATTTCATGAGTGATATAATATGTGACGTCATCAGCAGTGCGTTGCGGGGGCGCAAGTTATAATTAGCTTAGCTAAGTATAACGACTAGATTTCTCTGGTTTTGTACGACTGAAGAAATATAAGCCTATCTATACCGTCCCTGAATCCTGTGTTTTTTTCAGTGAATATATGTATAAATGGTTCACACTTACCTGTAAATAACACATTTTCATTGTAAAGGCATGCTTGATGAAAGTATAGTCATGGTAAAGACTTGTGTGGTAAAGGCATGCATGGTAAAGACGCATGTGTGGTTCCGTCATACAACCGATTTCATACTGTATATTATTGACTAGATATTGATGCTGTAGAGTGTTATTTTCATTGGGGTCTACAGTATATATTTCTAGCCATCTCCATCACCTGGAGTAATATTTGACCCCTCATCCTCACTTCCCTCTAAGAGTCAAGTGCTAAATGGGCCTGACTTCTTGCAGACCTGAGGAAAAGTCCACCCAATAGTCAGAAATATCTCAAGTTTGTCCACAATATGTCAATAAGGGAACCATTAGGGCAATGCTACCATGATGCCAGGCATAGCTATAAGATTGTTAAGCGTGCTCATAATATGTAAAGCAAGGGAACATTATGGATGGACGACTATTATAGCAGGCATGACTAAAATGAGTTGAGAGTTTTCCAAATGTGCCATGGATGAACACCATTAGTATGGGCCACCCTTAGCCCATTTTTTGACATCGCAAAATGAGGACTGGTGGTAATTTTGTGGTTTTTAGTGCCCACATATGAACAGGGTTTTGTTAAAGAATGGTTTTCGCTTTCTCCATATTATTCCTCTTTCTCTACCTTTTTCTCTTGTCTATGTTCTGTGAGCATCTCCAGAGTTCTAATATATCCCATGTCAATTATGAGTACCTTATCCAGTTCATGATTTATCGTTACATTTTGAAATCTAAAGTTCTGAATTCATAATTGGATGATCAGATCTACAAATCCCAGAAAGAAAATGACCTGTACTTGAAGCGCTACTTGCACTTGAGACAGGGAAACCTGAGCAATCTCTGTTGTGTTCTCCTGCATGCACTCCCTTCGCTTTCTTCTTCTTCCTCTTTTTTCATTCACTCTCCCCTTCTCTATTTACTATTGGCTGCAGCTGCAGTCAGTAGTGTAAGCAGAGGTCCAGCCACACATGTTCAGCTGTAGAATTTAATTTCTTTTCTTGGGTCTGACAGGGGGGAAGAATATACCACGTATGCTGTGCTATCCATCCCGGGTACAGCAGTATTCATATTGCTTCACAGGTAGACTTGTGCAGTAAGGAGTCTCATTACGTACACTGTCACTGGAAGATTGAAAGGAAGACAGTATTGTCATTTCATTCTATTTAACTTACAACTTAGCTCCCCTCTCCGCACAATATTAATGAAAGAATTAGCCTTGTCCATGAGCTACTGGAGGGAATGAGAGGCTCAGTTTGAATTTAAATGGCTACCTTGGGAATAATGTCACATTACATCTTACTTTTTCTGGCTACTCCCCTGCTGCATGGTATGAAGTCGCATAAGGATTTTACCCCTATTTTTACTGCCCAGCTGCAACTAGGTGCATTTGATGTCACTGGGCATGGCTTTATCTGCCCAGTGCTTAGCGGTCTGTAATGATACTCTGTGCATGATTACTATGGTCCGTTTTTACTACTGTTTTTAAAACTTTGCTCCTTTGCACATTACTTTGTTGTACTTACCCTGTCTAAGGCTTGCTGCACTTCGCCACTTTCTGCCAGCGCCCCGGTCCACCACGGGTTTTCCCGCTTGCTGTGGAGGGCGCCGGCACACATTCTTTGTCTCTCGCCTCATTGGAGACAGAGGGTCATGCGCTACTTCCTACTTAGGCGCCACCCTATTTAGACCTCACGATCTGCCCAGTGCTTAGCGGTCTGTAATGATACCCTGTGCATGATTACTATGCTCCGTTTTTACTACTGTTTTTAAAACTTTGCTCCTTTGCACATTACTTTGTTGTACTTACCCTGTCTAAGGCTTGCTGCACTTCGCCACTTTCTGCCAGCGCCCCGGTCCACCACGGGTATTCCCGCTTGCTGTGGAGGGCGCCGGCACACATTCTTTGTCTCTCGCCTCATTGGAGACAGAGGGTCACGCGCTACTTCCTACTTAGGCGCCACCCTATTTAGACCTCATGATCTCCTACGTGCTCAGCGGACGCGCACAGTGGGCGCGCGCCAAAGTCGCGCCTAAGTCAAGCCCGTCTGCACCCGTCCGCGCTGAGTTCGTGCCAGGGGCCAGGGAAAATGGCTCTTCTCCCGCTTGCTCACAGATAAGTGTCTATTACTCTAGACAATCGCTTCTGGCTCTAAAACCCCTAAAAAAGCCCTGTCATCGCACTTTTTGCCCTGAGGTATTCTCAGGAACGGTTAGTTGTCGATGTCAATGCAGTCGCTTTGGAAAGGCGAATCCCTTGAAGGCACAGTTGTCCACTGGTGTATCTAAGCCTCTCCCCAACACGGTCACCGAAGAGGGTTTTCTCATTAATTCAAGGTCTCTAATTAAAAACAACTTCGCCTTTAGGGACTTTGTTTCATTAAGAAAGCCTACCTGGGTGTTTATTACTGAAACCTGGGCGTCTGACGCCTCAGGACCTGACCTCGTAGATGCAATCCCCAATGGGTATGCCCTGATAAGGATGGATAGAACTGGTCACAGAGGAGGAAGGATAGGAATACTACATAAATTAAAGACTCCTCTATCTGCCGTACTGAATGTTTCTCTATCCCATCAAACTCCTTTCAGGCTATGTTCTTTTCCATTAACTCTACTCCCTCTGTCTCTTTTTCCGGCCTCCTGTTTTATAGGCCGCCAAGTCCCAGATCCTCCTTTAGCCAGGATGTGATCAAGGTGTTAGAACCATTTATTGACAGGCCCAATATCACTCTATTGGGTGATTTCAATTTCCATCTGGAAAATAAGGGCTCTAGAGATACCCTCTCTTTGTTGGAAACTCTGGATTCCTGTGGCGTAACACAGCTGGTGGCTGGCCCCACCCATTGGGCTGGCCACACCCTTGATGGAGTCTTTTCCAATGATTCCAGGCTGAAGGCGGGTCCTCCGATCCCGCTAGCCTGGTCTGATCATATGGCCGTCCCTTTGGAGCTAAAATATCAGCAGGCTGCCCCTCCCCTTCCGGATGCTAGGACATGGGAATTCAGAAGGTATCTTAAGGTGATTAACAACGAAGCACTTTTTCCATTTATGAACAAACTGAGGTCCGCTGAAATGCAGGATGTTAACTCTGCTGCTCTCAAACTTTCAAGTACCATCTCTGGGGCCTTGGACATCTTGGCCCCCGCAAAACAGCATTATTCTGCAAGAAAGAGCCCCTCGGCCCCCTGGTTTTCGGATAGACTCAGGCTGCTGAGGCAAGGGTGTCGCAAACAGGAGAGGCTTTGGCGGGCTCGGCTTGATCCTTCGGAGAAGGAACAACACAAACTTCTCCTAAAAGAATATAAGCTTGCCATCATGGAGGAAAAGAGGGCTCACTTTGCTAATATGACTGCTTTTCTTAACTCCCCATGAGACCTTTTTAAGATCATAGACTCCCTCTCCTCCCCTCAGTCAGCCGACCCCATAGTGGAAACCCAGGAGTTGTGTGATAAGATTTCGACCTTTTTCCATTCAAAAATTGTGGATATCTATGACACCCTTGAATCCCTGAACCTTGAGTTGGGATTTTCTTCCACCCCCGCCCTTCCTACAGTGGGATGTCTGTCTGACGGACCCCCTACTAGCCTCCAGAACTTCCCTCTCCTTACCCCCGAACGGATTAATCAGCTCCTTGATAACACCAAATCCGGTTCCCCCTTAGACCCTTGCCCGCTTAAGGTCTTGAAGGCCTGTCGAGAAGTGGTTATTCCCCCCCTTATGGAGGTTATGAATACTGCAATCTCGGAGGGAATTTTTCCTCCCTCATGGAAGATGGCGGTTGTTAAACCCCTCCTAAAGAAGCCCACTCTGGACCCAGGGGTTTTGGAAAACATCCGGCCTATTTCACTTCTTCCTGCTCCTGTCAAAATATTGGAATCGCATCTTAATCGGCACCTCAGCCCTTTTCTTGATGATTCCATCCTCCTAGATGCCTCGCAACATGGCTTTAGGGGATCTCACAGCACCGAATCCGCCCTCACCGTAGTTGTCAATAACATCCGCTCCAAGGTCTATAAGGGCTACACTACCCTTCTGGTCCTGCTTGACCTTACTGAGGCCTTCGATACCCTTTCTCCATCAATCTTGGTTACTCGTCTCAGGGAGATAGGGGTAGGAGGCCCAGCTCTGAGCCTTCTGGCTTCCTTTCTTAATCAAAGGGAACAAAGGGTGAAGTTGGGCGAGTTTTTCTCTACCCCAAAACCTGTGCATTGTAGGGTCCCTCAGGGCTCCTCATTAAGCCCCACATTGTTTAACATCTATGTGACCCCACTTGCCAGGGTAGTTAGATCTTTCGGGCTCGAGGTATTGTCGTAAGCCGACGACACCCAAATAACGGTCTCTCTCACATGGCCTGTGAGGGATTCTGCCCTGAACTTCAGGAATTGTATGGAGGCGGTATCTCAATGGATGATACAGAATTTCCTGAAGTCAAATGGGGAGAAAATGATGGTCTTGGTCTTCAGGGGCAATCAGGATATCTGGTCAAATGACTGGTGGCCGGCCTCACTTGGGGATTGCCCCCTTCCCTGTCAGTCTGCCAGGAACCATGGGGTTCCTGGCAGACTGACAGGAACCCCATGATACCTCGCTTTCTTTTGACCGTTAGGTCAGCAGGACTGTTTCTACCTGCTGCGGCATCATCAGGGTCCTTAGAAAGATTGCTCATTATCTTTCCCCTGATGCTCGGAAACATGCCACTATGGCATTAGTCTCCTCAAGACTGGACTACTGCAACGCCCTTTATGTGGGTATAAATAAGAGCCTTATCCATCATTTGCAGATGGTCCAGAATGCGGCGGCAAAGATGGTCCTTAATCTCCACAGGCTCTCCTCGGCCTCGTTGGCTAGAAGAAACCTGCATTGGCTGCCCATTCAGTCCAGGATCTCTTTTAAGATCCTTTGTCTTGCTCATGGGGCTTTTTACGGTCGGGCCCAGAGGGGATCAGGTCCCTCATTCACTCCTATTCCCCCAGTGGAGCTCTTCGCTCCTCCAACAAAAATCTCCTTGCGGTTCCTAGATTTGTAAAAGCGACATGGGGAGGTAGAGATTTCTCCACGTTTGCACCCAGGCTATGGAACTCGCTCCCCCCTGAACTTGCAGGGCAATCTTCCCTCACGATGTTTCGTAAAGCATTAAAAACTTGATTTTTCACTGAGACATATCCGTAATGTTACACTGGGAGAATTACAGATTGGATGACCTGTTTGGCGCCTTGATGCCCTTGGGCTAAGTTGCGCGGTATAAGATTCCCTTCATTCATTCATTCATTATTCCATTTCAAGACTGAATCAGGGCTAGTGGCATCTACAAAGCAAACAGGAGCTTCTGGGATGCTCTGTTACCAAATTTGTAATTTCCTATTAGGAAATTGCAATTTTGAGAATTCCTAATGAGCAATTTCCTAATAGCAAATGTGAATCTATCGGACTCTCTATTAGGAAATCACAAGCTACATAAATTCCAATTTGTGAATAACAAATAGTGATTTCTACGGATTTACAATTTGAGAATCGCAATTTTGAAACTTTGTACATATGGCTCTATTCTCTAAAGAGTAGGAATGGTATTGGAATCTAACTAGCTCAGCAGTGCATAATTAAAATACAATTCTTGCCAAGATTCAACACTCGCCATTGATTCTCATGAAGAGAGGACCAAGATCACACATTTCAAAATAGGATGACTGAACTCTTCTTCACAGCAATTGCACAATTGAAGATTTCTACTGCACGAACTTCAAGAGATATCCTGTACTAGGATGTGTGGAAATTTGCTGTTCATTCTTTATGGAATGCACACAAATAAATAATTCTCACAGAAACCAAATAGTTTGTAACATTTTATTCAACTCAAACTACTACAGCTTGGCTCCAGAAACGAGAGAAAAATGGAAAAAAATACAACAGCCAAAAATGTATTGGCATGTTAGCGTAAGTCATTTAAATTGAGGCCTACATTAACGATGGTTAACTTAACATAAACATTAACTTCGATCAGTTGAAATGTGAGAATCACAGTTAATATTTTGTATTTGCAGTGCAGATTAATATATGTTGAGCAAAACAAAAAATGGCAACAGAGCATAAACAATTCTTTTCTGATGACTTGGAATGTCATCACACAGTACATTCACAAGTCTGCTTGTGTCTGATTTTTATATGACAGTTGTTAACTTCTGCTGTTTACTTCTAGAGTCCACTAGATCTCTCAATTTATCAAATAGATTACTCTGTTTTTTCTCAAGCTACACTTCTTTTCTCTTTTGTTTTGTCCCATTTCCCTTTGTCACTGATTCTACCTCCTTACTCTTTAATCCATACATTCCCGTCATCATTCTAATCCACATTATACAAAGAAACAAGCATATAGCTGAGACAGCAAATGATAAATATGAGATCAAAATAGTTCTTAATACCCATTTCCAATTAAGCTTAGCCAGCTACCAACTGCAGAAAAACCATTCCCTATTGCCTCCCATGCACCTGTTGCTTACTGCTCCTTCAGATCTTTAGAAACAACAGAAATATTAGTCATAAACTTGCAAGGCACGTACGTACAGCACTGCTGAAAGAGTAACATGAGGCAATCTCTGTCCTATTTTGCGAGTAAAGTTTCTAAAACAAGCCTATTCTGTGAACCATGGCTCTAATTGTCACAGGTAATGAATGAATAACAGATAATGCATCTGCTGTATTGGTTGCTAGAGATTCAACCCTACTCTTTGTCAAGAACTACTCTTTTGTCTCCCATAAAGCACTACTTATCATCTATGTTATCTACATTATCGACATTGCTAAGTTAGCAGGAGCTCTGCTGCCATGATGCTGCTTTTGCACACGATACTACATGACTTTGTGCCTTTCACATGAGAACTGTCTGCTTTCTGCGTTCTCTGCCTGTTCCTGGAGTTTAGTCTAAACACACTATGCTAGGTTGATAAACAATGCCCCTTGTTATTCTGTTCTGGTCAGTCCCTAGCACTTAGACAAAACATGCTATACAGCTGCAGCTGCTGGAAACTCGTGCTTTGATATTATGTTATTGCACGTTGGTTTTACACACAATTGGAGTGGGACCTTTCCAGGGAGAAGAGCTATGCAGTTCATATGATGTAAAACTGGCACTAAGGTATGGGGTCTGCTGACAAAGCCCAGAGATCATCCTTTATATAATACAAATTCTACTAGTCAAGGGGAGGGACTATGGACTTGCTACAAAGCTAACTGTGATAGGTTTATGAGTTTTGCTGCTGGTAGTGGCTTGTATACTGCATTATAGAGCACGATAGTTAAAAATAAACATTTTGAACAGTGACTCTGTCTATTCTTATTGTAGACAAGTATTAGTGAGTAAGCAAAAGGGTATATCTTGCTACCGCAATTCCTGAGAAGAGTAAGGAGTGTTGTGTTCTGAGTTGTCTAATCATTTGTAGCTTCGTGATTATTTAGGAGACCGAATGAGGCACTATAGCTAGTCGGTTCTGGGATTTTGGGTACTGAGGCGGTAAGAAGGTTTAGCCCCTATGCATGTGGTCCTGTTTTCCTGCGCATAGTTCTTTGTATGTGCAGAATCCCCGCAACATGGTGCGCCAACTTGTAGTCTGGTACTTATCTGCAAGATCCCTGAGTAGTGCCTGTGTTTGTCCACAACCCCTCACTTCTGTTTCCGGAGACAGTTGTGACGGTGTAGCCTCCTATATTGTGATATTTTATAGGTTTTTCAAGCTTAAATATAAAAGGTCTTTCTCTTTCTTTTGACTCGTTATTGTGCTGACACACATAAGTTGCTATTCTCTACTATTGTTTATGGCAGTTGACATAACACCTCCTAACAGCGCACCCGTCACGGCTTATTTGGCTCAATATGGAGTTCCTGATGCTGGTGTTGCGCTTATTTTTGTTGTGGAAGCCGATGCAGCTCACCACTTCGAGGTATTTTATTCTTGGGTCACCTTTCTGGCAGTCGACGGAACAGATACATTTTTTCACAAGTATACTGCCACTGCCCTGCCGCAGAATTATCAACCTTATAGATCTCTTAAAGTTCTATTAACACCTTGGCAACATACTATATGGTTTAATGGCACTCTTTTTCACTCTCTAACTGTGGTCCGTAGGCCTTTTATTCAACCTCAGTCTCAAAATCAATCTCAACAGAAAGCCCCGCCTGAAAAGGATGGGCGTTCGTTCTTTCCTAAAAAGAACTGGAAAAACAATAAACAGGGGCAGCAACAACAGAAGCAGGGTTTGCTTGCTGGTTCACGGAACATCTGAATCTTCTGAGCGAACTTATGATTTATGTGATCGCATGAAAATTAAGTCTCCTGATAGATTCCAAGTCCTTGATCAGCACTGTCCTTGTTCTTTACAGGACTCATTGGACTCTAGAGGCGGTGGAGGGGAGCGTCAGGATCGTGGCAAGGGAGTGACCATACAACAAGGACGACATCAGCCTCGCCAGTTTGATGTGAAGGCCAAACAAGAGGAACTGCCTTGTTTTGAACCCCTGTATCAAAACAAAAAAGTTGCCGCTTTAACAGAGAAATATGCGCCAGACGGTGAGGACGCAACTCCTAGACTGGCAATGGGCAGTGACTTTGCTTGACACCGCAGTGGGTGTTACCAGAGTGCGAGAGGCTCTGCGTCCCTGTCTGGAGGCGAGAGCAACTGATACATTTATTACAGTAGAAACAGCAGATACTCGAGTTGCTCCCCTGGATAGACTCTATGAAATAGTCCTCCAAATAGAGGGTAATATACAGCATACAATTACAGTGTTTTTTGAGGAAAATCTCCCTTCTTCTTATGACATTTTGTTGGCGGAGGCGGATTGGCCTCCACCATTTGTTTTGGCCGCTTCTAGAGGGGAGGTCGTGATACTTCAGAGTTTTTCACCATATGTCTCTGAGGAACATGCAAAGGCTCACGCAAAGAAGTGGGCTTTGGCCGTGCCTCGGCAGTGTACTGTAATCAAGTGGGCTAGGATAGAGATTCACCGGCACACAAGATTCCATTATGGTCTATGTTGCAACTACAACCGCATTATCCCATCAGGCAGGAGGCTGAGTTTCCTAATTGTGACTCAATTGGAATATCAGGGTGTGATTGAATCCTATGTATCACTGATGAATAATCCTCTTTTTCCGATATCAAAACCGGATGGTTCATACTGCATTGTATTAGATTATCAAAATTTGAATAGTCACTGTCATACGTTTGAGGTACAGAACACACACAGCTCTGTGCTAGTGAAAAGGATAGTGCATAAAAAATATCAGATAACACTGGACATATCCAATGGTTTCTATAGTCATTACTTGGCTCCTGAGAGCCGTGACTTGACAGCATTTACCTCCGTCGGGAATAAGAAAAATTTATGTGTTCGCCTATGGGGTATAAAAATAGCCCCGGGGAGTTTGCTGCATGTGTTGTGTCTTTGATGCATTCTCGTATACTGATGATATTTAGCTGACAGACCTGATAATGCATCTAGTCCGAGTCGACCAAATTATACTATCGTTTGCCGACTATGGATACAAATTTAATAATGCTATATCACACATTGTTTGTTTGGCTGACCTCTTTTTGGGCTACGAGGTCAGCAATGAAGGTAGGAGGTTAGCCCCCCACTTTATGTAGAAATGTGCACAATTGCAACCTCCTTCTACACTGAAGAAGCTTCAGTCTTTGATGGGATTTTTAAATTTCAGGAGTACATACATTCCTGATTATGCCCAGTGTATCAAACCGCTCTATGCGTTGATACAACCTACATTTACTTCTGCCTGCTAGTTACTGGAACATACTACTATTCTACAATCTTTGCAGTCTGATCTGCTAGAGAGAAACTTCTTGTTGACACGTGATAATTCTACGAACCTAGTCATCTGTATTGTACCAGGGACTGTGGGTTTCACGTACCTAACGTTCAACGAAGGGGACACAGTACCAATCGCATACAAATCATGTCTGTACACAGCAGCGGAAATGTGATTTTCCAATGTTAAGAACATTTTGACTGCGGTCCCAATGGCGATTCTGAAAGACTGTATGATGGCGCAGGAAAAACACATTTTAAGGTTTCGCCTCTCCCTTCTTTAGAAGCAGTGACTAAGACAAGTGTACCAAAATCTAAAGCTTTACATCCCTAGTGGATTCAATGGGCTACTTCTTTGCCATCGGCTGATGTCACATTTATCTTTGATCCTGCTCTCCAAACACAGGAGTTCTTTCAGTATGAACTTGTTCATCCTCCTTCGTTGTCCTTACTTCCTTTGGAAGAGTACATCTGTATCATTTACACCCATGGCTCGGCTTAATCGGCCATCGGGTCCGAACATGCTTATTCAGCGGCTTGCGCTATTGTCGCTGGTTCACTTGTAAATGGTGAATTTAAGTCTTCTATTGTGCATTCACAAGCTCTTGGAGACTGTATGGCGTAATTGGCTGAGCTGCATGCTCTTATTCAAGCTCTCGAGTTTACAAATCCTAATGTTAACACTCTTATTTTGTGCGATTCTTACTAGTGTGTCCAGTCTTTTATTGACAACTTATTTGTTAGGTCTCAGAATAATTATCGAGACTCTAAGGGCCGCGCAATAAAGCATAAAATGCAATGGGTTTGAGTGGCGGAGCATAAACAACTTCTGCAACTCACACATGTTATTCCTACTCTTGGCCATCAGCGTGTGGGAGCACATGCTGTTGGCAATTCTTTGGCTGATGAGGCAACCAAATCTGCAGTAGCCATGTGTTCTGTTGCAGCAGTTACAAGGTCCATGACTAAGATAGATATTGTGATTCTGGCAGCTATAGCTGCTACGAAGGATAGAACATCTTTCCCGCAGGGCTTCCCTTTTAAATATTCTTATCATTTATCTACCGAACAAGATCGACTGATTCCTAACATGTACCGCAGACTTTCATTGATCATAGCAGCACATGAGGGCATGGCTTCTGCACATGCTCGAGTGTCTGCGACTGTGTCTATTCTACAGCAACGTTATTAGTGATGTGGTTTATATAAACAACCCCGTAGTTATGTGCTTTCTTGTGACATTTGTCAACAAATCAAACTGTCTACGGTTTCACGACCACCACAAACACAGCTATATATATCAAATCAGCCATTCGGCTGTATTTATCTTGATCACTGCGGGCCTTTGACTTCTGATGCTGCATATAAATATATTTTTGTTGCAGTGGATTCGTGCACTAGATTCCTCTGGGTTTGGCCACAACGCAGTGCTGATGCTCAAAATGTTATTAGAGATGTGCGTGTCTTTGTCGTGATGTTTTCCTGTGGCACCTTCCATTCACACCAGGGTCCACAATTCGCCTCTATGGCGTACATGGATGCGATGAAGTCTTTGGGGGTGCTCCATACAGGCCTGATGTGGCCAGGGGGTGACAAGACATTTTCTGCACTGGGTACCACCTGACCTTGCTACACCACTGTGAATACCTTCAACTAGGCACCCTTGTTCTCTTTGATTTCCTGACATTGGGCTGTTCATCCTTACTGCTACTTTGCTCAGTTTTCTCTTTTACTTCATTGACTGTGTAATAAAGATGTTCCATGCGTAGAGGTGATAAAGTAGACGTAGCGGAGTAGTGTCTTTGTAAATTATTTATTAAGCACATTACATCAATGGTAGCAGCCCCACCAGCAGCAGCCTCACTGCTGCTCAGCCCAACTTCCAAATGCTAGACTAACACCAGGCACACAAGCATTCCACACATGTCCATCACACCAACATTCCATACCGAACACCCACACTGGCTGAGCAGCTAGGAAACAGGTAACAGGGAACATTTTAACCATAACAAGAAGATACTACATTATCTTCTCCCCTCAAAATTGAAAATTAATTAAACCATACTAAAATGAAAACAACTATACAAAACAATGTATAAATAAAGTCAATAGTCCAAAACCCAGGGATGAATGATAACAACCACATCACAAGAGGGAAACAAGACTAAACAAAGGAAGAAAGAAAAATGAAAAGATAAAACCAACAATCACACATCCTCCTCCTTTAATAATAAAACACAAGGAAAGTTCAAAGAACGTTAAGCTCACTAACACATAGTGAGATAACACCACATGACAATACATGTGAAACACTGTGAAGAGAAACACAATAGAAACAGACCGCAAGAACTCTAACACTGTGAAGAGAAACATGGGAGTAACAACTCAAACACTGTGGGTGGACCACACCCATGTAGGTCCTCCAAAAATTTGATTCAATCACTATGGGTGGACCGCACCCATGTAATGTGGGGAAGGGACTAAAACCCAACTTGCCACCCCTCATGTAAGGGACCATACTTGCGAAAATGGTACTCTGACCCATAATGCTAACTGTAGATGGGACTAACACCCATTAATAACTGCTTTGGTGGGACTAACAGCCACTACAAACTGCGTAGATGGGACTAACATCCACTACAACAAAGTGTGAAGCACAACGTGACTAACACACACTACAAGACCAACGTGAAGCACATGGTGACTTACACACATAAGGAACCTGATAAAATGTCGTTGAATGGGACTACCATCCAAAAACTAAGAAAAAGGGAGAGACAACCCTTAAACCACCCCTCAAGTAAGGGAATTGTGGGTACAACATGGAAGTGGGACTGAAACCCCTTCCCATCCCTCATGAAAGGGATACAAAGTTTGCAAAAGACAAGCCAAAACACATCAAAAAACAATATACCACCCTCCTGTAACCTCATGGCTGCTTCTGAGGGCCAACAGCCATCGCGTGCACTACCTTTGTAGTGCTGCATTGGCCTTCGCGGCCCCGCCCGCTCAATAGAACGTTCCGCCCTGGCGCAGAACGTTCGGAGCAGTTATGGGGTTAAGGCTCAATACACCCACCCAACATAAGGAAATGGACATAAAAACAACAAACACATTCCCATGTAGAACATGTAATGTACAATGTAAAGATGGACTATCCAAATGTCAGCATAACAAGAAAGGTGAGAATCAAAGATGCTGGCATACAACTATAAACCCACACTCAAAACAAATTAGGTATATCTTTTAAATACAAAATGCTAGCCATAATATTTAATCAAGCCCCTCAAACTTAGAATTTCTTTACACAGCATTAATTATAACATCGATGAAAAACTTCTCACACGTGACAAGAAACACTGTCCAAAAATATAAAGATGTGTACCCCGTCTGAGATGAAAGATAGATCAAGGGTTGATTTTTAATGTTGTCATGTTAACACTTCACAAAGTTTGGACATACTGCAGAAGGCCTAAGATGGTGGGTGATCGAGAAGGTACATACTAATCCGAGAGGAGGGTGCCTTCCGCACAATCTCAATTACCGTGAATGCAAATGGATTCACACTTTCGATACGATACGCAAGGGATTGAATGAGTAGGAGGAAATCGCCGGCAGGCAGCGAGCTTGCGCATTAGCTGAGACCGTATGGCCTGGTTAGCCTACAGGATATCGAGTTGCGGATCCACATAAGTAGCTAGATTCACATTGGCCAATGTGTTTCTTACTTTTCAGACTACTGTTTACATGTGGCTAGTTTCATGGTTTGAGGGCACCCTCTGTTCCCATCAACATGTCCATATGTGGCAATTTAAGAAGTACGTAGGGCTAACTAGCAATACACATTCTCCTAGATATGTCCTAATGTATGAAAACTATATATATGTCAGTAGTGCATTCATTGCCACTCGATTCATTTATTGTTTTTATTGTATATACACTGTCAGGCACTGTCCTATTCATATTATGGGTGAATTGTATATACACTGTTATGCACTGCATTGAACATCAAATGTAACCGTCCTCTCGTATTGAATATGTTCGTAGTGTTCACTCTGTACATACGTTGTGTGATGGCTAATTTCTGCATATAACGCAATTCCAAGCAGTCTGATTGTAAGACTCTGCTTACTGCTCACGTATTACCTACATTCTGCACTACATCCACACCGGCGTCACGCAGGGACCCGGATGCCGCTTTGAGCCTCTGGGCTCGATTTCTACATAACAGACGGCACCTGCCAAGCGTGCATGTTACGCACGTTCTTTGACCGGCTTAATTACCGGGGCGGCCAGTTCCGCATTCCTTGCTCGCCTACGCCAGAAGCAACATGGATTGTCCGGAGGTCTGCCGCATTTAAGGTACACCACTGTTTAGAGGCATTTTCACCATATTTAGCAGGGCCCGTTGTCACCGCTGAACCGGGTCTCTCGGCGTGTGCCGCTGAAGAGGCAATTTTCACCAGGATCCCCGCGTAACATAATGTGTTTACAGGGACCTCATTTCGGTCCTTTTTTCCCCTTATTTACTACTGGTACTTACCCTGGGGGCTTAATTCTTGTTTTCACTTGATTGCCTCGTACAATGGCCACCGCGCTCCGCATATGGTCCACCAGCGCTGTTAACAGATCGCGGGCCTTGACCCCTTTCCACCCCTTAAGATTTAGGAACAGTTAATTAGGTATCTAGTATATCTATGCAGAGGCTGACACACGTTTTTTTTATTGTTCCTCAGGGAAGTGATTGACACCACATCATTACCGGATGTTTTCTAATTATGGTGTTTGAAGTTTCTGCGCACCTTTGATTCCTGTACCCTTGGCGAATTGGGCCATTGGGGTCATTATTGGACTACACACCTGAGTAGCCAGGCCTGGCACCGGGAATAGGTCACTGCTTTTCAACTTGACCTCAAAGGTTGACCACACACATAGCGCCCCGCTAATTAGCATTCTCACTTGTAGGTTGCCATATCCAGTGCTGAAGAAGACTCGCAGCTGAGGCTTAAATCTCCCTCCTTGCATCAGCCAAATCGAAACGTCGACGCCCTCCACTTGACAAGACCTGTACCAGCTTTCTATCGACATTCCTTTGGAAGATGCATTAAGTTCACATTGTAAATTTACAGATTACATGTAAATGAACGTTATACTTTGGACAGGTCTTCACTGTCTGGTTTTGATTACCAGTGATTCCAAAATCATCTAACTGTATCTATCCCTTTTCCTGTGATTTACACTCTCACCACCCACCACCACCACTCCCCGACCTTTTCCCTTTCTTGCGCGCAACCTATATTTATTGAAAAGAAATTCTTTGCCAAGTCAACTAAATAAATATTTTTGTTTAAAGTAATTTGATCTGGTTGGGGCTATTTCTTGTGTGGTTTCTCTAAACATGTATTCATGAATAGTAATTGAGTGCATGCATGAGGAAGTTCATTGTGATATTGACTATCAGTGTTGGAGTGCTCTACACAACACAGACTGTGTATAATTGAATTCAATTCATGTTAAATCGGTCATGGACCATTTTTCATTCCCATGTTAAAATGATGGTTTGCGTGATTGTTATATCTTTTTAAAGTGTTTATATTTATTTTTTATGGATATATGTGTTAATAGTCATATTTATATTACTTACTTACTGAGCAGTTTCTTTAGCAGTAGTCTACCAAACCCCCGTTTCACAAGAATTATCAACCTTATAGATCTCTTAAAGTTCTATTAGCACCTTGGCAACATACTATATGGTTTAATGGCACTCTTTTCCCCTCTCTAACTGTGGTCCGTAGGCCTTTTATTCAACCTCAGTCTCAAAATCAATCTCAACAGAAAGCCCCGCCTGAAAAGGATGGGCGCTCGTTCTTTCCTAAAAAGAACTGGAAAAACAATAAACAGGGGCAGCAACAACAGAAGCATGGTTTGCTTGCTGGTTCACGGAACATCTGAATCTTCTGAGCGAACGTATGATTTATGTGATCGCATGAAAATTAAGTCTCCTGATAGATTCCAAGTCCTTGATCAGCACTGTCCTTGTTCTTTACAGGACTCATTGGACTCTAGAGGCGGTGGAGGGGAGCGTCAGGATCGTGGCAAGGGAGTGACCATACAACAAGGACGACATCAGCCTCGCCAGTTTGATGTGAAGGCCAAACAAGAGGAACTGCCTTGTTTTGAACCCCTGTATCAAAACAAAATAGTTGCCGCTTTAACAGAGAAATATGCGCCAGACGGTGAGGACGCAACTCCTAGACTGGCAATGGGCAGTGACTTTGCTTGACACCGCAGTGGGTGTTACCAGAGTGCGAGAGGCTCTGCGTCCCTGTCTGGAGTCGAGAGCAACTGATACATTTATTACAGTAGAAACAGCAGATACTCGAGTTGCTCCCCTGGATAGACTCTATGAAATAGTCCTCCAAATAGAGGGTGATATACAGCATGCAATTACAGTGTTTTTTGAGGAAAATCTCCCTTCTTCTTATGACATTTTGTTGGCGGAGGCGGATTGGCCTCCACCATTTGTTTTGGCCGCTTCTAGAGGGGAGGTCGTGATACTTCAGAGTATTTCACCATATGTCTCTGAGGAACATGCAAAGGCTCACGCAAAGAAGTGGGCTTTGGCCGTGCCTCGGCAGTGTACTGTAATAAAGTGGGCTAGGATAGAGATTCACCGGCACACAAGATTCCATTATGGTCTATACTGCAACTACAACCGCATTATCCCATCAGGCAGGAGGCTGAGTTTCCTAATTGTGACTCAATTGGAATATCAGGGTGTGATTGAATCCTATGTATCACTGATGAATAATCCTCTTTTTCCGATATCAAAACCGGATGGTTCATACTGCATTGTATTAGATTATCAAAATTTGAATAGTCACTGTCATACGTTTGAGGTACAGAACACACACAGCTCTGTGCTAGTGAAAAGGATAGTGCATAAAAAATATCAGATAACACTGGACATATCCAATGGTTTCTATATTCATTACTTGGCTCCTGAGAGCCGTGACTTGACAGCATTTACCTCCGTCGGGAATCAGAAAAATTTATGTGTTCGCCTATGGGGTATAAAAATAGCCCCGGGGAGTTTGCTGCACGTGTTGTGTCTTTGATGCATTCTCGTATATTGATGATATTTAGCTGACAGACAATGACCTGATAATGCATCTAGTCCGAGTCGACCAAATTATACTATCGTTTGCCGACTATGGATACAAATTTAATAATGCTATATGACACATTGTTTGTTTGGCTGTGCTCTTTTTGGGCTACGAGGTCAGCAATGAAGGTAGGATGTTAGCCCCCCACTTTCTGTAGAAATGTGCACAATTGCAACCTCCTTCTACACTGAAGAAGCTTCAGTCTTTGATGGGATTTTTAAATTTCAGGAGTACATACATTCCTGATTATGCCCAGTGTATCAAACCGCTCTATGCGTTGATACAACCTACATTTACTTCTGCCTGCTAGTTACTGGAACATACTACTATTCTACAATCTTTGCAGTCTGATCTGCTAGAGAGAAACTTCTTGTTGACACGTGATAATTCTACGAACCTAGTCATACGTATTGTACCAGGGACTGTGGGTTTCACGTACCTAACGTTCAACGAAGGGGACACAGTACCAAATGCATACAAATCATGTCTGTACACAGCAGCGGAAATGTGATTTTCCAATGTTAAGAACATTTTGACTGCGGTCCAAATGGCGATTCTGAAAGACTGTATGATGGCGCAGGAAAAACACATTTTAAGGTTTCGCCTCTCCCTTCTTTAGAAGCAGTGACTAAGACAAGTGTACCAAAATCTAAAGCTTTACATCCCTAGTGGATTCAATGGGCTACTTCTTTGCCATCGGCTGATGTCACATTTATCTTTGATCCTGCTCTCCAAACACAGGCGTTCTTTCAGTATGAACTTGTTCATCCTCCTTCGTTGTCCTTACTTCCTTTGGAAGAGTACATCTGTATCATTTACACCCATGGCTCGGCTTAATCGGCCATCGGGTCCGAACATGCTTATTCAGCGGCTTGCGCTATTGTCGCTGGTTCACTTGTAAATGGTGAATTTAAGTCTTCTATTGTGCATTCACAAGCTCTTGGAGACTGTATGGCGTAATTGGCTGAGCTGCATGCTCTTATTCAAGCTCTCGAGTTTACAAATCCTACTGTTAACACTCTTATTTTGTGCGATTCTTACTAGTGTGTCCAGTCTTTTATTGACAACTTATTTGTTAGGTCTCAGAATAATTATCGAGACTCTAAGGGCCGCGCAATAAAGCATAAAATGCAATGGGTTTGAGTGGCGGAGCATAAACAACTTCTGCAACTCACACATATTATTCCTACTCTTGGCCATCAGCGTGTGGGAGCACATGCTGTTGGCAATTCTTTGGCTGATGAGGCAACCAAATCTGCAGTAGCCATGTGTTCTGTTGCAGCAGTTACAAGGTCCATGACTAAGATAGATATTGTGATTCTGGCAGCTATAGCTGCTACGAAGGATAGAACATCTTTCCCGCAGGGCTTCCCTTCTAAATATTCTTATCATTTATCTACCGAACAAGATCGACTGATTCCTAACATGTACCGCAGACTTTCATTGATCATAGCAGCACATGAGGGCATGGCTTCTGCACATGCTCGAGTGTCTGCGACTGTGTCTATTCTACAGCAACGTTATTAGTGATGTGGTTTATATAAATAACCCCGTAGTTATGTGCTTTCTTGTGACATTTGTCAACAAATCAAACTGTCTACGGTTTCACGACCACCACAAACACAGCTATATATATATCAAATCAGCCATTCGGCTGTATATATCTTGATCACTGCGGGCCTTTGACTTCTGATGCTGCATATAAATATATTTTTGTTGCAGTGAATTCGTGCACTAGATTCCTCTGGGTTTGGCCACAACGCAGTGCTGATGCTCAAAATGTTATTAGAGATGTGCGTGTCTTTGTCTGGATGTTTTCCTGTGGCACCTTCCATTCACACCAGGGTCCACAATTCGCCTCTAAGGCGTACATGGATGCGATGAAGTCTTTGGGGGTGCTCCATACAGGCCTGATGTGGCCGGGGGGTGACAACAAATTTTCTGCACTGGGTACCACCTGACCTTGCTACACCACTGTGAATACCTTCAACTAGGCACCCTTGTTCTCTTTGATTTCCTGACATTGGGCTGTTCATCCTTACTGCTACTTTGCTCAGTTTTCTCTTTTACTTCATTGACTGTGTAATAAAGATGTTCCATGCGTAGAGGTGATAAAGTAGATGTAGCCGAGTAGTGTCTTTGTAAATTATTTATTAAGCACATTACATCAATGGTAGCAGCCCCACCAGCAGCAGCCTCACTGCTGCTCAGCCCAACTTCCAAATGCTACACTAACACCAGGCACACAAGCATTCCACACATGTCCATCACACCAACATTCCATACCGAACACCCACACTGGCTGAGCAGCTAGGAAACAGGTAACAGGGAACATTTTAACCATAACAAGAAGATACTACATTATCTTCTCCCCTCAAAATTGAAAATTAATTAAACCATACTAAAATGAAAACAACTATACACAACAATGTATAAATAAAGTCAATAGTCCAAAACCCAGGGATGAATGATAACAACCACATCACAAGAGGGAAACAAGACTAAACAAAGGAAGAAAGAAAAATGAAAAGATAAAACCAACAATCACACATCCTCCTCCTTTAATAATAAAACACAAGGAAAGTTCAAAGAACGTTAAGCTCACTAACACATAGTGAGATAACACCACATGACAATACATGTGAAACACTGTGAAGAGAACCACAATAGAAACAGACTCCAAGAACTCTAACACTGTGAAGAGAAACATGGGAGTACCAACTCAAACACTGTGGGTGGACCACACCCATGTAGGTCCTCCAAAAATTTGATTCAAACACTATGGGTGGACCGCACCCATGTAATGTGGGGAAGGGACTAAAACCCAACTTGCCACCCCTCATGTAAGGGACCATACTTGCGAAAATGGTACTCTGACCCATAATGCTAACTGTAGATGGGACTAACACCCATTAATAACTGCTTTGGTGGGACTAACAGCCACTACAAACTGCGTAGATGGGACTAACATCCACTACAACAAAGTGTGAAGCACAACGTGACTAACACACACTACAAGACCAACGTGAAGCACATGGTGACTTACACACATAAGGAACCTGATAAAATGTCGTTGAATGGGACTACCATCCAAAAACTAAGAAAAAGGGAGAGACAACCCTTAAACCACCCCTCAAGTAAGGGAATTGTGGGTACAACATGGAAGTGGGACTGAAACCCCTTCCCATCCCTCATGAAAGGGATACAAAGTTTGCAAAAGACAAGCCAAAACACATCAAAAAACAATATACCACCCTCCTGTAACCTCATGGCTGCTTCTGAGGGCCAACGGCCGTCGCGTGCACTACCTTTGTAGTGCTGCATTGGCCTTCGCGGCCCCGCCCGCTCAATAGAACGTTCCGCCCTGGCGCAGAACGTTCGGAGCAGTTATGAGGTTAAGGCTCAATACACCCACCCAACATAAGGAAATGGACATAAAAAACAACAAACACATTCCCATGTAGAACATGTAATGTACAATGTAAAGATGGACTATCCAAATGTCAGCATAACAAGAAAGGTGAGAATCAAAGATGCTGGCATACAACTATAAACCCACACTCAAAACAAATTAGGTATATCTTTTAAATACAAAATGCTAGCCATAATATTTAATCAAGCCCCTCAAACTTAGAATTTCTTTACACAGCATTAATTATAACATCGATGAAAAACTTCTCACACGTGACAAGAAACACTGTCCAAAAATATAAAGATGTGTACCCCGTCTGAGATGAAAGATAGATCAAGGGTTGATTTTTAATGTTGTCATGTTAACACTTCACAAAGTTTGGACATACTGCAGAAGGCCTAAGATGGTGGGTGATCGAGAAGGTACATACTAATCCGAGAGGAGGGTGCCTTCCGCACAATCTCAATTACCGTGAATGCAAATGGATTCACACTTTCGATACGATACACAAGGGATTGAATGAGTACGAGGAAATCGCCGGTAGGCAGCGAGCTTGGGCATTAAGTGAGACCGTATGGCCTGGTTAGCCTACAGGATATCGAGTTGCGGATCCACATAAGTAGCTAGATTCACATTGGCCAATGTGTTTCTTACTTTTCAGACTACTGTTTACATGTGGCTAGTTTCATGGTTTGAGGGCACCCTCTGTTCCCATCAACATGTCCATATGTGGCAATTTAAGAAGTACGTATGGCTAACTAGCAATACACATTCTCCTAGATATGTCCTAATGTATGAAAACTATATATATGTCACTACTGCATTCCTTGCCACTCGATTAATTTATTGTTTTTATTGTATATACACTGTCAGGCACTGTCCTATTCATATTATGGGTGAATTGTATATACACTGTTATGCACTGCATTGAACATCAAATGTAACCGTCCTCTCGTATTGAATATGTTCGTAGTGTTCACTCTGTACATACGTTGTGTGATGGCTAATTTCTGCATATAACGCAATTCCAAGCAGTCTGATTGTAAGACTCTGCTTACTGCTCACGTATTACCTACATTCTGCACTACATCCACACCGGCGTCACGCAGGGACCCGGATGCCGCTTTGAGCCTCTGGGCTCGATTTCTACATAACAGACGGCACCTGCCAAGCGTGCATGTTACGCACGTTCTTTGACCGGCTTAATTACCGGGGCGGCCAGTTCCGCATTCCTTGCTCGCCTACGCCAGAAGCAACATGGATTGTCCGGAGGTCTGCCGCATTTAAGGTACACCACTGTTTAGAGGCATTTTCACCATATTTAGCAGCATTCACCGCTGAACCGGGTCTCTCGGCGTGTGACGCTGAAGAGGCAATTTTCACCAGGATCCCCGCGTAACATAATGTGTTTACAGGGACCTCATTTCGGTCCTTTTTTCCCCTTATTTACTACTGGTACTTACCCCGGGGGCTTAATTCTTGTTTTCACTTGATTGCCTCGTACAATGGCCACCGCGCTCCGCATATGGTCCACCAGCGCTGTTAACAGATCGCGGGCCTTGACCACTTTCCACCCCTTAAGATTTAGGAACAGTTAATTAGGTATCTAGTATATCTATGCAGAGGCTGACACACGTATTGTTCTGATCATTGGGGAGTGAGCAGACAGGTCGTTAAATATTCCCCCCGACCCTCCACACGTGTTTGTTTGTTAGTATCTAGTATATCTATGCAGAGGCTGACACACGGTTTTTTTATTGTTCCTCAGGGAAGTGATTGACACCACATCATTACCGGATGTTTTCTAATTATGGTGTTTGAAGTTTCTGCGCACCTTTGATTCCTGTACCCTTGGCGAATTGGGCCATTGGGGTCATTATTGGACTACACACCTGAGTAGCCAGGCCTGGCAACGGGAATAGGTCACTGCTTTTCAACTTGACCTTAAAGGTTGACCACACACATAGCGCCCCGCTAATTAGCATTCTCACTTGTAGGTTGCCATATCCAGTGCTGAAGAAGACTCACAGCTGAGGCTTAAATCTCCCTCCTTGCATCAGCCAAATCGAAACGTCGACGCCCTCCACTTGACAAGACCTGTACAGGCTTTCTATCCGACATTCCTTTGGAAGATGCATTAAGTTCACATTGTAAATTTACAGATTACATGTAAATGAACGTTATACTTTGGACAGGTCTTCACTGTCTGGTTTTGATTACCAGTGATTCCAAAATCATCTAACTGTATCTATCCCTTTTCCTGTGATTTACACTCTCACCACCCACCACCACCACTCCCCGACCTTTTCCCTTTCTTGCGCGCAACCTATATTTATTGAAAAGAAATTCTTTGCCAAGTCAACTAAATAAATATTTTTGTTTAAATTAATTTGATCTGGTTGGCGCTATTTCTTGTGTGGTTTCTCTAAACATGTATTCATGAATAGTAATTGAGTGCATGCATGAGGAAGTTCATTGTGATATTGACTATCAGTGTTGGAGTGCTCTACACAACACAGACTGTGTATAATTGAATTCAATTCATGTTAAATCGGTCATGGACCATTTTTCATTCCCATGTTAAAATGATGGTTTGCGTGATTGTTATATCTTTTTAATGTGTTTTATATTTATTTTTTATGGATATATGTGTTAATAGTCATATTTATATTACTTACTTACTGAGCAGTTTCTTTAGCAGTAGTCTACCAAACCCCCGTTTCACAAATTAATAAATGAAATACCTGAAGCCCTACTACCCTCCCTCCGTAAGCATTCAGGCCTCCCTTTAAAACCCCACCCCACTAGGTAAGTATGACAACAGAGAGCTGACCCGACGCCATGACAAGCGCGAGCGATTACAATATGGGAGGGGATATCTTGTTAGCCTGGATGTGTTCAGACCCGTAGCTAGCAGGGAAGATGGGCGGTGCTGGTGCTAGGACAATTCCAGCATCAAGAGAGCAGGAGACTTTGAACAAAAATGTGCTGTACCTGCAAATTGACCACTTCGCTTTGAAGAACCAGCGAGTCTGGGGAAGAGCAGGGAAGTGAGAGCTTCTCAATGTGATATCCAGCAGTGAAAACATAATTTGCGTTTTTATTGATGTGATATAAGAGCAGTGAATAACTGTATTTCGGATACTTACTCATGTTAATGGCTTCCAATGGACACCATTCACAACAGTCCCGTTAATAGTCATTTATTTGCAATAAAATCATGGCTGCAGGGCGGACGCGTAGAGGGCACGTCTAAGGCAAGTCGGTCCGTGCCTGTCGCATCCTGACTGCGGCCGGCACCAGCCATTTTGCTGGTTGTACAGCAGAGGGTCAGCCCTGTCGGAACTACTCATTAGAGGAGCTTGTAGGTATGAGAGGAGGCATTTGCTGGCATGTAATCCTATTTTGGTGAATGCCACTGGACCTGTTTCATGTGGAAATTTTAGGCATATCCTCTTTCCCCTGAACTACCCAGTCATTAATAATGCAGCCCTGAGAAAAGGTCAAAGGGAAGTCAAGGCAGCACTGATGAATGTTTGTTTTTTGAGCAAGCATGCTTTAGTCAAGCATGATTTGCTAAAGGAGGAGACTTTGGGCATACTCTTTATGACCGAAATGTGGATGAATGAGGACGCTTGTCCTGATTTACACTTTGCTATCCCGGAGGCTTATGTATGTGCACATGAAGACAGAGTGACTAGGAGAGGAGATGTGGTGGCAATGGTCTTCAAAAGGTCATATGAGTGTGAGACCTTTAAGCCAGATGGCATATTAGTAGCCAAAACGTTGGGTTTCAGCTTAGCCATTGACGGACAGCATTGTCTGTCTCGGATATTAGTCTATCGCCCCCCAGGATATGCAGGAGATTTTATTTCATCCCTTGATCAAGTATTAGCCCCTAAATGCATCTCCTATGCCAATTTCACCATGCATGGTGATTTTAGTATTCACTTAGATATGACAGAGGTGCCTTTAACAAGGCATTTATTGGAAACATTAGCCTCTTTTAATTTAGTGAGAGCCCCCACTGGGCCCACCCAAATGGCTGGTCACCCTATTGATGGCATATGTTCTAATGCAACACTAACAAGGGGTCCCCCCCACAGCCAGTACCATGATTGGACCACTTCCTTCTTCTTTTTTTGTGGAAACGTGATTATCTAAAGGATCCCTGTCCTTTTTTGCCACAGATCGAGTATGGATGTTGGGGTTGGGTTCCCTTGAATGAGCTAAGAAGAACACTGCTGGACTCTAAACCTGGGATCTCTGATTCTGTTAAAGAAGGGGACATTGCGATTAGCTCATGACTTAGGAGGGTGGCTGATCTTGTAGCCCCCATCTCGGCATAAAGAAAGACTATGAAGACCCTTTCAGCATGCTGGTTCTCACAGGAATGAATTCATGAAAGAGCAGCATGCGAGAAATGAGAAAGAATGTGGCGGCATGGGTATTTGGACTCTGACAGAGTCCATTACAAATTGGCCCTGAAAGTCTACCACAGAAATCTTCAGAGGACTAACAGTACCTTCTATACACAATGTATCGGGGAGGCTGAGAATGATGGGAGGGAGATTTTTTAAATTGTAGCCAGGTTTATGAATCCTAAAGTTACGTCCCCTTCCCCCGCTGGAACCCAGTCAGTACCTATGCTCCAGACTGATTGACTTCTTTGAGGAGAAAATCCTCAGAATTCAGTCTAACCTGTCAGGGGGAATGATACTTGGAGAGAATTGGAGCTAGGAGATTAAGAGGGTCGAACACTACATTTGACATTGGCAACTTTTTTGGTACCACCCTTGGAGGACGTTATTGCCACTTTTTTCAAATGTAGTTAAGGGTCACCAATGGATCCCATACACCCTCACATTTTGAAGTCTATCTCAGACATTATTGTTCCGATGTACCTGGTGGTATGTGGTATCTCCCTCCACTCAGGCCTGTTGACTGGAAAAATGCTAGGGTGATCCCTTTATTAAAAAAGGCAAACCCTGATCCTGAATCTTCAGCTAACTTTAGGCCAGTCTCACTGCTGCCAGCAGCCTCAAAGCTCCTGGAGAAGTTGGTAAACCAGCAACTCACCACCTTTTTGACAGAAAACAACTTACTTCATCCCTCTCAATCATGGGTCAGAACCCGCCACAGCACCAAGACAACACTTTTAGAGGTCGCTGAGTCCTTCAACTTCTCTCTGGATTCAGGCCTCAATGTGGCTTTGGTGCTATTGGGCCTGGACCAGCATTTGGCACTGTGAACCATAACACTTTGTTGCACAGGTTAGAGCACCTAGGAGTAACAGGTTCTGAGTTGGCTGGGCTCCTTCCTTGAAGGACGTGAGCAGATGGTATGGATGAAGCCATATGCCTCAGAAGAAAAGTGTTAAAGTGGGGGCTGCCGCAATGTTCCTCCATCGGTCCCACGCTCTTCAAAAATGTTATATGTCTCCTTTGGCATACTTGGTGCATACCTTTAACATCAAAATCTTCAAATGTATCTCCTATGCTGATGATACCCAACTCCTGCTCATGTACGAAGGGGATCCTTCAAGTGCAAATGCTGCTTTTTCCAGCTGTCTGGTGGCACTGCTAGATTTGCTGAAGACGGAAGTCTTATTGTTTGGATGGGATCTCCCTGGCCCAATAGTGTCCTCCCTCTGCCCCCTCCATCGGCAGTGGCCTGAGATCAGGGTGCATTGTTTGATGACCAGTTTTCATGCAGAATACAGGTGTCAGCAGTGGTGAAATCATCTTTCTGGATTTTCCCATGCTGAAGAAATTTCTTCACTTGCTCATCCCATGAGGCCCACATAGCAGTAGTCAGATCACTGATTTTATCTAGGCTGGATTACACCAATGTTCTATACCTTAGCCTCCCAGAATATCTGATCCAGTGGCTACAGGCCATTCAGAATAAGGCACTCCATTTCTTTTTTTAAATCCCAAAATGTACCTCGGTGTCATCATTAGTACAGACTTCCCTGGCTGCCAATTTATCAACGCATTAGGTACAAAGTTTTGACCTTAACACACCAAGCCCTTCATAATAGGGGCCCTTTGTACCTAAATTAACACATTGATGCATATTGATCTGAGAAGCTTCTGCGCTCTAGTTCTGCTGGCCTTATTGTGACTCCTCGCTTTCACAAACAGCGGAGGGGAGGTTCTTCCTTTATTTAAGACAGCAAGCTTGTGGAATAAATTATCTGAATACTTTTGACTTATCCCTGAGGAAGTTAAATTTAAAAAGGAACTGAAAACATTCTTATTTAAACTTTTATGGTTAGTATGGGTGGATGAACTTCTGTCTAATCCTCTTTGGCATGCCTAAAAGCAATGGTCTTTCGAGTAGCCGTGCACTATAGAAAATGTTTTCATTTATTCATAATCATATATGTATTTCCAAACATGTAAGATGATATGATTGTAGTTGCACAGAGCGAAATGATTAAATGACCCAAACATTATTTCTGGAAGGCAGGAATAGGATTCAACATTTAAAAAAAGATCCATATATTAGGAGCTATACTAATTCACCCCTGGACCGTAGTGGGAACTACGCTAGGTGCGCTGCTTCTATTAGTGTAACAGGTGCAATGGCACCAGAGCCCAGAGGACTGAGGAGCCCACACAACCCTGATTATTGCCTCATTTATTAACTCAAACAGCATCCCGGGTGCCTATTTTCGTCCGTGGCCTAGGGCCCATGACGCACTGGCTACGCTACTCAGCCATTCAGTCGGGCCCCATTTTTATCGCAATTAATATGTTTTTTTCTGTTTTAAAAACCTTTATTGAAGACAATCATTGTTGAACACAGCATGGTGCCTACAACGCAGACCGGGCCGGCAGCATGGATACTTACAATGACACCAAGATGTCAAACAGGGAGATACAAAGCAAGTCACCTACAACCTCGTCGGGCCAGCCCCGTTAACATAATTACAGCACACTATGTATACAGGCTGTAACAAGCCAATCAATGTGGTTAGAGCATAGAACTGCGTATCATAACAAATAGTGTTATATTTGATGCATGTATGCCCCCAGGTAGGCACAGCTGGATTGGTCTTGGGACATATTAGGGGCATTGTTGAGTTCCCACTCCCACACCTGCAACATGTAGTAATCTTAGGTATACGTCCAGGGTCGGATTGGGATCACAATTTGGCCCGGGCACTGACGAAAAAAGTGGCCCAGATTTGCGGGGCGTGGCCCACATTTGCGGGCCGTGGGCCACATTTGTGGGGCGTGGCCCACATTTGCGGGGCATGGCTCACATTCACGGGCGTGGCCCACATTCGCAGCCATACCCTTTCATGAAACACACAAGGAATGTAAGTGGGAGGATATTGTTCTTGGGAAGGACACAGGGCCAAGGTGACAATGTCCTACAAGCTGAGCACCTGAAAATCAGACAGGCCCCTTTCTATTACCAAATTATTCCCAGCCCCTCCAGCGCAGGATCATCTGAAAACACCGAGGCCCCTTTCTATTGCAAAATTATTCCTCAGCCCTCCAGCGCAGGAGCAACTGAAAAAAACAGCGAGGCCCCTTTCTATTACAAAATTATTCCTCAGCCCTCCAGCGCAGGAGCAACTGAAAAAAACAGCGAGGCCCCTTTGTCTTAAAAAAATATCCCCAGCCCTCCAGGACGGGAGCATCTGAAAACAGCAAGGTCCCATTCTCTTAAAAAAATGATTCCCCTTCCCTCCAGCACAGGAGCCTCTGAAAACAGCAAGGTCCCTTTCTCTTAAAAAAATGATTCCCCCACACTCCAGCACAGGAGCATCTGAAAACAGCAAGGCCCCTTTCTATTAAAATGTTAATCCCCAGCCCTCCAGCGCAGAAGCACCTGAAAACAGCAAGGTCCGAGCTATTTGTAAATTACTCAACCCTCCCCAGCCCTTCACTGCCTCAGGGCAATGGTGTGGCAGGAGAGGGGCTAAAGCAAAAACACAGCTTCATCCATGGGGCTGGGGGGAGGGGGCTAAGGAGAAGATGGTGCAGTTCCCCACATCACATGGCCCCCATAGTGAGACCCATTCTTCCTCCCCACCCATGCCCTGAATGAAGGGCTGTGGGTGATGTGTTAAAGCAATCACTGTTTCTGGGCAGCGGGCCCCAGGGGGCCGAGGTGAAAATGGCTCATAGGCCTGAGCAACACCTGGCCCCCTGGGAGGCCAATCTGGCACACAATCACCCCTCCCCAGCCCACCACCAGCTTATTGCTTGGCAGGGCAGGGGGTCAAGGAGAGGCCACAGCTGATCATCACTGAATTGGCCCCTGATCCCCGGGTTTGGTCTCCCCTACTCAGAGGGGAGCTAACAAATACAGCAATAGGCTAACTAGATGCTCTCTCCCATCGGTTTGGTCTCCCCCTACGGGACTTATGGGAAGGGGGAGATCATCCCGATGGGGAGTTTAAAACGACAGAACACCGGGTGAAGCTGTTTTCCTCTCCTTGACAGTGCTCTCTGTGGACTGGTAAAGGGGGGAAAACCGGCCCAAAGAGTGCACTGAGACACCGGCCCTTCGGCCCATGCCCGAGTGCCCGCAGTGCCAATCCGCCCCTGTATACGTCCCCCCCCAAACTAGCCGCAATGACCATTGCTGACTGGGCCTTTATCAGCCATCCACTCCTAGCAGCACGACAACTTATAGCATGCGCATGGAAACAAACCTCGCCTCCCTCTGTGGCCCAATGGTTCGCCAGGGTCTGGCACATCATGGCGATGGAGAGACTCTCCCACAGCTTAGCGAACACCGAAAAGAAATTTCAGCGCATATGGCAGCCATTGATATCTTATCTAATGCGTATTGAGTTTACCTGTTTTAGCCCCTCCAAAACTCAGAACTCTCCAGATATTCCCATGCAAAGGAAGTGCGCGCCCTCTTGGCCTCCATGGAACACCTCAAGTGCTACTGGTGCTCCCCCCCCCCCCCCCCCTACGAGCCAGAACCTAGAGCGTGCTGGACACCCCACACCAAATATCACACCACGACCTGCACAGTCTTTGTGTAGTTGATGTTGCCAGTTTTTCTTTCTCTTTCGAAGTCACCCTGACCATGGGGATGAGAACACATTTAACCGCGCGATACTTCTGACAGATTTTTAAAGCTTGTCTGTCCATCTCTGACTAATGAAGCAACAGAGAGGAGAAATCTCGAGTTACCAATGCAGCTGCTCGCACTGCAAATTGGGTTCTTGAAGTTTCATGAAAAATGATTGCCCGCCTGATCCGTGTGTGGAAACAGATGCAGTAGATATGCTAATGGGTCGAGCAAGTCGAATTGTTTTCTGTGCGTGGGTAATAGATGATTATTCATTGCTGATTAGCAGTAAGGGATGCTTAATGAGCAGATACAGATAGCTATCGGGAGGACTGAAAAATTAATGGCGAGTCAATGAAGACATGCACAAAACTGGCAGAAAATAAGAGAATGACTATTAGCGACGGAGATTGCAGCTATGAGCTAACACATGGCAGATGGTCGTAGATGAAGAAGAGTACGTGGTTGGGGAAAGCCAAATCAAAATAACAGTAGAGAGAGAGATTACTTGGAAAGTGACATCGTAGAAAGCACCCTGCGCCCAACCATTCACCAGAAACAAATCCAACGCCTGGTGATGTTTCCTAAACTGGAATCAGTGGTTTCTATTTATCTCTTTCGGGCGTGCTTGTCTCAGAAGGGGCAAATGGCCAACAACAAACTGAAGGAAGGTAAAAGACGATTTAGACGAAAACATTCCTAAAAATGAACAGACGTACAGGCTTCTGTTTACTTATGATTCACTAGCATGAGCTGCACAGAATTATATATTGTTATTATTTCAAGCATTTTCAACAGTAGACAACACTAGATAACTTATTTGTCAGTTAATTACACCACGGTCCCTAGACAAGAAAGGAAATGTACAAAGAATAAATATAGACTAGATAGAACTATATTTCTTTTTTGAGAATGTCCAGCCGGACAGTTTAATATCGTGATAAAAATAATACAAAGAGTGATGTACGTGGGACACCAGCCGATGTCTGACTAACACACTGGGGGGACACAAACAGAAAAGGGGAATGATAGGCAAGGTAGGGTCATCTGAATATCATAAATCATAAGCAGACAATCCACAATATACACATATGCATGCACAATTTTTTGTTCAACTCTGCATTTAGTGCATTTTAGGTCGACGACGTTTCGAACCATGCATGATATTGGTTCATCCTCAGGACAGTGATAATTGCCTAGAGAGAAAACAATGTAACTATGACCCACTGTGTGGGAATCAGTTTGCCAAACAATACCAAAGGGAAGTAAATGGGGAGGGTAAAGGAGAAGGAGGGGGAGACATAAAGAAAGATAAATCATGTCAGTAACAAGGTCCCATATATCAACTGCACACAATGTACACAACTCACACCATGCCAAAGTGTAAACGGCGGCCAGGTGTGGTGCACGGCTATTACATGCAGTGGGCTTGAGATGGTTCAAAAATGTGAGTACGGTGGGCGACGCATCATCCAAGGTACGACAATGACTGGCAGTGATGACAAATAAGTGAAGGGTGTCACTATGGTGAAGGAATAAAGTTGGATAAAGTGAACAACACACAGGCAAGTGGTAAGAATACATTGAGGTTGCCCATGTCTCTAGAAACAACGCACGAGAATCAGTGAGTGATGGGAAGGCGAGGATCTGTGGAGCTGGTCATGATAAACGGGAGAGTTGTGAGTTTGGACGAAGGCTTACCGGTAGGGTAAGCTGTGAATCAATCAGCGAGTGAATGGCGATCGATATAGTGGAATTCTGTGAAGAAACAGGGTGATGGTTACATGGAAGTGGAGATTTCAACGGCAGCAGACCAGCCGCGTGGGAGAAAAGACTTACCACGGGAGAGGGTCCGGCGTGAAAAACGGAAGGATCTATGAGGAAAAACAGGTGATTACGATAGGGCTATCGGAAGCAAGTAACAGGTGAACAGCCAAACGCTGTACTAGGAGGGCTTACCAGAGGGAGCGATAACCCTGTTCAATGGATCTATGGAAGAAAAGGGGAATTACAAAAATCAGGGTTCGGTCTAAGCACAGGTGCCAGACTTACAGAGCCACAGTGCGTCAAGGCACAGGGTGTGGGCTTACCGAGATAGAAGACTGGTGCAGGTCCACAATGGGGGTCCTTGCACGGCGTGAGGGAAACTTCACAAGTGGCAATTTGCAGCGTGTGGCCATTATTAGGAATGAAGTTCCTGGTCACGTGGAGGAAGGTAACCAATGGTGGCGCAACAAAAGGTATCGGCCATTTTGGTTTGGGTGAAGATTTCGAGCCCACCCATGTGATTAGAAGGAGCCAATGGGTATGAAGTAGGTAACTGCGGGGGCCATCTTGGGTGTACTGTAGGCAAGAGTGTCGCGGTGGTAAAAACATGCAACATGCGAAAGCCAAAACACGAGCAATGAAGGGCTAAAGTGAATCTGAAAGGTGTGATATTAAAAATACCGCGGTGAGAGGCCAGGCGATGACATGTAAAAGATAAATAATAAAGCAAAACAACATTGAACTATATCCTAATAAAGTAGTGAGTATGGTTAAAAGACATTTTGCAGCAAAAAAAGTTTAGAGAGCCAGTCAAAGTCTTATACTGATTACGAAAGTCAAGTGTGTGGCCCAGCCACACCAGTGGTCATACATAAGTTCATTTATGCACGGCAGGGCTAGGGTCTAAATCAGGGAGGTCCAGTCCTCCGTGCGAATCAGACCCGTGTGCAGGCTCTGGGTCTTGAGTATCCAGTGCAGTTCCTCTTTGTTCAGTAGGTGCTGTAGGTTCCCTCCACGGGTAGGGAGTTTGATCACAGAAATGATTGTCCACTTGAAGTCCATTTCCGTGTGGGACAGTTCCGTAAAGTGGTCCACAAGAGGAGCATTTGGGGTTCTGCAGCGGATTCTGCTCCTGTGTTGACACATTCTTGTACGTGCTTTCTGAGTTGTCTGCCCTATATAAATCATAGAACATGGGCACACAATAGCATAGATGGCATTTGTACTGTTACAATTAGAAAATTGTCTACGAGCATGCTTGATATCATTGTGCGTGAATTCCTTGCTCTCTATAGTGGTATCACACATGGAACAGTTGCCGCATTTTACATGCCCAGTGAGTCTAGGGAGACTCCAGAGATTGTCTATTGTAACCATTTGATCTGGAGCGGGTAACGCAGCACGCACCAAATGGTCTCTCAAATTTTTGGACTTCTTAAATGCAAACATAGGTTTGTCTAGTTGGAGTTGGCCTGCATTCAACACTGGCCAATGTTTTTTGATGCTCTTGGTAAGTGAGTTGGACGCTGGCGAAAAGGTGGTGACACAGACAAGACGGTTCTGTGCTTTCTTCGGTTTGGGTTCAAGCAACACCTCCCTGGGGCAAAACCAAGCCCTTTTGAATGAAGATGTTATAAGTCTACGTGGGTAGCCTCTAGCGCTGAGTTTGGTGCTGAGTGACTGTGTTTCTTTGAAATAATCCTCTTTGAGGTAGCAATTTCTCCTCAACCTCAGAAATTGTGAATAAGGGAGGGAATCACGGAGAGCTCTAGGGTGGTTGCTCTTGTAGCTTAACAGGGTGTTACGTTCCGTGGGTTTCCTGTAGAGGCTGGTGATTAATAAGCCATCTTTATCCTGTATGGTTAGGTCTAGGAAAGGGATGCTGGAGTGGCTAGTGGTAAGGGTGTAGGTAAGACCACTAAAATTGCTGTTTAGCCAGTGTAGGAAGTGGGGTAACAGATCCTTAGAGTCATTCCAAATCAGGAAGATATCGTCAATATACCGCTTCCATAGGGCTATGCCACTATGGAAGGGGTTTGATGGGGCCAAAATGCGGCCACATTCAAGACTGTTCATGTATAATATGGCCAAATTGGGGGCAAAAACAGCCCCCATAGAAGTACCCTTGATTTGGCCATAGTACTGACCATCAAACAAGAAATAATTCTTGGACAGACATATCTCAAGGAGTTGCAGGATGAACATGGTGGGTGTGAGATATGGTCGGGGACGTCTATTGAGGATGTCTTGAATAACCAGCATGGAGTCATTCTGTGGTATGATAGTATATAATGACTCCACATCCAGAGTACAAAGTACACTGGATGTGGAATCATAGGGGCATTCCTCTATCAGATTAATCATGTGCATACTATCCCGTATGTAGCACTGGGTAGTAGGCACAAAATCCTTGATAAAATAGTCCACAAAGAGACCCAAGGGTTCTAAAACCGATCCACAACCTGACACGATAGGCCGGCCGGGGGGGTGTTCTGCGTTTTTATGCACCTTAGGTAACGTGTAAATCACCGGGGTGCGCGGAGATTTAGCGTTCAGAAAGAGATGTTCTTTTTTGCTGAGGAAACCTAAGTCGAGCCCTTCCTTGGTAACCTCATGTATCAGTTTCTGTATCTCCATGATAGGGTTTTTGGGGAGTTTAACATAATGTGCAGGATTATTTAATTGTCGGAGAATTTCTGTCTTGTATGTGTCAAGATTTTGCGTGACAATTCCCCCGCCTTTGTCTGCTGGCTTGATGATAAGCTCAGAATTGGATTTGAGGCTTGTTATTGCTCTTTTCTCGTCCAGCGAGATATTGTAAGGGATAAAGGAGTGGCGTTTCTCCAAAATAGAGAGGTCATTCAAAACAAGTTTCTCAAATGTGAGAATTTCTGAAGGCACCATACTCCCAGTGGGTGAGAAGGTGGAAGGTGGTCGAAATGGAGTATTAGGTACTGGCATGGGCTTAGGATGGAGTAGGAAAAAGGCATGTAGTCTGAGTTTCCTAAAGAACCGTAGTAGTTCTGTTTGGACATCCAAATAATTTGGACGTACAGTGGGGACAAATGAAAGTCCCTTACTGAGTAGTGACAATTCACTGGTGGAAAGCGAGTGTTGTGTGAGGTTAAAAATGGGCAAGAAGTTGGAACTGGATTGGTCAGTGGGAAATGGCATGTTGTTGGTTGGTGTAGGGATCTGTGAGTCTACCATTGGTAATGCTGGCGTCTGGTGTTGCGTTCGCCGGGTTGATAAGGCCAGCGTTGTGTTTGCTTGGGTTTCCCTCTCTTGGGGGGATCGGCTTGGCCTCTGGGTAAAAAATGAGGTCTGTTAGAAGGGCCTGGTGCTTCACCTTGGTCAGAACTGTCAGAGGACTCAGCTGAAGTATCTGAAAAACCGACCAATGTCTGGCGTTTGTTGTAGCGACCCCAGGGTCTTTGGTTATGATTTTGGGGACCGCTGTATGTTCTGTTAGTATAATAGTCTTTGGCTAAATAGGGGTATGCCCTTTCTTGCGAAAAGTTTTTAATATCCTTCTTTACCTTGGTTGTTTTTTTGTTTAGCTCAATTCTGTAAAAGTCTCCTACAGTTTTTGCTATTTCATCCAGTAGTTCTTTACAATCGGGTACAGGACACTTATCATTAATTTGTTTTTCTATATCTGCGATTTCAATTTCTAACTTCTTGAGTTCCTCTGAAGCTATGTCAATAGCCAATGCCATCCACTGCCTAGAGCAGATAGTGCTAATATAGCTGAACCCTGTGGTGTACTTAGGGTTATCAGTAAACACGCCCGGTATATTACGGACTTGTAGTCCCAGAGGGATAATATTAGCCTTAAGATATTCGGTAAGTAGGAGTATCATCAGTTGTAATCTGATAGCCTTTTTCTTGATTTTTTCTAATTGATCACCGAGAGGAACATTGAGTGTGCTGGGACTTTCTGGAGTGTCAGTAAGTAAGGACGGGCCTTCTAGAAGTTTCTTAAAGTACTCCTCGTTATATAAGGGCGTATGGTCTGACATGCCCAGAAAGGGAAGAAAAAAGTAAACAAGTAATTAAGGGTTTTTTAGTGGGAAGACGGACAGGGAAGGGTAACCCACTTCAAGAGAGGGTGGGGGTGCAAGACCTTGCAACCAAGGAGTTGCGCTACATATTATTTAAACAATACAAGGGAATAATATGTAGCGCAACTCCTTGTGTTCTGTATTATTCAGTTGCCACTGATATACTACCTGTCAGGCTGTGTACCTGCTCGCTAAGGATTAAACTATTTGAACCTATTTGAAGTGTCATTCTTCAATATAACAAGTGGCAACGATCGGGATTTCTACACCTCCTGGCTTCAATACCTCAACTATTTTTTTTGTTCACAAGCTGCTTCGGGGTGGATTAGCGAGCAGAGACGACGTTGGGAAGTGCTTGAGTGCGCTTTATGGACAAGTGACAAGGACTATGAGACTACGAGCTGCTTAAGGGTGAGCACGGTCTGGGTGTTATTTTTGGCGTGATTATTATTATCTCGCATTGGCAAGCGCTTTTGCACTTGGTGTCTGGGAGCTCTCACCGTTATTTTTTTTAAAGGATGCTGTTCTGAGTCTGCGCGCGAGTCTGCCATCAGCGCTGCATGTTCGTGACTTGCTCTTCACGCTCGTAGGTCCGTGCTTGTTCTGTGGAGATCCTTGGCATTGTTCCTTCATCATACGTTCTACGTAAACGTGGCGTGTCATACGCGGCAGCCATTTTGGATTGGGCAGGCCTACTTGAGTTTCAGGAAGCAGTTGGAACAACTCAAGTGGTTTTATTCGGATTCAGACACTTGAAAAAGCGATCAATTAAAGCGATTTAAGGTACTGTTTTATGAATATTTATGGTTTTAACAGATTGCTACTAGAACTACACTTTGGCATTTTTCTGGATTTTGGCATTTCCTGGATTTTAATTCTTCTGATGGTGAAGAAAGGACAGTGAAGAAAGGTCCTTTATTATTTTATTATTTCAAGAAAACACTTTCTCTCTGAACAATTCCACCAAGAGGCTTTATTATTGAAACATCATGTTTAGTTTCATTTCAAGATGAGTCAACAAACCTTTTCTTTGAGCAAGACTTCTGGTCAAAGGGTTCTGAACCGGAATTGAAATGGTTGGAGTGGAAAGACTATTTTCTAAATTACATCGAGACTGTAGACTCTAATGCTAAAATGTCAGCTGAGCAAAAGAAGTGCATTCTTTTACATTCCTTGGGTCCGCAAGGTCTTAAATGCTATAATCAGATGAACAAACCCATTGTTGGGGGTGGGGACAGTAATGTTTTCACTATTGCTTTGTCTAATTTGGATAAGTATTTTGACCCCAAGGTCTGTATCGGTATTACGCGATACAAATTCTTTCACAGGAAGCAGTCTAAAAATGAAACCGTTGATGACTATGTTGGTGAATTGAAAAAATGGGGAATGATTGTGCTTTTGTTGCGTTACTAGAAGATTTGATTTGTGATCAGGTTGTCATGCATGCTAGTATTCCTGCCATTCAGGAACGTCTCTGGATGAATGGCGACGCTTGTTTAGATGACATCTTAGCCTTAGTTCGCAAAGCTGAAACTTCTAGCAGGTGTGCAAGTGTCTTGAAATCAGATACCATGAACAAAGATGTTATTGCTAAAGTTAGTTCCAGTTAAAAAAAAAAACAGCAGTTTTAAACAAAAGAATGAAACATGGGCAAAGCCCAGGATGAGCGGTGAACCCCCGAAATGGTATAGATGTGGGAGTTCTGAGCATTTGGCTTTTGCTAACTCGTGTCTGGCAAAGAAGAGTAAATGTGATGCTTGTGGTTTGTATGGTCATTATACCAAAGCATGTAGACATAGTCTCTGACGACAACGCCTCTAGTGGTGATGATCAAGCCTCTGAGTGTGCAGTAGTCTTGAAGAAGAAACTTCTCAACATTCGTGATGGATGTTTACTGGTTGACAATAAGCCTGAATGCTGGATGCACATAGATGGTGTGAGGGTATATGCGGACTCAGGTTCGCCCTATACGATTGTCAATGAGGATGTTTGGCTTAACACCTTCGTTGACAGAGTTGGTTCAAAATTATCTCCTCCTGATATTGACCCGGAGGGTTATAATGCTGGGAAGATTGATATTATTGGTTTTAAAAAGGACCATCGGTATTGGGATGGAAAGATCAAGGGGAATTGCATATAATTCTTGATCCCAATTCAGTGGAAAAGGTGTTGGTGATGGATGAAGGGACCAAGACGGGTGAGGAACTCTTAAGGAAGTTCCCTTCTGTGTTTCAGAAGAAAATTGGCAAATTAAAGGATTTTGAGCATAGGATAATTTTAAAGGATGGTGCGGTGCCAAAAATCCATAAGGTCAGAAGTGTGCCAATCGCTTTAAGAAAGGACGTTGCGTCTGAGCTTGATAGATTGGTCTCCTCTGACATAATTGAGCCAATTGAGGCATCTGCTTGGGTTTCTCCCTTAGTCGTGGTGAAACGTGCAAACGTAAAATTGAGATTGTCTGTGGATTTACGCCATTTGAATGATAATATTGTGGTGGATCAATTCACTTTGCCAAAAATAAATGAGATGCTAGCCTTGCTTGATGGAGCAAGGTGGTTCACCACAATTGACCTATCTGCCGCATACCACCAGATTCCTTGGTTTAAAGACAGTAAGCAGTACACTGCTTTTATAACTCCTCAAGGCTGTTTTCAATTTAAGAGAATGCCTTTCGGCCTGGCTTCGGCTGCGGCTGTTTTTCAGGGCTTAATGCACAGGTTGTTCTCCACTGTAAAAAACACCAAATTTTTCCAAGACGATATTCTCATTTTTGGGAAAGACAAGGCAGAGCATGATAATACTTTAGAAAAGGTGTTGGGTATACTAGATGTAAAAGGTTTTACAGTAGAATATTCTAAGTGTACATTTGCCAGCGATCATGTTACTTATTTAGGTCATGTCATTGATTGTGATGGGATCAGACCTAAGCCCAACTTAATTGATGCAATTAAGTGCGCTCCTTCTCCCAAAGGGAAGGATGATGTTAGATCTTTCATTGGTCTAGCCGAATTTTGTTCTAAATATATTCCCAATTTTGCAACCAGAACGTATAATATTAGACAACTGTTGAAAAACAAAGCTAAGTTTGCTTGGTCTATGGAATGTGAACAAGATTTTGAGGACATAAAAAGCTGCATCACAAATATCGCTTCTTTAAAAAGTTTTAATCCCGAGGCGCAAACTATCATCACTACTGATGCTAGCATTAAAGGTTTAGGTTCTGTTTTATCTCAAATTGGCTTGAATGGCAAAGAACAAATTGTGGCATATGCTTCAAGGTCACTATCGCCCACTGAGGAAAAATATTCTACCATTGAAAAAGAAACTTTAGCATGCGTGTGGGCGGTAAATCATTTCAGAGCTTTTGTGTGGGGTACAAAATTTATTTTACGCTGTGATCACAAGCCTTTACTCGGGGTTTTGACTACTGAGGGAACTATAAATACTTCTGCAAGAGTTGCCAGACTTGCTATCAAGTTGCAAGATTTTTGTTACAAAATGGAATATTTACCAGGGAAAGAGAAATGCATTGCTGATTTTCTGTCTAGGATGCCCAAACAGCTTGAAGAGTGTGAAGATGAGGTGTGGAACTCTTTTCAGGTTGCTTATGTTCAGGACTTGGAAGGTGCAGGCATTTTGAAGGAGAAGTGGGATGATGAATATCTTAAAGATAAAGAGCTAGCCTTAGTAAAATCGTACTTAGCCGGGTCTTGGCCGAGGAGAGTGGATTGTAAACATCCTTTGAAGTCTTTTTGGGAGGTCAGATTTGATGTAAGTGTTAGAGATGGAAGTATTTGGTTTGGTGAAAAAGCCATACCTCCAAAAACATTGCGTATGTCTATTATGGCTTTATGCCATGAAGGTCATTTTGGCATTGTCCGTTCCAAACGGACGGTTAAAACCTCATTTTGGTGGCCTGGAATGGATGTTGATATTGACAAGTTTGTGAGGAATTGTAAATCTTGTCAGGTTGCTGACAAATCTTTAGTGACCTTCTAAGGGCACTATAGATGGACCAAATTCACCTTGGGAGCACACAGCGATTGACATTATGGGTCCCGCTGGAAATGATCAGAAGTATATCTTAGTGTTAATGGGTTTGTTTTATAGATGGCCTTTTGTTAAAGTTGTAAATAGAGCAGATACTGATACTGTTTTGCGATTTTTGGATAAGTCTTTCACTTTGGAGGGCATTCCCTCTGTTTTATTAAGTGATAATGGTGTCCAGTTTATGTCGAGTAAAGCCAAGGAGTACTTTAATAGATTGTGCATTAAACACACAACCACTGCTTTGTATAACCCGAACAGCAACGGCATGGTTGAGCGCTTTAACCGGGTTATCAAAAACACCATTCAAATGTCTGCTCTTAACAAGCATTGGGAAACTCAGGTTTTAAAAATGGTTTGGTCATATAGAACTTCTATTTGTGAAGCTACTGGTTATCCTCCATTTGTTCTCATGCGTGGTAGAAATCCACGTACGAAGTTTACACCTGGATGGTTGTTTAAATCCAATGTGGTTAACTGGTCTGAAAGTTTAGTTAAGGAAAAAAGTCAGGATTCTCATCTCAAGAGTAAGGTTTGGTATGATTCTAAGCATAAGGTGAAAGATGTTGTGATTGATGTTGGACAGTGGGTAAGAGTTAAAAAACCTGGGAAATCTCCTAAGGAGGAAAGCCGTTTTTATGAGCCTATGCAAGTAGTGGAAACTATGAATAATTCTGTACGCCTCACTGATGGACGTGTGTGGAATCTTAAAAGGGTAGCTAGGTGTTCTGCTCCTCTAAATTCCTCTAACAAATCTTCTGATTTGTTAGATTCTGCTTCTTTAAATTCTTTCCGCAAATCTTCTAATTTGTTTGATTTGGACGACTTGTTGTGCTCTAATTCTTCAGAGCCATCTAATGTAAGTCTCACTAATGAAAATTTGGTTGTTGATAACTCCAGTTTTGCTGTTCCTGGTGTTTCTGGCCTGGTTAATCAGGATGGTTTGACGGGTATGGCTGTTCCCCGTGTTTCAGGTCTTGCCAGTCAAGAAGAATCGAAGGTCATCAGGAATTCTAGACGTGAAAAAAGGCCTCCTGTTTGGTTGGCTGATTACATTTCGGAAAGTTTTCCATTGTAAAGAACATGGTTTTTTTTGTTTTTGTTATAAGAGAGGGGATGATGCTGGTTGTAAGTTTTTATGTTTTTTTTAATTGTGTTCCGAGGGGGATGTGTCATGTTGTGTATTATGTAATATATCTTTAACTGTGTTCATTCGACGTTCTATGGAATACAGTACACTGTGTGCTACATATGTCATATGTGGTCTGTATTATTCAGTTGACACTGATCTACTACCTGTCAGGCTGTGTACCTGCTCGCTAAGGATTAAACTATTTGAACCTATTTGAGGTGTCATTCTTCAATATAACAATGGTTTGTATGGACTATGAAGAGTGAGAGAAGGGAGTGGTGCATTACAGATTACCAGCGAGTAATCCGAGCCTTACTAGATGGGGCTTCTCCCTTGACATAGTGCTTACTAACTTCAAGAAATACTGCATGTGTACCAGAACACATGGCGTAGACCTGACTGTCATCCACCACAAGCAACAAGAGAGCCAGCAGTACACAGAAAAATCAACTTTAACAAGTACTGAACGTATACACTAGTGGGGTACAGAAAGCATAGCATGTAGCCCTATTGAGTACCCTAATGCTCCGCCTCACCCAACAACGGAGCCTGTAATAGAATATTAACCTGGAAATCCAAGTGGTAACCAGAAAAACATTCAGCAGGAATATACCATTTAACTCTACCAAAACGTTGAGATTGCTCTCATAGACTGAATCACCAGACACAGCTTCACACCAGTCTCGTAATAGACCTTAAATATTATGGGCCTCATTTATGAGAAGTGACGCATCGCTGCGTGAAAGCAGCGTAGCGTGACTTCTCAGTGCGCCCACCCTTGCGACATGATTGATGCGTCATATTTGCTGTATGATGCATCATGTCGCAAGGAGTTACAGATACGTCAGTATTTCTGACGTATCTGTAGGGCGCAAAAGTGACACATTGCTGGAGTGTGTCACAAAAGTTACGCAACTCCAGCAATGTGTCCTTTCACAAGGGGCAAGCTCCATGTGAAAGGGGCTGTGTCAGTCTTACGCCTGCTGTGAGGCAGGCGTAAGATATTGACGCATTTGCATCCTAGAAGTGGCGCAGTGAACTCTCATAGATTTCACTGCGTCACTTCTACGACCCTTTCTTGCATCAATACACCCCCCTTGCATACATTATACCTGGCGCAGGTATAATGTGGCGCAGGGGTTTACAAAGTGACGCATCTACCTAGATGCGTCACTTTGAAAATATGGCGCAACAAGGCGCATTTTTTACGTCACTGGTGCGTCACAAAAAGTGACACACCGGCAGCGTAAAAGTGACGCACAGCGTCATAAATGAGGCCCTATACATTTGATTGATCAATCTACAGTACTAGAAGAAGTGGATAGGACCATAATAATCAAAAAGTAAAACACATTTCCTGAAAGATTCCAAACTCAGTAAAGATATTAAAACATCTAAATGATAAAAGAGAATTTCCACTACAGAGAAAGAGAAAATCTAGAATATATCTGTATATTTTCTAATGAACTGTGAAACATGCAGGTAAGATTTGGACGACATTAAAGACCATGCATAAAGAAAAAGGCACTCAGGCAGAAACTGAAATGAGAGTGTCCTACATTGCATACAAGGGGAGAGGTGTGGCGCCGCGGCCAGGGCGACTGACGCTGGAATCTGGGGATCAGGGTTCGATTCCCGGCTCCGGCGGCAGGTTAGCCCAGCACCATGTGACTCTGGGCAATAGCTCGCTTAATCTTCCCGACGGCCCCCAGCGCCTAGAGACCCTTACCGGTGATTGTGCGCTTTACAAATGTGGATTATTATCATTATTATTATTATTATTATTGCAAAGTCAGCAGCTCACTGCTTCTACAATTGGGAGAGATTGTCACCAAAAAGGTATTCTTGTATGACAAGATCACATGTGGTAAAATCTGCAGCGAGAAAGAAGTGATATCTTGGCTCTGATGAAGGGATGAAGGGATGCAAATGAATATAAGTTACAAGGGTCTGAGTTTATTTACAGCCTGATTGTGTTTTGATCAATATTTGACTTAAAGGGCCTGGCCAAGAGCCCCTTCTCTGCATATTAGAAACAGTAGGCGAAGCAGATGTAAAAAGAGTTCCTTGAAGAGAGACAATGATACATGTCATCCAATCAGAAGTTTGAGATCGAAATGCTCCTGGTGGGACAAACAAAAGAACAGAGAGCAAAGCCAATCAAATTAGAAGCAGACACACAAGGTAGACATGTTATGTAAAAGAAGCAAGAGGTCTGCAAAAAAAAACAGCTAATGCTGTCAGTATCCGACTGCAAATAAGGACAGGAAGAAGTAATTACAAAAGAAAATTAAAATCTCAAGCTGGAAATAGTGACCATGGGGACATAAAGAAACTGCTTTACTAAGCAGTTGAACATTGGATTTGTAAGCTAAGAAGGCTGGGCACTTAGAGAATATAGAAATAGGCCTCATTAGTCTTTTGGAATCTCGGAGGGTCGATACAGGTTTTTCACCCTCACTCTTCCCCCTAGAGGGGTCAGAAAGCCAACTAGACACCAGGGATTGTTGATCTTCATTATTATGTTTGCAGGGGAAGGCCAGCACCCAATCTATGGGCCTGCGCTCCCCCCCCCCCCCCGGCAGAGGGGTTTGCTCACCCCAGTCTGACCCCCTAGGGGCAGAAAGACCCCTAGACAAGCAATTGGTAAACTATAAATATTTGGGGGGTGGCCCCCAGTGCTATAGGCCTGTAGCTCTCTGCCCCACCCCCCATTAGTCTTTCTGCCCCCTCAGGGGGTGGATATGTGTGTTCCACACCCTTGAGGAGGCAGAAAGCCCACTAGACAGTAGGGAAATTACATAGAAGAATTTTTGAGGGAAACAACATCAATGCCAAATTAGTTTTTCTGCCTCCTGGGGGGTGGACAGGAGTGTTCACTCCAATCTACTCCCTGGCGGAAAAAAACCCACTCAAAACCATGATGATATAAGTCACCTACCTGCATCCCAGATGATTCTAATGGGGCAGTGATGCAAATTCCAGAATTCTCCCAAGACCTCCTCTCGGTTTTTAGGAGGAGAATTTGGAGGAAACACTACGCTGATGGCAATTTCTAGGGGGAAGGGAGTTTGGGAAGGAGAGGGCATGTAGAGTCAAAGATGCTGTGGCTCATCTACTCAACAGCAACACTGCAACAGACACCAGTCTGAGGAATGGTACCAGCAGATATAATACATATAAACAAACAAATAAAATAATAAGGCTTTAATTTAGTATTAACTCTATCTCTTATCGTATCACCTCACGAAAGCTTTTCAATTCTAAACCAACCTTTAATTTTGTTGTTGTTTTGTTTTCATTCAGATTGTCCACAGAGGCTCCTTTATCAACATTTTCAAAACTATAGTTAGTATGATTTCAGCATCAAACCCACAAGCAAATTTGGACGGGGTTAGCTTTACCCAAGTCCTTTCTGGCAGGCCTTGCCAACAGTATGTATAAGTTGAAAAAAACTCAAGTTACCTTTGTTTGCAGCACGATGTTGCGACTGAGCTCATTATGTAGTAAAATCAAGTCTGGGAATGCTTCTCTCCATTTCTTCTGGTTCCAGGAGTGTGAATTATACTGGACATTCTTTGCTGTAAGGTTGATGCACAGGATCCAGGGAGCTGGCAGGTCAGAGTCCTGGAAGCCAGGAAACAGTTAGGTGGCAGGCAAAGAGGTTGAGCAAAAGGTAAGAGTGTGGATGGTCTTTAATTAAGAATGCTTTAGAAGGTTAAGAAAGGTCCATTCTAATTGTTTGTAACAAGGAACAGGTGCAGATAATTAACTAGATGAGGTGCCGTCTTGAAGATGCTTTAGAATGTTCACAAAGTTCGCGTTCTAATTGCTTATAGCAAGGAACAAATGCAGATGATTAGTTTGATGAGGCTGTCTTCTAGAAGGTGTTTTTGAATGTTCACAAAGGTTGCTTTCTAATTGCTTATAGCAAGGGACAGGTGCAAGGGATTAATCTGATGAGGGCTGTCTTCCGGAAGGTTCACGTTGAGGTCCTCTATACTGGTTGCTTGATGTTTATTCTGGTGGATTTTCTGGATGTTTCCATGGTGCCTGAAACCTAACCTTGCATATGGATGGTAAAAAATTTGTAAAAGTTATTAAGCTTTTTAAAACAAACCGGGGAGCACCAGCTGCTGCTAGCTATTGCCAACAGCATGTAATATGGTCAAAAGTCAGGGTACAAGACGTTTGTTCATTCAAAAGTGTTGGGAGGAATGATATGAGTCATGCTGATATATTATGAGTCAATAGAGGTGAACTGTGGCAGCAATCTAGACATATGGATTGGCAAACTGCATTATTTATTCGGGGGAGCAACCCCAATGCCATGGCCTGTGCTCCCCCCGACCCCCTGGGACACATTAGTCTTTCTTTCCCTGTTGGAAGTCTATGTGGGTGTTCATCCCGATGTCCCTACCCCCCAGAGGGCAGAAAGCCCAGTAGACACCATGGATTAGTAAATGCATTTTTATATAGGGGATGGAGCAGCACATTGCCATGGGCCTGTGCTTCCACCGCCACATGACTCATTAGCTTTTCTGTCCCCCATGAGGGTTAAAGGGGGTGTTCATCCCCACTTCGTCCCTCAGGGCAGAAAGCCCACTAATCACCAGGGATTTTTACATGGAAGTATTTTTGGGAGAAGCAACTTCAATGGCATGGGCCTATGCTACCCTTGCTCCAGGCCCAATTAGTTTTTCTGCACCCTTGTAGGGATTGGATCCAAGCGTTCATCCCATCCTGTACCCCTGGGGCCAGAAAGCCCACTAGACTACCAGGGATAACATGGTTCTAAAAAAAGGAGTGAAGGTACCACCCGCCCAGGCATCAGGCTGTGCCCCCACCTCAAAACCAAGCCAACAGTCTTCCCCCACCCCCAGGGGGAGATTAAGGGACAGTATCTCAGAATTGGAGTGAATCTTTCTTTCCACCTACTTGCCATTGTGAACAGTTACACTATTTGGGCCCCTGCTCTGCCACCCAGGAAAACCAACTAAACCAATCCATTTAAAAAACCTATCACCAACGAGACTTCAGGGAGGAGTGCCTTGCATGGGTCCCACAATATTTTCTTCCTCATAATAACCTGAAAACATCAAACCTAAATCATGCATTTTCCTCTTATTTCTGTGAAGTAAGTTCGGGGATCTGAGGGGAATCACAAATTTCCTTCCACCCAGTGTTCTCCCATTTATCCCACTAAACACGGTACCCCACTAGTGTGGCTAACCCTAACACCCGCAGCACAAAAAGCCCCAAAACACAACATAGTGAAATGGGCAATAGGGTAGCGGCGGTATTTGGCCCAGGCTTAACGGCCATCCACAGAAACCTATCAAACCCAGACATTACTGAAAACTAAACACAAAGGGGAATCCAGGGCGGGGTGCCTCACTTGAATTCCACACCTGTTTTTTACTCACAATTCCATACAAATCTCAAACATTGCCTCAAATCACACATTTTCTTTCCATTTTGCTCACATAACCTTCTTGGATCTGCAGGATTCCATAGAATTCCTACCAACCAGCGTCCCCTCACTTGCCCCCAATAAAAACCCTACCCAGCTTGTGTGGCTGGGCCTAGTGCCCGTGATAGGAAAAGATCAAACCTTGGGTGAATGGGAATCTTCATGGGAGGACTCCGATTAACCCTAGTCTAATATATTGCTGAATTCAGACTTTTGTCTACTTTTTCGAAATGTAAAGATTTCCTGCATCACGCATGAGATTCATATTTTAGGAAATATGGGCTACCTCTTAGAACAATGCCAAAACTGTGGCAAAAAATGCGTTTTTAATATAGAGCTCGCCAAGTTCTTGAAATCTGTGAAGATGGTGAATTTAGTACAGCAAACGTTTAGTTGATGCCATTTCTAGAGAAGAAAAACAGACACTTTTTTGCACAGCACTTTTTTTCTCAATATTCCCACAAAACCCCGATTTAGCTATATTTTGGTTATTGTATCGGTCATCTTTAGAATCCCCATGATGTTAGGACATAAATGTGTCATGGATAACGTATGTGGGCAAAAAAGCTATGGGGGCATAATTGTGAAGTACCCCATACAGCTAAATATGGGCGCAGCACTGGGGTTGACACATCTCAGCAGTTAAAGGGTTCGAGGAAATTGTCAATATGGATGGCCTAGTTAGCTCATCACTAGTGCCCTGTTCTGTTCAAAACTTCAAGCATCTCCTACTTTCAACGACTGCACCACATCAGCTATAATCCTAGTCAACAATTTTAACACCGGGCCAATACCGCTTTTACATCAAGATCTCAAGCATCCGCTTCCTCTTCAAGAACAAGAATCTCAATACAGCAGACACAGCCAGCTATCAGCTGATATTCAATGATTTTCTTTTATTAAACCCTATTTTAAGAGGTGCATTCACTCAGATCTCCTATATATCAGAAGAAAACAACCTCCTCTCAGAACACTAAGCATGGTTCTGGCTGGGAGATGCATTGAATCTGCCTTGATCTTCATATGGGATAGCCTAAAAGATTAATGTGGACAGAAATGAAATTGCTGCCCTGGATCTGCCTTTTGCCTTTGATGCAGTCCACCACTATGCCTTCCTACATAGGCTAAAGAAACATGTAATTTAAATAACCTTCTTAGGTTGAATCTCATCTAATCTCCTCCATAGATCTACCCCGCCCTTTTAGATGACCTTCATTCAGCAGTATCTCTGAAGTACCTCTTCCAAACCTGTGACAACTATGCTGATGATGCACAGTTTATTCTAAAGAAGGGGAACCCCATGTACCTGAGCACCACATTATTTGATGGCTGTTGGAGAGCTGTCAATCAATGGATGCTGGGGAATCACCTGAAACCTAACTTTCCCAACCAAACTGCAAGTATTTGGCCCCAGGAACTTTGCCCATCACCAGCATTATCAACCAGTAAGAGATCTCAGAGTGACCTTGTAACCCAGCCTATCACTGGCTGCCCAGGTTAACTAAGTCATTAAGGCAGGTTTTATACCACACAAACATTTCCACGTATCTAATTTGTTCACATACTATATAGGCTCCCACGGTCCTTATCATGCCTTATCTTGATTACGCGTGTAGACCCTACCGAGAGGTACCGCTCTTTGTAATCCAAAGACTGCAAAGATTCCAAGACCACAAATGAACAAAAATGCTGCAAAAAGACAATTCCTACAGCTGTACCTACATGACCACATGAAACCAGCTATGGAAGACCTTCACAAGGTACGCATGACAAGACACTCTGCATTGCCCACAGGACTATCCATGACATAGATCCAATGTCATTCAAAGAAAACTGCAAAGATACTGTAGGCTGGCACAGCCGCTGGTACCACAGCTGGCAGTTGCCAAAAAAGGCACAAATAAGAGGAACTTTCTTCCCACAAATATGAGAAACATTCAAGACCACCTGAAGTTCCAGTAAAGACTCAGGGTTTGATTTAGATATCAGCAGACGGGTTACTCTGTAACAACCGTGAAAGATATCTTGTCCGCCGAAATCTAAATCCCATAGGATATGTAGACATTTATATTTCAGTGGACCGGCAATCTGTTCCAGTTGTGACAGAGTAACCTGTCTGCCGATATCTAAACCTGGCCCACAGTCTCTCTCAAAAAATGAGGGCTCACATCTACCAAGAGACAGAACTAGTCACCATCAAAGGAAGGGTATAGCTGGCACAGGGCTCAGAAATATACTAACCTACTACAGGAACCACACACCCGACAAGGTTAGTAAGTACAACCACATGCACATCTATCGCTGACTCAACTCTATGCAGGAATGCATTCTCAGCAGCACTATATGAGAATTTATTTAGCACTTCAGTGCCCCATAGTGGGTGGAAATCACTATGGAAATTTAATACAGTACATAGAACTACTGGTCTATTCCAACAAGCAGCAGCTAATCAATAGTGACAGTACATGACCATGTCATTTTTGTTTAAAGTAGACATCCATTGTTAAACACTCTACGGTTGTGCTCAGTTGGAAAAAATGTAGATGGTGCCACCATGTTGGGGCTGAGAAAATGATGTTCCCTTGTTAAGAACTAAGGGCCTCATTATGATTGCGGTCACACTTTTGTCCGACCGCCATGCTTTCGTAAATGGGACCGCCCGACTGGCTGTCGGCAGTCCCGCCATAGGCATTAGGATGAAACTGCCACTACGGCAGTCGCAATGTCTATATTTTTGTATTGTGGCGGGTGCTGCGGGCTGCAGCACATGATGCAGTACAAAAAATAGACATTACACATATTCCTGCACCATGTGGCAGATGCCAAAACCCAAAGCTGAGGCCGGGGGGTAAGAGGGGTCCGCTACAGGCCCCAATGTCTCTTTCTGCCAGCCTTTTTATGGCGGGTATACACCATGAAATGGCCGGCGGGGAGGGATATCATAATCCCTATGGCCGTGCCTGGCAGGCACAGTCGCCATTGTAGGGATTGAAGTGCCCTCCAATGTTTCAACAGGCTTCTTGAGCCTGTTGGATCAGTGGCGGTCGGTCTCTCTGACTTCCACCCATCCACTCGCCATCCTAATGTGGCGGGCGGGAATATTCATTATGATGGCGGTGGGACCACCTTGATGGGACCACCTCGACGGGCTGTTGGCTTTGGCAAACACCAGCACAAGTTAGGAAGGGGTATAGCTTGACTTTCAAAAGTCTCTCCACTAAGTACATATTGTCAACAAGCCTCTACTTGAGAGAAATGTTGTAATAACCAGCTTTTACCTCCTAAGGTGATACAGCAATGGCAAGGAGCCTGAAGTGCATGGGGAATATGACATTTGTATTCTGAACAGATATTACAAGCCCCAAGGTGAAATTTCCATTACATGGGCGTAATTGCACATAATCTCATGGTATGCTTCTAAAGCAAACTTCCTAACACTTTGGAATTACACCACATTGCATAATTACGTGCCTTTTGCAACAAACATTTATCATAACCACATAGGAACAACGCGAACGACTAGAACATTAGCAGCTGCTGTTTGCAGCACATATTTCTTAGGTTTTTTTTTTCGTTTTGGTTTTATCGCACGAAAAGCATTTTGGAAGGCAGGAAACATGTTGCTCTAAAATATAGTGCGAATGCCAGTTTTGCTTTTCACATAGTTTTGCAGAATTTTCCCTATGTTTTTCCAAAATATAGAATAATTATACAAAAGCAAATTTTGCGAATGTCACACACCCATAGATTTGATAACATGCGATTTTTCAGCTAAACTGGCCATGTTTAAATAGAAATCTAAACATGAAAGGAGACGACATGGGCAAGTACATTTACACAAAGAATACAGTTAATTTATGGCATCGATCAGAGTATGGCAGGATTGAGACTGTATTTAAGCCGATTAAGTAAGACCTTAATCAATGGCACAGAAAATGCTCCCAGGCCTTATTGTAAGGTAGATAAATGCCTACCCCTCATCCACCTCCAAGGATTTCATAGTGAAACACAGATGTGTGAGTGTTGTGAGCCCTGGTATCTATGATAGCTACTTCCCTTACCTAAGGAATGCCAACATGCAAGACAATTCCAATCCTGTAAGGAGTTATGAGAGATTAGAATACGAAGTGATAGAGCCCTCCCGAAATTACGATTTTAGGAGACTGTTAAACTTTTGTGAGATCTGCCCACTCCTAAATTTCACCACCATCCATTGGCACTCAGAGAGTGCAGGCAGCAACTGAGAGGTTGCATAATGCGTTAAACAAAACTCACAAACATAAAAGGCCTCTTTCTGAATTCTTCTGAGTAAGCAGCTGATATTTTCGCTGAGGGGTAAAAATAATACAATTCATTGGGCATTATAACTGGCTGATTCTGAGTTTCAGAGGTCGGAAAGAATGGCCTGCAGAATCAAAATGAACAGAATATTCGCAGATTTTCCCCTACAACTACTTGTTTTCCCCGTGTAAAGAATGTGTACATTTTGCACATTTTGTAATATCAAAAAGCTGCATAATCCAGTTTGCATCCTATTCAACAGCATATTTGCCCTCATTGTTCAGTGCAATAAAGACTGCTAAAAACTAGGGGACACATTTATTAAAAACTAGCACAACATAGATCAGCAGTTAAACTTTGGGGAATATGTACAACAGACGTGAGACGTTAGCTGTCATGGCTTAACGCCTCACTCTGCCACTTCAGAAATACAAGGCTTCATCATATTTACAGATAATCAAAAGAAACAATTCCCTTTGTTTATATGTTAACACACTGTTGGTCACTCATACAACATTCATACCAAACATACCTATATCGCCAGAAAATGTCAGTTGTTCAAGAAGGCCAATATACATATATTTTATTCAGTGAAATGCAGTTAGAAAGTCATAAAAAAAGTAAATGAGATAAAACACATCCGTTATTATACCACAGAGTGACTTCCAATAAGGAAAATCACATAAAAAAAAATCCTACACATAATTAGGAAATACACTAAATAAACATGGGAGAGTATAATAGACATTAGAATTTTGTCATTCTCAGCACTAACCAAGCAGAAATTCAATGGCTAAAACACTATTTTGTACAGTTCCTTTTTTGGCCAAGATTAAATTGATTTAGTGCTATTGTAGCTGCAGCGTGACACATTTCGGTGGGTTAAAGTGTTCCAACCACCTTCTTCAGGAAGAAAAACTTGATCTCTCCCAAAACTTCAAATCTTTTATAAAAACATGATATAAAACCAAATTACAAAATTCATGATTGTTCAACATATCTTCCTCACATAACAGTATATTAAATATTGTGTACACCATTATCCCAATATAAATTGCTATCATTAAACTTTGAAAAATCTAGTATAACGCCATGGAGAACATATAATAAGCCTAAAATTACACAAAACCTCTTGTGATTTTAGAATCTCAACTTGCAACCCCACATGCTCTTATGTCAATCACAAATACATAATCAGATCTCACAACAGATCACATTCATTATTCTATACCCCCCACTTCAGAGGCAGTTGTAAAGGTTAACCCAACGGAAATGGTGATGTATTGTCGGTCAATTCTCTTTGGATCTGGCTCCTCAAGGTAAAGGGAACAACCAAACGTTTCTAGGATTTTTCCATCAATTTAGGGCTCTCTCTATGAGCCTAAGGGATAACATAAAAATACGTATGTGATGTTCCACACCAGGGCCGGACTGGCTACCGGGCAGTTTGGAATGCTGCTGAGATGGGGGCTAATTTAGTTGATGGGGACCTGCGTGTACTAAAGGAAATTCATTTTGTTTTCATTATTTCGAAGTCCACACAGGTCTCCATGTACGAAATCAGCCCCCACTGCAGTAAAATCTTCCAGCAGCTCTGCAGCATTCCAAACTCCCCGGTAGCCAGTCCGGCCCTGTTCCACACAATGAAGGCATAGTCTGCTGTGCAAAAAGAGAGCCATACCTCACTTTCCTAGAAGTATTACCCTGAGTAAAGTCTGAGAGTATTTGAGTAATCCATTACCCAGGTTCTGGGATTAAATACTCTCCAAATTGTTTGGCCTCCTTGCTACAAATGTGTTCTTCAGATTAAAATCAAGTGCCTGTTTGTATAAAAAAAACACATATCCTGCTATCACTGATTTATAATTAATCGTTAAACATCCCCCTATTTTTTCTAAAAAACTATCCTTTTACAAACGATAAATTTACGGGTTAGCTCCTTAGCTATTTTCCCCTCTGTATGAATCACTGTAATGTGGAGAGACAACAACATTTTTTTCTCCAAGCATTTCTAAATTAGAGCTTTTATGCCCCAAATTGCTGTTTTTTACAAGGCATTAAATAAACCCCCCATAAAGCTCCTTTCTGAGTGTATCTGATTTAAGTTCTATGGGGCGTATTTCTCATCATTGTATTTGCATTATTTTCAGGACCCATTCTTTAGGTCACGGTTAAAACTGACCAAACTTATTTCGGTCCAACGCGAATACATTAAAAACCCATTGTGAGTTGCCCTGGCACTTAAATGGCCAACCCCTTCATGAATGATTATCCCCTTTTTGAAGTATTACAAATGAACACATCTTACTGCCCCAGGTCTAGTACTCAGTGACTGCGAAGCAATAACTCACCGGGACTTTAGAGTCTCATGACGCTCTCCGGTTATCTATCGTTTCAGTTAGCAACCCGGGTTGTGTCAAGTCTCAACTATATATAGGGCCCTCTCTACTCTGGTCATATATCTAGAGATAGGAGAGAAGTGTCTGTATGTAAAATAAAGAGGACGCCGCCATTTTGGAATGGACACTCGCATTTTACATAGGTTTAGAGAGTAAGAAAAGTGTTAACGTATTAAACATGCTCACTTTCTATCTACGTAATGTTGAAATAATTCCTGGCTCATAGCTTCCTCTAATTGCATTCACCTCATCATCTATTATTCAACACTACAACTTGTTCACATGGGAAAAATTGGAAAATATCATTATCAAAACAGGATACAAAGGTCTCAGCACCAGGAAAAAGTGCCGCCATATTGAAACGGACGCTCACGTCTTTCCCGACGGGCTTGAAAGGTGAGAGTAAAAATTCGAACATCATTTCCCTCACAGTACACCCACTGGTAGTCAATATTGCATGCCCTAATAGTGGTATAAAAGTTGTGTAAATGCGTTTCTTTCCATTGAATCAAACCACAAAAAGCCTGCGTTTGTTAGGGTCCTGCTCAGATTCTTTACAGAGACGATAGATTCTTTACAGAGACAAATGCCTTCATATATACATCTGCCACGTATAAACAATATAAACAAGATGCATGTTTATATTCTAGAGGTACCTAGAGCTTACTCCCTAAGTATTCCTAGTTTACCAACCTCTCCCATTCTTCTCTTGAATGTAATCCCTTTGTTATGGTGTTCAAGATAGAGATGTTAACACCTCTCTTGCCTACTGTACCCTTTCCTAGAATGAACCAATCAAATTGTGTTTCTTTTTGGCCACACCAAAATGGGACACAAGAGGGCATTTAATTTGATGGCCTTTATGGCTGATTTGTGCTCTTGTTGTCTGATTCTAAGTTCTCTACCTGTCTCAACCCAGGTAGCCAAGTCCACATGGGCATCTCAGCAAGTAGATGACATTCTTGCTGCGACAAATATTAAAGTGTGTGCCTATTTTCCTGCCATTATGTGTTATATCGGTGGATATTACACACTGTGTGCACATAGAGCAATTGCCACACCCAGTTTTCCCCTTGGCTACGGTGTTGTCAATTGTCCTTTGTCTACACTCGGGTTCATCTCTGTAGGTATATACCAACAGGTTGCTTAAATTCACATTTCTTTTATAGGTAATCAGAGGTCTTTCTAACTTGGTTTCTTCTTCATTGTTTAAAATATTCCAATGTCTAGTATTGACATTTTTAATCCTGTTGCTAATGCCATAAACTGGCTCAAAAATACTATCTTTGTCATCACCATTTTACTCTTGGTACCACTCAACATAGCTTCCCTTTTTATAAAGTCTGACATGTTTAAGTGAATGAGACACACATTTTTTCAGATATCCTCTGTCTGTCAGTTTAGATTTTAGGGGTGTGTGGTCTAAATATCGAGTTTTTATTTTCGACTGGACATAATATCGACTCAAGAATATCGAGATGGCATTAATATCGAGGTAAGTAATATCGATGTATTTATTATCGATTTTCATGTATGTTTAAAAATATCGATTGAAAAAATATCGAGTAAGTAATATCGATAGAAAAAATATCGTTATTTTTAGTAGTTAAAAAATATCGAAAGTCAAAATATCGGTTTTAAGAATATCGAAAGTTGTGTTATCGACAGTCATGATTAAATATATGATTTTTTTTATGTATTTATATTGAAAAAAAAATTATAAAAAATTAATAAATATAAAAATTTATTCAAATAGTATAATAATTTCTAGGAGCGGGTAGTGGGTTTTTAGGGGAATAGGGTGGGAAGTAATTTAATTATAATTAATTAGATATGTAAATTTATTAATTGGTAGTAATATTTAATTAATTGTTAATTAAATAATATTTTTAAATTATATTAAATTTAATTGCTAATTAATTTAAGTTAATTGATTAATTGGTAATTATGGTAATTTAAATAATTTATGTCATGTAGCGGGTTGTGGGTTTTTAGGGGAATAGGGTGGGAAGTAATTTAATTATAATTAATTAAATATGTAAATTTAATAATTGGTAGTAATATTTAAATAATTGTTAATTAAATAATAGTTTTCAATTATATGAAATTTAATTGTTAATTAACTTAATTTAATTGATTAATTGCTAATTATGCTAATTTAAAATATTTATGTGATGTAGTGGGTTGTGGGTTTATAGGGGAATAGGGAGGGAAGTAATTTAATTATAATTAATTAAATATGTAAATTTATGATTTGGTAGTAATATTTAATTAAAAGTTAATTAAATAAAAAAAATTTAATTATATAAAAATTAATTTGTACATAATTTAATTAAATTGATTAATTGGTAATTATGTTAATTTAAATAATTTATGTCATGTAGCGGGTTGTGGGTTTATAGGGGAATAGGGTGGGAAGTAATTTTATTATCAATCATTAAATATGTAAATTTATTAATTGTTAGTAATATTGAATTAATTGTTATATAAAAAAATATTTGTTGATTATTTATAATTTAATTGGTAATTAATTTAATTTTATTGATAAATTGCTAATTATGTAAAATTAAAATTTTAATTTCCTGTAGCGGGTTGTGGGTTTATAGGGGAATAGAGTGGGAAGTAATTTAATAATAAAGAAGGAAATAATAATATTTTTTAAAGGTATACAACGTTTACCACGCAACTTTTACCACGCACTACCATTACAACGAAAATTTTACTACGCAAATACCATTATAACGCATGTATTTACAACGATTTTTTTTAGAACGCAGGTACTTTTACAACGCATACCATTACAACGTAAGTATTTGTAAGTATATAATTATATGAAAAATGTTATAGGTTTGGGTTTTTGGGTAAAGGGTTTTTTTTAGCGTTCAGGGTCAGTTTTTGGGTTTTTGGGTAAAGGGGTATTTTTAGGGGTCAGGGTCAGTTTTCAGTTTTTGGGTAAAGGGGTATTTTTAGGGTTCAGGGTCAGTTTTCAGTTTTTGGGTAAAGGGGTATTTTTAGGGTTCAGGGTCAGTTTTCAGTTTTTGGGTAAAGGGTTTTTTTTAGTGTTCAGGGTCAGTTTTCAGTTTTTGGGTTAAGGGGTATTTTTAGTGTTCAGGGTCAGTTTTCAGTTTTTGGGTTAAGGGGTATTTTTAGGGTTCAGGGTCAGTTTTCAGTTTTTGGGTAAAGGGGTATTTTTAGGGTTCAGGGTCAGTTTTCAGATTTTGGGTAAAGGGGTATTTTTAGGGTTCAGGGTCAGTTTTCAGTTTTTGGGTAAAGGGGTATTTTTAGAGTTCAGGGTCAGTTTTCAGTTTTTGGGTAAAGGTGTATTTTTAGGGTTCAGGGTCAGTTTTCAGTTTTTGAGTAATGGGGTATTTTTAGGGTTGAGGGTCAGTTTTCAGTTTTTGGATAAAGGGGTATTTTTGGGGTTCAGGGTCAGTTTTCAGTTTTCTGGGTAAAGGGGTATTTTTAGTGTTTAGGTTCAGTTTTCAGTTTTTGGGTAAAGGGGTATTTTTAGGGTTCAGGGTAAGTTTTCAGTTTTTGGGTAAAGGGGTATTTTTAGGGTTCAGGGTCAGTTTGGGGTTTTTGGGTACAGGGGTACAGGGTAAAAATTATGTTTATACTTGGTGGAGTTGGAATAGTAACTTGTATGGGTTCAGTGTCCAGCACCTTCCATGAGTTCACAATTGGTGAAGTGGGAATTGTAATTTGTATGGTTTTAATGTGTAGTATGGTTTTGTGAGTTTATAATTGGTGCTGTGTAAATAAGAAAACATTTTTAATACAAATAACTATTATTGGTAGGATACTATAATAAAGTTTTAAAATTACATATAAAAAATGTGTATTAATGATAATTATTGTTATTGTAGTAGTTAAAAGATAAATACATTTTTACATTTATTAAAATTTAAAATGCATTTTTAAATAGGAAATTTCATATGCAATTAATAATCATATAGAATAATAAAGAAGGAAACATACACAGGGTTAAATGGAATAAATGAAAAACAGTTTATTAACATATACTAAATCAATTGTAAGTAGAGATGTATTTTTTATTTCTATTGAAAATTGTAAGTAAACAGTTTTTATTATCCCAAAAAATATATGAAGTGCATATATATGTTTTTAACAAATAAATGATATTTAAATATTTATATGTTTATTCACATATATTGTAATTAAATTAATTAAAGAAACAAATTGGTAATATGTACTTTTCATTTAATAACAATTATGTTATTCACATAGACATTGAATATATTGTCATAGATAAATATGTATATTTGTTTTATAACAGTAACATTTTTGTTTTTTACAAAGTTATCATATTTATTTTTACAAATTAATATTATGAATATTTAACATATTTATAATATTAATTTTAACATAGATAAACACACAAATACATTTTTTAATACATACATAATGTTTAAACTAATATGAGCTATTTTTATAAACAAATTATTTGTAACAAGGTTATATATTCACATTTGTTTAACATATAGATTATTTTCAACATGTATATATAAATAATAACATATTATTTAAAGTAACAGATAACAGTTGAATAATTATTTGAAAGTATTGAATATTTAAGAAATAATTTTCTACAATTTAAATAATTATTTACACTTAATGTAATACTCAGTGTATTTTTTTAAAGTGTTGAAATATAGAAATTAATGAGGTTTTTGCTGTATACAGGGACTACTTTTTAACCGCGTAATGTTATTTAGGCTTACTTGGTGCTTCAACAGATCGCGGTTGGATGCTGCTTCGCGTTAGAGAGGGTAAGTTTGTTTTTATTGTATTTTATAAGTTAATGAAGTTAGTGTTAGTGTATGTGTGGTGTGTTTAAGTTTATGTACATAGGGTTATTAAGAGAAGATTGTGTTTTCGGTTTTAGGTAGAGTGTACGATATTTAACTTTTACAGCGTCTTAGTTGTAGGTGTGTGACGTGAGCTAATATGTTTAAATGTTACAAAGATAATATGTTTGGTGTATAAATATGTCTTTTTATATATGTATGGGTGTTTTTGTGTGGGTGGGTATGTATTTTATTTTTTCAAGGTTATCGTCGCGTTTTACTGTTTTTGAGGAGGTCCTTCTTTTTCGATCAGAGTTGTGTGACGAGTATTATATACTCTTATTTTAGCACACAAATGTTTTGGTTTTCACGTTTTGCAGGAGCGTTTTTTGTAACTAATTACTATTTTCGGGTTTTCAATGGTATATCGTGTGTATTACATTGGAGAGGAGTCGCTATGGATTTGCTTGTATTTTTGCATTTTTTTTGGGCTTCCATGGATTGAATGGGTTTTTGCTATGGTGTCGTATGGATTGCTTGGAATTGGATTACTTTTGAAGGTGCAACAATAAGGTAATTTTTTAGTAAACTTTTTATGGGTGGGGAAACTGTTTTAATTTTTGCTTTAGTTACGTTGTATGTAACATTTTGTAAATACATTATCTAAATACATTTTATATATGTTAATATTATGTATTTGATAATTTAATTGCAAATTGTTACATGTAAAAATTAAGGATTTTCAAAAAAAAAGCTTAATGTCACGTGTATAGTTATGTTATGTTTTAAAGAATTGTTTTTGCAATCATTGATAGATAGTCTAGTCCTTTGCTAGTTGGATAGAGGGTAACTTGACTTTGGAGTGTGTTATACATTTTTTTCCTTTCTTTGGTGAGTTTAGGTCCGATCAAAGTTACTGATTGCTCCATTCGGAGCTCCTGGTAACTCTGTTCTTTTTGTAAGGATTGTATTAATTTGTGAAGGGTAGGTGTTCCTCGGCCTGTAGTTGCTTGGAAGGCATTGTGCCATCCTTCAACTGCATTGTTGGTTTTTGCTTCCTTATTTAGTGTGCTAAGGTAGACATTCCACCAAGCTATTTGGTATTTGGGTTGTCTTCTATGGCCTGATCTGTGTAGCCTTCCTACCCATGTGTCTTCGAAGTAGTCAAGCATAGGGCTTAGTCTTTCTTCGTTTCTTTTATAGTAGGGGCTGTCTATTAACAAGTTATAGTGCTCAGTTACATCTGTCAGTGGAACATAGGCTAGGGCGATGAGTTTTTTATTTGATAAGCAAAAGTGCTATCAGTGGCGTATTGGATACTCAAGGTAGATTGTTGTAGATGTCGCCAGATACATTGGTTAAAATGATAATAGCAACCTTGTATTGCTGTGTGTGGGTATGTTTTAAGGATGCTGTTTATCATAGCTTTTTCAAAGTCAATGTTAATTTTTTGTGGAAAATAGTTGTTAGTATGTTGTTTGACTTCAGTTAGTATTTCTTGATAGGTAGCTTGCTGTTTGTTTGGTAGAAGGGCATAAAGGAATGGAATATTAGCATTTTGGAAATGACCATGGATAGTGTATAATTGATAAAAAGGTTTGGGACATACAGAAAAAGTACCATCCATCATCCAAGTTTGGCATTGGGTAAGTTTAGTCATGTTGTTTGCTGTGGCAAACAGTATAATTCTTGTATCTTTACATTTGTTGTCATAGAGTATAAAATCTTCTTTATTGTGAGTTACAGAGAGTTCAGGGGGAATTTGCACTTCTTCAAAAGTTTTTGGTGTGGGAGGAGTAGTGCATGTTGCTCTTTTTTTCTAGCTATAGTTTTTTTTAGGGAATCGATAGATGGTAATTGGCTAGAAGCATGTTGGGAATCTAGCATTTGTCTAATCTCTATTTCTGTTACATTGGGTGGGTGATTATGTTCCTTAGTATAAGTAACAGTAGTCTCCTGAGTTATAGCTCGACCATAACATTTGTTGGCATAATATTTCGTACACTTCCAAAAAACTTTCAAATCTTTTTGTTTCTCTTGAGTGTAGACATATCCCATGAAACAAAGAAGCATTTTCCCTTTTTGTGAATAAATGAATTTAGCTCCTTCAGTCATGCTTGTATTGTAGTTCTAGGAGGTAATTAAAAGAGAATGTCATTACATTTGTTCAAAAAATAATGTTGTATTCTAATAATACAGTTTAACACATTTCTGATTTACCTGTAAATCTTTTTATGATTTCAAGTAGTTCTTTTCAGGTGTTGATGTTCTTCAAACTGTTATTTTCTGTGTATATATTTTTGTACCTGTGAAAGTTGAGAAAATGTGTACAAATATTTTAGAACTATTTATGATATTTTGGTAGAGGTTTTTTTCTAGTTTCTATTTAGTTACCTATCTATTAAATGTCGAAGTTACATTTAAATTATATACTTACTTATTTATATTTAACTTTTGATGTCCAGGTGTTGTCTAGGTCTTCTGTATTTTCTTTTTGTCTGTAGGATAAATAGTAAAAAAAAACATATATTTTAGGTATTTGGCTTTTAAACATAGGTGTGAGGTTTGAGAGTTACATTTTCGATGGAAAATAATGTAGTAGTACTTACTTTATATAGGTGTAGCTGTCTTTATGTTGAAGTCAATACGTTTTCTTTCAGAAATCCTGCAGAGTTTCGTCTTCCTTTAGTTAGGAGATTTAGGCTGCATTTTTAGTTTGCTGTAATCTTGTTTATATAGTATTAGTCTAATAGTTTCTGAAGTAGGATTGGTTGTTTAAATTGATAGTCTGTTTTAATTCGTGGATTTGAATTTTTTAACCTGTTATACTAATTGCTTTCCTTATATGGGTGACGCCAATTAACGTTTATTTAATGTGTAAGGCCTTATTTTGTATAGGTAATGTTATCTTTATATTTTTAAAGTGGAGGAATATATATAATTTGCAGTAAGAAATGTTTAGTTGTTCGAAACATAGTTTATGTATTATAAAATGTATGTTTGTATTTATTTTGTGTTATAAATGTTAGGAAAATATATAGTATGTTTTATAGCTTTTTAGAAACAATTAGTGAATGAATATGAATAGTATGACTAAATTTTAAGATAATACAGTGATTTATTCAAGGATGTAGTAATTTCGATATTTTAAAAAAACGATAAATGTGCTATCTATATTTTTGTATTCGATATTTTGTCAGTTTTTCATTTAAAGATGTGTTAATCGATGTTTTAGAAATCGATAATGTTGTTAGTCGATATAGTAGTAGTCGTTGTTTTTTTTAGTCGATAATGTGGTTTCGATATTTTTGTGTTTTGTTGTTTAAGTATAGGCAATCGATAATTTTGTAGTCGATAATTTTTCGTCGATATTTTGTACAGTCGATATTCGGTCTGTCGAGGTTATGTCAGTGATCCGATTTTAGGACATCCGCAAGCGTATAAAAGTCTTGGAGGTCTGAACAATTCCTCCGAAGACGGAGGAATTGGCTAAAAGGAATGTTGTCCTTTAGGGATTTATGATGGAAACTGGAATAGTGGAGCAAGGTATTCTTGTCCATTGGCTTTGTGTAGAGTTCCACTTCCACTTTTCCATTTGCATCCTTGATTGTTATATCTAAATAGTCCACCTTCTCGTTGTTAAAATGGGTGGTGAATCTTAGATTGCTGTCTCCAAGGTTCAGCCAACTCAGAAATTCATTTAAAAGATCTGTCGGCCAGTCCCAGATAAAAAAGACATTTTCAATGAAACAATGCCATTCTCGCACAATCCCAAAGAATGGGGCCATTTCATTGTGTACATGTCTTCTTTCGAATTCTCCAAAATATGAACAGGCCAGACTGGGGGCACAATTGGCCCCCATGCTGGACCCCCTCTACTGGAGAAATAACTGGTCCTTAAATAAAAAATGTTGTTTTTTAGAACCATGTTAGTGCACCCACAATAAAATTCTTAGTTGCTCCCTCAATCTCAGTTTTTTCAAAAATGTCTCTAATTACCTGGACAGTCATTTGTATACAGAAAATCAATGCCCAGAGTAACTCAACATTGCGTATTTCTATTAAAAGGTTTATTTTCCAATAAAGTGATATGTGGGTTGAGTCCCTGGCGTATGATTTCAATTTACTGACAACGGTTTGAGGAAAAAGTTCACATATTTACTCAACGGTTCAAGAAATGACCCTAAACAACTAACAATGGGTTGTAGGGGAGGATCTGCACTATCCTTATGGATTTTTGGTATTCCATATAAGGCCGGAGTTTTGGGTTCTCTGTTGTTGAGGAATTTAAATTCTTCCTCACATATCCAGTTTTGTTCTTTAGCGTTCACAAGAAGCTTGCAACATTTCTTGGCTTAGCTTGATAATTCTGTCTCATGCACCTTTTCATAATGTTCAGACACCTTTAGCAACTTGTATACCCTGTTCTCATAATCGCAGGTGTCGAAGACCACAACACCCCCACCCTTATTGACGGACTTGATGGTAATAGATAAGTCTTCCTTGAGGGTGCTAATCGCTATTCTTTGATTCATCATATTTACAACAATGTGGTGCAGCCTTGCGTTTCCCCCTGCGCTGGTGCTACACTTAGCAGTGTAGCGCCGACACAGGCCCTCTTGCACCATAGTGCAAGGGTGTGTACATGCAGGGGAAAGATTGTTTATGTACAGGAAGGCCCCGTTCCTGTACATAAACAATCTTGAAATGCCATTTTGGCACTTCTATGTATGCTGCTTAATGCAGCACACGTGGAAGTCACAAAATGTCATTTGTTTTTAAGATTGTTTATGTGCAGAAGGGGGACCTTCCTGTACATAAACAATAAAAAGCTTTTTGATTTTTCCATGTGTGCTGCAGAAGGCAGCACACATGGTAAAAGCAAAAACGAGGAGAAATATAGCATTTCTCCTCGTTTCGCCAAATTAAGACCAGGTTTCCCCTGGTCTTAACTCTGGCGCTGCCTCCTATTTACGCTGCCCTTGTAAATATCAATGGTTGTTGCTGTGTAACGCCCACCGCAACACCCACTGCCCACCCCTTTCACGCAAAGCATTGTGTGAAAAGGGGCTTTATTTACAAGGCAATGTTAAGCCACGTTAAGTGGCGTAACACTGCCTTGTAAATAAGGCGAAGCCCCTATCACCATGGAAACGTCACAAAAAGTGACGTTCCCATGGACATAGGGGCTTGTACATTTGCCCCTTACTGTGCTGTGCTGGGGGGAAAGCAGCACAGAGAATCATTTATTAAATATGGCAAGTTCTCTTCCAAGGGCTGGCACACAAACAGACTACCTAGCACCAAGCACACTGCTTTGTACATAGTTCAAAGGTATTTGCATGCTGTCTAGCAGGACTGGCTTTTGGTATGGGCGAGCTGCCCAATTTTCAGAGGGGCTTAAGGAGCTGTTTGCATTAAGGGCATGCAGACAACAGAGTCTCTGTCACCTGGCTCTGGTGCTGCAATTGCTGTTGTTAACACACCATTAGCTTGTTTTCTTGCCCTCCCATCTCCTCTGACCACTGCTGTCACACACTATTAACCCCCTCCAACAAACAACTTGGCACCATCCTGAGATGCGTACAGAGGCCAGTTACTACTCTGATGCAATTAGCTAGGGGCTAACCTCTGAACACAAAAGGGGCTCCCCTCTGCCTCATTTTATTCACCAGCAGCAAGGGCGTCACATTTCTTTTTGCCCAAGGCGCTACCCTAAAAAAGGCTAACTCTGCTGTCTAGGCTAGGTGTTGTACTATGCTTAGCAAACTATAGAACATTTCACTATGCTTAGCTACAGTGCTTAATTCGTAAAAGAATAAGTGCCAAGGCCCTCGTCAGGAGGCCACCACAGTTTGCATCACATATTACCACTGTACTAACTCAACTACTAACCATCCCTCTGCTACAAGTTTGACAATTCAGACTGTTTGAGGCCGCTAAAGCTTTAAGAATGGCTTGGGTGGAAGGTAGAAGTTGTTTTTACAGTACATTGAATTAACAAACAACTGTTTTTATGCTCATCTTTAAATTGCACAAACAACATCACCATGTGGCAGCTGTCATAAGTGCAGGTTCTGGTAATTAAGTGCCAGTGCAGAGCACCAGAAATCACCTACTCAAATTAAGCACTGCTTTCCAAACTATAGAACATTTCACACTTTACATTTTTTTTGCACAGTACAGCACACATAACATTTGTCAAATGCTAGGAGAAATACAAATGTTTCTCCTACTTAATGCTTGTCTCCAGGTGGGCATTATTTTGTATGCAAAGCCATTTCTGATAATATTTGTAGATCTGGTGTTCCATAAAAATCCATAGGTGATAATATAAGAACACCTAAGTACCACCTTTGGAACACCCTCTTAGCATAAAGTAGCGCAAAGCTCTATTCGCACTACTTTCAGCCCCGCGTTACAGCACAAAATATTTGTGCTACAATGTAAATACTTTATCTAACCTTTGTAAGGTTTTGTGTAACTTTACATAACTTTGTGTGCCTCTGTGAGCACTGCAAAGTCTTGATAAATCTGCCATTCACCATACTATCCTTGGAAGCCTTTAAGCTCTGTGAAGCCATCAAAATATGCCATCCATAGTAGTGATGAGTTCAGACTCGCCAAAAGGGGATGAACCTGTTAACTGTCTACTTTGTCACATTAATAATATCTCCGCTGTTAGACATTTTAGGCAAATTTCTATTTTACCGTAGTCACTAGCCTTTCTTATAGCATCCAGGTTGTGTAATTCTAGGTAGAGTTGCCATTGTTTTACTCTACAGGTGTTTCATTTTTTTTAAACTGCAGGTCTCTGAAAATTCCCAAACACTCTTTTGGAAATGATAGTATGTGGTGAATAGGACCATTCCCTAATCTTTACAATAGATGTTGCGGTTATGGTTTACTTATTTATTTATTTACGTGATTTGTAAAGCGTTTAGCTACCTAAAAGAGGTTTCCCAGCGCTAGCCTCCTCACTAAACCAAAATCAACCAGCATTTGCATGAGCCAAAGGATAACTGTTATTGAAGAGGGAGCATCCATGTTTTTAGCAAATTCAGTGTTTGTGGCAATCTGGTCCACAGCTTTGGTTCTAGATATGCAAATGCCTGACCCCCTTGACAGGTTCTCTTGATTCTAGGACCCACTGCCAGCTCCTGATGGCTAGAGCAAAGCAAGACACTCGATGTCTCAGATACATAAGTACTGTATTGGAAAGGCACTCATGCATATAGCATAAGGCTTTGAATTGAACCGGACGTTCATTTGGCAGCCAGTGAAGAGTATGTAACATGCTGGTTGAAGAGGTAAATCTGGGTGGGTGAAGGAAAATAAGTGCTGCTGCATTTTGTACGGGCCAAAGCCATTTTGGCAGAATTTAGCAGCACAATACTGGATTCTTGAGGTTCTTCATCAAACTCGGAGAGTTCTCTAAAGCAACAGTGGATTCCAGCAAAAACTTGAAAAAAAGGGAGCGAGAAAAGGTGAAAAGCAGATTGCAACAGTGAGGCGCTAAGGTGGAGAGTAGACTAGACAGCCTAGGTACTTGACTACTCTGGCATTCTGCAGGACTGGCAACAGGCTCATAAGAAACATTTTGCACCATAAATGATTGTCTTTTTTTGTATTTATGTCTGCCTTAGGCTGTCTGGTAAGACAATCAGATATTGACTTGCTGACTTGCTGGATTGTGCATCGTATTTTGGGGCAAAGCTATTGCATTTTGGTGATGTTAATCTTTTGGGCTTTGGGGGAGTGAAGTACTAACAAAGTTTGCTTTTGCAAATGCAGCTTCATATTCTTAGTAATTCCACAAAAATATATATCACACTATTTCTTTGCAGCATGCAATCAACAGGGTTGTGAAGCCTGCTGCATGAAGTCAAGCACCTGCATTCATGGTTGATATGAGGAGCACATCTTACCAACCACAAAATGGTATCTAGGCAACTGCTCTAGCTTGCTATCCCGGAGGTCACCGTACTTTATCTGGCATTCTATCACCTGCCAACGCCCACCCAATCTGTGACTGTGAGCCACCCAAAGATTTCCGATGTTGCCCCTATCACCTCCCTAAGGCCCATCAATGAACCAATATCTCCTTTTACCCGTCCCAGACTTTTAAAAGTAGCATACCAAAAGGAAGACATTAGGCAAGAGTGAACGTACAGGCCAGAAGTGGCTGTTTCCTTTTCCTTTTGAGCTGTCAACTCACTTCTGGAATATAATTGCCACCATGTGTGCATGTTCAACATGCCCAGCGTCTCCCCCTCATCCTGCTCTCATGCTTACCACTTTGCAAGCATTGTCAAAGCCAATAGGTCTGGGTCATAGCTGAAAATGCAAGCCAGATCTATTAGCTTGTCCAATATTTTTTTATTTTTTTATTTTGGGGGTTTATAGAGCGCACAGCTACCTCCAACGGAGGTGTCCCGGCGCTAAGTGTGGAGTACAGGAAGAGGAAGTAGACTGCCAGAAGTTTCAGGGCTGGGGGAAGCTAAAAAAAACAGGGTTTTTAGGAGTTTGCGGAAGGCAAATTCCGAATTGGCCTTCCTTATGAACTCAGGTAGGGAGTTCCATAGGTGGGCCGTTCAAACCCGTAAAAGATCGACCACCTAATCTGGCTTATTTTAAACTAGGGGTGACCAGAAGTACCTGGTGATTAGATCTCAAAGTCCTCGTCTGATGGTATTTTCGGAGTCTTTTTCTCAGGTAGTGGGGACCTGTCTCTTTGATTGCCCTGTAGGCGAGAGTGAGCGCTTCCACCCTCATTTTTACTGGCAGCCAATGTGGGCTCCATAAGTGGGGGAATATGTGATGTCGAATTGGAATGTTTCTGATGAGCCTAGCGGCCAGGTTTCTTTTTTTGCAGGAAGGGGCACCTTTTTTGCACGAAAATAATCCTTAGATGCATTTTCCTTTTTTCCATGTGCAAAATGCAGTATACATGGAAAGAAGAAGTAAGGAGAAATACAAATATTTCTCCTCATTACACCTCACTGGGTAAGGCATAGCATTTTTCGCATTTCCAAGTTTACTAGCTTTAGTAATTCTGGGAAAGTGCCAGAATCCATGGCTGGATGCATGGAAATGCCCATACTCCACCAATGGAATGCCTCCCAGCTTGAAATGTAACGTAATGCAGTGCAAGCATCGGTGTTGCGATACAATACTTTACGAAGCTACGCAAGATACCACAATGTGACCCTTGTGTGGCTTTGTAAATATTACTGAAGCCTTTGCGAAGTCCTTGAGTCACAAAGAGTTTATAAATCTGGGTTTCAATGCCTATCACCTTGTGAAGGAAAAATAATAATGAGCTGAAGTAGGGCAAACTCAACCAGCATCTGAAAAATTGTTTCCCGTCTCTCAAAAGTAGTTACATTCACATGCATCAATGCCTCACACTATTTGTAAAAGAACGTACACATTCTATCTTTCATTTAATCAACACATTGTACAAGGGCAATGCAGACTCATGTGTTACCTGCAAACCATGGCATATCAAGGCCCACGGCACAGACATATGACCTTGAGAGCTGAAACCAAGGTCTAGCTTGTCCATAAAAGTACACTAGTATGATTAAATATTGGAAACCATGTGCCATTCAGGACAATAGAATGTCTTTGTCCACAGACAATAAAAATGAATAAGCTTTTTGCTCAACTTTGGAGTGCTTTCATCTCCCTTTGTCAGGCTGTCTGTAGTTGCTTGGAACATTGATTGAGTAAAGAGGACAATAGCTTCATGACAAAAAAGAAAGCCCTCTAATCTTGTGCCATAATATTTAAGATTGTGCAATCTAGAATGCTATATCAAGAGCCCAATCATCTGGAGAGCAACACTGATTCCCACCTATCCCTACTGCCAGAAGGACAGCAATGACGCATATCTAATGGTAATACAAAACCATCACAAGCAACTCCTGGTACCCAGGCCTTTTGGGATGACTGTTTACGAAGCCCACAGTGCACAACCTTGAAAAAACCCGACAAGCTATCTTTTAAAGTTTGTATTGGTCTGGAATCTATGCAGGGACCACAAAATGTTTTCAAAAAGTCTTGGTTTGTCAGAGGAAGATCCCCTACATCCCCACCCATCCAAAAGGCAGCCCTGCAACCTTTACCTGTACTCAAGACCCTCCGTAGGATAGGTATGGGCATTATAGAACCTCTTGAAGCTTCTTGGAGGTGAATTAATCATATTCTAGTGACCACAGAGTGCATCACAGGATATCCAGAGTTCTTCACTTAGCAATGATTTACGGCTGCCAATCTTGCTAACATCTTGCTTTACTTCTTAGCCAATATAGGATTATCGTTGTAGATCAAACTGGTACTAATTTAATCTCCTGTTTAGATCTGTAAACTACTTCTAGTAAACATATCTGAACCACAGAATATACAATGTCCAGATGCATAAGCTAATATAGTGGTAAAATCTGACCATGAAGAAAATGTTGCAAAAAACACTGATATAGATGGGAATATAGATGGGAAAAGTGAGACTAAGATTTCTCTCTACTTTCATTAACACTGAGGAGCTCCATGGGACTATTTGAATTACTGTTCAGTCAAAAGCTTTGAGTACTTCTGATTTTGCCCTCGAAGAATGTAGGAAAGAAATTAGGGGCATTTTACCAAGAACCTCATTAAAATTATCGCCGTTTTAGCGGCAGGAAACTGCCGCTAAAACGGCGAAAATGGGCTTGCTAATATGCGTTATAGAATTCCAATAGTAGCCCTGGTTAGATGTCCTGCACATCTAACCTGGGCTTCTATTGGAATTCTATAACGCATATTAGCAAGCCCACTATCGCCGTTTTAGCAGCAGTTTCATGCCGCTAAAACGGTGATAATTTTAACAAGGTTCTTGCTAATATGCCCCTTTGTTCCATCACTGTGGGATAGGTCACCTGAATGCACAAGAAAGACTCCATTTTGTTTGGGAAATGGGCCCTACCAAGCTATAAAAATCACAAAAAGCTCAAGAAAAACGGTGTTATGAAGGAACCTGTTTACATTAGCATGCACCAAAGACAATGTGCTAGTATTACTTCCTACCTCTGATAGCAAACATCTGTCACACTAGCTCAGACCCTATACACTGATTGAAGCAGTAGGTATTTTCACTTAAAGAATTTTGCAACCAGACAGTAAACCCTGGTACAACTTTATTACTTCAGTATGTTAAAAAAAGTGGGTTGCATGATGGAATTAAGACACCTCCCCTGACAATTGAAGAGATATTCTATGTTTGTTTGACAGATTCTTTTCACACTTTGGTAGATGAATAACTGGTTTGTGAAGAGAAAAGAATGATTTGGTAATGCTAATGGTAGATGTGGAGTAGTTGTTTCCTACCCTTCACCGGAACACCAGTCTCAGGGAGCATACAATTGACAATCCTGCTGGTATGATTGTAAAGGTCAAGCCATAAAGGATTTGTAAAAAGCTGTGGAGATCCACTTCATACTTGCCATGGACATTATTGAGCATTCCAACAGCAACTGAACCTCACCATTGTATTAATAGTAAAGCCAGATGGATCAATAAGGCTCTGTATTGACTTGGGATAGGTAAATAAGACCTGTACCTCTAACCTCATCACATGCTGAGGGTGGACCAACTTATGGATAAACTTGGCAATGTGATATACATCAAAACCATCAATCTCACAAACCTTTAGGACATGATCTCCGTGTATGAGATATGGACCATGCCACTGCAGAGAAATACCTTGGGATTTCACCAGCATACTTAATATGGCCACTATCCAGGTTGCTGTCTCCTGTGATAGGGGCTTAAATCAAGGGCAGGGTGCCAGTCTCATAAATGGTCTTCACATTTTCCTTACCTGCCTAGAAAGAGAGGTCAGGGAGAAAGCATTGAATGAAGGAGGGAGCTGCGAGAATGCTCAAGATCCAGGAGACTGTGATATCAGGTTTGTTCTCATTGGCTTCCACGACAAGATGAAGGAGAAAAGTTTTCTTCTAAGCAAAGGGCAGGGCCAGATGACTTGAATTATTCTCAATATCTTCAAGCCACTCTGAGAAAAGGGATGTGACATAGGACACTAACTTGAAGCACTACAGAATGGATAAAGAAGGTTGGTTGGTCCACGGAATCTCTATATAAAGGTCCCCTTTCCCTCCATCAGATTATGGCTCTGGGGCAGGCAAGAACCAATTTAGCCCGACAGTCATTTTTTTCCAGGCAAATGCAGAGGCCCCTATTGGTATGGAGGTGGGAGGGGGACATAAGAAAGTGAGGTGCATGCCGGAGCCATTTTAGCATTTCACTCATCTCTGCCCAGGGCTGTGTTGGGGCAAATTACTTTCCAGGAGACTATGCCAGATATAGAAATCAATAACAAAGCCTGATTCTATGATCTGTGAAGAGGAAACAGTTAATAGAGACTTATTTTCTTTTGTACTCTGGAAAGCCTTCTTTCTGCGCATATCCTTGCCCACATTTTAGGGAACAGATAAGGAAGGGGGTGTTTCTATTGACAGACTGAAATGAGACTTGATCAGAACAATATAATACCATGGCCTGAAATATGTAGTATTTTGTGCATGGTTCACTTCCATGTAATACAGTAATAATATGCAAAAACTACACAAGTGCCATAAAAGTCAGTTCTTGTCTGTGGGCTGCAATGAGCTTTGCACCATTGTGCATGGTTCATTTCCATGTGATACAGTAATAATATGCAAAAACTACACAAGTGCCATAAAAGTCAGTTCTTGTCTGTGGGCTGCAATGAGCTTTGCACCATTGATATTAGAGATTTTAAAGCATAATATCAAGGTTGTCCATCCAGCCCTTTACCCCCAAAGTTTCGGACTGATGCTGCTGGTTTTTCGACTCTGAGAGTGCACTGAGGTCTTCTAACCAGACCTCAGTGACAGTGTTTCAACACAATACAAAATATATGCTGAATTGGCTACCCACAATTGGCATAAGCTGACATACTTATGAGTCCCTAGTATATGATACCAAGGGTACACAGAATATGTAAAACATAGTGTCCAACCATGGTTGAAGCACTGATTGTGCCACCCTGCATGTGGTTAAGTACAAAATGGTCCCCAGTCTGTCACTGCAGCCTGGAAGAGCAGTTTTGAAAACTGCTAGTTCGACTTTGCCATTTAAACCAATGGCAAAGCCCCCACATCCCTCAACAATATATATATATATATATAAGTCTCCCATAAGGAAGGCCTTTGAATCCCTAGGGCTGGGAGCTTTATATTATTAAGTAGGATATGTACGTTTAATATGTCCTAACAGCAACATTTCAAAATTGTCATTTTTGCTGTGGAAAAGTTAGTAGACCCATTAGCTAACAGAGAGTCATCAGCTGACCTCTCAGCCCAGCTAACTTCTGGATGGGACTACTAAAATGGGTTCTTCAAGATATCAAATTAATTGTGTCATTAAACCCGACTTGATGCCGAAGTCAAATTTAAGTCACTTTTAAGAAAATGCAACTTTTGGAAAGTTACCACTCTTTTGCCGAGTTTGTCCAGCGGCCTTGCACAGTTTCTGGCCACCAGCAAGTCTTCTGCTCTCCCGGGGAGTTGTCTGAATGATTCTCTGGAACAATAGAACCCTGCTACAGGGAGAGATGATATCTACCACTCACAGGAAGCCACTCAGGTGGTGGCCCAAAAATTGAGCTTCAAAGGCGAAGCCTCCTTTGGTGGGCAAATGGCAATCACATAAATAAAGTGCTGTCTTCTTGTTCGGGTAGACAGCCTAGTAGCGGGAACAGATAAGGAAAAACAGTGCCCAAGTGTTCTAGAGGGCATGTAGGCCACAGGTAGCCACACCTCTAGGGTGCACTCCTAAGCTCCTAACATCCAAGGAAGGGTTCAGACATTTTGGGAGTGGACAGAATAGCACACTATAAGATTGCTAGATACCACACACATCTGGAAGGCATCACAGAGTGGGAGGGATCCTGGTAGCCTTATGGCTATTAATAATAATAATATTAATAAGGGAGTTTTATAAAGCGCCTGGTTACGCTCAGATGGCGTGTCCCAGCGCTAAGACAGATGAACTAATTGACTTCATCATCTCCCCGGGGCACATTCTGGCCACAAATATGGTACTCCTTGCATCCTCAATCTCAGATCATGATGAAACTGGAAACAGGGCTGAAGAAGTGGACTGCCCTGTTGACTCCTGGACCTGACAAGAGAGGCTGTAGCATCTGACGGACTGCACCTTCCACACATTGGGCGCAAAAAGAGAGGACTGTGCCTGTGGCACCTGGCATGTGGAAAGGTTGCACCTGAGCCACCAGACCAAAGACTCCAAGAGTCAGTTAGCTAACCCCCTGGAACCAATACCAGGGCTGAAACTGAAGAAGCCCACATCGGCAAATTTGTAGCCTCATTCTGTGAATCACTGCTGACCACCATTGAGCGACCAAAGAGACAGATCCTTTGATAGCCCAAATCTGCTAGATCCAGGAGTGCCATCTGGGCCCTTATTGGTCACCAAATAGGGACACCAGCCTTCAACTATGGATATCACTGGACTGGCTGTGTAAGAGGACCAGTATCACAGCAGCAGCTGGTCTTGTACTGGCTCAAAAAGGACTTCAAGGTTAACCGACTCCTGTTTGCCAAGGTTGCCCCACCTTACCATGGACCAAGGAATAACTACAAAGACACTGTGGTGGACTTAAGACATCTTCTCAGTAAATGCATAAACTGAGCTTTATTCAGCAGCCTGCCTGAAGCATGGTTTCCCTCTTGCCAGCAAAGGACTAACTGACACCACTAGAACTGACACTTCAGTACGATCTAAACGACATAATAAATCGAATACAAGGCATATAATGCTCTAAAACCATAACACATCTCCCATTTACAAATCTCCAAGATAGCAAGGTAAATTCAACATAAAAGGAAACAGCAAGAATAGTACCATTAATATTCAAAAGGAAACTTAAACTAAATCTGAAAATATGTTCATTGAAAAGAGCCGAAGAGTACATTGCAATACAAATGGTGAAGCCAAGAAATGGAATATAAATGGCAATTAATACATCATCAAATTCAGATTCCTTAACATATTTTTTAACAAAGTCTTTTAAATACACAGGTGGTCTGTGACTCCACTGATTTCTACTCAATGCCTCACCACCACCTCCTCTGCAATCACCACCATCACCAACACCATTTCCTCTCCCACACACCACTCTCCTGCTACCTATATTGCCGCCATCCTCCATCATCATAAAACTACTAATGTCACTTGCTTTAAGGCTCACAACCTGACATCATTTACCTCCGTTCTGAAATAACACAACATTCCGCTTATTCCACTTGTCCCCATTTGAATGAATGAATGAAAAGGGATTTATCCAGCGCGACATTGCCCATAGGCGTCAAGGCGCCATTTGCAAGTACAACATGCCATTCATAGACTGCTCTAACTCAAGTTCGAGTTCAAAGTATTTATTTGGGTACACGAAGTGTCCATAAAATCCCAGACATATGTAATAAAAATAAATAAATACATGGTAATATGAAATGTAGAAAAGCAATCTTTTAAAAAGGATCTTTGTATTCAGTGCAATGACAGCTTTTAACAGCCTAATCAATTAATCCAGATTAATCGGTATTCAAAGAACTATGGGCTTGCACTGCAAAAGTGTCTAGGAGAACAGTTACCTCTTTATCAGAAAGTTGATATAACATGTTAAAATCTACTTTAACATCATTGATATTATGTTTCTTTATAAGGGGAAGTAAGAACCGCTTAGTGTACACTGAATAAAAGTCACACAAAAAATAGGAAATGCAGTATGGTTAGCCCTGACCTCCCATCACAAAGGCAAGGTGTTAGATCAAGATTTCTTTGAAAACCAGCCCTATATCGAAACAATAAACTGTGCCCCCAGTGTCCCGTTTGTCCAAACAGATATCTAGTACCTGGACTATCTGTTGTCATCTTCAGATAGGCTACCACAGTTGCCTACCTTGTCTCCAAAAGCATTCTTTCAGCATGAGCAAAATCATTCAAAAGCTTGCTGAAGATGTTTTTTTGCAGGGGGGCGTGGCTTGGCGCCATGGGTGATGGCGGCGCCTGGGTGAAGCTCCGCTGCGGTACCGGGTGACTCACCTCTGAACACCTTCGGTTCCTGTGTTGACAGCTAGATACTGCCGTCGGAATACCTCCGCTATGCTCCGGGACTCTTGAAATGTTCCAGTTGGGGCGGAAGACGGAGATATTCGAAGTTCTGCCTCTGAGGGCGCTCCGGTGCTCGCGGCCGCCATCTTGTGGGTCCCGACACGGAGCGTTCTTCTCCCAAAGGCGAGTGCGTTTCGTTTGCATTTCTTCACTTGTCAGTCATTGCACTCCTTGAATTGCCTCTACAACCTCCTCGAGGTCCACGCTTGCTACACTGCTTCAATGGCCATGCAGATTTATGACTGACTATTTGTATCCGCAGCGCGACCGCCATTTTGTGCACCTCAGAGTACTTCTGCCTGCATGCTGATATGCTGATTCCGCTCTCCTTGTTCTTTATGGCTTTACTTGGCACAATGTGATATCTTTTGGTTACCTTTTGGAAGTTTCTCATTATTCTACGCCATCGTTTTATTGAAGAGTGGAGGCGGTAGATTACTTACTGCCCCTACTAGTAGATAACTTTCCATGCGCATTACCTCAACGTTGTAGAGGCTCCTTTCCTGGCTATTTTTCATTTTCTTGGAGTTTTGTTGCAACTTATTGCAGGCTTCGCTTACTGCCTGCTCTCCCTACATCAGCTGGTTGCACTTCTTCTATGACACGACTGGCTATATAAATGCACCCTAAAAATGTACTCTCTCCTTACTGGCAGCACTGACTTGGCTGACTTCGCCTCTTAACGTTCTTATTGGATGTTCATGCTTAAACCCCTCTCTCATATTACTTATGCTTGACGCCTCATCACTGAACTGATCCACAAGCAGCTACAGTTCCTATACAAGGTGTCTTTTTCTTTTTGCTGTCCAGTGCTATTACATTGCTTTTCCTGTGCGTTTCTCAGCCTCTTTGTATGGGACGACAAAAACATATGTCTTGCTTCTCCTCCAAATCGACTACAAGGGTGGCTTATGTTAAGAACTCTAAAGTTTTTTCGGCTTTCTCCCAGTTGGAAGACTCCCTTGCTTCATCGGGTTCGGAAACAGCCATGGACTCATCTTCTCAGCCATCCTCAGGTACTACAACTGTTAAGCGACTAAAGAAACATCCCCCTTCACCGCCCAAGTCATCGTCCCCAGTATCCATGGAACTCTTATTGGAAGAAATCCGATCATTTCGTCCTTTTCTCGAGGAAATTGGGTCGCTGCGCCCTTTCATGGAGGAAACTAATGCCAAACTTCAGGTTCTAACAGACAATTGGTCCCAAATTGAAACAAGGGTTTCTTCGGTGGAGCAATCTGTCGCATCCTTTCAAGAATCTCAAACCACAGTCAGGCATCTGTCTTCGCAGGTGGGTGCTCTTCAGAAGCAGGTGGAGGAGTTAGAAAATAGAGGAAGGCGTAATAATCTTCGCATTTACGGCCTGGTGGAAGGTCTTGAAGGGTCTGATCCACCTGCTTTCTTTAAATCCTTCCTTCCTAAATTGCTCCACTTACCAGAGGATACATCCCTCAACATCCAACGCGCACATCGTCTAGGTCGCTTACCTACGTCCCTCTCCATGTCACAAAGACCAAGAGGTGTTATTCTTTATTTCCTGGAGTACACTGATCTCTTGAAAGTTCTAGCTGCTGCCAAGGCTCTTCCTAAATTGACATGGTCTGACTCTCCGTTGTTCTTCGCTCAGGACTATGCTAAAGCAACTGCCAACCGTAGGAAAGCCTTCCTAAGCATGAGAGAGGTCCTTCGCTCTATGGGTGCTCGATATGGCTTGTACCATCCTTGTTTGTTCAAAGTCACTTACAATAACAAAACTACCACCTATGAAGACCCAGTGAGATTGCAAAGCTTCATCAATGCGCACCGTACCTCTGCCATGGATGCCTCTGGTCCTTCGTCCTCTTCCCCTGGCTGACTTTTAATACCTTTTTAATGTTCTTCATCTCGCCTGTTTGATTGTTCCATTGTTTGCATTGCAATGTTGCTGTTTGCTTTTTGCCTCTGGCTGATAGCTGTTTGCATTAGCTAGCTTCGATGCTTGTCTTACGATTTGTTGTAATGGTTCTTCCCTTTTTGAACTTTCCTACCTGTTTTGATTGTTTTTATTCTTGTGATGTTCTCCTACAAGATGTGTTTCATAGTCCTTTTAAAGATTATGGTCTTATGTAATATTTTATTCTTTTTCCCCACCTTTGTCTCCACAGGAACCCTTCGTTGTCTAATGACGTCTTCCCGGTTCCCTGCCCGGCTGACCTCAGTTGTGTTGCCTTGCCTACCTGGCCCCTTCCTCCCCTCCACTCCTTCTCGTATTTCTCTTTTGTAGATATGTTTTCCTCACGTTTTCTGTTTCTTTTCTGTTTTTTGTTCTTGTCCCTTCCCCCTTCCTCTGTCTATTATTTTTTATTCATGCATAATAATGATGATTTTCTTTTTTCAGGTTGTATTCCTTCTCTCTTCCGATTCGAACATTTTTACCTTTTACTCTTCCATCTATTCCTCTGCATTGTCATTCTTTTTTCTACTTTCTACTCTTCAATCTTGGGTCTTTTTCTCACTCATGCATTTCTCTTCCTTGCTCATTGCTTCCGTCTAGTTCAATTCACTCTTCTTCCTCTTCCTACACTTCTGATTATTTCCTTCTTTTTCTTTGCTCTCTTCTTCTTTATTTCTTGTATTTTGGATTTCTTCATGCACCAAGTTATTGCTTTATTGTGTAAACTATGTCTTTGAATATAGTTTCCTGGAATGTTAAGGGTATTAATTCCCCAGTTAAACGACAGCGCATCTTATCTCACCTAGCCAAATTAAATATTGACATTGCATTTCTTCAAGAAACTCACCTTACGGATATCGAATCTGAGAAACTTAAGAGAGGTTGGGTAGGTGAAGTCTATTACTCACAGGGTGATGGTAAACGCAATGGTGTTGCCATTTTATGTCGCAGGTCGCTTCCTCTCATACTCATCTCTCAAGCTTCAGATACTAATGGTAGATGGAATCATGTCAGACTATCGCTTAGAGGTGTTCCAATCTCCCTCCTTAATGTTTACGGTCCCACGAATGGTGAACCCCTTTTCTGGGCTGAATTTTCTCCCCGCATCACTCAGTTCATGGATGATAATTTTATCCTTGCGGGAGACTGTAATCACCCTCTTGATCCTTTTTTAGACAGGAAATCTGATGCCACCTATATTCCCACAAAACCACACAAACTTTTTACTCAAGCCATTTCATAACATAAGCTTGTTGATTCATGGCGTTTATGTAACCCGACTTTGCAAGAGTTTACTTTTTATTCACCCCATCATCGTTCCCAATCACGTCTTGATTATATTTTTGTTTCCCATGCACTTTCCCAAACTCTTCAGGCGGCAGAAATTGGTCCGATTTTGCTTTCTGACCATGCCCCTGTTGTGGTCAGTCTTGAGGTTTTACCCAAAATTGATGGTCCTAAGAGGTGGCGTTTTAATAATGCCCTCCTTCTGGACCCCAAGTTTTCCATTTCCTTTTCTACCTTTTTTGACGATTTTTTTCTTTTTAATGATGTCCCACCCATCTCAAGACATACTCTCTGGGACGCCTTTAAAGCAGCTGCACGTGACTTCATTATCAGTTTTGTCGCTAAAAAACGTAAAGCTGCTCGCCATTTCACCAAGAATCTCCTCCATGACATTAAAAGATTGGAACACGCCTATTTTACTTCACATTCCTCGGATAGTCTGACATCTCTGGTTGCTGCTAAAATCAAATTTAATGAAAAGTCTACTGAAGATGCCTCTTTATATTTGCTTAAATCCAGTGCTAAATTTTACGGTGGCAAGAACAAAGCTGGAAAGATTCTTGCTAATTACTTGAAGGTCAAGCATAATAAAGTAAACATTGAATTGATTTATGATGATGCTGCACACTTACAACACAAAGATGCTGACATTCTTGCTACTTTCTCCCATTTCTATGAGACCCTATACACCTCAGACACTTCCTCTTCTCCACAATCTCTCGCTCACTTTTTCTCTACCATTCAAACCCCTCCTTCTTTCCCTCTTGACCTTTCTTCCTTAGAATCTGATATTTCACAAAAAGAATTGTCTGTTGCCCTTCAGCGTTTAAAACTCAACAAGGCTCCTGGCCCTGATGGTTTTACTGTTGAGTTTTACCTTCATTTTTCAAAACTACTCATTCCAAAACTCCATTCCCTTCTTCACTCTTTTGCTGCTCTTGGCTCTTCCTCTGGCACTTTCTCGGATGCACACATTTGTTTAATTCCTAAACCCGGGAAAGATGCCCAGTATTGTAAGAATTACAGACCTATTTCCCTAGTTAATATAGACTACAACATTTTTGCTAAGTCACTGGCGATTAGATTAGATCACTTGCTTCCTGATCTTTTAGGAGATGAACAATCAGGCTTTGTAAAGGGGCGTTACATTACTGACAACACAAGACTCTTATTTAACATCTTAACAAAATCCTCACGTCTCCAATACCCCCTAGCAGCAATAGCCTTAGATGCTGAAAAAGCGTTTGATAGGGTAGAATGGCCTTACCTCTTTCATACTCTTAAATGGTTTGGGTTTGGCCCTAATTTCGTCTCCTTAATCTCGTTATTATACTCTCATCCACGAGCTGCAGTTTTTGCTAATGGCCAAATTTCTCCTTATTTTGATCTTGGTAGAGGTGTTCGTCAAGGATGCCCTCTTTCACCTTTTCTATTTAACTTGGCTCTGGAACCCTTTTTATCCAAACTACGTCAAAATCCTGATATTCATGTATTTCAGACTAAGGATCTTTCCATTAAGCTTGCTGCGTATGCAGACGACATTTTACTTTTCATCTCGAACCCCACTGTTTCCATCCCCGCTTTTTTAGCAGAAGTACAGCATTATTCCTCAATTTCTGGCTATAAACTTAATCATGATAAATGTGAAATTCTGCCTTTAACAAAGTTCACCTTTAAGAATGACTTCAGCGCCTCCAATTTCACCTGGAGTTCTTCTCATATTAAGTATTTAGGTTTGCATATTACCCCCTCCATCCCTGATACTGTTTCCCTGTGCCTAACCAAATGTATTCAGAAGCTATCTGACCTTACGGCTAATTGGCACCCTCTCTACCTGTCCTGGTGTGGTCGCTTAGATACTATCAAAATGATGCTATCCCCTGTTGTTCTCTATACTCTCTCCAATATTCCCATCGCCATTCCGGCAAAGTTCATAAAAAAAATAAATTCAGTTTTGTCTTCCTTTTTATGGCATAAGAATAAACCCAGAATGTCTCTTGCTAGACTCATTTGTCCTGCTTCTGAAGGTGGTGTTAATTTTCCTAATTTCCTGGCCTATCATAGAGCTTTTTTGTTGCGTCAATCCTCCTTTTGGTTACAAGATCCGGATTCTTCTTGCCCATTGTGGACTAAGGTGGAGCGCCTTCTTTTATCACCTTTCTCTTTTGCTGAATGTATCTCCTTCTCACGCAAGCCCTCCTCCATTCTTACTCCCATACATAAATTTACTCTCAAACTCCTCTTATCTTCCCATCCTTCTCCTCCTGTCTGTGTTACTGATTTCCTTTCCTCCACCATTTGGCACAATAAATACCTTTTAATCCGAGGTAAACCTATTTTCTGGAAATCTTGGAGAGCCAAAGGTTTGCTATGGATCTCGCAATTGTTTTCACAATCCACTTTCTTGCCTTTTCATGCCCTTCGCTCCACTTTTGACTTACCCCTCTCTTCTGCTCCCCAATATCTCCTCCTTAAAGCATCAGTTATAGAGGCCTACAATAAACTTCCCAAATCTCACCCTTCCCCATCTTCCCCTAATCCTACCACTCAACTTCATTCTATTCTATTAACCCTTCCAAAAGCTTCTGTCCTATACAAACACTTTCACACACTCACTCTTCCCAGACTCAAAAGCAGAGTGGAGGAGCACTGGGAAAGTGATCTCTCTTTGTCTTGGCCAACTTCTTTCTGGGATAAGATCTGGACGAAGATTCGTAAAACCTCTAGAGCTGCTTCTCTGACGCAATCTCTATTCTTTATTTACAATCGTTTAATGCATACTCCTTCCACCCTTCACAAACGTTTCCCTTCCACACCAAACACATGTTGGTCATGCTCTTCCCCTAATGCTACTTTGTTTCACATGTTGTTTCTTTGCAAAGAGGTACATGCCTTCTGGTTACAAGTTTGGGCTCAAATTAATGTTATCTTTTCCACCAGCATTCCATTTTCACACGCACGAATCTTTTTGGGAAGCCTTTCCCCTTGTTGGGTTCAGATTGACCTCGATGTTCGTATTGTTGACTTATTATTAGCAGTTGCTTTTCAACAAATTACTGTCAACTGGAAGTCTACGTCCAGTATCACTTTTAAAGCTTGGTGGTATAATGTGTGTCACAACCATAGACTTGATAATGCTTTTGTTTTTCCTGCACAGTTGGCAGCTAAACGTGCTGAGTTATGGCTTCCTATTATGTTGTATTTGGATAATTGTACAACCCGCTCCTTTCGTCCACGACCTGCTCAGCAGGAGGTTCCTAAACCCCCTTGATACCCTTTCCATTTCTTCATGTTCGGCTAAACTGTTTTCTGCATGACTCTAATTGCATTTGTTTTTAATAATCATATGTTATAACATTTCTTTTTTATCTATTGATACCCATGATTAATTCATTGTGTTTCGAATTGTTCAATTTTATATTGCATTGTTTTCCTTCCTTTTTCTCCTTTAATCATCCTCTGTCCCTTTTCCCTCCTATCCCCTTATTATTTTTCCTCATAATATTACGTTCCTATTTTGTATTATTACCTTGTATTGCCTTCAATAAACTTATTTTGAACTCTAAGATGTTTTTTGCCAGTACCAATGGATTGCTTAGGGTCCGTAAATACATGCTGATAGCCAATCTTGCGAAGACTTGCCTGCTAACCGGGGGATCACAAGACCATTGTCACAACTGAAACAGTCATTAATAATATATCTCGTAAGACTTGCCACCGTATTTTTCCCCACAGCTAACCATTGTAAGGGACGTCGGGCTTTATTAGAATCTTCTATATATGAAAACCTCAGTTCATTGTGGGAAATAAAATAGGATGATGAGATGGGGACCGCTAAGACTTTTCTGCTGAACCTATTTGCTTTGTTCTGGAAGAAGTCACATTTAGAAATTCCTCAGAACGATGTGCCATATGTCGCTGTTGGGACACTCTGCATCTTGTAAATTTGCAGCAGGGGTATAAGAGTTCCCCCTTCCTTATGTTGGGGTAGACTAAAAGATTTGGCAATAGTCTTCATCATTTTAGATCTGCAGTAGGTAGTGTGTGCTAATCATGAACCTGTGGCAACGAAAACTGCTAGTGCATTTTAATTTGTTCTCCCCTACGGCAAGAGTGGACAACCGATATTTTCTGGGGCTGCAGGACATGATATCAGATTTAGTATAATTTGTATGCATGTCTAAGTCACCCATAAAGTCCACAAATCAGTTTACTAGGAGGCGCAAGGCTTTTGGGGTGCACGCAATCAACAGTGCATATCTGCATACCAGAGGGAAGGAAGGAAGTAGCTTTTGACTTTTGGGACATCAGGAGTAATAGTTTTTAGGCTGGGGTGGATGTCATTAATATATAAAATTAAAAAAGCAGGGCTAAACACACCTCTGTCTTACTCCTCAAAAGGCTCCCATATCGTTAGAGACCTCCCCGTGAAGTTGAGCCTGACTCGTGTTTTGAATTCCCTGTGCAAGTACGCTGAAAGTGCCCTAGTGCTTCATCCATCCCACATAAAAGAATATTTGACCACAGCTTTGAACAATTTACAGAATCACACACTGAGGTCAAATCCATAAATGCCAAACACATAGGGCATTGTCTGGCCACAGTATACTTCCCTGTATCAAGGTCAAATTTAGATACTGGTCCTGATGTGTCTTCGGAATCCATATTGTCAAGGGTAAAGAATGTACTTTTTCTCTGTCCCGTCCTTAGTCCTGTTGTATAGAACCCTTCCTAATATTCTTAATGCTGAGTCTATTAAGGAAATGGACCTGTAACAACCCATGCAGTCACCCTTTTTGATGATAGGCACTATAATAGAGGTTGACAATGAGGTCGGCAATGGGGAGCGAACAAGATTGTTAAAAATGTTTGTTAATAATGGTGCCTAAAAATCAGTGTAACACTTAATAAGGTTGATTGGAACCCCATCCGGGCCAGGTGCTTTGCATTCCGTACTCTGTTCTATTGAGTCCTCTACTTCGCTCAGTATAACTAGGACTCCCATACAGATTGGGACCATAAGGATTCTGAACTCACCTAGGATGGCGGAATAAATACTTGTAAAATGCTCCTCCCATGACTCACCAGTGATGTAACCAGTAATCGGGGTCAGTGCCTAGTTCATAGGTCTCCTATCAGATACAGCAAATCAAAAACGTCTTCTGTTCTTTGCATATATCTTTCGGAGACAGATTAATATAAGGCAATTCATTTTTTAAGATTGCGTTTGGAATTATTTTAAACATGGAACTTGAATTTACCATAAGTTCTGCCTCTCAAGCCATGATCTGAAACACAGCCTTGGGTCGAGTTCTTCTACCTTTGTAATCATACCCATCACGCTCCACAATTAGAATGTGGCCTTCATGACTCTCTTGAGAGAACTCTCCAATCCCTGTCACTGCTTTCTTTGACACAACACTCTCTTTGAGCATACATGCATAGTGTCCCCTAAGTCTGCACTTCCTCCACTCCTTGTTTTCCAAGAAGCAACACTTGGAATCACCTAAATAAAAATAACTAACACCTCTATAACAAGTTTTGGTAGGTTGTTTTGGTATGACTTTTTTGCTGACATTTCTTTGAATTTTTCCCATAGGTATTCAATGCCCCCACACTCTGCTGCCCCCATTCATTCTTGTGTACTCTGCACATGCATGTCCCTACTCCTGCCATATGTCTCTTACTCATTTCACACATGCAAAATTCAGATTCCTCTACTATTTTTGCCATTTGAATTGTGTCTTTCATGAGGGATTTTTTGCTGCCCACAACCGCTCTTGAATTTTCTTACTTTCACATTGATCTATTAATTGTTCTCCGATCATTTGACCAAACTGACATTTTGTGGACAACTCTCTCAATCTTGTGACTAATTTGTCAATAGATTCCTCTTCTAACTGATGATGTGTACAAAGCTTGTATCTTTTCATTGCTATGTTAGTCTTTTTATCAAACCTATTCCTTAAACATATTTTCACTTCCTTATACACATCGTGATTGGGATAAACCTCTGCACCCAGCTCAACTGGCAAAAACTTGAAAATATGCTGTCCTTCCTTTCCCAACCCACTCAAGAGCACTGCTTTTTTCCTTCCTGCCTAAAATTGTGGTCTTTAAGGGCTAATATATAGCTGTCAAAAATATCTATTCAATCCTCAAGTAATATGGGAGGGGAACCTGGATATGGCAGAAAATTGGAGGTGCTATTATAGCAGAGGTTTCCATGTATAATGCCTTTTAATTGCTCCTTTGTGGCCTTTTCTATAGGTCCTTTCCTCTATTGAGAACTTCTTTTCCTGTATGCCTTTTAGGTAGGTCCTTTCCTCAAAAGAGATCTCAATAGCTGATTGACAGCACCCATTGCAGCGCACATATTTGAGATTCCTGTAGGGGGCTGCTCATCCCACAGTTAAAAATCGATCTGGTGTGGCGCTGGTATAAAATGGTAAACTTGAGTTCCTTTTCTTGGTTTTTTTGTTATTCTTTTAAAAAATATGCCTATAATTATTACATGGATCAACAAGAGGAACCCTCACTTCATGCTGAAGACACGTTCTGTATTTTCTTTCAAGTATCTCACGCTTCCCTGCCTTTCACATAGGCTGGATTGTTCCACTTGGTTGGCATCTAGCACATTATTTGAAAATCAAAAGCCATGCGCCACGTTGCCTGCTATTGACTTGCGCTTTGACTCATGGCTTGACAGGTCTATGGGTTGGTTTCTTGCATGTTCTGCTCCTCTCTCGAACCTTTAGAATACTGTCTTGAAATTCAGGCCTAGTGCTAGAGCCCAGGTTTCATAATTTACCAAACAAAGTCACTGCTCTCAACAAGTCATAGCAGTTCACAGATCATATGTGCATGTTTACGAATTGATGGTGCTACTTGATGTAAAAGATTTTCCCGAGCTAAATCAATCTCGTATGAAACCCCACGCACTGGCTGGTCCTTTGAGCATGAGGCAGGCTGTTTGCTAGCAAGTCATCACCAAATTGTGGTGGTATTAAGACAGATTCTCAGTAAAGACCTAAACTAAGCTTTATTCAGCAGCCTGCCTGAAGCGTGGTTTCTCTCTTGCCAGAAAAGGTCTAACTGACACAAGGAGATTCCACACTTCAGGAGGATCTTAATGACATAATACATAAAACACAAGGCATGTCATGCCTTAAAGGAATAACAGGCACCCTTGTTGACTGCATGCCAGCTAAAGCATCTTACAGCATCCTGCATCCTTCTATCCCCAGCATTAGAACCACTCTGTTGAAGTCTATAATGTAAAGTGTAGAACTGGACTTGAGACTGCTTTGGTGACAATAAACTGTCCAACTACTCCTTACTGGCCCCCCTGACCTTCTCCCTGCCAAATTTGGTCACTTCACTTGCGCCAGAGTAGTGGAACACAATTTTTTTAAACTTTTCAAAAGTTTCTAAACTTCACAATAACCAATGCGTGTTTGCGCTTTGGACTAAAAAGCAGAGATTTACGCTTTACTTGAAAATCTACATCTCCCGAAGCCTCCAGTGTATTTTACTCATCTTTCTGCCTAGAAATGCATAAAAATATAATCTATTTTTTGTTAATTGTTGGATTTATTTTGTGTCATGTGACTCTACTAATTAGTTGTTTGGTGCTTCTAAATGCTTTACACAAGAGCCTTGCTGCTCAAAGCCACAGCTGCTCATGGTTGAGCTAAAGGTCTTACAAAGGAGCGTGACTGGATACAAGACAGTTCTGTGAGTGTATTACAAGATGAACTCACACAACTTTACCATACAATACATCATAATCCTCACATTGGTGCCTAGTGGTGGAATCTTGAACTTGTGTTTAGCTGTGCAAGACAATTAGTAAGTTAGAAACTACCTAAAATCAGCTGTCAATGTTGACAAAAAGTTTCACATTTTTGGGACATGTTCTCTATATCCAAGTTACAGTTTTCCAGGAGTTTACCAACTTACAGTAAAAGGTCATAAAGTCGAGAAAGATGCAAAAGTTTGGTAAAAGTTTTTGCTGCGTCTCCAAAACGGTGGAAAACATGGAAATCGACTTGCCCATCCTGCCCACACTAAAAATCAACAATTTCAGGGTACTGTGCAGGGACAGGAAAATAAGGGTGTAATTGCTGCCAAGAAAGAGGACCTGTAGAAGGCCCCCAGAACATCTGAGAAAACCAGGAGAGCTCAAGCCCAATTTAAAGAGATCACCGCTGACGGTGGGGATAAGGAAGATGGCAGAGATATCTTTGATGAGGATGTCAAGAGGGACAACAAGAGTGTGGTCCCCACAATTTGTCAAGGCATGGCTCCACATCCATCAGTGAGTGAAAAGAAATCCAATTCAGTGAAGGGGCCCAATGGCCTAGAGGCTCTTCCCAGCCTCTTAGAGAGCTAAGAGAGAAAGCTGGTCCTAGAAGAAATGAAGCTTTCCCTTGAGGAGAGAAGGGTCTAGCTGGGACTGAAGTCCCAAGGACATGGTGGCAACAACAAAGACATAGAGGTAAATGCAGTAGGTGCCTATTACCCTAGATTTCTCAGGGGTACTGTATCAAAGTATATTGAGGGGTATAATATAGATAAATAGCTAGCATCCTATGAGAGGGCTCTCAGGATGAGAAGGGTGGGTGTCCACCATTGGAGATACCTGTTGTGGGAGCTGATTCCAATAGTAGAAAGGGATAAGCTGCTGCCACTAAAATATGATGTTGTATAGCCATAAGCACACATGAAGGAGGCACTAGTTGAGCTGTTTGATCTAACACCTGAAGAATATTGGCAGACTTTCAGAAACACTCACAAGTTTCCAACTCCAAAATAGGTAGACTGACTTTGTAGATGCTTCCGTGAATTACCTGAAAGGATGGGTCAAAGTTAACCAGGCAAATGCCAATGAGGGACTGCACAGTTAGGTGGTAAAACATCTTACAAATTGTACCTCCGAGACGTTACACCAGCAATTGGTAGATTCTAAGCTATCTAGCTCTAGAGAGCTGTGGAAGATAATTGATGAATGGGTATACAAAACGATTCCCAAGAAGTCCCTAGGTGGTGATCACAAGAAAGGGGCACAGGCACCCCTTGAGGGGAATGATGGGGCCAAACATATAAAGTCAGAAGGTCTTAAATGGATCTATGACATAATATCGACAGACAGAATATAGAGATGCAAAAATATCGAAGCAAAAATATCGACATCAAAAATATCGAAGTTCTATCTACATTAAGGTAAGTACACAAATATTGGGAAAAAAATATCGTAGTACAAAAATATCGAAGTAAAAAATATCGTTTTTAAAATGTATTAATAATAATGTAAAAATAATTTACAAATACATATAATTTAACAAATTATAGATATAAACATTAAAACATATTTAAAAAGATAATAACTAATACATATACATTTAAAATAAATTAAAAACTCTACATATAAATTAATATATATATTTACTCTACATATTGCATCAGTAGTGAAAGCGTTTGATAGCGTAGGGGAAAAAATAACTATTCCCACTCCAGAGGGTGCAACAGTAGGGAAAGCGCTGGATAGCGAAGGGGTAAAAATTACTATTTCTACTCCAGAGGGTGCCACAGTAGGGAAAGCGATGGATAGCGTAGGGGAAAAAATTAATATTCCCACTCCAAAGGGTGCAACAGTAGGGAAAGCGTTGGATAGCGTAGGGGTAAACATTACTATTCCCACTCCAGAGGGTGCAACAGAAGGGAAAGCGCTGGATAGCGTAGAGGTAAAAATTACTATTCCCACTGCATAGGGTGCAACAGTAGGGAAAGCGTTGGATAGCGTAGGGGAAAAAATTACTATTCCCACTCCAAAGGGTGCAACAGTAGGGAAAGTGTTGGATAGCGTAGGGGTAAAAATTACTATTCCCACTCCAGAGGGTGCAACAGTAGGGAAAGTGTTGGATAGCGTAGGGGAAAAAAATACTATTCCCACTCCAAAGGGTGCAACAGTAGGGAAAGCATTGGATAGCGTAGGGGTAAAAATTACTATTCCCACTCCAGAGGGTGCAACAGTAGGGAAACCGTTGGATAGCGTAGGGGTAAAAATTACTATTCCCACTCCAAAGGGTGCAACAGTAGGGAAAGCGTTGGATAGCGTAGGGGTAAAAATTACTATTCCCACTCCAGAGGGTGCAACAGTAGGGAAAGCATTGGATAGCGTAGGGGTAAAAATAACTATTCCCATTCCAAAGGGTGCAACAGTAGGGAAAGTGTTGGATAGCGTAGGGGTAAAAATTAATATTCCCACTCCAGAGGGTGCAATAGTAGCAAAAGTGCAGGATAGCACAAGCGTTATATTAACATACTTATCAATTAGATATTTTTTAAACAAAAAAAAGATATAATATTTTATTTACAAAAATATATTACTAAATACCAAATATTTATAATTAATATGTACTTAAATAACAAAAAATTACTTCCCACGCTACTGCCCCTTTAATACACAACACACTACACATACAAAAAAACACAATTAATATAAATATCAATTAATCAATTAATAACAATTAATATTAATAAATTGATGTAATTATAAATTAACTAATTGACAAATATTAATTACCAATTAATAATTAATTACCAATATATTTACAAAAATAAACAAAATGTATTAATACATTATTTATAATTAATATTGTAAAATAATTAAAAAAAACTAATTACCAATTAATTAATTAACAATTAATTAATAATTAATACCAATAAATAAATACAATCTCTTTAATTAATTTAATGTAATTATTTCACACCCTATTCCCCTATAAACACACAACCCACTACACATAAATAAATTACATTAAAAATGTAATTATCATTTAATCATTTAATAATAATTAATTACCAATTAATCATTAATTAACAATAACAAAAAATAAAAAATATATACTACATTAACTCTAATTAATTTAATTAACTAATTAATAATAATTAATTACCAATCAATTGTTAATTAACAATTAATTATTAATCAAAAATATTTAAAAAACAAAATATTAATTAATTAAAATTAAATTACTTCCCACCCTATTCCCCTATAAACCCACAACCCGCTCTGATACTAAAACGCAAAATGTAAACAAAATTACTAATTTCTAAACATACATTAAAAACATGTTTAACAAACATATAAAATACATAATAAAATACATAACACTAAACAAAATTTCGATATTAGTAACATACATACCTTAAAATCGATATTCTGTCCATCGATATTATTGCACATCGATATTCTATACCATCGAAATTAAAACACCGATATTATTGTATATCGATATTTTAATTTAGATATTTTGTCTCCCTACCGTCTTAAATAGTCCCAAACAATGTCCAAGGGGAGGGAGCCAAGAGCCACATTCCATTCCAAGTGGAGAGGGTACCTGGCAAAGAATTGTGACCCTTTAAAGGTTGGGGTGTGCTATGACTGTAAACAGCCAGGACACAAGAGGGAGAAACTATGTGCACCAAGCAGTCACCCACTGGTGACTATTACAAAGGACGTGTGGTGTGGGGATGGGGTAGAAGTTGTTCAAAGCCACTTTAGTCTCCATGGGTAGGAAAGAAGTTGAACCCTTGGCCCACTGGCCTGCCAGCTTGGTGAAATACAGGCAGTAGTCAAGAATCAATGGGATTGCAGTCCAGTCCCTGAGGGATACAGGCGCCAGCATCACCATGGTCATATCCAAGCTGGCTTCCCCAGGGCTGATCATACGTCTAGGCTTTTGGAAGCCCCGGGTACTGACGGAGAGAGCGGTGCCTCCCGTACAGAGCTGTTGCCCAGCGAGGCGAGGTTTCTTACTCATAATACACAGGTATCACAGTGAATCGTAAACTTCTAATAATTAAATCACTGGTGATATAGGTTGTATCAGTTTCAAAACCACGTTTTTGAGTTACACCTATTGTTTGATTTCACTGCGCAGTAGCAGTAAAACATCTAGGTCATGAGGAAGGCCATGACACTTGTGTAGGTCCCATTGGCCGAAACATGTAGACCTGTTTACCGGACAGGTGCAGTTATTATTTCCAAACTGTACTTACACTGTTTTTAATCATGACACCAAGAGTTAATTATTAAAGTCTTTTACCCTTGGTAGTTAGTTTTACAACACACTTCACTTTGTTTGCACTGCGCCCATCACTCAAAAAACCTTGAATGCTTTACATTTTCTCTGATTTTAGTAGATCTTATGCAAGAATAGTATCATAAAACATCCCTGAGCTCCTCAATTATAGTTAGGGGGTTATAGCCCTTGGCTACACTAGGTGTTACAGCCAAGAGAAGAAATCCCAGATGATGAACCATGCCACCACGGTGGGTGATAGGATTCCATCTTATTTAAGGATCCCCTAGATGCATGATTGAGAGTTTGTATGCCTGGGTTCTAGGTCTCTAAGATTTTGGTGAAACCTATTAGACCCGTAGATATCCTTGGGTTTTCTGATATCCGAATGCCTGCATTGCCTGGAAAGAGTTCTGTCCTTGATACTGGCCTGGGTGGAGAAATCTGTGACCTATTTCGATCACATGCTGGATTCTCTTGTGTCCCTGACTAAATCTGTTATTTCAGACCAAAGATTTTTAAATGGAAAAGCCACCTCTTTTTCTCCTAATTCCTCTAATAAGTCTGGTCTTTGCCTAAGGAGTGACTACCTCAACTCCATTACAGTCTCTCCAATTCAACTAAATAATGTCAAGTGACTGGTGCCCCAAATTACAGTTGCAGGGACTTTAGTACCCAGGCAGGCGCTCCCTTTAACAGGAATAAAAAGAGTAAGGAAAATGTGGATCTATTTGGAAAAGATCAGCCTTTCTCACTGCAGAGGTGTTTTGAGCTAGAGGATTCCTTGTTATTGTCTTCAACCCCCCCATGTCTAAATGTGTCAACAGTGAGTTAGGTAAAGAATCTCTTCCCCATCTTAAAAAAAAGGGCGTAACAGACCCGCCACGTGCTGCGGAGGATAAGAAGATCAATAGTAAAAATAAAAGTGTCCACATGCAGAAGACGGCAAAGAGGAAAAGCTACAAAGAATAAATAAAAAAAGATCATAGAAGCTTGGCTTCAATTCGAACTTAAACTTGAATTCCATCCCAGTCAAAGGGATTTGGAGCACCCTGCTTATACGTCACAGCTGAATTACCTCATGCATCATGGTCGATGTGGTTCAGTGTTACTCGCTTCACACACAGTTCTCACAGTTTATTGGCCAGTGCCAGTACCAGTACCAGTAGTCTTTTCAAGTGTATCCCCAGACACGTGTTTCTAGATTCCTCTTTCGTCAGTGGAGAAAATGGTCATAGGTCGCTGGACGTGCTGACGCAGTTTCCTCAGGGTTAGGGCCACTCTCAGCGCGCAGGTGCTCACAGAGCTCGTCAGTTCACGGCCCACTGGAGCCATCTTAAACAGTCAAAAGGATTTGGAGCACCCTGCTGACAAATCACAGCTGAATTACCTCATGCATCATGGTCGATGTGGTTCAGTGTTACTCGCTTCACACACAGTTCTCACAGTTTGTTAGCCAGTGCCAGTACCAGTATTCTTTTCTAGTGTATCCCCAGACACGTGTTTCTAGATTCCTCTTTCATCAGTGGGGAAAATGTTCATAGGTCGCTGGACGTGCTGCCGCAGTTTCCTCAGGGTTAGTGCCACTCTCAGCACGCAGGTGCTCACAGAGCTCGTCAGCTCACGGCCCACGGGAGCCATCTTAAACAGTCAAAGGGATTTGGAGCACCCTGCTGACACGTCACAGCTGAATTACCTCATGCATCATGGTCGATGTGGTTCAGTGTTACTCGCTTCACACACAGTTCTCACAGTTTGTTGGCCAGTGCGAGTACCATTATTCTTTTCAAGTGTATCCCCAGGCACGTGTTTCTAGATTCCTCTTTTATCAGTGGGGAAAATGTTCATAGGTCGCTGGACGTGCTGCCGCAGTTTACTCAGGTTTAGTGCCACTCCCAGCGCGCAGGTGCTCACAGAGCTCGTCAGCTCACGGCCCACGGGAGCCATCTTATACAGTCAAAGGGATTTGGAGCACCCTGCAGACACGTCACAGCTGAATTACCTCATGCATCATGGTCGATGTGGTTCAGTGTTACTCGCTTCACACACAGTTCTCACAGTTTGTTGGCCAGTGCGAGTACCATTATTCTTTTCAAGTGTATCCCCAGGCACGTGTTTCTAGATTCCTCTTTTATCAGTGGGGAAAATGTTCATAGGTCGCTGGACGTGCTGCCGCAGTTTCCTCAGGTTTAGTGCCACTCTCAGCGCGCAGGTGCTCACAGAGCTCGTCAGCTCACGGCCCACGGGAGCCATCTTATACAGTCAAAGGGATTTGGAGCACCCTGCAGACACGTCACAGCTGAATTACCTCATGCATCATGGTCGATGTGGTTCAGTGTTACTCGCTTCACACACAGTTCTCACAGTTTGTTGGCCAGTGCCAGTACCAGTATTCTTTTCAAGTGTATCCCCAGACACGTGTTTCTAGATTCCTCTTTCATCAGTGGGGAAAATGTTCATAGGTCGCTGGACGTGCTGCCGCAGTTTCCTCAGGGTTAGTGCCACTCTCAGCGCGCTGGTGCTCACAGAGCTCGTCAGCTCATGGCCCACGGGAGCCATCTTAAACAGTCAAAGGGATTTGGAGCACCCTGCTGACACGTCACAGCTGAATGACCTCATGCATCATGGTCGATGTGGTTCAGTGTTACTCGCTTCACACACAGTTCTCACAGTTTGTTGGCCAGTGCCAGTACCAGTATTCTTTTCAAGTGTATCCCCAGACACGTGTTTATAGATTCCTCTTTCATCAGTGGGGACAATGTTCATAGGTCGCTGGACGTGCTGCCGCAGTTTCCTCAGGGTTAGTACCACTCTCAGCACGCAGGTGCTCACAGAGCTCGTCAGCTCACAGCCCACGGGAGCCATCTTAAACAGTCAAAGGGATTTGGAGCACCCTGCTGACACGTCACAGCTGAATTACCTCATGAATCATGGTCGATGTGGTTCAGTGTTACTCGCTTCACACACAGTTCTCACAGTTTGTTGGCCAGGGCGAGTACCATTATTATTTTCAAGTGTATCCCCAGGCACGTGTTTCTAGATTCCTCTTTTATCAGTGGGGAAAATGTTCATAGGTTGCTGGACGTGCTGCCGCAGTTTCCTCAGGTTTAGTGCCACTCTCAGCGCGCAGGTGCTCACAGAGCTCGTCAGCTCACGGCCCACGGGAGCCATCTTAAACAGTCAAAGGGATTTGGAGCACCCTGCAGACACGTCACAGCTGAATTACCTCATGCATCATGGTCGATGTGGTTCAGTGTTACTCGCTTCACACACAGTTCTCACAGTTTGTTGGCCAGTGCCAGTACCAGTATTCTTTTCAAGTGTATCCCCAGACACGTGTTTCTAGATTCCTCTTTCATCAGTGGGGAAAATGTTCATAGGTCGCTGGACGTGCTGCCGCAGTTTCCTCAGGGTTAGTGCCACTCTCAGCGCGCAGGTGCTCACAGAGCTCGTCAGCTCACGGCCCACGGGAGCCATCTTAAACAGTCAAAGGGATTTGGAGCACCTTGCTGACACGTCACAGCTGAATTACCTCATGCATCCTGGTCGATGTGGTTCAGTGTTACTCGCTTCACACACAGTTCTCACAGTTTGTTGGCCAGTGCCAGTACCAGTATTCTTTTCAAGTGTATCCCCAGACACGTGTTTCTAGATTCCTCTTTAATCAGTGGGGAAAATGTTCATAGGTCGCTGGACATGCTGCCGCAGTTTCCTCAGGGTTAGTGCCACTCTCAGCGCGCTGGTGCTCACAGAGCTCGTCAGCTCACGGCCCACGGGAGCCATCTTAAACAGTCAAAGGAATTTGGAGCACCCTGTTGACACGTCACAGCTGAATTACCTCATGCATCATGGTTGATGTGGTTCAGTGTTACTCGCTTCACACACAGTTCTCACAGTTTGTTGGCCAGTGCCAGTACCAGTATTCTTTTCAAGTGTATCCCCAGACACATGTTTCTAGATTCCTCTTTCATCAGTGGGGAAAATGTTCATAGGTCGCTGGGCGTGCTGCCGCAGTTTCCTCAGGGTTAGTGCCACTCTCAGCACCAGGTGCTCACAGAGCTCGTCAGCTCACGGCCCACGGGAGCCATCTTAAACAGTCAAAGGCATTTGGAGCACCCTGCTGACACGTCACAGCTGAATTACCTCATGCATCATGGTCCATGTGGTTCAGTGTTACTCGCTTCACACACAGTTCTCACATTTTGTTGGCCAGTGCCAGTACCAGTATTCTTTTCAAGTGTATCCCCAGACACGTGTTTCTAGATTCCTCTTTCATCAGTGGGGAAAATGTTCATAGGTCGCTGGACGTGCTGCCGCAGTTTCCTCAGGGTTAGTGCCACTCTCAGCGCCAGGTGCTCACAGAGCTCGTCAGCTCACGGCCCACGGGAGCCATCTTAAACAGTCAAAGGCATTTGGAGCACCCTGCTGACACGTCACAGCTGAATTACCTCATGCATCATGGTCCATGTGGTTCAGTGTTACTCGCTTCACACACAGTTCTCACAGTTTGTTGGCCAGTGCCAGTACCAGTATTCTTTTCAAGTGTATCCCCAGACACGTGTTTCTAGATTCCTCTTTCATCAGTGGGGAAAATGTTCATAGGTCGCTGGACGTGCTGCCGCAGTTTCCTCAGGGTTAGTGCCACTCTCAGCGCGCAGGTGCTCACAGAGCTCGTCAGCTCACGGCCCACGGGAGCCATCTTAAACAGTCAAAGGGATTTGGAGCACCCTGCTGACACGTCACAGCTGAATTACCTCATGCATCATGGTCGATGTGGTTCAGTGTTACTCGCTTCACACACAGTTCTCACAGTTTGTTGGCCAGTGCCAGTACCAGTATTCTTTTCAAGTGTATCCCCAGACACGTGTTTCTAGATTCCTCTTTCATCAGTGGGGAAAATGTTCATAGGTCGCTGGACGGGCTGCCGCAGTTTCCTCAGGGTTAGTGCCACTCTCAGCGCGCAGGTGCTCACAGAGCTCGTCAGCTCACGGCCCAGGGGAACCATCTTAAGCAGTCAAAGGGATTTAGAGCACCCTGCTAACACGTCACAGCTGAATTATCTCATGGATCATGGTCGATGTGATTCAGTGTTACTCGCTTCACACACAGTTCTCACAGTTTGTTGGCCAGTGCCAGTACCAGTATTCTTTTCAAGTGTATCCCCAGACACGTGTTTCTAGATTCCTCTGTCATCAGTGGGGAAAATGTTCATAGGTCGCTGGACGTGCTGCCGCAATTTCCTCAGGGTTAGTGCCACTCTCAGCGCGCAGGTGCTCACAGAGCTCGTCAGCTCACGGCCCACGGGAGCCATCTTAAACAGTCAAAGGATTTGGAGCACCTTGCTGACACGTCACAGCTGAATTACCTCATGCATCCTGGTCGATGTGGTTCAGTGTTACTCGCTTCACACACAGTTCTCACAGTTTGTTGGCCAGTGCCAGTACCAGTATTCTTTTCAAGTGTATCCCCAGACACGTGTTTCTAGATTCCTCTTTCATCAGTGGAGAAAATGTTCATAGGTCGCTGGAAGTGCTGCCGCAGTTTCCTCAGGGTTAGTGCCACTCTCAGCGCGCAGGTGCTCACAGAGCTCATCAGCTCACGGCCCACGGGAGCCATCTTAAAAAGTCAAAGGGATTTGGAGCACCCTGCTGACACGTCACAGATGAATTACCTCATGCATCATGGTCGATGTGGTTCAGTGTTACTCGCTTCACACACAGTTCTCACAGTTTGTTGGCCAGTGCCAGTACCAGTATTCTTTTCAAGTATATCCCCAGACACGTGTTTCTAGATTCCTCTTTCATCAGTGGGGTAAATGCTCATAGGTCGCTGGACGTGCTGCCGCAGTTTCCTCAGGGTTAGTGCCACTCTCAGCGCGCAGGTACTCACAGAGCTCGTCAGCTCACGGCCCACGGGAGCCATCTTAAACAGTCAAAGGGATTTGGAGCACCCTGCTGACACGTCACAGCTGAATTACCTCATGCATCATGGTCGATGTGGTTCAGTGTTACTCGCTTCACACACAGTTCTCACAGTTTGTTGGCCAGTGCCAGTACCAGTATTCTTTTCAAGTGTATCCCCAGACACGTGTTTCTAGATTCCTCTTTCATCAGTGGGGAAAATGGTCATAGGTCGCTGGACGTGCTGCCACAGTTTCCTCAGGGTTAGTGCCACTCTCAGCGCGCAGGTGCTCACAGAGCTCATCAGCTCACGGCCCACGGGTGCCATCTTAAACAGTGAAAGGGATTTGGAGCACCCTGCTGACACGTCACAGCTGAATTACCTCATGCATCATGGTCGATGTGGTTCAGTGTTACTCGCTTCACACACAGTTCTCACAGTTTGTTGGCCAGTGCCAGTACCAGTATTCTTTTCAAGTGTGTCCCCAGACACGTGTTTCTATATTCCTCTTTCATCAGTGGGGAAAATGTTCATAGGTCGCTGGACGTGCTGCCGCAGTTTCCTCAGGGTTAGTGCCACTCTCAGCGCGCAGGTGCTCACAGAGCTCGTCAGCTCGCGGCCCACGGGAGCCATCTTAAACAGTCAAAGGGATTTGGAGCACCCTGCAGACAAAAAAGAGTAAGGAAAATGTGGATCTATTTCAAAAAGATCAGCCTTTCTCACTGCAGAGGTGTTTTGAGCTAGAGGATTCCTTGTTATTGTCTTCAACCCCCCCCATGTCTAAATGTGTCAACATTGAGTTAGGTAAAGAATCTCTTCCCCATCTTAAAAACAAGGGCGTAACAGACCCGCCACGTGCTGTGGAGGATAAGAAGATCAATAGTAAAAATAAAAGTGTCCACATGCAGAAGACGGCAAAGAGGAAAAGCTTCATAGAATAAATAAAAAAAATCAAAGAAACTTGGCTTCAATTCAAACTTGAACTTGAATTCCATCCCAACTGCAGCAAAGGGGGAAGGAGGACAAGTTGAAATAAAATCAAGAGGCTCTTTGTTGTCACCAAGAAACATATGTGATCAAACGTCGGACTCGCAAGGAGATAATGCAAGAGTTTCCAGTCCAGCAATGGTGTCATCTCATAATTTTAACCCTATTGCTGCATTATTCTCTTCTACATCAGGGGATAATGTTATTTATAATCCTAATGGGAGAGGGCCTGGTAGGGATATTTTGGTTATTTCAGCCAGTCATCCGATGCTGGTGACCCTGTCGCTATAATTTATTTCCATTTTTGATCAGGAGTTGTATCTGAATAGGTCATTACCATTGGATTGCTTTTCAGACATCCCCAGTCTCCAAATGATGCAGAGTAATGACCTTGCTTCGGTTCAAGTTATAGATCATGGAAGATATGGAGGGGCTACAGTGACATTCTGTTCTAAGGTGATTTTCAACCTAATAATCTTGAACAGTGATAAATTGCGTTGTTGTGGTATTGATGTTTTTGATCCTCAGAAGGAGAGTCAATTAAAAATGTACACATCATTTTTATACTCTAATGGTCAGGTCAATTGCCATTTAGGCCTCTCTTCCTTAGAAGTTCCTCACTTGGAGAGAGAGAGTATAATGCGGGGCTCATTTGGAAAAGGAGGTAGGAGAGTTTCATTGCTTGCAGAGAGAGAGAACAAACAAATACTAACCATAGATGGGGAAAACAGGAAATGGAGCTGGGTGGTAGGGGCTCTCAATTTCAATTGTTCCATCGGGTTAAGGTTTAAGAAATGCTCCTAGTAAGGATCTCAAATTAATCTACTGGAATGCAGCGGAATTACACACTAATAAAAATAAATTGGTCTTTCTGAAAGAACAGAAAGCGGATATAGTTTGTATTCAAGAACCTTGAATGGTAAAGAGCTGGACTATAGAAGATTATACTGTGTGAAGCCATCCTGCTCTCCCGGTGAATAGAGGACATGTGAAAGGGGTCTTAGCCATATTGCTCAGAACAAACTTTAGGTGGGTCTATAAATATTTCTCTCATGTTTCTAACTTAGTTCAGGCAGTCAGGATAGACTTTAAGAAGAATCATGAAAGTATAGGCACACTGTTAATTGTAAATGCTTACATTCCCCCAGACTCCCCCCATGCTTACGTCCCGAAGGACTTATTTATTTTTATTTCCACTACTATGTCAAGTGAGGATTGCACACATCTGGTATTGGTTGGCAATTTGAACGCCAAAGTCTCTTCTCATAGTGTAAGGCTGTTGTAAATTTCCTCGAAAGAGGAAGCTCTGAAATTCCCCCAGATATGTTTCCAAATAATAGTCAAGTAGATAAAAGTGACCTGAAACTATTAGCAGGCTTGAGAAACCCAGATCTAATAATTGCTAATGGGAGAATGGGAGATGATATTCTAGCAAACGTTACACATAAATCTTTTAGTGGGTCTATTATTGATTGTATAATTGTTTCACCTGACACCTTCAATATGTTGTTTCATATGAAAGTTCAGGAAAACTCTTACAGCAATCATATGTTGATCTCCTGTAAAATAAATGTGAACATAACAGAAGCAGGCCTGTGTAATTTTAAAACTAAACTAGACCATACCCAAACCTGATAATATTTTTAAATAGCGAAATAAATAAATTAGTGAGGGCCCAATTCCAGAATTTCTCACTTGATTGAAGTTAATGAATGAATCCACTAAAGAGGAAAATATCACGGAAAAAAACGTTTTCTAGGGCAAGAAAGGGTATATTATAACTGGGTCCAATTGTAAAAGGCAGCCTCAAGGAATGATGATAACAGGTATTGGGAAATAATCTCTAATATCTGTGGTTCTAGGGTAAAATCCCTCCCAATTCCCATAAAAGAAGAAGTCTGGAGAACTCCATTCAGCCAACTCTAATTCCGTCTAGTCATCTTACCCTATAACCAAAATATTTAGACCACTCAAGCCTTGCTATGTTTCTCTGAGGAGTGAGATTGTAGAACTCATTAAGAGAATGAGAGCTTCTGGAGCAATGGGTCCTGATGAAATTTCCATGTAAATAATTTTAAAAAGAGCCTATGCTGTGGGCTACATATTTCCCCCCCTTTTTTTCTTACCGCTATCAGAAGGGGAAGACTCCTCTCTCCTGGTCTGGAAGAGATTAAATCCTACTTTTTAAAAAGGGGCGTAGACACCTTCCGGGTAACTACCGTGAAATAGCTTTGATAGATGCGGTAGGGAAAGTATTTGCACACAGTATTTTGGATCATCTTACTGATTGGGTGGTGGAGGAGAAAATCCTACCCATTGAACAAGCAGGATTTAGCAAAGAACACTGCACTTTGGATAATATCTATGTGTTGAAATTGATTGAGGAGAAGTATACTTTAATTCACGGGACAAATGTCTATGTGCTATTTATAGATTTATCAGCACCCTTTGATAAGGTAGACCAGCCAACACTATGGAAAAAACTACAAAAATAGGGATGCCTGCCCCCCCTTTTACCACTTATAACCACTTTGCACTCTCAAATGAGTAGGGAAGTGTTTGATGGCCAATTAAAATACACTTTGCTTGTAGAGAGTGAAATAATTTGTGTTCTATTTATTACAGCAATACAGTGAAGAATTGGATGCTCAGTGCAGTGGTGCAGATTTCAAACTATTTTGAATACTCAATCAACAGTCTTAAGAAACATTGTGAGATTAACAAGATCAGTGTTCGCCCATGAAGAAATGAAGAATTTGGCTATATTCAATGGCCAGCAAAAAATAGTTATTTCAAATGTCAAATGCCAAATTAATAAGCACTAAATCCATTCAAGAGCTCTGCAACAAAACTCCTTGCAGACCCATAAGGAAGGGAAAGCTATGAACCACTGTTTGGGCACAAAAATGTTTAAAAGAGTTGAGATTAAAGAGTGGACTGCATTGTTGTACCTGGGACCCTTGTGTGAAGTGAGGACTAGGAAAAAATGACCTCTAATTTGAAATTGATCCTGCATGATAAACTATCCTTGTCTGTCCAAGTCTTACCCAGAACATGGCAGATTTAAGATTATTCCAACTTAACATGATCTATGCTTTCAATTTTGTATGAAATTCGAAATTCTACTGATCCTTTTATCTCATGTGTCTATGGTAAATGGTTACGGCAGCCAGTGGTCTGTGCTTTCTACTGGTTTTTCCTAGTTCTGCAGCAGGTAGCCTCTGTCTTGTAAGGGTCCTCATGTTTTGGTTACAAGTTGATACCTTGTAATTATTCTTAAATGTTGTTGGTTTGTTTATCTGTGCATGACTGGCCTAGTAGTTCAAAGTATTCCACTTAAGTGTCTAAATGTCAAATGTCTTCAGTAACAGAATTCAAACCTCCTACTAACAAATACAAGAAAGCTCAGCCGTTGGCAAGGCCTGCTTTATGTAAAACTTCCATAAAGCCCTGACTTGCTACTAGAACCTGCATGAATTACATCTTCACAGATTTTTGGTAGGTAATACAAATCTAATTGAAAGAAAACGTCAGGAGTAAGCATTAACGGTAGCAAATGCACCAATTCAGCATTTAAGACCAATCAGACTGCATTTTCCCATTAATTAATCCCCCTTTAGGAATCAAATGGATTCCTAAATAGTATCTGGAACTGGCATATTGTAGCGGTCTCTTCAAAATACCAGTTTAGTATCCTATGTATCAATGTTTGCAACCAAAATCCGGTCGCAGAACATTGAAAGTTTACTGACCCCTACAAAGGAGGTGGTTGTCCATTTGCAATAGAAAACAGGTGCCTTTGGGAACGTTTACCCTTTGTGAAATTTAAAAAAACAAGTTTGTTGAAAAGTAGGCAATAGTCAAGGAGACCATTGACATCTCTTAACAGCATTTTAAAAAATCAGTCACAGACATGGTGGCCTACTGACCCTTGTGAATTTCTGTGATTGTGGCCAATCAGATGGGCAAGTGTAAATATTCTGATGTCTCCTGGGAACTGGTGCAGAGGAGGGTTCAAAGATGAGGGGGCTGAGAGGGAATGGACAAGAGACGGTAGGTGGGGCCTTCATATATAACAATAACTTTCTCTGAAAAACTTGCAGATGCAAAATAATTGCATGGTGGGCCCGGTGTTTGTCTCCTTCCTGTGATGTCTGCAGTGGAAATATACCTCAGAATCATTGTCGAAGCTTCTGTAGTGCAACCTGGATTATCTAAATGAACCTGATTTACAACAATATGCAACGCAGTCTGTTGGGAACCATATCTCACCGTGACAACAGTCAGAATACAAATTTTGTTTGCCCTGCTTGCAGCTCATTGCCTCTCAGACCCCCTGCTTTGCTACATCGTGCATTTGAATCACCATGTTAGGCACTGCTCAGCCAAAGCTAGTGTACAGGCATGTGAATAGTTACACTGTGCACCCTACTTCCATTGCACGATTGCACAAGGGCCAATATGCAGAAACTGCTACAATTGCAGCTTTACGTCAGACAAGGGAAGATTTACCGTTCTCTGGATCCCCTCCACCACTTCCCTAATATGGATGGATGAAAGGGGATTGTGACACGCGGAGGTGGGAGAGGGCAGGGGGGATTTGTTTGAAAGATGGACCAGTGGGTGGTGATATGGGGAGGGGGTCACCTCAGATAGTAGGGGGCTTGTTTAACCCCGTCACAAGCCTCGGGTGGGCTGTGCTGGTGACGGAACGGTTCCGTCATGGCCCGCTCGCCGCGCCTGCGCTGAGTGTTCTATTAGACGGGGGGGCCGTGACGGAACCGTTCCGTCACAAGCACAGCTCACCCGAGGGCCGTGACGGAGCGGTTCCGTCACGAGTACGGGAGCGCCGCGCGGCCCCCCCCCCTTAGCACTGCGGCGGAATAGCCGCCGCAGCTAAGGGGTTAAAACAACACAGGGAGGTGACACATGGCAGGGTGAAGGAAAGGGATTACAGATGCATGCACTCTCTGAGAGTGCATTCTATAAAAAAAAGAGTACCTTCAGGAACCTGCTGGCCAGTGGAAGCACACTAGCCACAGGAAGCAATATTTGGTCCATGCTCTCCGGCATGGGCAAAGACCCCGAAGCCCAGAAGGAAGCAGGAGACAGGAAGAGCTACGTAAGTATAGGAAGCAAGGAAAAGAGAGTGAAGTGGGAGCCAACAAATGGTAATAAATGGGCTGGCTCTAAGCACTTTTTAATCATTTTGCAAGCACAGTTCGTGCTTTGCAGGCAAAACCTAAACACTAAGCTGCTTTTAAGATAGTTCACTGGGGGCCTTCAGTTTTTTTCAGTAGTGAAACCGAAAGCATTCTTCAGTAGCTGTTTTGAAGGGAAAAAAGGCCTTCTAGGATAAGTCTACATTGTTTACTATCAACTGTTTTTGCTTTTCGTTAAAAATTGTGACGCTTTTTACCAATTTTAACTGTCTGTTTTAGTCATTGAATTGTATTATGTTTTTACTAAATTGATTTGGGAGTTTTTTTCTTTAACTTCTTGATTTTAATTGTATTTGTTGCTTCAAGACCAGGATTTCTCAACGACACACGTTTATATCTTACCTCATACCTCTGTGGGCCCTCCCCCACTCCTGGTGCCCCCTAGTCCATAATCACATTTCTCATAGCATAAATCTATCGGTGATGAGAACATACAAAAAGTAAGTAACTGATTGCAGCATACTGTAAATCTAAAACTAATGACTCGAGGGAAATTCCACAAGGCGCATTCATTCTACTCACCCACCAATGCTGACTTGTAGAGAAAAAAATCAAAGGGCCCACAGAGATTTGAGATCTTGGGCTCCTGCCTGAATTTACTTGATGGAAGGGTTTTAGCAAATGAGCTTCTCTAAAAGTGCTTATCTCAAAGTATGCTGCCATTCTTTGCCAAAAGTCCAACCCACAAGATACACTTCACCATAGTAATATCTTCAAAACAAACTCTCTTGCCCTCATATTTGCTAGTGTTCCTGTTAGTTAGATCTTAAGGGTGGGATGCATGTCACGATCATTGTGTATGGCCTAGGCTGCAGCTCTTCTTCACTAAGGTAGAGGGATTGTGGAAACCAGTGCTTAATTTGTGACTGTTTAAGTCATTTGAAGTTGAAACTAATTATCGCTGACTTAACGTGCTTTAAATGCTTTCGTTGCTAGTAGTTAGTCAATTTATTTTAGGATAAAGATAAGATAGAATTTATATAGCGCACTATACTCATAGGTGCAAAGGCACATTTTACGTTTAATATGTAATTCATACAACACAAAGTTTACCGCAAAATATTAACACGGAATGTATAGCACACTGTACAAGAATTGCATATTTAGCAAGAATCACATTTTAAGACATGCCATTTAGCGATTCCAAACCAGTTTTAAATTTTAAAATAACACAAATTCACTGCAAGGTTTCTTGGCAAGTACAATAAAATATTCTTGGATACATTCTGTAAAATTCTAAATCATGCAATAAATGCACTTGATAAACAGTTCTCTATGGCATAACATGGTTAAATCGCTCATGGATTTTAACTAAAAGCAGACCAACCATTCTTGTAATTAAATTGATAGGGGGTTTCCCTGCAAAATGTGATAAGGGTCTCCTGGGTCTCCCGTGTC